>NC_133156.1:104714172-105339172 GCF_040802235.1 Manis javanica | reverse complement strand
TATGGCCAGACTCCTTATCCTTTTACAAAGATTTTTTTTCTTAACCAAAATCTAGGTTTAAGTCATTACTTAGATGTTAATTTAACTTATATTTTCATGAAGATATTTTACCATATTTTAATCTTATGACACCTGCATTGATCATATGGCTTCAAAGCAAATCTAATTTATGGGAAATGTCTGATCCCACAGTCCTCTTCTCCATAGTCCATAGAGGTCTCCATGTGTACCTAGTTAAGTCTTTGATCAATCCAGCTGCCTCAGGGAGCCTTGGGTAATGAAAGAGGAAGGTAGTCATTAAACTTAAGTGCGTTTTATGTCAATAAGGACTAATGTTACTGAAAAACAAAGGCTGTTCATCCAAAGAATTGTCTTTTTCCATTCCCACACGTTAAATTTATTATTCATTAATAAAAATGAATATTTATATGCTCAATTCCAGACACAACCAATAAGCATGGCTCTTCTAACATTTCACATCAACTGCACGGAGTGAATTATCAGTACTGTTTTGAGCTCTGTGGACTCATGTATATCAAAATTCATGAAAAAAATATGAACAGTATGACGATTTCTGATTTGTTATGGTGCTGCTTGCTTGCCTTGATCCCATACAGACCATGCGAACTTCCAGTCACCACATGAGTGAGTTCTTTCACTATGTTTTCCATTTAGACCAAACAGCATACTCCTGATCTGATCTAATTATTATGAGAACTATTTTTTAAGGCAAACTTAACACTAAATTTATAACTAAGAAGTAAGTCAAAAAGATTACATTGGTCTTGTTATAAAATCATCTGATCATGTTCTCTCTCAAAAGCACACTTTAGGTGGGGTATTTATAGCTACTGCAGAGTGAGTCAGCTGAGAGCTGACACCTGGCTATGACTTACATTTTACAAGGTATAGGTAGAGAACTTGGACAAGAATGGCTCTGAGATTCTTCACACTGGGAAATGGAGGAGGCTAGCTTTGTCCTTCCTTTGCTTTATACTTCCATCTCAAATCCCAGAGCAAGGTAGGTTCATGGGTTCCTGTTTCTATTTGCCCTGAGTCATCTACAAACTGCTTTAGGGAGTGGGGGTGGACATCAGATCCAAAGCAATGAGACATTGGTTGACTTCATTTGCAGACATTTCCCATGGCCTTGCTTTGAATTAGTATACGAAAAGGCTCAATCATGTATCTGTAAGCCCCTGTAATAATATGAATTATTTGTTGTAACCATCAGGGCCTCTGCTGCTTCCAAATCACATATTAAATAATATAACTGAGTACCAACTGAAGTAAAGGCCTGTCCTAAGCAGAAGAGTCAAGTTTGAATTAACACTGCTCCATTCACCAGCTTTCTCCTCAACAAACTATGTGCCTATCCCTTTTGAACACAACAAATACCATTCATTTATTTAGGAGCAACAGCACTCAAGATTGGGTTTGATGCAACAGAGACCACTAAGGAGAGCAGTACACAGACTTTGCCCTCAGGAAACTTTCAGATGCACCTTTGCCATCTAGCTGCACACCTCAGAGGCCATTATCTTAGAGTCTCTGTGCTCTTCCTAGGAGGGAATCATGGCAGCCCCTTGTCTAGGGAGTCAGGCAAAGGCCTAGGTGCTAGACATTTCCAGACATACCTCTCCTCATAATACCACCGTTGCTGGCTGTGTCCTTCCCTCAGGGCCACACATGACAGTAGCTCCTGAGTCCCTACCTTCCTCCAAGGCAATGGAGAGACATCATTCCCCCTGACACAAGGCCCTTTCTCTAGGTTTCATTCACTTCTGCCTACCCAGAGACCTTGCCATCACAATCAGCAATTGCCTCTCCTTCTAAGATGGGTCTTTTTTTACACACATTTAAACATACTAAGTAACAAGAACAAAATTCTCCCTTGGCCGCATTACCTCCAGTGGCCATCTAAAACTTGCCTGTCTAGCAGGGAACCCTCGAAGCACAGTAACACCTCAATGTAATTAAACTCCAAGGATATATCTGTCTGTTCAAAAACTGTGACTTCTAGAGCAGGGTAACTTACAAGTTAGATTAAGGAGGGAGAAGTAGTTTCCCTGTATAAGACTGTCATGTGTTTCTCAGGTATGTTACAGGGTTACTCTAAAAAAAAAGATAAAAGAAAAAGTAACATGGTAGCAATATTTACTGAACTGTGGAAATATTTATTCTCCCTGCTCTCCTTCCCCAGTACCTAGCATAGTCCTTCACACGGAAGATATTGGATAAAAGTCTGTTGAAACAAATTCATACAACTGAAGCTAAAATAGAAGGAAAGGGTAATCCATGAGAACAATGGACTTGATGCTACCTGACTCACTGAATCTCACATCCTCATACCAACTACTAGTATGTCACTGACTCAGCACCCAGTGGAAGTTCACAATAGTTATTGCTTGATATCATTTGTAAATTACAGCCATGTACTTATTCTACAAAATGGCAACTTAGGTTTTTGAATATCAGTGATGTGGTATGACAGTCATGTTTTAAATGTAAGAAAAATGATGGTGCTTAGAAAATATAAAACACTGCTGCACAAATTCTCTTATTTTTAATTGGACATTACATTAACGTTTTAATGGTTAAGACTATATAGTTCAGATTAGCTGTATGCAGAAAAAGACATCCTCAATTTCCTTAGCCCTGCAGAACTTCACAAAACATAATAAGCTTCTCTCAGAAAATGTGGTGTTTCAGAGCTGGAGGTCAAGACATTATGCAGAATATAAACCAGAGAACATAATTATTGAATCTTGTTCCCATTAATAGATAGGGTATATTGAAAAAAAATGATTAACTCCATAAGCTTATCCCTGATCCTGCCCCAAAATACTTTGCTTTACATGAAGATAAAAATTTCAGTAGGCTGCAAAGGAGCTCACATCTGTCATCAGTTTTCTTGTTAAAACCCTACTTAAATACAACAGAATATCACAGTACATGAGAAACACTAAATAATGCAATATAGTTACCACTTTTTTAATCCATATTTAAGACTTATAAAGGTACTATATATACATATATACTTAATATATTAAAACATTATATAATTACATAGATGGATAGGTAGATAAAAGGAAGGAAGGAAGGAAAAAAGGAAGGAAGGAAACCTAGCATGGCCTCAGGACAATTTCTAAGAAGCCATTATATAGGAAAAAGGGGAAAGTAATCCCTAGATTGAAATGACAGATCATCGTTTCTAAAGCCATAAGTCTATACAGTCCAGAGATATTTTGAAGAAATTTTTCCAGTGTGCTGATGGAATGGGCTCCCTCTAGTCTTGTGTGAAGTCCACCTGTTAGCATAAAAATATTTTCCTAAACCTTGACATAAGAGTAGCCATCCTTATGTGTAGTCATCCTTTGATCGATCCAGTTGGTAGGCAACACTGGGGTGACTGGGAGTCACTGCCATCTTCAGAACCTCCACGCAGGTAAGGGTTGTCACCATGTCCCCTTATCAACAGGAGGTCTCTGAGTGAACCTAACATGGACGCATCCTCATTGTGTCACTCAAAGATGAAGGATGATTTAATTATAAATGACTATGTAAGAAAGTGACTGGAGACACAAAAAATGATATTGATTTTTATAAAAATATTTTGAGCACTTATGTACCAGATACTGGACAAAGAACTTAACATTCATTATCTTAAGTATTCACAGCATAACCCTATGACCTAAGTATTACCCCTGTCTGTCAGTGAGGAGCCTGAGCTTATAGAACTTAAATAAAATCTACCCAAATCAAACAGCCAGTTATTGATAAACCTAGAATTCAAATTTGTGGCCCTTTTTGTATTTTGTCTCCCTATTTCCAGGTTGAGGGTCTTCAATCACTTAAAATCTGGTATTAAAGAACATAGATGCACATAATTCCACAATAACACCAAAATCTATATGATATGATATTCAGTATTTTTATAAAACAGCACATTTCTTCATGTATGAAAGAAATGAATTAGTGATCAGTTTACTGACAAAGTGTTAATGGCAGAGAGGAAACAGCCCAGATTCTGTTGGTTCTCTATTCTCTGCTCATCATTATACTCACAATTTAGTACAGAAGATTTAAATTGGAGGCTATGCTTTGTATGAATAACATTTATAAGTAAGAGATAGAGCTATTACAGAATAGCACCTGCCATAATTCTTGGGCTGTATATCTTTAACCCATCTCCAAATTAGGTCTTCTTCACAGCATAGTCCCCAGCTAAGGAGTCATAATGCAGGGCTCTGCAGGGCAAGCAAGGGAACATAGCTAGAGCTCGGAGAATGGCACGAAACCCACAGTCTCTCTTGCTTCGGCCAGAGGCAAAAGGAGCAACACAGTTGGTGTTATGCATGTAGACTTTTTGCCCACAGACAAAAAGTTGAGACTCAGAGTTCTACAGGCATAGCAAAGGCACATTGGATTCTGAGCTTCCAAAAGATGTTGATGAGAGAATAACCCTCATGCCTATTGACATTCCCAAATGCCATAAAGTGCCATCAGCACAACATAATTCTTTAGAAGTCTCCCAACTTTCTTTAAAGCCACGCATACAAGGAGCTTGACCAATGTGTTGTCCTGCATGGGGAGGAGTGAGGAAAACATGTATTTTTAATTCTATCAGTTTTATACATATCCAGTAATGCAGAAACTAGAGACCACAGTCTATAATTGGGTCTACTTATTTATGGGAAAATAATTGGGTTAATGGGATATTTGTGGGAAATGCTGGTTGGGGCTGCTAAACGGAAAATAATCAAGGACCTTAAAGATACCAGAAACTAGAGCAGGAAAAATTAAATTCTTCCATGTGGGAAATTACAGACTCAAAGCCCACAGGAAAGGACATCTGGAATGCAAAAATAACTTCTTACATTATAATTGACTGAGCAGCAGTCTGCATCTATCATGTCAATAAGCAGAGCTACCTATGCAGAGTGGTATGAAGCAAGCAATATTTTTGTTCATCCCTTTGCAGCACACTCAAAAATATGTGGAACTGAGAGACCAGAATACATCTAACTTTCTACAAGTGTGAACTAATGCTGGCTATACTTTTAAGAGTTTTTTCCACAAACACTCATACAGTTGCAGCAGAAAAATAATTTAACATTACCCAAAATTGTTCAGTCCTAACACAACAACCACATTTCTTTCTAACCCTTACCCAGATGTATAACTAATTTTAAATAATTATATTATAGCAGTAAGATAATTTTACATTATCCTTAGCATTGTTTTGGCATTATTGAAGAGTAATTGTTATGGACTCAGTGTTTGTACCCCAAAATCCATACATTGAAGCCTTCATCCCTAATATGATGATATTTGGAAGTGAAGCCTTTGGGAGGTAGGTAGGGTCAGATGAGGTCATGAGAGGGGCTGGAGAGAGCATGAAGAAGCTCCCTCTCTCTTTGTCATTAAGGACACAGTGAGAGGGCAGAAACCAGGAAAAGGGCTCTCACCAGAACCTGACTAGCTGGCATCCTAATCTCAGACTTCCAATCACCAGGACCGTAATCAATAAATTTCTGTTTTCAAGTCACCCCATCTACCATTTTCTGTTAAGGCAACCTGAACTGACTAGTAATCAGAACACTTTTTCTAAACAAAAGAATTATTCTGGTAAGAAGGGAATATTGGTTGCTCTTTCTTCTTTTTTCCCTCTTAACCTTGAAGTTATCAATCGATTTTTCCCTACAAGTCCTATTAGCTCATCGTTTTGCTTTTCATATCTTCAGGCACTGCTTCTTCTCCAGATCTCTACTTACTTGCAAAGTCCAGAACAAACACACTCCTTTTAATTTCAATACTTCACATAATCTTTTTCACTTCCTGATCTTTAACCTACCATCACAAAAATAGCAATGTCAATATTTAAAAAATCAGTCCATATCCAACTACAAGCTGAAAATATGGAACTGTTATCTTTATATTCCTTTTTTAGAGGATTGAAATAATTATAATAAAATCTGAGTGAAACATCCTACCTCATCTTTCTGGAACATGATTTAATATTAGTCCCCAGGAGACCCTGATCCTGTAACACATGATCCATCAACAATCACCTTGCTCCCTGCCATTGTGAATATTCCTGAATATTTCCTTGTTCACCTCTCTGGTTCTTCAAGCCACCAACATCAGAACCTTCCAGTGTGGTGTTTATTACAATGCAGTTTCCTGAATTTAACCCCATTTCTACTGAAACAAAATCTCAGGGGGTTTGGTCCTGGTGTAAAGCTCTCCCAGAACATTGTAACAAGCTTCTCCAGGAGATTCTGACATCCACTAAACTTGGAGAACCACGGCACTAGACTAGAAGGGAGAGCTTTCAAGGTCTGTATGTGCCTTGATATTCAGAAAGTTGCAGCACAAGGCCAACTGATTCTTCCTAAAACATGGTTTAATCTCCTGTCATTCCTTCAGCGCAAAACTTTTTCATTGCTACCAGCTGTGAGATAAAGTCTCCGCTCGCCCGCCTGTCATCAGATGAGACTGTCAGCCAGTAGGCTCTCATCTATTCCAGCCTTATTTGCAGTTACCTGGTGACACAATCCTTCTGTTCACATATTTTACCTGTGATTTAGATAATATTGGTTAATATTCATATGAAAACTAGGAGAGACACTCCTCATATGTTACAGTTTCCAATATAGCTAAACACCAAAAGAAGTTCTGTAAGATTTGGGAACTCACAGAAAGCCGTAAGTAACTGTCAAAGAAAGGCAAGTCTTCTGAGAGCACACTTCCTCTGCAACCAAAGCCTGTGTATCTTTCCACCAGTGAATGTTCTTGCTGAAGTTGAGATTCAAGTAGAGACTTACAGGCTTTGGCCCTGCTGAATTGTGTGAAATTTGGGGAAAGGATGTCCTCGGGAATGAGACTGTCTGGATTCAAATTCTACCTTCTTCATTGGCATTTGGACAAGTTACTTCATCTCTGCCTCAGTTTCTCCACTTGTAATATGGGCATAATAAGAGGACTTACCTTATTAGGTTGTTTTGGGGAATTAAAGAGGTAATACAAATAAAAGACATAAGACAGTGCCTGACACACATGGGAAGTATATGTGATATATTCATATACATACACACAAATGTGTATATATAAAAGTAAGTAGGATAAATACTAAACTTCATTTTATATTTAAGAAGTTTGAAATACTTATGGAACATTCAAGTACATAAAAATCTGTAACCCAGAAAAATTTTGGTCCTTGGTCATACAGGGAGAGGTATGGCTGTCATCATATATCAATGGGACTTGAAGCCACAGATATATATGAACTGATCCTGAGAGAAGATTAAAAGAGAGAGTATTTGAAAAACTTTGGGACAGAAGCTAAAACTAGAACCTTTAGGCAGACCCAGAGTTTAGTGGCTATCTTCTTTAGTGGATTTAGCACTTAACTATGACCAAGCATTATTCCTGGGCATAAGAGAATAATCTATAAGCACAGAAACTCTTCATCTTCTTAGAGAAAATAACATTGACATGACATGTACAGCCACTGAAATTATTTACACTCTCACTTTGTAGCTGTTCATCAAACTGTTCCCTAAAGTATCCATTGTATTAGACCCATTCATATTTCTAAGACAAACTTTAAATTGAACTGACTGTATATCATAAAGAGCATCAATGCACTAACAGGACAGGTGGTGTGTTCGAGTAGCTCAAGGTAGGAGCTAGTGTTTATAAACTTTGGATACCTAAGGAGGACCTGGGCCTGGGTTCATAAAGTAAGAGGCTGGCTAGGCAGAGGGCCCAGGAGCCACATCTGTTTCACAAAGGAACTAGCACTGCGAGGACTGCTGCTCAGAACCAATGGGAAGTATGGACAGTGGGCGGCCCACAGCGCCAGACCCATGTGCTACTTGCGATGGCTATTCTTGAGGAAGTGTGGAGAGCAGCCCTGCAGGCATGGTCACTCTCTTGGATGGTCTTGTATCAAGGGGCGGCTGGGTCTCTGAGCTCTGGTTTGGTCTATAAAGTAGTCCCACTCCTCAGAGAGCACTGTGGCCCGGGCCAGGTGTTGGGGGTCTGCTCTTCTGCCAGCTGGAAGCTCTACCCCCACACCTTCCCAGCTTGCAGTGCTATGTTGTCTAATGAATGTTCTTACCCATTTTGGAGGAATGAGAAATGATACATATATCAGGAATGGAAGGAAAATGCTTGACAGGTGTTCATTTGTGAGAAAGTATTTCCAACTCATAGAATCACCTCAGTGTCAGTGTTACTTGATGTTCAGTGACCACAGAAAAGAAGGAACAGGCCTAAGATGCATGAGATTGCCCAGGCTTTTTAGGTAAATATATTAAACGGCAGAGAAAAGGCCTGATTTCCAGTCCTGTGTGACCTTTCTGATTTTACTCTGAAACCACTCTCTCAGAATTTGAAATGGAACACAAAATAAAATTTGGCTAAGGAAAAGCCCTACAACTCTTCAAATACTTTAACTAATGTGCCCACAACAAAGAATACTCCCACTGATAACTTTTACTTTAATAATTTAAAGATAAAAACCAAAATATTATAAATGAACAGCCCAGTGCAAATGGTCAGATTCTCAAATTTCCATGGTAATATATGTTTATTAAAATTTGGAACTTTGCACTGAACCATATAATGAAATTATCAGATTTCATTGTCATTGGCCCTAGTCTCTTTAAAAAACATTCTAATGCATGCAGTGCAATAACTTTTTAGTTTGGTTTTCCATTATCATTTTTTGTTTAATATCAAGTTGTTTAACAGCCAATTTGGTGTATGTTTTTTTCATACTCTTTGTTTAATATAATGCTTACCCTCCATCTCAACTTTCCAAGCACTCAGGACTTCTTGAGATTATTTCTTACTACCTTTAAGCCCTCAGAGCTATCTAGAAATGTTACTATATTTTCCTAGTTTAGCCACTCTCCTGTCTACAGATGATTATTTCACAACTCTTGTGAAATTTTCAACAGCTTCTGTCTTATCCTCATGTTCAGTTGATAACTGATTCCTGCTCTAGTGAAAAAAATAATAGCAAAATAGAACATAATGTTCCCTGCTTCCTCCATCACATTTACCAAATCCTTCACTTATGTACTTAATCCCATCCCTTTTCACCTGCTCATAAATATTTCTCCAGTTATTAACTTCTCTCCTGCATTACTAATTTTCCCTACTTCTCTGGATTATCCCCATCAACATAAAATCCCATGACAGTGTATCTCATTTGGTCTTAACTTACCACCTGTTTCATTTCTCTGCCCTCTTTAGAGCAAAAGTCCTCAGAAGAGTTTTCCAAAGACATGATTTTTCACTTCCCACCCTCCTACTTACTAGTTCTTGAATCCATTCCAACCACGCTTTTTCCTCAGCACTCCACTCAGCAGCTCTTGTCTGTCTTCCAAAAAGTTATCAATGCTACTACCATCAGTCAATTTCCAGTTGTCACTCAAGTACTTAGCAGCATTCAGCAAATATTCCTTCCTTTTTGAAACACTGTCTTTACTTGACTTTCAGGACTCCCTATACTCTGGGCTGTCTTCCTGCCTTGCCAGCTGTACCATCTCCATATTCTTTCTGGACTCCTTCCTAAATCCCATGCATTGATTGGCTTCTCTTATTTATCTACAGTACCTTAACTTCAAAATGATCACTACCCAAATTACATTTGTAAACTTGACCTGATTTCCCGATTCATATAACTATCTACTCAACATTTCCACTGATGTGTCTGAATGCATATACCAGATATAACATAGAAATCCTGATTTCCCCTTTCCAGTTCAGTAAACAGCAACTCTATTTGTGCAGTTTCTCAGACCAGGACTCACATAGTCATCTTTGACTTCTATTTCACAACTGAGATCAGTCAAGCAAAAAATCTTGTCAACCCTACCATCATAATGTATCTAGATCTTATCTCTCTGAACACAAACAGAGCTACCAGCCTGGTCCGAGTCATCATCATCTCCCACCTGGAAAAATGCAAATGCATTATTATCTTCTGCATAGATGCTATTCATACTTTGTGTAGATGTCCTTCACTGAGCAGAAGCACTCATCTTCCAGGTATTGAGTACTGATTTCTAAATAGCTCATAACTTCACCCCCAGAGAATTGCCTTTGAAACCCAAGAGGAGACCTCTGCAGGAATGCCTGCAAGATTATGGCCTCCCCCACCAAGTTGGCTTACAGCCCCATGACCTACTGATGCAGGGATATAAAAGTTGGCCCCTTGCCTTGAGTTGGGGCAATTCCGTGGTACAATGTATACCCTAGAGTTTCTTCCTGGATTAGATCCCCCACCCAGTTTTGACTAGACTGAGGCTGGATTTAGATGAAACTACATTTTTGCTCAGCTTCTCTTCATGTCTTATCCTGCTGCCCTCACTTGTTGGTAGGTTTCTCCTAAGAGGACTCCATGAATAAATCGCTTGCATAATAATCTCCATCTCAGGCTCTGCTTCTGTGGAACCTAATCTAAGATTCCTTCTAACTGGTCTTCTTTGCATTTTCATTGTTATTTTCTATTCTGAGCACCATCCCAATAAATCTTAGAGTCAGACTGTGTCCGTCCTCTGCAGAACACCTTCCAGTGGTCTTTCGTCCACTCACATAAAAGCCAAATCCCCTACAGTGGTCTATTCAACTTAACATGATCTCTCTGATCTAGTCTCATACAACTCTTTTCTTTCCTCTCCCTACTCCAGTCCCACCCGCATCCCTGGGACTCCTAAAATATGCCAAATACATATGTGGTGGAGAGGATGATGCAACTTGATAGAGATAGACATAGATGCATACATAGCTATATCTGTATTTATATCTATCTAGTCTGTATACCTATCTTTCAGAATTTAAATTCTATGAGGGCAAAAATTATATGTCTCATACTAGTTTGTTCCCAGTACCAAAAAAAGTTTTTGGCATACAGCAGGAATCAAAATATGTTGAATTCACGAATCATCTAGTATATCCCCTTCAGTGTTTCTCTTATCCTAACTTTCTTGTCAATGTCCAGAGGCGGAACAGAATTTCATTTAGGGCAAATATAAGTGCTAATAATTGAATGTCAAAGACCATCCTCCTAAATAAGAAAATAAGGGCTATGTTTTTTGCTTCTTGAGCTGAAAGTGCCCTTTAATATCTCAAAGATCCTAGCCTGAGAGAAGCAACAATTTAAAAAAAAGAAATAATTGGGGGCACGGTCTTTTTAAGTTATAGGGGTCTTTGATTATAGTTTTGCCTCCATCAGCTTCAGAAGATTAGGTGCCCAAGTTAATAAAGCCTTAAGAACAGCCTAAATTATAATACATATTCAACATTTGATTCAAAGAGTGAATTGCATCTGTCAAACACCTAGGGTTTACTACAAAAATTTTATGACTTCCTATCCTAAATTCAGTTACTACTGAAAAATAAAAGCCAAATTTAGACCTGAGGTCAGTAATGCTAGTCATAGATGCCAAAAAATCCACCAAATACCAAACAGAAATGACTTTAATTCCACTGTAATACTCTTCTTGCTTTTCACAGTAAGCACTCAAAATTACATGGAACCCCTGTGTTTATCGCAGCACTATTTACAATAGCCAAGAAATGGAAGCAACCTAAGTGTCCATCAGTAGATGAATGCATAAAGAAGATGTGGTACATATACACAATGGAATATTATTCAGCCATAAGAAGAAAACAAATCCTACCATTTGCAACAACATGGATGGAGCTAGAGGGTAGTATGCTCAGTGAAATCTGTAATGGGGTTTGTGCGGGGGACTTGGTGAAGTGGGGAGCCTAGTAAACATAATGTTCTTCATGTAATTGTAGATTAATGATACCAAAAAGAAATTACATGGAATTTTTATTACACAAATATTTTATCTGAATATTTATTACTCCTTCTGTTACAGTAGGTAGATAGCCAAACATGAGAAGGGAAGGGGTAAGGGGACTTTAGCCAGTGATTACATTTGGCTAGATGCTTCCTTATATACTACACACTCCACGTAAGCTGTTCTGTGGGATGCGGAATGAGAATACAGATAACAGATTGGCCAGAAATGGCCAAGTTGGAGGAGAAGTTGACCCAAACTTCACCCCCAGAAACATTATACACTCATTAACATAGTAAAAATCATGCCTCTCCATCATTAACATAGTAAAAAATCATACCTCCCCTAGCCACGATGGTTCTGATAGGGATCAAATTTAGTCAAAAATCCTTCCACCCAAAGTGAGGGCAGAGCAATACCAAACTCCAAGAAGATTCCACCTGTTTCCATTAAAGTCAAATCTCACTTAGTGAATATTCATCTCCCTTCATACAAAAGAGGCTTACTATTGTCTCCTTGGGGCAGCCCCTTGGGTCTGCCTGAGCCCCAACTCCCCCAGCGTGTGCTCTCTCCTTTCTTTCAACTCTAAATCTCAAACTCTTAGTGCTCAATGTCTTTTCTGCATTTGTTCTTGGATTCTTTTTCTCAGTGAGATCAAGGAACCCTCTCGGTAACACTTCTACCAAATCCCTGTTCCTTTAGAAATAGATGGTTAAAGAAATGACATAGGAATAAGTTAACTTGATATAGTCAAGGCAGTCTTAATCCCTCAGTAAAACCCTCCTATTAATGGAAAACTCATGTGTCTCAAATAAAATGACACACTTGCATTTTTGATTAGGAGTCAAACTTGGCTAGCTGATGAGGCAATTTTCTTAAGTATGTCATTAAAATGAATGTATTTCAATACTGGCCATTAATATCCACTTGAATTAAATAAACATGTATTGTAGATTCACTCTGTGTTAGATGGAAGGGTAGGGCCTAGGATTGAAAAAGGAATGGTTGTTAAAAAAAAGATACTGGTTGGATAAAGACATTGTTTTAGGCACTGCTGATGGAATGATGAACAAACAGGTAATTTTCAGTAAGTAAAAAGAAATATTAACCATTTAATCACATACATATGATTAAAACATCACTTAAGTAGAGTGAAGAGACTATGTATGGTACAATGACAGCACATAGCAGGGAGTCCTGACCTAAAATAATAGTTCGGGGAAGGCTTCCAAGTTAAGTGAAGAGAATTTTCTAAGATGAAAAGGACAAGGAGGGGCTCACTAAGGGCAAGGAGAGACAGGAACAAGTGCTCCTGGGAGAGGGGACACCCTGAGCAAAGGCCCCGAGGCAGAGTGGGAGCTCAGTGTAAGGAGCTCAGAGTGAGGCAGAAAATGCTTCAGGACAAGGCTGAAAGGAAGCTGGAGCCAGGGTGACCCTGGCCACACCAGACCTGGAAGACTGACTGAGGAGAGGTCGGCAGTCAAGGGCAATGGGAAACCATTAACAGATTTTAAGACAATGGTGTGTGGTGAGTGAAAGGTCAGATTTCTGTTTTGAAAGTTGACTCTGAATGCAGGGTGGGCAACAGATTGTATGGGGGACAAGAGCAGAATGCCAAGAAACGGATTGAGACTGCTACTAACTGTGGTCCAGAAAAAGAGGTAATGTCAGCTTAGATAGGCTGGCACTGGTAAAAATGAAGAGAGAAGGATGGATTCAATAAGTAACTGGGAGGTAAAATTGGCAGAGCTCAGTAAGAAAATGCTTATAGCAATTAAGGGAGGAGGATGATGTTCAAGAATTGGATGAATGTTGATGTTCATAGTATAAGGTCCACAGAGAGAAATATGGCATGGTGAGAAGGCAGAGAGGAGAACATGATTTCAATTTTGGATGTAAAGTGGGATACAAATAGAAAATCATGAGATAGCAGCAGTATTTGCAGGTCTGAATGCCAAGGAGCAAATATGGGCTGAATACATAAATCAGTGAGTCTTTGGTATATAAGTGTAAGTCAGAGGTATGAAAGGTACAGAGTAAGAAAAAAAGGGGCAAATCTAGAATCAAGCTTGAGGATATCCCAACGTCTAAGGACCAAGGAGAAGTTAAAGGAGAAATAGAGAAGGAGAAGGCAGAGATGAAAGAAGCGGCCCAGGAGATAGTTGTCTAACTGATGCCAAAGAAGAAGTGCTGTGAGAACAGGGGCAGGGAGAGGCCACATCCACGCAGGAGGACTAGGAAAGGCTCATTCACTACCTGGCAGTTGGAAAAGATCTGGAATAACACACATTAAGCCTCAAATATTGGACTAGTTTACCCAAAACTATAACCCTGAATCAGTAAAGATGACCTTGGAATAGATCAGTCAAGATGTCTACTGAATATTATTACCAGTAACAGGCAATACAGTTATAATATGGATGCAACACATTTTTTAAGGATCATAGAAAGAAATTACTTTGGATATCACCGAGTCTAGAGAATAGCAGAAAGTCAGCAAAATTCATTCCTTCTTCCTGAGGCCCACTGCTAGACCACATTTTTCCAGGCAGGGACATGTGACTATAATAATAATAAGATGAGTGGAAGCAATATATGTCAGTTCTTGGCCTGCTCGCAGAAAACATCTGTTTCCCCATTCATCTAGTGATGGGAGGGAAATTTGAAGCTTGAGAGGAGAATGAAGCCATAGATTCATCGGAAGAAATATAGGTGTTTCAATGGCTGGGTGGAAGACAGGCCATCAACCAGCAGTATCAACTGACTGCATGGATGAAGATAAACTTCTGTTGTTTTAGTCTCTGGAATTTGGGGAGTTATCTGTTACAACAATGAGTATCAAAATGGGTTTGTTTATTTTTGTTTGTTTTTTACAGTTATTACAGTATTATTGACTATATTCCCTATGCTGCACTTCTCATCCCTGCGACGTAATTATTTTATAACTGGAAGTGTGTAGGCCTTATCCCCTTCACCTATGTCACCCAGCCCCCCAGGCCCTCCTCTATGGCGACCACCAGTTTGCTCTCGGTATTTATGAGCATATTTCTGTTTTGCTTGTTTATTTCTTTTTTTGACCCATATGTAAGTGAAATCATATGGGATTTGTGTTTCTCTGGCTACTCTGGAGCTACTCAGATGGGTGTCACGTATCTCACGATCCACACTCATCTTTCACCCCTGGTTGACTCACTTGTGAACCATCTTTCAGTGATAGGGACAGAATGTTCAGAGCTACAGGGAAGTTAACTCATTACTAGCATTTCCTTAAATTTGAATGGGTCAGAATAATTTAAAGTTTTCTTTTTCTGGCAAACAGCATTCTTTCTTGAAGCAAATTATAACTAAACTATATTCTTACTAGAAAGGAAAAAACAAAGTTCCATTTTACTCCTTTAGCTGACAGTTAATTAAAAAGCAAACTCTAACTTTGTCATCAATATTGTGTTACAGTGATTTGAGTAGTAATTAAGCAAAATGTAGTTATCTCAAATTGAAAAAGAAGACTCCATATTTTAAAAATATGTACTCTCTGCTTAGAAAGGCACAAAGATTCACTTAAAATACGTGTTTATGTATTCAGATGCAAGTGTTCAACTGCAAAATATGCAAGTGCTCATATGACAGCTTGGCAAGGCAGCTGGGGAATCTTTAGAGAAAACCTCGTATGGATATTGCATATGCTTAATCATAACTTCTTTTTTTAAGTCTGCAGAGAGAAAGAAAAGACCAATAACGGCATAGTGATAGAACTGGAAGAACTCTACAGGTGGACAGCAGACAGGAAAGAAGAAAGATTGAATTCATGAGAGAAAACATTTCTAATGTGATTCAGATGTTCTCTGTGTTTTCCATATTTTTCAGGCTTAATTTCAGCATCTGCTCAGTAATTTGACTATGATAATTTGATTTTTTCTCTCTCTTTAATCCAGGACCAGCTACATTAGTGACAGAGCCCCTCCAAGTAAAGAGTATGGCCCTGTATGAATACACGGGTTGCACATCCATGAAGCTGAGCCTGCTCACAAGGCTCTCTAAAAAAAAAAAAAAAAAAAAATTCAAAATAAACCTAAGGGCAAGATTTTACAAGTTTTATGAATGAAAACATTTGTCTACAGTTGTTAAAGTTTTAGTATTAGCAGTGGCTATTAACCACTGTTGTCCCATCAAGACTCTGATATTCATATAAGATCTTTGGCTTCTTGACTTCCTTTTTATTGACATGTAGATAATAGAAATGTGACTAGAAAAAAGTCTATAAAACAGAACAATGCAACATCTGTCTCTGCCCTAAACTTAGACTGCACATAACAGGAGTATAATTGCCTGGTTTGCTAGTTTCCTTTAATTATCAGTGTACACTGATAATTGAAATATGTTCCTATTTGAGAAATTAGCAAATCTTGGCAAACTTCCCATATAATAGTACCCTGGATAGAAAAAAGTTATTGAAATATCCAAAGCAAGTTCTGTTGATCACAGAGATCAACCTTGGTACAATGTGAAAGGAGATGACATAAATATGTGAATACCAGGAGTGGGGTTCACTGGAGGCCATCTTGGAGGCTATGCAAAATAGAATGTTTCTAGGTGTCCATTTTCTATGTTGATAATGGGGGTGGCTATGCTTGAGTAGCAAGAGGTTTATGGGTAATCTCAGTATTGTCCACTCAGTTATGATGTGAACCAAAAACTGCTCTAAAAAACAAAGTCTACTTTAAAAAATATCTCTTAGATTTTTATTGCTTATTTACATATCAATGTATTCCAGAAAGAATGTATAACATGTTGGATTTTGAGCTAATTTAGACAATTTCTTCCCTCATTACAAATGATAAGTTTAACTATAATTATCTTTCAGAGGAAAAAGAAAGTAGAATCAGTACATTGTAAATACTCAATTACCTAGTGGGTTTAAGTGAGAATTACAGGAAACTAGCAAACCAGGCAATTATACTCTTTTACTCATGCATTAGGCATTTACATTATTCAAGTAATATTATCTTAATCATAAGGAATAGATGCACTCACACAGGTAAAGGCACTTGGTGACACATCTGTATTGTCTAAATCCGGTGGGAAGGGATTATAAACTCTGTTCCAAACCATAGTGTCCTCCATAGTGTCCACTTCTTCAGATTGTATTTGGCTTCTACCAGATGGTGAACCAAAGAATGAAAGCTTCTTATGACTCTGGATACACAAGACATTGATGTTCAGTTTCTGGCTCTACTCTAAATTGTGTAACTTGAAGTAAATTGCCTTACTGTAGAGTAATCTGGAATATTACTAATATTTCTAATGCCTACAAATGTGAGCCTAACTTCCTTCAACCATGCCATGTGCTCTGTAGCCAAGATTAAACCATAATAATTAGTATTAGTATAAATTGCAAGAAAAATGTGCTAGTATATAAGTACTATAAGTAGCTGCTTCCAGTTATTAGTCATCATTGTAATTTTGGCATGTGCATTCACACTGTTGATTTTAATGGAGCACATAAAATTGTGTTCAGGAGAGTGAAATTGTGACATTAAGGGCTTTTATTGATGCAAGCAACATTGTATTTTAACCCAGTAATTTCACTTTTGGAAACTGGCAATCCCTCCATCTTAGTACAACTCTGCTCCCTCAAGTATTTGCAGTGAGATCTTGGGAACTCTCATGGTGCTGAAAACAATATGTTTATCCCTAAAGATAGAAGTTTGAAACTCCAAAATGATGAAGCTGCTGTTGCACACTGCTGTAGCTTCTTCATGACATTTGGCTCTTGGAAGAGGAAACACAGTTCAGCACTAAGCCGAAGGGCTTCCTAAATAGACCAATTCATTCAGATAATTGAAGCTTAGGTTTATTACATAAAGGATTAGTCACAAAATGGCTAGGCTACAGCCATCAGGTTTCTCTCAAGATATATGAAGGAAACAACAAATCGATGATCAAGTGCAATTTATAACTCTTTAATGTACACATTCTAAGTTCTTAATAGGAGGCCTTACACAGTAATCATACATGCTAGTTCCAGTGAAAAATCCCTTAAATAGCAAGACTATTTTCAAAGGATATAATGTGGTCAGATAAGCTTAAACCTATATACAAGGACCACTGCCATTGATGCCTACAAAACTTCAATCCTAGGCTTACTGCTATAAAAGATGTGTAACGTCACAGCACACAAAAGCCCATGAGAGAATAAATCAGTATAATAGCTGTGCATGCAAGCATGTGGGCAGTGGAGGGGGGAGGAAGGGAAACAGACTATTCACTGGAAACCTATACAGTATTTATGTTCACCTACATCAGCTTTTCTCAAACTGCAAGAGGTTGATGAGGTGTTCCAAGGAAAAAGTTTTCCATTAACATTATTATTTATCAAAGATATTTAATGTAATTAAACAGACTTGTGTAATTATTATTATCATGCAAGAATCTGCACTACAGAAATCAAGGGAACTTGTGCGAGTCTTAAACATGTGAGTTTGAACTAAATATCAGTGTTTGGGGAGTATTTATACAATAATTGTACTGATAAATACTGTCTCTAATAATCATTGCTCTTTGCTATGTAACCTGTCGTATTTCAACTATTTTTGTCTTTTCTTACTTTCCCAATACAAGTGAAAAGGACAATCTATTTAATTTGTATCCGTGTTTTGGCCCTGTGATTGAGTTAGGGCATGAGTTGTTTTTTATTGTTTCTTGTAGCAATTAATTTGTCATAGATCATTTTTTTGTCCTCTTTAAGTGCAGATTATAACCCATGAGTCACTGCCAGTGTTCTACCAATATGTAATCATGTAACATTAATTCAACGGTCAAGCAAGTTTGGGAAATGTATATACTGAATAAATCTTCTAATAATTTCTATCATTACGTGGTACACTCCAGAATGGGGACAGAATCAATGAACCACAGGATTTTCATGCTGGGAGAGACTTGGGTATGGTCACCTGCTTTACGTAAAGCAAGGCCCTGAGAGGTTAAGTGACTGGGCTCAGTTTATTTCTTGAGTTATAAAAAGGATGACTTCTAGATTCCAATTCTGTGCTCTTCTTCCTGATTCTTTCCTCTCTGATATCAGAAAGTGAGAGAGAGAGAGAGAGAGAGAAAGAGAGAGGAAGAGGGAGAGGGGGAAGGAAGAAAAGCAGGAAAGAAGGAAAGGAAAGATTGTGGCCACCAAGAACGGAAGAGCTGGCCTCGTGCTCTTACTGCAGAATTCAGAGATTACCTGAAATATGTTTGCTATATGATCAAAAAAGTTAAATCTCCATAAATACAATGAAAAGAATAATAAATAAATATATCTCCATAAATAATCAGCTATGCAGAAAGATATTAAGGACTGTGAAAGATACCCTAGGGGTTAACTATAGATTCTAATAAAGAATGGGATCATGGGGAGTCAACATAGATTAGTGACTCATCTTGAGCAAAAGCAAATTAAGCTTGAATTTTGAAAATGGTTTAAAAACTACTTAACTCTCTCAGGGGATTTTTAGGCTGTAACCAACAGAACTCACTCATGCTAGCTGAAGCTGAAAGGAGAATTTATTAGAAGGTTATAGGATTCTTTTGTAGAAATTCAAGGCTAGGAAGGTAGCTAAACCTCCTATGGGATTAGAACTCAACTAGAAAGCTGTAGAATCAAGGCAGCTCTACTCTCGTCTCTGTGTTCCTCTTGGGGTTCACAGTCCCTCACCTATATGTCCCTGGGCACATCAGTTTCTCTTTCTTGTCTGAAAACCAGCTTTTCCATTTCAAGCCACAGTAAAGAGAGAGTAGAATCAATGGGTCCCAGATCCAAATTCCTCAGAAAACCTGTTCTTCCATCTTGGGCATCAGGTGGAGGCAAGCAATGCAGAGGCAGGACGTCCCGTCCCCTCAGCAGCAACTGCAGAAGCGGACCCTCTAGAATGGCATCATCTACAATCATTGGTAGAGTCTTTCAAACAAGTTCCCAGGTGCAGAAAATAACTATTGGCAGAGGAAGCATTTCACTTCTCCAATGGTGACCATCCCCTGGGAAGAGGGCAACTACTGGTCACAGCAGAAGTAAGAATGCACAGAAAATGAGCTGAGACAGGCAGTAGAAAGGAGGAACCCACACTAGCTTCTTTGAATATCACTGCCCTGTTCCAGTTCAAGGTTGCAGCTGCAGCAGGCTTTGTTTTAGGACTCAAAGTGAGCCCAAGAGGAGTACAAATGGGGTGACAAGCAGAGCTTGCTTACTCCCTTTACTCTCTGGACTTGCTCTTCCCAGTCCTAGCCACTCTGTTCAGAACTCCTTCTCACCAGTTTCCTGCCATGTCTACTTCTTGCCTTCCTGTGGCCCTAGGACACAGATAATAGTGAAAAAAGAGGGATTATTTGCAATGACTACCGCCAGGTGGACATGATCTTAGAGATAAACTAACCAATCCTGCTGTGCTGAAATAATAGATGATTTCAAATGGGACAGGCTTGGTTTCAATCCATGCCTAATGCTTAGAAGCTATCTAACCTAAATTAGTTTACCTGAACTTGGCTTCTGATTTCTCAAGATAATAAAGATTTCCTCCATGAGTTTTTGGGTAAATATATAGTATAATTTCAGATTGTGATAATAATAATTGTTCATATCAGTATTTTATATGAAAACAATAATTGGATTGCTAATCTATAACTCTTCTCCTAAACCATGGTCATAACTTCTACAATAGGCCATGAATATTGGGTCCTTTCATGTAAAACATAACCATGAGAACTGTGTGAAAACAAGAATTTATCAGTCACAAGACTGTGCCCACAAGCCAATTACAATGTTATAATGGACAACAATGCAGTACATAAATGGAAGGAAGGAAGGAAGACAGGGAGGGATGAAAGGTGTGAGGAAGGAGAGGAAGAGAGAGAAGAGAGACCTTCAAAAAAGTGTCTACTGTGTATTGTGTTCTATACATAGATGATCTTATTTCTTCTTCACAAGCCATCTTTTATAGACAATATTGTTCCCATTTTACAAATAAGTGAACAGAGATTCAGAAAGATTAAGAGACTTTCAAGAAATATTAAAAAAGTGGTCCAGATAAAATGATGCAATGGGATCACATTAGGAAAACATAACTTTTAGCTATGAGATTCAGGTCTTTGTGAAACAGATGAAATTTGAGTCCTTCCATACCAGACTGGATTTGGGCACTGGCAGAAATACCAGTAAGAGCAAGGTCCTAATGGTAAAAAATGGAGAGCTTGACTATCTGGTCGATGAGTTGTGATATTTCTGTGGGCAGTGGAAAATCATTAATTGTTAGTAAAGACATGGTACCTTCAGATCTTTGGGCGTGAGGCTATGTATGAGGAAAATGGGGTGGAGAACATATGATAATTAACCAAAGCAAAAGATAGTTTGGTTTAGGATAGTGACCATGAAAATGGAGAAATGATGATGGTATAAAAGGAAACTGTAGAAGTAGATTCAACAGGTCTTGCACTTGACTGGATGGTCAATAAAGGAAATAGGCAAGTATGTCATGGATTTTGGAAATAAGGGACACTCACAGTAGCTGGAAGTGAACAAGGAATCAGACAGACTCTTCTCCCTTCAACTCTCTGGCTTTCTGTTTAACAGGAAGCTAAATTTGAAGCTGTTTCTATACTAACAAATATAAAGCATATTGTTTTCATAAACCTTTGTAAAATCTGCTGTATTCTCTGGCATGTTTGCAAATAACGCCACGGTCTCCAGACAGTTTACATGCAAGATGTTTCACATTACTAACACAGAAATATCACTAAAATAATATCCTATAACAAATGCATGAAGGTCATTCCTTAAAAGACTATTTTAAAAATGGAAATACATTTGCTGAGAACTGTTAATAAATTGATACTTCCTTACATATTAGATGCACTATGTTTTTGCTTACTGCGGGTCTGAGTTGATTATTCATCCTCAAGATATTTGGAACCGTGGTTGTCAACTCCAGCTGCACATTGGAATTACCTGTAGAACTTTAAAGAATGCTAACACCTGAGTTCTAACTCTAAGGTTCGGGTGGAATTGACCTGGGTGCTACCTAGGAACTGGAATTTTTTTTAAAGTTCTTAAGATGATTCTAATATGAGGCCAGGGTTGAGAAGCCCTGAACAATAAGCATAAAAAAAATTGAGATGATTAAGAAGGTTGTCTTGCTATCAAAAAAAGACTGATTTCAGCTATGTTTATATAATTTGTGCATATATGATACCAAATCAGTCTTTTCTCAACATTAGTAAGATATGATATATTCAGTTTGAAAAGTTCTATTACAAAGGAGGGTTTAGTGGGCTGAGCGGTCAGAATTGGGAGAGTAAATGAATAATCAAGAAGACTGTGAAATATTCTGGCTCCTGAAGCATTTCACTCATTTTTCTGACTTCGCAGCAACTGCTGGAATAGTACAGCTCCCCTCTGACCCTTCCCTAGATCCTCTGCAAATGTTGGTCACTGACTAGCTGACCCCAGAAGGAGATTCCAAGTTCCTTCCCTCAGCCTCCCAATAGCAGCTGCCCTTTCCAGGGTACAAAGGCAAGAAAAAGCTTTTGTACACACTGAAACTCAAAGAAGAGCGAGCTGACTGTTGGCCTGCTTTTTTATATTTGGAGGAAGGCTGAAAGGCCCATTTATTTCCAAATGTCTTCTCCCTCCTCTCACACATTGACTGAAGTGCCAATTAACTCCATGGCTATGGCACTATCAACAGAAAGTCCATATTAAATGTGCCTATTGCCCAAGAAGAAAAAAGCATAAAGGTGCTTATTGCCTGGGAAGAGTAAAGCATCTCCTTCCCTCACTTGCCATTGCTCTCTCCCTTCTTGCCTAAGGATTAGGGACTTTTCAGAAAGATCTGGAGTGAAATAGGCATTCTGCTCCCATCTCTCTAGCAGGCAGGATTGTGAGGGAATAGGACAAGGTGCACAGTGACAGCCATAGGGTATTTCTAGAGAGTTCTGCAGTACTATGACCTCTGCCTGTTCTGAATTGCTCAACCACTACTGCATTCATTAGATTTTTTCTCGCTTGATTCTGGCTATCACTCATTTTATTACTTTTCCACGGAGGGTCCTGCTCCCCAATGTTCACAATAGGAAATCTATCCTCCTCTCAAACCTCAGTTCATATGCTCATTCATCCATTTAACCACACAAACGTGAATCAGTTTTCCTTTCCTCTCTCAGCTTTGGAGTCGAACATCTTTGCACTGGCCATTCTTCCTTACCAGACCTCAGTATCACAAGTAACAGAATTTTGCCTTTGTCTAAATGTAGTTTTCGTGCAGCAATAATTCCATACTTTACGCATAACAGGCACTCAATAAATCTGATCAATGAATCAACTGGATCAACTTAAATATCATCACAGACTTCATGCATAACTGGAATACTCTCAGTCTTTAAATAACTAATACATTTAGGCATGCAAGTGGGAAAAGTTTCAGAGCCTCCTCTGGAATGGACATCTATAGAGGCATTTAACAGTCCCAAAGAAATAATGGACTGAAAGCAAACAGGAATATTTTCAACTAGTTTACCTCATGGACTCACAGCTCTATCAGGAGTCTCTAACAGTATGTATGTTCTTTACAGAAACATTATTTAAATAAGCTTGGTTCATACAAGTTCCAGTAGTCATCCTTATAATTGTACCAATGAAAGCACTATAATTCTTGGTTTAAAGAAGCTAACATATTTTCTATCAGGGTGACAAGAGGGTCACTACTTGTTTCAGGAGCCCTGCATGTACCACACTCAAGAATGACTTCTCCATCTTCAGGAACTAGCAAGCCGTATGTTTATTTATGAGACCTTAATACAAACCATCCTTGCTTCCTGATTGCTGAGTGAACTACAGGGAAAAGACTTTAATTAAGTCCTTACCAGTTCTAATTTACTTAAGGGGCATTTCTACATTGCTTCTATTGCAATCCATGGAGTTTTAGCTTATTTACAATTACTTTGCTTTTGCTTCAAGAACCTTATGTGCCCCAAATCAACCTTGTTCCTATCTGAAGTTTCACAAAATTTGGAGAGGTATTTGAAGAGTTCTAGTTTCCAGACATCCTGTCCCCAGAAGAACTTAACACAGAGCTTTTATAGCTGGTACTTAGTATAACTGGTGAAAGAATAAATGAATGGTATTTACATTTTACCAGCAGAAGTAACTGAGGTAAGAATTTGAACTCTTCGGCATTTGGTTCAGAAGAATGGCCACAAAATGGAGTTTGGGGCTGAAAAGTCTCATTTGAAACCGATCTAAATATCATGTAAATGTTTACTTGCCTTTTATTATTAGGTATCTTTTGCTACACATGTAGTATTTTTCAACTAGATTATAAATTATAGAGGAATTATGCTTATTGCTCAGCACAGAACTTTGCACTGAGCAGATGTTCTCTAAGTGTTTGGTTGACTGATTTAATTCTACATCATGCAAAATTTCTCCTTTGGACTCATATTACCTACCCTCCACACCATTCCCTAATGTTCCCTACCCTCCACACCAGTACAGCTTTCTGGATGGGTCTATAATGTCCAAGATCAGATAGAGCCATTCACACAAACATAGTGCCAAGACCAGCCTCTTGGGAAAACTGCAAAGTGTCGAGGTATGTGCTCACTGACCTTTTTCTTCACTATTTTCCCCTTCTCCACCAGGTATCCACTGATCCTCTATTCACTTCAGAAAAGAATCAGATCCACCCATTAATCCAAAGGTATATCACAAACTTAATTTTACCCCTCTCTTGGCATTTACACTTTAAAAGAGGTCTCAAAGGAAACATAATGCTCAACCCAAAGAAACAAGGCTACTTATAATGTTATAAGCTCAGAGATTTACTTATAATGTTGACTGTGAGGTTAGACTCTAGACGACAGTCAATCCTTCTATTTCTTTCTCAGCCTCAAATGCTAAACAAGAATCACCACAGGCCTTCTGTGTTCAGGTACTCCATAGTCCATCCTGAGAACTACCTTCGAGAAGAGAAGAGGAAGTTCAGGACATTTACACTCAGGGAAGGTCACTTAATGTCGCTCCAGCATCTATGCCTTGACAGCCAGCATGAGCTCATTGCTGGAAATTAGCTCTTCCCCAGAGGCCCAATCTGGGCATCTATGACTCTCCAGTCAGTTGCTTTTTGCTGTTTTCTAGGATTCTGCCTCATGTGGGCTCTGGAACATTCCCTCCAGTTCTTTGGCCTTGCTACCTCTGTGAAAATGACTGCCAGTATTCTCAGCTCAGCTTCCTCCGCTCTGCTGCCCACATTCCCCATCCAGCTACATGGAGGTAACACTGCTTTCCATCTGCCTGAGGGTCAGTCTGCTCCTCTCTCCACTCGATAGAGGGCCTGAGGTGAGATTTCTTGAGACTGGGAGCTCTGCAAACACTGCACCCTGGAGCTAATCACAGGGCTGCTTGTTCCTGACCATTGCAATGTGCCCAGGAACCACATCAGCCAATTCCCTGTTTCACAGACAAGTCTCAGATCCTCTTGGCACCAGTGAAAGAAAAAAACCCTCTGCTCCACATGTGTGTCCTCCTTCAAAAGCTCGTCTCTTTTTTGCCTAAGGATTAGGGACTTTGCAGAAAGATCTGAAGTGAAATAGGCATTCTTTTCAGAAAAACCCACTCCATGTGATTTTGTCACCATTGCCCATCCTCCCATCAAAAACTAGCCCATTGCCAGAGTATTTCCAAAATCTAGATTTTAAAAAGTTTTTCCATAATCAAAATGCTACATTAAACAGTGGCTGTCAAGCATTTTGGCTACAAGCCACAGTAAAAAAAATACGTTTTATCTTATGTAGTAGCAACTTTAGACATAAAAATATACATGTAGCTAAAAAAAAAAAAAGCTAAACCAAAAAGAAAAAGAAAAACTTACATTGTGTTATACCCTGAATTATTTTATTATACTCCATTAAAATGAGAGAATCAACTGATTGGTTACACATTTCACTGAGTCCCTACACAGTTTTAAAATACTGCTTTAGAAAAATGCCCTTGGCAGCCCAAGAACTGGATCAGTTCGGTTCCTAATAAAGAAGGAACTGCAGTGTTGGCAAGAAAAAGATAACAATTGTTGCTATTTGAAGAATCCATCAATTCTATTAGGCTACTTTCACTGACAGCAACAGTGCTTATTTTACTGGGAATTTTATTATTTCTTTGCTATGTTCAATAATCACAGAGCTGAGCTGTTTTCTTCCTCTTTGCACTTCAAGTTGAAATTTTTTCCTTCACACATTGCTACCGGTGCAAGTGTCATTCAAGCACACCATCATGAGCAAGCCACTACCACAGCAAACAGCTGCAGAATCTACTGAAAGACTGCTACAAGCCTTACAGCTTAAAAAAAAAAAAAAAAAGATACATTAGTACCTCCCATGATCACTGGCAAGGCATGAATTCTCCGTTGAATTGATTATGTTTGGTGGAAATGTAAGATTTCCCCAGGATACATTGAAAGCTGGTACCTTTTAAAAGGAAACAAAGAGGTCACATAAAAGAAAACTTTTTTATTTCTGTTATGAGGTTGCTTCTGGCTGTGTGGATCACAATGGTTACCAACTGTCAGCTGTGAACAGGTCGTACTGCACTATTTACCAAGAAGAGGAAAAGCATAGTGACTGGTACATTCCCATTTCCATTTTTAATTTCCCAGGGGTCACAGGGGAGGTTGACATTTTACAAACACATCATTTTCTCATGATCAATTTTAAAAAAATCACCATTAGTCAAAATAATGTGCACTAGGTATCAACTGTTGTGTAACAAATATCCCAAAACCTAGTACCTGAAAACAACATCTATTAACTCACACAGTCACTGGGAACTCTGAATGCGGGAGCAGCTTAGGGGGAGGGTTGTCTCTCAGGAGGTTGCATTCAAGCTGCCAACCAGGGCAGTGGTCTCCTGAAGGCTCAGCTGGGGCTGGAAAACCTTCCCCAGCCACCCACGTGGTTGTTGGCAGGCCCTGGTCCCCTGCTGGTTGTTGGTCAGAGGTCTCCTTACCTTACCTCCTTGGCTACTTCAGAGGCTGAGTGTCTTATAACTTGGCAGCTGGCTTCCCCCAGAGGGAATGATGAAAAAGAGAGAGTGAGACAACGACCAAGGCAGAATCTATAGCTCAAAAGTGCCGTACTATTACTTCTGCTGTATTCTACTGGTCACAGAGATCAACCCTGATATGATGTGAAAAGGGACCACTAGAGGCCAAGTTGGAGGCTGGCTGCAACAGAAAGTTTCTTTAGATGCCCATTTTCTATGGTGTAGCCAAAGAATCTGATGCTCAAATGGCTACTCTATTGCCTCCCACCATGAAACTACAGTTCCTAACTTGTTTTTTTAGGGGAGGTTCTGAGGGAGTAAGGCCTAACATCTGTCGATAGACACCTCAGAAGAATGTACAGATGAGCCACTACAGTGTTGCACACCATTTCTTGGAATCCTAGGATTCCCTGAAAACTTTCCAAAGACCTCAGGTTCAGAAACACTGTCTTCAACAGCTACCATCTTCCTACAATCATTAGGCACAAGGATATGGCTGCTGTTGGGAACTTACAGTAGGATGTACATATAAGTAATGCCTGATAGACTTCTACAGTTAAATCCTAGAGGACATTTTCATTCAACCAGAAATTCAAAGAGTTTTGTATAGAACATAACCATATCCAGAGCCAGCAATGAAGATACTCCTAGATGGGAAACCCAAATCCTTACATATATTGCCATTTATTGCAATAAATGTTCTTATTGTTACTGTGATTAAATGATGCAGGATAGTTGGCAGATGTGCTATGTAACATGAAAAATTGTTGATAGTTTTTAAAAAGTGTCACTCAGAGAGGAATCTATGCTTACTGGTGTGAATATCTCAGAAGGAATGCTTCTATGAGGTAAATAAGCAGCCATTCCTATGCTGAAGGCTGAATTCTGTGCTCTTGTCATTATAAAACCAGATATTGACCTTGACAAGTACAGGAGGTGCTTTGCAGAAAGTAGATATGACAAGGACTGTGACTGCTAGGTTTGCATCTAAACAAAGGTAGAAGACTTGGCCTCAAGAAGAAGCTCATACACCTACTTCAGAGTATGGCCAAGCATTCTTTTTCAACTATAACCCTGAGGGCTGGGAAAACCAAATACACAGTAAAAGACAACTAGGCAACCTTAGAGTTTGTTATCTCTATATACACAGGTAAACAGGTGGGTGTATTCATGCATCATAGTCTCTTATTATAAATCGGAACTTGGAAATAGCTCATTTAGAAACTTTGTGGGATGTAATAGCATTGACAAATAAAGACTTGTGTTTCTAAACTTAAAACAATAAAAAGCAGACATTTTATCTTTTACAAGGTACGGCCATTTGTCAACAATTCATGACTTGGATTATGTGGTAACTCACCCTAGTTATTTGATAACTGTTGCTTTCATTCTCTCTAACAAAATGCAAGTTCCCATCATAATGTTACTGAGAGGCTCAGCAAATAACTAAACTTAGAGAGAAAAACAAACTTCAAAAATCTTCAAAGCAAAATACTTCCCCTTTACTCCCTTACGTTTAAAAAAAAATGTAACTTTCTATTCTTTTGCTTTTCAAATCATAGCAAATATTTTAGGCACATAAGACTTACTGCTTCCAGTGGCAGCATGAGACCACATCAGGAAACACTCTGGGACTGTTTATATGATCACACAGTAAGCTCAGTATCAGGATTTGGTGATTTAATTGAAAAAAACGGTAAAAAATTTACTTTAACTTTTAGTTGAAAGAATAACAAATGTACTAGAAAGTACACAAATAATAAGCTCCATAAACTTCTACAAAGAGTACACCATACAACAAGCACCCTGATCAAAAAACAGTATCATCGGCATCCCAGAAGTCCCCATGTATCCCTGTCTAGTCACTAGATGCCCCCAAAAGGGTACCCACTATCCTGATTGCTAGCACCAAAGACTAGTTTTGCCTATTTTTGTACTTTATGTAAATGGAATTAGACAATGTGCATGTTTTGTGTGTCTGGCAACCTTATAGCTGAGAGATTCATTAATATTTGTGAATGTAATTGTAATCCATTCATTCTCATTACTGATCAGTATTACACTGTGTGAATACATTACAATTTAGTCTTTTCTTTTTTGGATGGGCAATGGGTACTTTCCAGCTTTTGTCTGTTGCAAATAGTGCTGCTGTGAACATTTTTGCTATGGAACATTCTTTTGATGAATATCTGTATGCAGTTTTATTTGATATGGACCTAGGGGTAGAACTGCTGGATCATAGGATACATATATGTTCAGCTTTAGTAAATACAGCCAAACAGATTTTCAAAGCTAAATGTACCAATGGACACTCTCACAGACAGAGATTGAGGGTTCTTGTCACTCTACATTCTTGTCAATACTAGGTAGGCCTTTTTTATCTTAGCAATTCCTATGGGGAGTAGTGTTACTGAATTGGGGTCTTGCTTTTCCTTGACAATTAGACTGAGCTTCTTTCCTATGTTTATCAGCCATTTGTATATCCTCCTTGGTGAAGTGCTTTTTTAAGTCTTTTGCTCATTTTCCTAATGGGAAATCTGTCATGTCCTTACTGATTTATAGTAGTTTGTTACATATTCTGGATTCAAGTCTAGAGTGAATTTTATATTCTTACATCAAAAGTATAAGATGATGTGGCTCCACTATATGAGTGGATTAAAAACAGAAAATGAAGTGTTTGAAATTCACTTAATAAGTATTTATCAAGCATCTACTACATGCCACACATTTTGCTAGGTTATGTGGAAATGACTGACAACACTTAGACCCTTACCTCAACAAATTATGGGTTATAATTGCAGAAGTTCAGGTAGAATACATTCTCTTATTACACCTTTCCTCTACCTCAACATCTGAGATCAAATAATTTCAAAGGCTTTCCACTTCTACAGGTCTGAAAAACCAGCCCAAGAATTAGGGCATATCCTTGAACCAAATCCAATAGTTCATACAGCTTCCAATTAAATAATTCAAATTGTAAGAAAACCCTCTTATTAAATGTTGTGCTCTGGCCTGCTGCCCTAGAGCATTGGCTGAGTTTCCTAGCCTCTGGTCCATGATGTGGATCACAGAGAGAATGAGGAGCCTGTGTGGTCAAGCTAATAAATTTAGGTAATAGGGGTGCTGGTGACAGAGCTCGAAATGTCTAACAGTCCAAGAATCAAGGGCATAGTCTTCAAAGTTGCAAGGGAAAGAGGCCAGAAGGAACTTCCTGCCTGGAATCCAGACTAGCCACAAGACAGAGCCATAGTAATTCTTGGCACTTCCACTTTCTGGAAGGGCCTGCTACCTTCTACTCTGTGTAGCTCAGGCTTCTTTATCAAATTCAAATATCTTTTACTATTCTCTGCTTGAGCTTGCTAAATAACTATTTCACCAATCCTAAATAACAAAATATATCCAGTTATTAAACCCAAGTAATTCATCTCTTTCCATTGACCAGAATCCAAAACTGTTAACATCTTTGATGGTTGAGTGGAAATGCTAATATTCCTCAGACTTTAGATCTTCTAACCCCTAGAGTAGGCACTCCCACAGAAACCCCACTGATGTGTTAAAATTTAATTTTACTTAGAAATTCTTAATTTATATGTGCATTCTTAGATAATAAAAGTTATTCTAGACTACATTCATTTCTTCATGGAGAGCTATAGTCCATAGTAAAACAGGATTAGTTCTATATTATCATCAGCCTAAAATAAAGTCATTTAAAAATATTTTAAAATCATTTTTTAATAATAAAAGCTTCATTCTAGAAAACTTGGGAAATAAAAGGATAGAGAAATAATATCATAGATAAATTTTCACAAATGCCTAGGGTGCCTAAATGGTTTTCTTGGCTTCACTGGAGATGGCTGGTAATTATAGATTTGCTTTGTTTATGTCACCGTATTCCTATTATGTTAATATGTGTGTGCAAATTAGTTAGTAGTTTAAAACCTATACATACTTAAGGTACTATACAAGAAGATATGTCAAAGAAATAATCAATCCTCCCAAGTTTCCTTCATATGCTACATCTATAGCTTTTCTTCTTCCTTCCTAATTACAAACCTTAAATAGAATTTGTGCCTCATATCGAATTTACCGAGTATCATAATTCCTCCAGGTGGTAAAGATACCTCGAGACAAGTGCTGGGCATAGAAGCCACAGGGCATAAATCTGCAAAGAAGTAAAAAGCTAACCTTTGCAAACAATATGGCTTCTCTCTCACTTACCAACTTTACATTTCCCTGTATGGCCCCGGAAGATGACTGGTTAGCCAGAGACGGGTAAGATTCCTCAAGGGAGGAACAACCTAAGACAGGCACAGTCGCAGGGGGGCCATCAGGTGAGAATTTGGGGATCAACAGAGGTGAGGCTCAGAACCTCACCCCCCCTGCTTTGAGAGAAATCTTCTGCATCCGTGGATGTCTTGCTGCCCTTGTCTAGCCTGGATTAATACTTAGTCCATAGGCACACACCTGATCATCTGATCATCTACATTTGCCTTCTTACAGCACTAAACTATGTTTTCTACCTTTATCTTGCATCTACCTACCACTTCAGCATTTTATTAAAAATAAAAATAATAATAATAATAGGAGAAATGTGGGATCAACATATAAATCAAGTACAAAAATCAAATGAATATTCATATTTGACCTGATGGTTTATAGGTCATATTGCATGATCAAAACCGAAAGTTTCTGTGATGAATGCCCTTGTACTGTTCACCATGTAAGAATTTATTCACTCTGTAAGAATTCGTTCACCATGTAAGAACTTGTTCGTTATGCTTCAGAAGATTGGAGACTGACGAGAATTAGGCTTGAGATGGATTAATGATTGTACATTGAGCATTGACCCCCCTATACTGAATTTTATTGTTGTTAACAACCATTTGATCAATAAATATGAGAGATGCCCTCTCAAAAAAAAAAAAAAAAAAATAGATACCAAAAAAAAAAAAAAAAAATCAAACGAATATTCATATTTGACGTGATTGTTTATAGTTCATAATGCGTGATCAAAACCGAAAGTTTCTGTGATGAATGCCCTTGTACTGTTCACCATGTAAGAATTTATTCACTATGTAAGAATTCGTTCACCATGTAAGAACTTGTTCATTATGCTTCAGAAGATTGGAGACTGACGAGAATTAGGCTTGAGATGGATTAATGATTGTACATTGAGCATTGACCCCCCTATACAGAATTTTATTGTTGTTAACCATTTGATCAATAAATATGAGAGATGCCCTCTCAAAAAAAAAATAGCAAAAAAAAAAAAAAGGATAGAGAAATATAAAATAAAATCACCTATAATCCTACCTGCCCTAGTCTCTGATAATACTTTGGCATAATTTCTATCCATTATTTTGCTTATGCTTTTAAAATAATATCATATGTTCATATTTTCACAGTCTTTAGAATTAACTTAAATTCATGGCATCAGGTCCTCCAGCTTTGAAAAAGCTCTTAGTAAAGCTAACTTCTAATGTTTATATAATATACCATAAGAGTGATGTGCCATAGTTTAATTATCTTCCCTTCCTTCAGGCATTTAGCATTTTTTAAACTACTTTCACCAAATAAATAGTGTTGAATTTTTTTGTCCAACAAAACCACTCTTCAATTTTGGATTTTTTTTCCTGACTATAGTCCTAGAATTAAAATGTGTATACAAATATTTTTTAAATACATACATATTTCCAAAATACTTTCCACCAATGTGTTTTTAAATTTTGTATGAATGTTGTTTACTTTGCCCTCATGAACACTGGGTAAACATTCTTTCTGCATATGTTTCACTCATTTATAGATGAAAATTGTTTTTACTTTTGTTGATTTCTAGCAGAGTATTTTTCAATTGTTTATTAGCCACATGAATTTTCTTGTTTCATGGATTCATTCATTTATCCAAACATTTATCGAGCATCTACTAAGTGCCACACAGTGTTCTAGACTGAAGAAGCTAGTGGGGAGAAACAATCCATACACAGACTACCACGAAGTATGTCAGGTAATGATCAGTACTACAAGGAAAAAATAAAATAGGTGAACAGTTAGAGAATATGAGTACTATTTTAGATAGAGGGTTAGGGAAGACTTTTCTCCAATGAAATAAAGCTTAAGAAACATTATTATTAGTTTTCTGTTCATTTCTTCTGCTAGTTTATTTACAGGAATTTTCTCTCTTAAATTGTGATTCAATAAAAGATAGTCAATAACTACATAATGTGGGACTAACAAAAACAATGTAACTTCTTACATCTCCTTGACTTTACTTCCTTTCTTCTCAGAAAGCATGATGACACAACCTACATCCAAACCTACACCACTGCTTGCAATACATTTAGCTTTTTCCTGTAAATAATGTGATATATGATTATATGTGTACCCACATACATGTATACCCATAAATCAGCAAGTTGGCTTTGTTGTTTACACAAGACATCTGTTAAAAATTAACTGGTCTTAATGACTTAATTGTGAATACTAAAATCAGTTTTTCTTTGAATACATAAAAACCAGATGGTTTGGGAATCAACCCCAAGAAGAAAAAAAATGGTGGTAATTAATAATACCAAACTCATAAGGTTATTTTAAGAATTTCATGAGTTAATTACATGCTTAGCTAGGTGCCTAGTATATATTATATACTCAATAACATTTTAATATTTTCACTATTAACTTAATTAGCACCAAATATTGCTCAACCAGGCAAAGCAGCTCAAATATTTTCTCACCTCTCTCTTACATTTCTTCTTGGAAATCAAAGAACCAGTGTCATGAAAACTTGACTGTGATGTTGACTGCCATTTAAAATTACAGCAGCGTATAAATCCATCTGCTCTCAAATTTCCTTATGCAAATGAGCATCATTTGAAATGCTAGAGGTTTATATCAGATTTAGTCATTCCTCTATTTTTTAGTCCTCTGAAAAGCTCATGTAAGTTTGCTGGGAATCTGGAATTCATCAAAGGTAGAGCTCCACATCTTGCTCTTTGCTCTAAATGTAGACACTGACAAATGAAAGTCTAAATTCGCTATTCTTTTTAGGCTGATGTGAAATTTTCCTGAGTCATTTTGTAAGTTCTATGAAAACATCTTAAATCTATGAATGGGTCAATAAAAACACTTTGAAGCAGAGCCTAGGTAACATTAGTAATCAAAATTCATCATATGTGCCCAGCACAAAAGATTTTCTTAATGAATTATCCATTAAGACGTTAGGTAAATTAATTGGCATGGACTGTTCTACAAGAAAGTGGAAGGACAGCGTAACAGTTAAGTGCTCTGGACGCTGAAAGAAATCGATGAGCGTGACAAGAGGGTGGCGACGACGGTCACGGCTCCTTTTCCCTCTCTGGGCCTCCATGAGCCTCTCTATCTGCTCTCCCAACCTCCGGCACTTCACTTCCTCTTCTGGGAAAGTACAGATATAAGTTGGCTTCCAAGGCTGTTTAGACTTTTGAATCCTAAATGGGAATTCTATATTAATGTCAAAATCCACAATGTTAAATTACATTAACTTCATCACCCATGTGCTCCTTCTTCCTCACTGCACAGAATTCAAAAGAAATTATGAGTCTGGCCACTGCAAGACTTTGGACTAAGAAAAAAACATTGTTGAACATAAATCGCTTCATTTGACAATGCTGTTTCCCACCTCTCAACTGCTCCACCTAATGGCAAGAGGCGTGAATAGCAGCCGTTTTCTTGATTTCATAGTTAAGAAGCCTGACAATATTTTTCCTTATCTGCCCAAACGTGCAGCCTTCTGACTGAAACATCAGTTTCTCTCCCCTCTCTTCCACAGTCCTACAAGCCACTCCAAACCAGCTGCTAGCTGACAGCCCAGGGCCAAGCGATCACAAATAAGACTGAGAGGTCACAGACCTGCTCTAGCTAGTGACAAGAACATGAGCTAGAATTCAATGCTGCTGCTTGGAAGTGGCATGAAATTGGGTGCTGTTAAATCTGTTTTCTTTTTAATTGGTCTCTAATGACAATTTTCCTCACTGGAGATGAAAGGCTGCAGTGAGATTTACGTGAGAGGACAGAGGAAAGTGCTCAGCACATTCTGACTGCACTTAGTGTTAGAGAGAGCCACAGAAATCATCCACTATCTCCTGCACCTGTTTTGTAGAGGAGGAAACTGAGGCACAACGAGGGTAAATGACTTTCTAGAAATCACATCCGTCTTTTCTGTCAGAGTCCATATCCTTGAGAAAGAGGCTTATTCTATAACCTGCTGTATCAAGGCTACATGGCTCAGTCCTCCCCATCCTCCGCTCTAAACAAGTGAGAAGTCATCTTACACTCTCTAGAAAAATGTGAGATGGAGCATGTTTTTAAGTTAGGAAAAAATAAATTAGAATATATACCCAACAAAATACAGCACAGTCCTGCAAAAGGAACTTCAGCAGAATGGATTTACGCCATGCATCCCACATATGGTGGATTAGCACACCGTGAAAAACTAATGATGCTTTCCAGATCCCAGGGTTTGGTGTCAATAACTGAAATTAACTATGGTCCTTGGAAAGGTTTTTCATTTTTCCTCCATATCACCTTAGAGTTGTCCTCTTTGTGTCGCAGCAGCTGTTTGATCAGATTCCATTTTATCTTTAAGGAACTATTTAAAATCCATTATTGGTTTTTACTTTGCTTTGAGCCATTTGTTTCATTGTTACACTATTTGGGTTTTACTGGGCTTTGTGTGCATGCGTGTGTGTGTGTGTGTGTGCACGCGCATGCTAACTGTTGGTAATAATAGTTGGGCTACATGAGCGACAGAATACCTGCTCTGAATTTACCTCCCAAATCTGTGATGCAGACTTTTCATCCTAAAGAGCTGTGTTAGTCCAAATGGGGTCCTCAGAATACCTACATCTGAATCCCTTGTTTAACTGTGGACATCCCTGACCCCTTCCCACACAGACTGATCAAGGTCTGTTGGGCTGAACTTAAAGAATATGCATTTTAAGTGCTCATTCTTGATGATTCAAATGCACATTAAGTTGTGAGAGTCCTTGTCAGGAGGATAAAAAAAGATTCCGCCCAACCACAAAGAGCAAAGGAAGAAATTGATATTCTGCTTGTCCCAGAAAGTCCACCCCTTGGCACCCTTTTCAGCTGGTACAAGACTGAGTTTGTAGAACTCCTTAATGAGAGACTTCCACCACAGGATTTTCAATGATTTGTTCCTAGTCCCTGTCCTGAGAACAAATTACAAAGACACACAAATGGTTTTCAGTTATCTATTTTTTAAACAATCTAAAAAAATTGAAAAACACCATGTGTTATTATCATATAACATCTGCACTGAAACCTACTAAACTATAATTCAAGGTCATTTGAAAGCAGGAAAAAGCACATGGACTGAAGCATCTCTTCTTCAACTGAAAGCCTGGATTGAATTCCAGGCTAGATATACTGCTTTGGTCAGTTATTATAAAATATTAGGTGTACTTCCTTTTTCTCTTTCCCACCATTATCATTCTCCATTCCTTCCATTTCTAGCCCTCTTTCCTTGCTTATTTATTATTCTCTATCTTTACCTCCTGAGGAATTTCTTGAGCCCACTTCAACATTTTTCTCACAGGTCAGGTTTACCTATACCCCATTCCTCTTCCCCTGAGCATTTTTCTCTGCGGGTTTTTTTAAGTGGCCTTTCCTGGCAGTCTTTGATCTTTCTGACAGGAAACACAGCTTTACATTTATTCAGGTGCAGTAGCCTGGGTGCATCTGATCTTACAGACAGAAAAGGTAGATGGACAAAGCCCTGGGTGATCCCAAATTATACTGTATCAGTCCTTGTCTGGTGATGCAACACTTGTCGCCTCTGGGGAGCCCAAGCCTCAGCTGAGCAGTGCTCTGGGAAGGGATGAAGGTGCAGCACAAAGGGGCCGACCACACTGAGAGGGTGGAAAAATGCTTCGCGTATTGAGTGTGCCCTTAGTGGGCCCTGCGGAGACTGTGAGCCTCTTTCTTCCAACCTTTAACATTAGGAGGTACTATTTCTCATCTCCTCCCCAAGCCTTGAGGTAAGCAGGAGAGGGAAAGACTGGTGAATAGGAAAGAAGAGAAGACTGGTCCCAGGGCATCCCACTGCCTTGCTGGGAATCTGGGTACACCACACAGGGGGAGAAGGTACTGGGGATGGAAATATTCTAGGAGTTACCATATGGCAGAGACTAAACTATCAGCTGGTGAACCCTTTCCTAGGAATGAATATATCATTTAATTACATAAACTTCAAATTGCCTCAAAGCTGTCTTTACTGCCCCTAGTTTCCAAATAACCATTTATTCTCGAGTTGATCCTACTAGTCCTTTCTTTTGTAGTAGTTCATTTTTAAAGGCAATCATCACTTAATGAAAATATTTATTCTAAAACTCTTGATGTGAAGATGAGTTAAGCAATGGGTTAAGAGAGATTAACAACAAATTCCTAAATTATAAGTGACAATAATATAAAACATCAAATAAAGAATAAAACTAAATATTCAAAAGAAAAAAAAATGTTTGAGAGAAATCTTTTATTTGTAAGTAACAGGGAAACCTCCAAGGGACACTTTTTTATACTTAAACCTCAATTAAAAATAGAATTTTTCAGGAGGCTCAGTGGAACCTCCCTTATGTCGTGAAACCCAAATGTCTAGAGAAATCTGAACGTTAATTGTTTTCTTTTTCTCCATCCAATCAACACTTCCCACTTCCACTAAAAAGACAAATTATTCAATAAATGGTGCCAAAATAAGGGGATACCAGTTTGGGAAAAAATATGGCTGAATGTCTATGTAAAATACCTTGATTACAGAGGGAACAAACTACAGATGTCAAAAAATGAGAACATGCTCACATAGTTATTTAATTAAGAAGATTCACAGTAAAGGAAGTTGCAATAGAAAGTGTGGCTCACTTAGACCGTGCTGGGATCCCTAAGACACTGTAGGAAGGCCTAAGCTGTTTATAGAACAATCAAAGGAATCCCCGGATGATGCAAGAATTCATATCCCCGAAGGCTGTGAATAAGGGCCAGAGCCCTGGACATGGATTTCCTCCATTCAGGTTGCAAACCACCCTAGCTGTATCAAGGTTCACTGGCAGTGACTAAAGAGGGGGTGAGCAAACTCACACCCAAAAAATTCACCGAAATCCCCCAAAAGCTAGCCAACTCCCTGAAACACTTATCAAAGACTTGCTAGAGCTAAAAGGAAAACCTTGTGAACAAGAGTGTTACCCTGTTTAGGGGCTCCAGCAGAATTTCTGCTTGGCACAGTCTCTATGAGGAAGAATTTGATGACTCGGTTTTTCAGCTCCATCATTCCCGTCTTTCATGATCTCCCCCTGGAAGTAATGCCTTAGCTCTTCTCTAGTCTCCACTCCCCTTAGGCCCTGTACTCCCTCACAGAATTCATGGATCACTTACGCAGCTCCTTCCTCTGTGGACTCCCTGTGAGTAGGCAGGCTGCACAGGTTACATATGTGTACCTGTACAGTGTTCTGTGTTAATAACATGGCTGCACCATGTGCAACATGAAGATTGAAACAAAAAAGAATGCTATTTGTTCTCAGTATGCATCCTTTAGCTTTTGTTGTTATACTTGTTAATGCTATTGAAAATGCCTTCTTTCTCTCTTCTCTGTGCTAACATATCAGAATATGTATAAGACAATGGCCATGGAGGATTATTAATCTTAAAACAGTGCTTCTAATAGCTATCACTTCAGCCTTTAATGCAACTGGAACAAAATGGATTCGTTTGTCAAGTTTGGGGGGAAAAAGAAAAACTGTAAGTGTTAGAAAGCATGGGTGAAATTATCCATAATCTTGGAGTAGAACAGCCTAGCTAAGCAGAACACAAAAATGAGGAAGCTATAAAGGAAAAGTCCAATGACACTTTTACAACACAAACGTATACCTCTACTGCTTATTATTATTATAGGTTTATATAATATTTAGGGGAAAATCTTAAATGAATTAGCTCAACTTTTTTCGACTGAATTATTTAATTACCATCCTAATTCCTCTTCCTTCACAAAGAACACAAGGAATTCTTTGCTGGGGTTAGTTTCCAAGTCTATCTATATGATAGAATTCATTGCTACTGTAAAATGGAGGGAAAAGCTGAATTAAGAAATGAAGAAATGGGACAGTTTTTCAACTTCATCTTCTTTGATCTATTCATTAATCTACCATTTAATGAAATATATTGTTTTCATTAAGTCCCCATATTCAGTGAGATAGAAGCATAAAAGCATTCCAAATCCAAATAAATTAGTTTAGTACCATCTATCTCTTTGTTCCCCTTCATTAACACAGGGATAGATCCTAAAGAAACTGAGAGAATGTAGTAACAGGAATAAAATAAGCTGTTCATTAACTTTCATTCCTTTGGATTTTAGCACAATTTTATACCACTTAATTTTTTCATGGACACACAAGTCATTTTAATTTGCACTATCCTACATGAAAGGCTAAGAAACTCAGTTTCACAGAAAAGTTCTCATAGTTTTTACTCATTTTTTTCTTCTTTTCTGCTGTATATGTACCTTATAAATTACACGGAGTGGGACTTTTTTCAATTTTTTAAATTTCAGAAAAAGGTCAGTTTAAGCAGCAGTGAGGAGAAAGGAAATCTGGCTTTTACTATGCTACCAGTAGAAGTGGGATGCTTCTAGTGCTGTGCTAGGACATGTTAATGCCTTATCTCATTTAGTTTTCATTATAGCCATAAATGTAGTTATTGTAATTGATATTATTTTGGGTGAATTAACTAAGGCTCAGCTTAGTGAATTAATGGCTAACAATTGAAAGGCTGGCCTTTCAGCACTGATCTATATCGTTCCAAGGATAGAGAGTGAAAGGGAATAGATTTAAAAAGAGGAAGAGAGAATAGACAGATTTGAGGATTTGGAGTTAAAAGTCTTCCACTCAAATGCCTTCCCCATTACCTGATAAAACTGTGTTCTTATTTGCAAAATAAAGATACTAATACAGCCCATTTACAAGGTATTATGAGTCTCAAATAAGGTAATGTTTGTGAAAATCACTTTGTAAACCATATAAAAATTTTGTATAGAAATGATCACAATGAGGCTTCTGTACACACACACACACACACACACACACACACACACACACAAAAGAGCACTTGGTAAGAGAATTAAAATGCTTCAGATAAACTATGGAGAGAAACACAGATGATGGCAGAAATGACATATAATGACATAATAGATGAAATAACAGAAAAGAACATCTTACTAAATTACAATAAATTGTTTATACAATTCTGAGAGTACATTTATCTCTGGCTCTTTAGTTTCTTATATTTGGTAATGGAAGTGATCAAATAAAACATCCAATAGTTTAATTTTAAAAAGGAGAAAAAACTAGGAAAGCTTAAGTGAAAACAGAAAGTCATAAAAGATAGAAAGCACTAAAATCTAATCATGGAAATAGTTGGAGATCAAAATATGTACCTGTAACACATTTCAGGGTCATGATTGCTGGAATGAACTATTTTATAGATGCTTAAAAATCACTTTACCTTCAGAAGTTAAACTTTACTGTAATTTGAAACAAAGAATAGTCCATCTATCAAAGATGGAACTGACCCATCATCACTTGGTGGAGGTGTGCATCAGCTGGATGGACAGGTCCAGCAAAGGTAGCATACACAAATCAAACACGGCTGCCCCTTTGTAAATGCACAGAATAAACTATACAAGGAGATAGCAATTCTTTATAGAGAAAACTGTATTTCTTAGTAGATGAAGTTGATTCCTGAAATTATCTTGTGCAGAGTATATAAATAGAAGCATCTTTGCAGGGAGGGGACACTGATGAAGACGGTTGTTGATCTGGGATCGGAGGAAGAGTTAACTCATCTATGAAGTAATTTGAATAAAAGCTCTTACTATTCCATAACTCCCAAGTGCTTTATAAATCTCTTTCCCAAGAAGGATGACAACTTATCTAGCCACTTAGACAAATTCAATCAAATCTGAAAGGCCATGCTCTAATGAGAAGTGAAGCATTTGGGAAAATATGTTCAAAAGGTCATATGGCCTGTATGGCCAATTATCTTGGAGAAATTGCTGTTTGCATAGATACCATATTAAAAATTTTTCCAAATTATAAGAACAAAATGGAATAACTTAATCTTTTCCATCCTTATAGCCAGACAGCAAGTCTAAAATCCACTTTTGATCAAGGTGTGTGCATATAATAACTTTAGGGTTTTAAAACACCTTCACTATTCACTTTTATTATTAAAAGCTACATAGAATTTTTGGCATTTCCTTCATATTTTATGCTATTATTTCAAATATTTATGTTTTAGGTATCTAGGCATAAGCATCAATTCCTTTTTGTATCTGTTTATTCGTCCCCCAAATAGGGATAACAATAGTACTCATACTTTTGAGGACTAAATGAGCAAATACATATGAAATACTGGCATTTGGTAGACACTCAATAAATTTTGATAAAACATTGTATTACAAAATTATTTAAAATAACATAATACAAAATAATTTAAAATAGCATAACCTCATGCCAAGTACTCTAATACCAGTATATACATACATATACATACCAGTATACATACACATGTATGTATGTGTGTGTATTTGTGTGTGTGTGTGTATACATACACACCTATGTACACAAAATATTTTAATACTCCCAAGTATTCAGACATCTGTGGGCAAATAAAATTAACAAGGCCTTCTTCCCAGATAACTGTGTAATATTCAGAGCCCTTCCCACTATTTCTGGGCATATGCAAAGGAAAAGTATCTCCATGTACCTACTTGATATTTGTTAGAGTTTTCTCTGAACGGCTGTCCCAGTTCTGTGGCCATCACTGCTTCCTCACTGCCCTTGTCTCAAATATGAATACAGCCCTCCTCCTCATGCCGTGGGGCAATGTTGTTACAATATTGTTGTAATTACAGAAGGTTTAAGGAAAGGTTGGAGAAAAAAAATGAACAAATGAACACTTTAAAACCTAACAACTCAGTACTCTTACAGTGGCTTTAATCAGGCATCTCTGCTATGGAGTCACTTGGTGGTTCCCTCTCCTAAGCTCCATCAGCCACCACATGGCTATATTCCTGGGGAGGCTTTCTCACATCTGTTCACTTCCCAGATTCTTCCAGGGCACTGCCTCTCCCAAATTATACCTCTGCTGAGCAGCTGTGGACAAGTTAAAAAATTCTAATACTTTATTATCCAAAAGACTTTACCTTTCTTGTGATATAATCCCTCTTTCCAACAAGCCTGAAGGTGCCATTCACAATTAAAATGTCTTTCTAAACAAAAATCTCTATTTTCTGTCACACTATAGAATGCAAAAACATCTGGAGCTTACAATGTAACATTGCTGTTCAACTGCATCTATGACTGTAAATAAAGGTTCTAATTGATGGGTTACAATTCACTTTCAGTAGACACAAGGTATAAAGATGTATTAGCATATGAGTGATGCCTGCAGTTACAGAGTTACATGTGTGAGGCTCAGTGGTGTGGTGAGCAAAGAATTTGAAATCAGAAAACCTGGAAGTACATCGAAGCTTCTCTATTACTAGTCCATTAGTAGCTCATTTAGTCTAAGGCTTATTTTGAATCTCTATAAAATGAGGATGAAAATAACAGCCTATCCTACTTCTAAGTTTCTTTGAGGAAAAAAACAAAATATTGGGATGGAATCTTGAAATTCAATTGCATTTTACAATTGTAAATTATTATGATTATTATTAACCACATTAGCACACATATTATACCTTAATTCCATTTGGCATCTGGAATAAAAATCTAACATTTCATCCAATCAGTTTATATACCAAATTATATATGCATAATCAGACTTTGCTATAATTATTCTTTTAAGAAAAAAATCAATGAATTATGACTGACAGCTGTAACAGAAATTACACACACATACATATAAAATCAGCTTCTACTTTGTTTTGAATTTAGTCTTTAAGAGCTAGCTTAAATTCTAATCAAAAGAAATTGTGAAAAGAGATTTAAAGTGAGACTTAGTATACTGCTAATAGGAAAAAATAAGAGTTGCCACAGAAATAGATACTATAACAAATGCTAGTAGCTTCCACCTAGAGCACATATTTTACTAGTTCTCATTACTCTGTTAAATCTTGATAAGACCAGCTCAGGAAGGACAAATAAGGTAATCCCCAGGTAGCAGAGTTGGGATGAGGAGGGCTCAGAAAGTCGTAGCATACAGATACATGCAACAACACTTGTTGCTTGTTTAGATGTTGGGAAGGAGAAAAGATAGGGGTAAATCTAGTTGGGGAAATGTTGGGTGGATGTAATGAGTGTCCAATCTATAACTGAATCCAGAAATCTGAATTGGACATTCTTTGTGATATAGAAATAATCAAAAAGAAGATAAAGACAAAAAAGGAAATAAGATTATCTTAGAATATCATATGGGCCAAGGACATATTCTTGGGAAAGAGCATTGTTTAAGAGACACATAAACCAGAAAAGAAGCTCAGAAACAACTGTGAGCAGGAGGAGTATCAGAATTGGCAAAAGAGATATGCATGCTCAGCAGCACTAAAAGCAACTAGAAGGTTTTTCATAGACCAAGATAAAAAGGAGAGATAGAAAAGAGATAAGGGAAATTGCAATTCAGTATGTAAGAGAGAGGAGGTAATTGTCTAAGTCCTCTAAGGAGATGGAGGTGATGGTCTTGAATAAGATGAACACCTCATCCTCCCAGAATTGAAAAAGCAAAGCAAAAAAACATGAGAATATATGTGCATGATATTTTGGGGATGTCAGAAAGGATAGGAAGCTGGAATAGTTCACTCTGAAAAAATGATTTTACTTTATTTTTTCTGTATTCTTAGTATAGAATTCTGGGTTAACAAGTTTTTGTTTTTGTTTTTTCTCCTAGTACTTTGAAGATATGATTCCTTTGTTTTCTTGCTTGCACGGTTTCTAGGGATGTCTGCCATAATTCTAATCATTATTCCTCTGTAGGTAACCTGTCTTTTTCTTTTTTCTCTGACTTTCTTCAAGATTTTCTTTTTGTCTTTGGTTTCTAACAATTTTAATATGATATAGCCTTGTGCCTATATTTGGGTATGTATCTTGCTTGGTGCACTCTAAGCTTATGAGTCTGTGATTTGGTATTCAACATTAATTTTGGTAAATTCTCAGCTGTTATTTCTTCAGACATTTCGTCTGCCCTACTTTCTCCTTACTCTCCTTCTGTGATTTTAATTATACTTATGTTTTGCCAGTTAATAGTGCACCACAATTCTTGGATGTGCTGCTATGTTCTCATTTATTCCTTCTCTCTTGCCTCTACCCCCCAATTTTTTCTCTTATTTTACACTTTTGGGTAATATCTGCTAACTTATTTTCAAGTTGACTGATTCTTTCTTTACTTAGCTGTGTCAAGCCTACTAAGGAACTCAAAGGCATTCTTCATCTCTATGACTGTTTTTGATTTCTAGCATTTCCTTTTGATTCTTTCTTATAGTTTCCATATCTCTGCTGAAATTACCTATCCAATCCCATTGTTGTCAATCATTTCCATTAGTTACTTTATTAGTCATACAAACTACAGTTACTTTAAATTTCTTATCTGGTAATTTTAACATTTGTGCCATATTTGGAATGCTTCTGTATATTGTTTTGTCTCTTTGGAGTATCTTCTTTTGCCTTTTCATATACCTCATGTTTTTTTGCTGAAAGGTGGATATTATGTATAGGGCAGTAGATACTGAGGTAAATATGGTTTTTATGCTTAAAAGTGAGCACATTTTTCCATCTGCTAGGCCTTTAGCATGAGAATTCAAATTAAATGTAGTCAGGAATATGGCTGGATTTGTTTTTTGTTATGATTAACCACAATATACCACAGGCTTCTTACTTCTCTAGTGACACCATGTATTCAGGTTGTAGAATAGCCTTCTAGTCATTATTCTCTTAACTTCCACACCACTCTTATTTCTTGGCCCTCCCTCTGTACTGGGCCACTGAAAATCTGTCTCCTGAAGCTTTTATAGCCATATTCCACTGTTATTTTTACTTCATGCTTGTTAGGATGCTGGTGGGATGTCAGGGAAGAAGAATGTTCCTTGATGTTTTTACTTAGCCCTCCTCATGTAGGCTGTGTCCTTGGGTCTCATGGTTGTGGCCTTTACAAGCACTCTGCCCCTCCTCCAGCTGTATGGCTGGTCCTACACATATTCTTACCCCACCCCTGGCAACACTCCTTTTTTTTCCTGTTCCCTTCCTCACCAGTGGATTTCACCCAGTACCCTAGGTCAGCCATTCCTGTTGCTCTCTGCTTTGCAAACTAATTCTTTTATTCTACTGGGGAGATGGGTCTGGTTTCAACAGTTGCTGCTGTTCTCTTTCCCGGTCTTCCTGTGATCACCTGAGGTTGGTGGAGGAAAGCCTGATACAGGACGTTTGCCCTATATATGCAAATTCCAGTGTGTCCATGCTCTTCTGCTAGCCCACTCAGCCCTTAGCAATTCATTAAAAGGTTTAACTGAATGTCCTTACTGGTTTATATGACTTCTGATGACATCTGCCTGATGTAAACAAATGGTGACATCCTCCCTCTCCCTGACAGATGTCCATCTTTTCCCATATTAGGAGCTGGTTGATTGTCCTACAACCTCAATTCTCTGATGTATTTTTCTAAAAGTCTTGGATGTGCCATTTGCCCAGCTATTTCTTTGTTCAAAGTGTGGGAATGGAGCTCTGCAGATCTCTAGGTCTCTGAGCTTAAAGCAGAAGCCAACAGTTCACTTCAGAATCCTTCACTATTCCAAATTAAGTGAAGTTACTTTCTGGGAATAACAGAAGCAATAGGGATTTGGTGTGAATGGTGTTAGTTTGGATTTATTGATGACTCAGTGCCTTTGAATATTTTTAGTAGAATGTGGGTACTGCCAGCTGAGAGCTGACTCTAATATTTTCTAAGGTCTTAATGGAAAAACCTGGAAGAGGGACAGAAAGTGTTCCTTTAAAGGGAAAGATTTTGGTCCAGCTCTGTGGAAAGATTTCTTATTTGATTTAACAATGGCCAGGCTAAAGTCCTTGCCTGGGACTGTGCTGCATAATACTGTAAATGAACTATGCATGTTGGCAGAGTTGTACCTTTGTAAGTTATTATATTTACTTAGACTTAGAATGAGATATTTCTCCTGGGTCCTGGTGGAGTCCAGAGCATGGACACCAGCTAAGATACAAGAAGAAAGCATTTTACTGTGGGGAGATAAGCAAAGCAACAAGGAGATACATCAGTGACTGAGGAGAAAGACCTTGGTCATGAGTTTTTCCTGTAAATTACAGAAGGGACTATTTCTTATATTCAGTTTTAGGGTTTTCTTTTCTGCATTGTATTTTCCTTGTCTCATGTTCAGGATACAGTAAAGTCTGGTTGCAATTTAACAGTCTGGAATTGGTTTTGCTTCAGGAAAGTAAGGAAGAAACCATACTTGGTCCATACTTGGGCAAAACAGTTCAGAGGTCTCTGCATTACTGGAGAAAAGACAGGCTTGAAGCAACCACAGGTAAGCTGCCAGGGTCACAAGGGTGGCAATCAGCAGAGAAGCCGAGATCTCATTGGAATGTAAAGAAACTTAGATTCATTTAAAGCAGAGCCACTCAAAGTATTACAACCTTTCTTCTACCTCTCCCTTGGCAACTTGAGTGGTTAAAGTAAAAGGATTAATGTGTAAAGCAGCAATAATTTTAAATAATGAATTCTTTTGATTCTCAGTAAAGTGAGGACCTTTTCAGTCCCACGCCTTCTTAGAGGTACCAAATGCCCAAGAGAGACAGTGCTTTTGCCCAGCTGGCAGAGACTTATTGAGCACAGTTCATTAATTAGGATTCTGTTTTTGTTCTGGGTGGAAAGGAGAGTCATTTGTTAGTTTAAGAGGACCTATATACTTTGACTGCAAGTGTCATAATATGAAACCTGTTCTGAGAAGTACACTATCTTGGAAATACAGTGATAGTCTTAGAGTTTTAAGAAATGTCTCCATTCATTTAATTTACCCTCCACATTTTACAGATGAGTAAAATATAGACCAGCAAAGTAATTTACCCAAGGTCACATATTGGCAACACTCAGGTGTTGAATTCAGGTGCAGGATAATTTAATGAATGATGTATGTTACTTTAATGAAAATACACAACCTTGGTATGAAATGAGTACATGTCATACTATCTGTTAATCTTCCTCATTTATGTCTATGTACATATTATAAACACATTTATAAATGTAATAGTGATAAGTTAAAAATTATAAATTTAAATACTCAAAATTCTTGTAACTCATAGTATGGTATTAACAATACACATTTAAAGAGCTGTGAATTCTTGATTAGATGCTTGAAAGATCCTGATATAAAACCATCTCATTATCTGCTCAGAAAAGACTATCTCAACAGTAGGAAACTATCAGAAAGTTTTAATTGACATCTGTTCTGAATAGACAACAGCACTAACCATGCAGCTCATGCTCCTTCCTCTCTGACTACTTTTTCTACAATTATTTCATTTATTTTGGGTGAGGAAATACATGTTCTGAATCCCAGCATGAGTCATAAAAATTTTTTTTTACTTTTTCAGCCTTGATATGCATTCATACTAGTGATTTCTCATCTTTTCTTCCACTCCCTTTTTTATCTTTGAATGTCCCTTCAGGGACAATTGTTTCTGAGCAATGTCTAGGTCTCTCTTATAACGATTCATATTATATTTAAATGTAACCCTGTTGATAAATTAGTGCAATGTAATAGTCTCTTCCAGAAAAATACATGTTGGGCATTTAATATTTTAGAGTATCTGCAGTAAGCAAAGATGAAGACCTCTAAAGTTTGTCACTTTTTGTTTTAAATGAGTTTGTGGAAAAGATGGTTTCTGTTGTGTCACTGTAGTGTTATCATTTGTGTTCAATAGTTGTAGTACATTTGGTTTTTAATGTTCAGTGAGCTTTGAATTCTCTACAAACCCTAAATCCTAACCTGGAAAAAATTGATGGAATATTAACTCTCTGAATTTCTGAAGTACGATTTTGTGCAGAGCTCCATAGGGCATGACTGTTGTAATGCAGTCAAATAGTTGATGGGGGCTTAATAAATACTGTTGACTGAATTCAGGATGCTGAAGGCTACAAACATGGCCTAATCATTAAAACAGAAGCATTATTGTGCAAACAGAAGTCCGATTGCTACGAAGTATGAATGGGAGGGAGAAGCGCAGATATGACTGTAAGAGAGTCGTGAACTAAATGCGCTTCTTATTCCTAGTCCTTGTGCTCTAAACGGGGCTGTACCCCCAATTCCATGTGTATGTTACCTAACCTAGGCAACAGAAGGAACTGGAAAACAGGATCAGGGGTTCTAACAACATAATCATGAACCATTCTTGGCCTTGGTAACATGGCTTTTAATATACACAACTTAGTGAAACATGTGAATTAACAAGAATGACCTTTTTCAATGATAAAAGCAATCTCTGTATTGATGGTTCAATATAATTTAAAAAATCCTTAAGACTTAAATTACTTGGTACAGAACATATGATACCATTAAATATTCCATAACATTATTTTGGAGTGTTTTTGGCTTTTTATTTTGTTTTGCAATGTACTTTCAATACTGTTTTCTCATTTTACCCTTGAAACAATCATAGACATATTGAAGGCATTTAATAATAACCTAACCTAACTATTTATGGTTTTCTCACCGCTTTCCCCCACCATGTCAGAGATACAAAGTGGCAAAGCTAGGACTGTCAGTCAGGACCTTGGGACCATCCCCCATGTTGCCCTTGAAAGCACTGGTCTTGGGAAAACATGTTAGTAATTTTAATTGAACTCAATTTTACCCTTCAGGATCCTTGCCACTGCAATAGAAAAAAAATTATATCTAACCATAGTCTTAAAAATAGAGACCTTGCTTTAGTTAAAAACAAGAATCCTAGTAAGCAAATTTATTTTCTGGAGCAATATACTCATAATGGAAGACTCCACCAAATTATTATGCTTTTCTTCATAATTTCATTTTGTTATAGAGTGATGCTGTCTATAGGAATCATTCCTTAATATTCATCATTAATCCAATAAGACACCTCTCCATTTTATGTATATTTGGTGTTTATATTGTTAAATATAACATATGCCATTATTTCTTGGAAATAATCATTCAGCTCCAACTTGAAATTGTCCAAAAATGAAACAGCAAACACCTCAAAGTATCAAAGAAAGTGGAGGCTTTCCTAAGGCGACAGTCTAATGATAGGCTCTGACCACTAAAAGTGTCGGGTGATTGATTTCAAAGCAAATGGCTGGTGATCAGTCTCTATTCTTTCAGACTTTTCCTCCATACTCACATTCATTTATACTCTCAGCTATTCTTGTACTATTGTTGATTATCTGAGAAAAATCCTTTTAACCACTCTAAAATAATCTATATTTCTGCAACAATGAGCATAATTGACAATTATAGCACATTATTCACAGCTCAAAATATCTCTGCCAAGCAAGATACCCACAATGTGATGAACAAGAATACAGGGAGATGGGACTTCAGACTCCCTGGAGGAATCAAAGATTAAAGTGGGACAGACTGGGGTGGTTAGGGTCAGAGTAGGGTAGGAAGATAAAATAATAAAAAAGAAAATTATAAAAAGTATAAATTCAGCTACTATCAAATGCTCTATTAGGTTAGAGGCCATATGTATCTTACTTATCATTATATACCAGAGCCTAGCATAATTCCTGACACACAGTACGCATTTGAGAAACATTTATTGAATTTTGTAAAGAAAAAATCATACAAGCAAGAAGACAGGAATAATAGCCAAAGGAATGAAATCTCTGGAACTACAATTCTCCATTTCAGTTTGTTGCTAATAAAGACATAAGCAAGGATATTACTTTGGTTTTGCTTTGCTTTGTACCTTGTAGTTTTCAGAGTATCTTTACCTGTGGAATCTCCCCTGACCTTCTTTGAACCCTAATGAGTGACTATAAGTGAAAAATCCAGTTTCCATATACTTAACTTATTGGGATTCTAAGCTGTGACTACTGACCAGTTGTATCTTATACGGTGGCTGATACAGTAGAGAGAAGACACCAGTCTGGGAAGGGAACCATTATGTTCAACTATAAAACTCCCCAAATAATCAATCTTATGGGGTAATTGTGAAAAATAATAAATGCAGATATGTCTACAGTGTCATACAAAATTTATCATCCTTTGCCAATTTCTTTTTGGTCTGCCCTCTCCAGGTAGGCACCGATGGAATGGAATGGCATAAATTACTCACTCTGAGCCATTAGGGGAGCAATTGCCTCCAAAATCTCAGTATACAAACACAACTGGGGAAAAATTATTTTTTTTAAGAATAAGATAAATTTGGATTACAAACTTAGGACATTTTTTTTTATTGTGAAAATAGGTGATTCGAGGGAGCCTGCTAGGACTACTTGTACTAATGGGTTTCTAGATCTCAGACTCCAAACTAACAGCCTATTTAGGTAGGCTTTACACTCAGTGTGCAAAGAATTTTCCAGATAACTTGTGTCCTCCAGATAGCCAGAATTTGCTTCCAGTTTTGAATTAACACTAAACAACAATTCTTTCAAAAAAGAACAGGGAATGTCAATTAAAAGACATCTGGTGAGTGAAAATTTCAGCCAAATGAAGAGCATCCAAAAAGAATTGTTAAGTCAAACAGAGGGCAATTTCAAGACACTAAATTTCCAGTGATTCTTTTTCCAACATCAAAACTAACAAATGCAACTGAGCAGAAGATATCTTGAGTCTCTCCAAAACTGGTAAGAAGAAAATGATACAGAGTACTCAGAAACTGAGAATGTAATGTAAAAATGTACTACAAGATACTTTAGAATTTAATACATCAGAGAATTGATTAATGATGAGGAATTAAAGTTTATCCAGGTCATTGTTCAGCTGAGAAGATTTATAAAAATTCATGAGTTCAGGGAATATTAACAAAGATATTATAAGGAAAGGTGTCTTAAAATGTTTTAAATAACCCATGATTTAAAAATATACTCTAAATATAGAAAATTTTAAGTACCTCTCCCTTTGTGTGTATCTTTACTTCTCACTCTTGGTAAGCACAGAAGTAGTGGTGCTGGTAGTGAGGGGGTGTAGATGGCTCAGATAATCAGGTCTGACATTTACAAGCCTCTACAAGTTTGTTTAATTGGCAAATCCACTGACAGGGCAAGGTACCTTAACATCCAGTCCATTGACATAGATACCTATGTCAGTCCATTGATGTTAAGAACAAACACCACAAAATAAGAATAAGAATGAAAGAAGGGAAAGTATTTTTGAATAAAATTAAATTAGCCCATATGTCTATGAAGAGATGATTAGAACTTCAAAAATCATCAGTGGGTTCCTGTGACATAAAATCTAGAAAATAGGAAACAAAGAAAAAGAAATTAACCAGATCATTTTCTGTATTATCCACGTAAGAGAATATGTGGACTCCAGAGTATTGGTCAACATCTTTTAGGCATAAATATCACAGTGGCTTATTAAAATTATCCCTTAAGAATATCAAACTCTCTATTATAGATGGAATATTTGTGTCCCCAAAATTCATATGTTGAAGCCCTAAACCCCACCATGATAGTATTTGGAGACGGGGCCTTTGAGAGGTAATTAGTATTAGATAAGGTGACAGGGGAAGGCCAGGAAGAGAACTCTCACCAGAAACTGAACAGGCCAGCACCCTGGTCTTGACTTCCCAGCCTCCAGAACCATGAGAAATAAATTTCTGCTATTTTCAACCTACTCTGTGGTATTTCATGATGGTAGCCCAAACAGACTGATATCCTCTTTTGCTCTAATGCCTTGATTTTACATTTATTTGGAAACTGATCTTCAATTTTATATATCAACAGGCACAGACCTAGAATCATAAGAACTCATAACAGATAGGAAACAGAACTCTCTTCTAAGTTAACCACCCATCTTATGCCGAAATCTCTTACGTGATATGGAGAATGACCAAGTGGTCTTGGAAGCTACACTTGAAGCCCTTTAGTGAGGCAGATGCACTTCATTTCCAGGCATTTCCATATGATTCATTTCTGGGCCAGATACCACTACTCTACTCAACAACAGCAGAAAAACATCTCTAAACCTCAAGATAGAATTTCTCAGGTAACTACTACGTGACAGTTGTTTTCACCTTCATTATGATATACATGTTATTTTTATGGATAAAGATACCAAGGCTCTGGAAAATTTACTGAACTTTTAAAAAAATTACTTAATTACTGGTTTATGAAAGGTCAGATCATTCAGCACTAGTGGAGCTGAGGACTGAATCCAGGTCTCTGAAGTAAAAAATGATTCTTTTTCACTGTACCAACTGTCTCTAAACTATTTTGATTACACAGTCCTATCAGTAAAAAATATCTTGGATGCATTTTCCATATTCATGTTCTGATTACACACATGTACTACTTATTGTACATTTATCAAACATACACAAAAAGCTGAAATTTGAGAGAAAAATATGACAGTAAAAGGTAAATAGAAATAGAAGGCCTAATTCTTTCTGATTCCCAAGCTGCAGATGGCTGCACCTTATCACACTGACTCCCTCATATCAGGAAGACAGTAAAAAGCTAAATCGATGAAAGCACAACACAATATTGAAAAATGCTGGAACCTAATGTTGGGAGATCATGATGATTATTCCCAGTAGAAAGAGTAAATCTACTATTTTAAAAATTATTTTCAGCAGAAGTACAAGCGGCTACAGTTAAATCTTTCAACCTAAGAAAAGTCATATTTAACCTAAGAAATGTCACTATTTCAATGGAGAAATACCAAGGAAAACTTGAATTGTGTCTGTGATGCTCTGTGGTCCTTTCCCCTGGAGACCAATGGGTCGCAGAGTCAACAGAGCTAACGGTGGTTGCTAAAGAGCTGAAGCAGTCCCCATCACTGTAGAAAACTACACTATTTAATTAAAAGCAGAGTTGTTACTCCAGCATTTTTTCATAAAATTTTCTAACAGACTTAGAAAGGATACTCCATATTAATTACTCTGTCTTTCTGTCCTGAATTGCTGTGTTATGTAGCTGGAAGGAAAAAAAGAAAAAGAAAGATCATAGATATTGACCACTAAATGCTGCCCCAGATTAAATTAAATAACTTCATGAAAACATATTTGAGGCAAAAGAAGGCAAGCTTTACATGCAGAAGTTAGTTGGTCCATTACAGTTCGGAAGAGTCAACAGAAATAAAGCATCTATCCTATGTGGGATTTCTCTGCTATGAAATTTAATAGTAGTTAATACTTGAGTTCTTCACCAAGCCTCATTTTACCAATCACGGTATTGAGATAGGATGGTTTTATGCAAAATTTTTAAGTCTGTAATTGTTGTACAAATGAGGCTTGTTCATTCCCACTAAAGGAAAAGACAAAACAACAAAATTTGTCCCCAACTTCCACAGATGGCAAAGATATTTCCGAAGGTTAGCACAGAAAGAAAGCTGTTTAATCTCTGCCCTCTCAATGTGTGGACAAACCAGCACCCAGAAAAAACAAATGGGATCTTAATGTGCTCTAAGGGGTGTAAAACTCCAAGTGGTCACATAAGAACCTTTATAAGCCCTGTGAAAATGAGATGTCAGTCCAGTGAGACGTGACTTAAAAATCTTAAGAAGATCAAAGCCTAAATACCACAACATATGGGAGAATCTGCTGCTGCAACACTTCATATTAGAAATGGCTACTTGAAGGGTTATCTCCTAGATCAAGGTTTTTTATTTTCTCCTCTTCCCTTTTCTTTTATAATGATTATTAATAAATTAGAAAATCCAGAATTTATAAAGAAGCAGATGCTATCTAAAATGATCACCTTTTTTTATTGTGACGGTTTTTATTTCTTTTTCCTTTAGTGCCTAATTTTTATAGAACTTAATCTGGACAACATGATTTTTTCCAACATTTGTATTTGTTAGTCACTTGAAAGAGGTTAAGGGTGTAAGAGATTTTTTTTTTTAATCCCAGCTTTGACTACAATTTAGGAGTCAGAGAGAGGAAAGAATGCAGTTTCTCTGACTTAAAAGTTACGGAGTCTAGGGCAATGCTAAAGACAGAATTCATTGAAGATCTTTGATGTACCAAGCATTGTATGTTGACAGCATTTCCACATCAGCACCTAAACACTGGAGTCAGTAACTTGTCAAATACCCCATTGCTGGAAAGTTAAGAGCCAGATTTTAAATGCAGTTCTGTATGATTTTTAAAGCCCACGTTTCTTTCAATTATCTAAGCCACCTCTCAGACAAGTCATTTAACCTCCCAGGCCTGAATCTTAAATTTCCTTATCAGTAAAATAAAAGGGTTGAGACAGAAGATCTTTAAGTTCTTTTCCAACTGTAAGAAATAATAAATTATATCAGAAACTATAAATTATGTAAGCCCTGTGAAATTTTGTGGGACCATTTTTATGAGAGATAAATTTTAATACCATGTATTCTAAAAACAAGTGATACAGACAGTTGAAACAATTATGTAAGTCAGGAATGCATTGCTTAAATTATTTGCCTCCTGTCATTTTCTTTTTGAATTTAAATTTGTTGGCTTCCTTCATTGTCATATATAAATTTGTGAACCATAATAGCAACATTTTAAATATCTCATATTTGTATAATAGTGACAAAGGACTGGTTTTAAGATATTTTAATTTAGGTCCATTTATTATAAAAATCTGCAATGTAAGTTCATCCTAATATAACGTTTAATAATATTAATGATTTTCAACTCATTTGAACATTTTCCATTCAATAAGTAGTACAAGCACTTTGATATACTGTAAATTAGTATAATTCATGCCATTTGACTCACAATTTTTAAGAAAATATTCAATTAATAAATTTTAAAATTATATATTTCATTTGGTTTAGGAACTCATATGTTAAAGTACAGATCAACACATTATAGCATCAAAAATAATGGGGAAAAAGCCTGCTTTTATGAACCAGAAAAGTTTCTAATAAATCAACCAATGTTGGTCCTGTTTTCCTTAAACATGATGAAACAAGTGAATATGCTTCAGGCTGCTATTTCTAAGCAGTTTGTCTGTATAATATTTTCCAAGTATCAATGGTCTTTCTTTCCAATAATGAAAAAATAATTAGAAATAATTGTCACTATATTTCCCCCTGTTTAACCTCATGAGCTCCTACAGATATATTAGAGGTCCTGTGTAATTTTAAATAGGCACATGCAACTTTAGATCTGGTAAAGATAGCTTGGGGCCAAACCTGCAGGATTTTAGAAAATGTTTCAATATAAGTGTCCTTTTATTTCCTATATTTAATTAAAAGTCTATTTGGTGTATATATTTAATAATTAACTTATATTTCCCAGCCCATCTATTTTGTAGATTAAATAAAACTGCTCTCCTGATTCCTGTACCTTAAAATATACCAATCTCAACAGCCTTAGACTCAAGTTTACCCTTTCCCCATTCCCTCCCTGGTGTTCACCAAGTAGTCTGTATCTCAGTAGAGTGACTGCATCCATCCTGCGGTAAATTAGAAGCCTATGAGGCAACTTCCATACTTTCCTCTCCCCTACACCCCAAATTGAATGCAGTACCATATCTAAAGCCCTGTCATTTTTTTCCTCCTAAATATCTGCTAACTATGTTCAGTTTTCTCTACCTCCCTACCATTGCCACCAATGGGTTAGTTACTCCAGCCTCTGTTCTTGACCTTGAAGTTACCACTTGCCCTGCAGTAGTCATTGCACATCATGATAACTGCCAGGAAGCCCCTCCACTCCTACTTTGCCTTATTGGGTGAACTTACCCTATGGGTGACAGAGCTCAACCACCTTGCTTGCAGAAGTCCTGCCTGACCTCCCTTGCTGAGTCTACTACATTCTGTCATTTTACTGTGAAGCTTAGCTCAGCAGGTATCACAGCTTATTCATCCACTCGTTCCTTTAATACATAAATATCTGCTTTGTGAAAGGCATTATACTGAGGATACAGTGAGGAATAAAAAAACCAAACCCGCCTCTTCAGGAAGCTTACAATTAAGATAGAGAAAGATATAAATGAGGTCAAGTTGAAGGATACTTGCCTTATGGAAAGCGATATAATGGAGAACTGTTATTTTACACTTATTTGTAGATCCGTTGAGGATTGCCTGTCTCCCACAGTAAACCGTAAGGGCTGAAGCCACTGGGACCATGCCTCTTGTTTGTATTGGTCACATGCCCAGTTCCTCCCTTTTTTACCCACCACAACTACAAACTATATTCCAAAAGTAGCAAAACGTTACTTTTAATAAAAAGTGGTTCATATATTTTTGTAGCTAAAATTTTTCATGGATCCCTCCCACATAAAGGAATAATTCAAAGCATTATTCATTAAGAAAGAGACACTACACCAGGTCTTGCATGTGAGGAAAAAAAATATGAATATTAATTTAAGTGTTCAGGAATACACAGGGTGATTGTCTAAAGACGGTCTTCTTTTCCTACTCCTTTGCATGCTGTAAGTTTTCACAATGACAGATACAAGATATGTAGAGACATGCAGGGAGGAGCAGAAGCTGCTTTAACATTTAGAATATTCTCTTTGGATTTTCAAGTATCATAATGCCAAAGAAAAATACTCTCATGTTCTAAATCTAATTAGTTCTTTAAACTTTCCTCATCAAAAACAGGAAACATCTAGTTCTGAGTGTACGATGTTGGATTCTGCTATGGCGCAGATTTACAGGATTTGGGGGTGACATCCTTAGACCAGTGCAAAATAAACTTTGAAACTCTAAAGTGACAACTTCTAACTAGGCAAAAAGTTTGGCTCTTTTCTCTGCTAAACAGTAATTGCATTCTTAGCTTCATTTAATTAAGTGGAAGCACTTTCTTTATGCCAGTGGATTTTCAAGAAGCTGAGAAGCAATGAAATAAGAGCTCTACTGTTTACATTTAGACAAATGTAGGCAGCTCAGGTTCTCTTAATCAGGGAAGCATGGGTCTTTCCACCAAGATGAAAATTTTTGTATTAAGCAAATATAAATAGGAAATCTAGCATCATTAAGTACTCACAGTTCCTTAAAGTCATGGCTCAGTTAATCATTTGCTTTTAGAATGTTTTCCTCCAAGAACAGGGAAATATTTAATAATGTATTTTTAATTATCCAAAATAGTCTCCCTTTGCCTTTCTACATTTATTTATATCCCATGTCCCTGAAATTTAATGAAAGATGGAAGCATTATGTGAATGGCTTGCTTTCATATTTAACTTATAATAAGAAAAACTCAGTAACAGAGAGGTATTTGCAGTTTGGTAATTTGTATGCAGATCACCTCCTGCTACAATGAGAAATTGTACAATGATAGAAGGAATTCCAGGCTCCATGCCACAGCCCTTTATTTTATTAAATAATCTATACAACAAACACCAACGAATAAAACAAATGAATTTGACATTCCCACAGAGTTTGCTGAATTTCCCTGGATGTTTATTAAACACAGCCAGTACTTAATCAAAACACCAGCACAACACTGGGTATATCTTCATTTTTTAAGAAACCTTATTGGGCACACTATATGACCCCCTCCACATACTCCTGCCTTGCTCACCCTTAAAAGCTGGATGGTAATTCTATAGAAAGAATGGCCTGAGGCCATCATAACAGCACCCCTGGTTGTAACACAAAGCATTCCCACACTAGAGAAATGTGTTTGCATTTGTGGTTTCTCTGATGCCTTCAAATGAATGTTCCTACGTCACAACTACATCTGTCTGGATGCCTTTTTTCCCCTTGGGGAAATGAACAAAGGGACATGCTCTTAGAGCTTGCCTGGTGGAAATTAACAGTCTACTTTCATCTCTGCCTTATGTAGCCTTCTTTGAGTTGCTATATTTGCTTATGCTTTCTTTCATAAGCTAATAGAAATACAAAAGTTTTCACTATACCTTAAGAACATTAAGTAAGTGGGAAAGAAAGGTTCAATCTCCCTCAGGGCCCTAAGGATGTTCACAAAAAAAAAAAAAAAAATCTGTAAAGGAGGAAAGAAATTAGAGATATATGACAGAGCAGAAAGCTTATGGAAGTGATATCCCATTGATCAAGCACTCATGTTATTCACTTTATATACGAACTTCCAAAATGTGATTGAAATACCTGGTGACATAAGTTCAATGTATCCTTTTGGACTTCCCCAGAAAGATTGATATTTAATACATAAATTTCTTCAGTTTCAATTTTTAATCATAAATTTCTGCATGCATCCAAAAATCAGGGTGTCCAATAACATGCCAGAAGGCTTATGCAGATGAATGGTAAATCACATGAACTGGCTGAAAGAGCCTTCTCAGCAAGTGTCAACCAGGCCACACAGACGAACAAGTGTTCATTTGTTAATAAGCTGTGTACAGTCAAGAGAACTGAAAGTTAACCAAGGGTTTCCCAGAAGCCTGACCAGGATAGCACAGTATTAAAATCCAAAGAAAACAGTAAAAAGATACGTGTACACATTTTTAGAAAAGAAATGAAAACAAAAGGTACTTACACTCTTGCTCCGAGAAAGCAAATCACAGGTATTTCTTTTCATGGTGTTTTAAGTAATTCAAATGGGCAATGGTTGTTTCCAACGTCACTGCTCTCTCACTGCCACAATTATCCACTCAAAAGCCAACTGGCATTCTGAAGAGAAAGGCAAGGAAATGTTTAATCAAGTATATGATTAACATGTGCACTTTGAAATACTGTCTCAGACAAAGACAGTAATTCTTAAATTATTCATCAAATAGGCTAAAATGTTGCTGTGTTTAAGTCAATAGAAGTACACACAGGCAACATTTCCCAAACAGCTTTTGTTAAATGTAAGTTAGAGATTTCAAACACCATCTGTTTTCCATTAAATATTCAAGTCTACATTCCTAGTGGCTGAAAAGAGTAGGTATAGTAGCCCAAGCTAACATTACAGGTGTGAAACAGATGCATGTTCAATTGTGTATATGCTGATTCTTGCTGATACAGCTTGGGACCCCCCAAGTTTCCACTGAGGGAGCTCTAAGGCAGCCTTGTCCACCACTGCAGGAATCTGACCTACATCCGTAAGCCCTCCGACAACTGCATCGTGGCCTCCTGAATCATTAGCAATATGCACAGCCCATTGAAACCATTCCAGCAGTACTTCAGTAAACGTACTGAGTTCTCTACACTTTTGCTTCAAAGAGATTGTAAGGAATGGTTGGGAGATATAGTTTACCTAGTCAAGCAATAATTATTTCAAAGAATAATCCAGCATAGTTGCTACTTGAATGGCATGATAGCCTCATTACCTAATCTTCATTCCTACTAACACTAACAAGGACATTCTCTGTCTTGAGTTTTGAAGAAAGAGCAAATTGAATAACGACATTTGTTGTGTTCTGAAGGGTCCCCACCAGTAAGATGGCAAACTTCCGGCTTCTTTTCGGGGGTCCTCGGTTCCCGCCGGCGCCACCTGAAGCCCAATCACCTCTCGCCCCCCTCCCAATCCCAGCACCTAGCCAACAGCCACCAGCCCCGTAGAAGTAACACCACAATCACCCTATGCCCATTCCTATATAACCCAGCACCTTTCCCTAATAAAGCGGAACTCTCCGGTGAATTGCTGCTGTGTGTCGCTCCTTTCCTTTCATTGGTGCCGAAACCCGGGAGACGGGACACCTCAACTGGGCCCCGTCTTCCCCCCAACACCAGCAGCAGCTTGCCCTTGTCCTCTTTTTCCAGCGCTGGCTCATCACACTCACCACTCCTCTCTGGCCTTTAGGTAAGTTTTCCCCCTGGAGTGGGCCACTCTTCCCCGAGCTATCGCAGTGCCATTGACTGTGATCGTCCGGCAAGGCCCTGACGCTCAGGGACGAGGAAGGAACGCTCCCTGCCTCAGGCCTTCACGGCTGCGGCGGACCCTCAGGCCCCTCCTCCGACAGTCATAAATCCCCGCCTCAGGCCTTCACGGCTGCGGCAGACTCTCAGGCACCCCCCTCCAACAGCCATAAATGAGGTGACTCCTTTGTGGATGAGAACGCTCCCTTTTCCCCCCCTCCTCCTTCTGCTCCGTCCGCCAAAAACGCCTAGCGCTAGGTACCTCGTGACTCCGGCACTCTGCCTTCTTAGGGAAGTCTGGGTGACGACCCACACTTCCTAAGAAATTCCGACTCGTATATGAGTTTCCACAGACCACCAAGGATCATCGGGGACGCCCTTTGTCTTCTTGTGGTCTGCTTCCAGTCCGAGGATCTCCGTTCGTCTTCCCCTGTTTGTCTCCTTCTCTGTCCTTTAGCCATGGGAGCCTCCTCATCCCTCCCTGAAAGTTCACCTCTTGAATGCCTGCTTAAGCATCTGGCTACCCTCTCCCTGATGCCTGATATAAAACCAAAACTTCTCCGTAAATATTGCTCCCAAGATTGGCTGACGTACCCCCTAGACAATAACAACCAATGGCCCGCAAGGGGAACTCTTGATCCTAACATCACTCGCAATCTCTTTAACTACTGCCAGCGCCTGAAAAAATGGAAGGAGATTCCCTATCTTGAAGCTTTTCACCTCCTAGCTCAAAATCCCAGCCTCTGCACCACCTGCTCCCCGCCCCAAGTTCTCCTAGCCTGCAAGCTGTCTCCCTCCCCTCCACACACTCCCAGTCCCTCTTCAATTACCTTTGACCCGGCCTATGAGCCTCCGCCATACAGACTTCCCCCTTCAGCCCCTCCCCTTCCTACAACCCCTCCACCCTCCGCCGCTGCTGCCACCTCTTTCCCCGTGGGAGAAGCCTCCCATCCTCTCCCTTCCCCTTCTTCGCCTACAATAGCCCCTCCCCCTTCCTCTACCGCCGCCACTGCCGCCTCCACCCCGGCAGAAGCCTCCCATCCTCTCCCTTCCCCCTCCTCCACCATCTCCTCCTGCACCTCAACCCCTCCTCCTCCATCCCCCTCACCTTCCCCCCTCCCGCAAATCGAGCCTGAGCCTTTCAGCCCCCCTCTAACTAAGTTCCAAGAGTCTCGTCCATCTTTGCCCCCTCAGATTCGGTCCCAAGGGCCTCCCAAAATTATCGCGGCTTTGCCCCCATCACCTGTTTCCCCCACACAGACTGAGCCAGAACCCTTCAGTCCCCCTCAGACATGGTCCCAAGGGCCTCCCAAAATTATCGCCCCCCTCCGGGAAGTAGCAAGATCCGAAGGCATCGTGCGCGTTCACGTCCCTTTCTCCTTAGGAGATTTAGCCCAACTAGAGAAACGCCTAGGTTCCTTTTCCACTGATCCCACGACATACATCAGGGAGTTTCAATGGACCCTCCAGTCTTACAGCCTCACACATCATGACATTTTCATGCTCCTGGCCAATACTCTCCTCCCTGAAGAGCGTAGACGAGCTTGGGACTTCGCCCAAACGCACGCTACCGAAACCCACAGGACTGACCCCACCTGTCCCCCTGGCCCCACTGCTGTCCCCGAACAAGACTCAAACTGGGATTATAACACCTCTGTGGGTCTCCACTCTCGAGATATTTTTGCCTCCTGCTTAATAGCAGGTCTAAAAAAGGCAGCTCGTAAAGTAGTCAATTTTCAAAAGCTCCAAGACATAATTCAAAAGAGAGACGAAACCCCCTCCGAGTTCTTAGACAGACTCACTCAAGCCCTATTACAGTATACCAGCCTGGACCCAGAAACACCTGAAGGAAGACAGGTCCTTATGACATACTTCCTAGCTCAAAGCTACCCTGACATTAAAGCTAAACTCAAAAAGTTAGAACAGGGCCCCGCTACCCCACAGACTGAGATCCTAACAGTAGCCTTTAAAGTCTTCCATAACCGGGAGGAGGAGAAAGAATGCCATAAACAAAAAGCTGATCAGGCCAATTTCCAGATGTTGGCCCAGCTGATAAAACCACAACCTGGGCGCCCCTCTACAGACAAGCCCCCCCCAGGAGCTTGTTTCAAGTGCGGAAAAGAGGGACATTGGTCAAGGGCGTGACCCTCCCCCAGATCTCCTACCACCCCATGCCCCAGATGCCACAAAAAGGGCCACTGGGGGTCTGATTGCCCAACCACCCGAAGGGGAGGCTGGACGAACAACCCCCATCCTAAGCCCACCGTAGTGGGGCTGGCAGAAGAAGACTGACGGGGCCTGGGAGCTTCTCGCCTGACCATTTCCATCACCAAACAGGAGCCCAGGGTTACTTTAACAGTAGACGGTCGCCCCATCTCCTTCCTCCTAGATACAGGAGCCACCTTCTCAGTCTTGCGAGAATACCGGGGCCCTACCACGCCAGCCATTACTCCTATAGTCGGGGTAGGAGGTAAACAGATTTTCCCATTAAACCCCCCCCTTTTATGCACAATCTAGACAGTCCCATACCTTTCTCCCACTCCTTCCTAGTTATGCCCCAGTGTCCCATCCCTTACTAGGACGGGACATCCTTTCCCTCCTCCATGTTTCCATAACTATATCCACTCCCACAGCCCCCAGTACTCCCTTTCTGATGGCCCTCATAGCCGACAACTCCCCTCTACCCAATGAAAGCTCCGGTTCCGCCCTTATACACCCTGTAAATCCCAAAGTTTGGGACATTACAAGCCCCTCCATGGCCCTATGTCCCCCTGCCTCTATCAAATTACGTGACCCCTCTCAGTATATCTGTCAGGCCCAATACCCCCTAACCACTTCAGCCCTCATAGGCCTCCAACCCATCATTCAAGATCTCTTAAACAAAAACTACCTCAGACCCACTCACTCCCCATTTAATACCCCCATATTAGCTGTTAAAAAAGCCAACGGATCTTTCCACCTTGACCAAGACCTTCGCCTCATCAACATGGCCGTTGTCCCTATCCATCCCTTAGTTCCAAATCCATACACCCTTTTATCGCAGATCCCTGCCTCCGCATCCCACTTCTCGGTCCTAGATCTCAAGGACGCATTTTTTTTTCTATCCCTCTAGACCCCTCCTCCCAAGATTTTTTTGCCTTCACCTGGACGGACCCATACACCAGACATTCTGTACAAGTTACTTGGACAGTTTTGCCACAAGGCTTCCAAGATAGTCCCCATATTTTTGGACAGGTCTTAGCTCAAGACCTCAAACAGTTTCACCATGATCACCCCGAGTCCACTTTATTACAATATGTAGATGATCTTCTACTCTGCAGTCCCTCGTGGGAACAGTCTCAACTTGACACTGCATCTCTACTTAACATTCTAGCTTCCAGAGGTTACTGGGTATCCCCTGTCAAAGCTCAAATCTCTTCCCCTTCTGTCACTTACCTTGGATTCTTTCTGTCTCAACAAAGAAAGCCCATTACCTTAGACAGAAAACGACTCCTCTCTGACCTGCCCGTTCCCAAAACCAAGACAGAAATCCTTTCCTTCCTAGGCCTGGCTGGGTATTTTAGAGAGTGGATCCCTAACTTCTCCCTGTTGGCAAGACCCCTATACGACCTCAGCAAGGGCCCCCCTGAAGAACCATTATCATCCTCACCCCGACACTCCTTCATTAAGCTCCGCCAAGCCCTTGTAGAAGCTCCAGCTCTCCATCTCCCTGATTTGTCAAAACCCTTCTCATTATACATTCATGAGAGGTCCAGTCAAGCTCTAGGAGTCCTAGGCCAATATTAAGGCTCATCCTTTGCCCCAGTAGCTTATCTCTCTAAGCAATTAGACCCCACAGTTCGGGGATGGGCCCCCTGCCTACGAGCATTAGCCGCTGGACAGCTCTTGCAGAAAGAAGCTCATAAACTAACATTCGGGGCGCCCCTTACCATTCTGTCCCCACATCACCTAAAAGATCTCTTAACCTACAAAAGTTTACAGACTCTCCCTCCCTCCAGACTCCTGACCTTACTGTCCTCTTTCCTCCAAAATCAAAACATTTCTTTCCTCCCTTGCCAGCCCCTGAATCTGGCCACTCTTCTTCCTCTACCCTACTCTCCTCATACTCCCCCGCATGATTGCCTAGAAGCCCTTCACAACTTCCTTCCGTGCCACTCCACGATCTCCGAAGGAGCCCTCTCACACTCCGACCTCATCTGGTTTACTGATGGGTCCTCCTTTAAACATGAGGGCACCCACTACTCAGGATATGCAGTAGTCTCCCTCGAAGATGTCATTGAGGCATGAGCCCTACCCCCTGGTACAACCAATCAGCAGGCTGAACTCATTGCAGCCACCAGAGCTTGCACTCTGGCCCGGGACACGTCTCTCACATTGTACACTGACTCCAAGTACGTATTCCACATTCTCTTGTCTCATGCGGCAGTATGGAAAGAACTAGGCCTCCTCACCACAAAAGGGAATTCCATAACTAATTCAGCCTTAATTACTAAACTTCTAGAGGCTTCACAACTCCCACACCGACTAGGCATAGTCCACTGCAAATCACATCAAAAAGATGACTCCCCCATTGCAAGAGGTAACAACAAGGCCGACAGAGTAGCCCGGTCAGTTGCCCTATCAGAAGACACACCAGACAACAATCTGTCTGCCCTTGCGGTTTTAGCCTTATCACAAGACGCCCTCTGCTCCCAGGACAAAGAGTCTCTCTTCCGCCTCTTACATGACCTGTTCCATCCCAGCCCCCAATCTTTGATCCATTTTTTACAATCTTTTTTTCCTCTCTCTCCTGAAGACAAAACCCTACTTAACCAAATCACCTGCAAGTGCACCATCTGCCAACGCACTAACCCTAATACCCCCCTCAAAGCCCGACCCTTCCCGGCTCATCAAGCAAGGGGTAATGTCCCCGCTGCAGATTGGCAAATAGACTTCACTAACATGCCCCCTGTACGACGTACCAGATACCTACTCGTGTTAGTAGATACATTTTCAGGATGGGTCGAAGCTTTCCCCACCACTAACAAACGAGCGTCCGTGGTTGCCTCTATCCTCCTCACCCAGATCTTTCCTAGGTTCGGGATGCCCACTTCCCTCCAATCAGATAATGGCCTGAGTTCACTGCCCAAATTATCCAGAACCTCTCCAAGTTGCTCTCGCTCCCCTGGCATTTACATTGTCCTTATCGACCACAAGCTTCAGGAAAAGTAGAAAGAGCCAATAGGACTCTAAAAGACATCCTGACCAAACTATCTCTAGAACTACACCTTGACTGGGTTCGCTTACTTCCCTTAGCTTTACTTCGCATTCGAGCCCTCCCAAAGAAACCTTCCTTCTTGTCACCCTTTGAGATCATGTACGGCCGCCCAATTCTACCCCCGGGGCTCCCTTCCCACAAAGGACCAATTCCTCCCAATATGGCCCTTCCACTACTCTCTCTCCTCCGCCCTGAATTGTGGAAATATCAGGATTGGCTCCTTCCTGATCCATCCGCCTCCCAAAATCCTCCTGTCTTACAGCCCAGCCGACTAGTGTTTTATAAGCCACCAGAGGATCAGCCCTCTCTCACCCCGAAATGGGAAGGTCCACACCCAGTTATTCTCTGCACCCCCTTGGCCTCCAAGCTCTCACTGCCTGATAACTCTGTCACCCCTTGGATTCATATCTCCAGGTTGAAACCAAATATCCAAGACCCACCTTCTCTGGACACCCAAGACCCATCAGTCACAATCCAGAGTCCTTCGGATACAGCCCAAGACGCTGTCTACTGTACCACGCCTCATCCCTCTGATCCCTTGAAGCTCCGCATCTCCCGTGCACCCCCGTTGCCATCCATACCCGAATCATGACTTTTTCCTCCTTTACTGCTCTCTCGCTTTTTTCCCTCATTCCTATTGTCTTCCCTGCCGCCCCACCCTCCTTTGTATGGCGATTCAAAGTCAGGCAGACTTACACACAGCATCAAACAAAAGTTACTGCCCTCATTGCCACATCAGACTGCCCTCTGAAAGGCTGCTCTGAGCCTTTGTACCTCCACTTTCCTCCCTCCACCGAAGTATTCATTTACAGCTACCTTTATTCTCCCTACCTCTGCTTCCTCTATGACCAAAGACAAGCCTATTGCAGGCGATGGCAAGACACCTACGGGGGATGTCCCTACTGGTCTTGCGCCATTCACTACATGGGTGACTTCCAGTACCCACAGTATTACTCCTCCAACCGTTTCATGAAATATCCCTACGGCTCATTCTCCTTATCAATCCCAGATCCCTGGGACTCTCGATGGGCTGCTGGAGTAACAGCCTCAGTTTACTACAAGGGGTCCTCGACCCCCCACGGTACCCTTCATATCTCTTGAGAGTATGTTCCCTCTCGCTCCCAGATCTCTCAAGTTGCATCAGATATCAGACATTCCGAGAAAGTCATTATCCAAACTCTTGATGGCACCTCTTCATCTTCTTATTCCTCCTACTCTTGGTTACAGCTCATTCACGACACCACCATCTTTCTCAACCACACCCTCAACACCGCCAATTGTTTCTTGTGTGCATCACTACGGCGCCCACTGCTGGCCGCCATGCCCCTCAATATTTCCAACTACTCTTTCCATGCAGAAGGACAACCCCTCCGCCCCCTGGCAGACATACCCCTATGGGAACCAGAATACGCAGATAATCTCACCATCCACCACTGTGTAGGCCCAACTCCACCCCCCTCCAGTGCACTTCACTGCCTCTCTATCTACACCCCTACCTCCGGCTCTAAGACTTTTACACAACCGGGACACTTCTTTTGGTGTAATGGCAGTCTTTTCAACTCACTGCCTCTCAACTCCGATACACCCTGCATTCTCGTCACCCTAATCCCACAGCTTACACTTTACAGCATGGCAGAATTCCTTGAGCTCCAACCTCCCTTGCCCTCGCGCACAAAAAGGGCTGCTTTCCTTCCCATCATGGTCGGTATCTCTTTGATCACCTCAGCCATTGGGGCGGGGTTTTCGGGAGGAGCCTTGGGTCACTCTCTATGGGCAGTTAGAGATCTCGACGCCAAACTTGAGGGAGCCCTGACATCCACTGCCGATTCCCTAGCCTCTCTCCAAAGACAGGTCACTTTGCTAGCTAAAGTCACCCTTCAAAACCGGCGGGCCCTAGATCTGCTTACAGCCAAGAAGGGCGGCACCTGCGTCTTCCTCCAGGAAGAGTGCTGCTATTACATCAACAAATCTGGCATTGTAGAAACCGACATCACCAAACTCACCGACCTTGCCTCCAGTCTCCACTCTGCTTCCAATTCCAACCCATTCTCTTCAATACTAACAAACCCCCTCCTCACCTGGCTCTGGCCCATTGCAGGCCCCATAATAGTCATTCTTCTCGCCTGTCTCTTCTTACCCTGTATAATAAAGTTCATCAAATCCCAAGTCGGAAAAATCTCCAATCAAGCTTTCAACCAGCTTTTACTCAGGAACTACCAGCTTCTGGCCACAGAAGATCCCTCACCCTCACATGACCTCCTCACCACATGCTGAGATGGACCCCTCTCTCCGCTGGAAACTGTTCCTGGAGACAATGGCCGCAGACGACTGGCTCCTGACACCCATATCCTCTTGGCACCATTGGAATCAACAGGTCCTCGACCTATGGTTACAGGGAACCTTCATTGATTTCCAACCTGAAGAAGTCCACATCTACTCATCCTTACTGTGGGGAGTCCTATCAACCCTTTCCTCCCAATCCTCAAACCCTCACTCCCTTCTACGCCCCTGTTCAGCAAGAAGCAGTCAGAGAGAAAGCAACGTCCACAAACCCATAGAGGAGAAAGGGAGGAATGAAGGGTCCCCACCAGTAAGATGGCAAACTTCCGGCTTCTTTTCGGGGTCCTTGGTTCCTGCCGGCGCCACCTGAAGCCCAATCACCTCTCGCCCCCCTCCCAATCCCAGCACCTAGCCAACAGCCACCAGCCCCGTAGAAGTAACACCACAATCACCCTATGCCCCTTCCTATATAACCCAGCACCTTTCCCTAATAAAGCGGAACTCTCCGGTGAATTGCTGCTGTGTTGCTCCTTTCCTTTCATGTTCCTTCTGATATTCAGCTATATCTGGTGTGACTTACCCTTCCATAGGGCAAATCTGCGGGTGAGCTGAAGGCCTTTAGGAAAGAAGTCACTCTAGGGAAAGGGGAAGAGGTAAACAGGCTGGACCCAAACACGAAAACTCTGACCTCACAGGCAGAGGCTCCCACTGTAGGGGCAGACTGGTATTCTAACAACAGCATGTATTCTACCATTTGGGTTTATTCTAAGCTTCTTGGGACTTGGGACTGAGGTTTAGGGAAAAGTAACAGTGAACATTAGATGTTTATTTTGATAAGATTTGAAAAACATTAAAGTGCAGGGTAGTGTAAATTACACATTCAAAAAATTAACCAAACAAAATAACTATATATACTTCTAAAAAATACAAAAGGAGGGAGGACTCCAGGGAGACAGCCTGGGTGTGGGCCAGCCTGGAGGAGCCAACCCTCCACAGCAGGGCACCCCAGGGGCCCCCCACAACAGGGGAGAAGGGCTGTTGCCGAGCTCTCCAGCATCCTGCAGTGGCCCGCTCTCAAGGCCCCAACTCGTAAGCACATGTGAGTCACTTCTCAAGACTTGGGAAAACAAGAGGAAAGCCAGACACCTCGCAACAGCAAGGTGGAGCTAGAAGCAGAGAAAGAGTTTATTATTGCCAGGAGTATCTCTAGATGCAATATGGGGACCCAAAGTGCAATGAGAGACAAAGGATTCTTCCAGGGTTGATGAAAATGCCTGCCTGAGGTTAGAGGAAAATGCACAGTCAAATGCTAGTTGCTAGGATAAATATTGTTTTAGTGTGTATGGATGTTTTTAAGGGAATGGTGTTTGAAGGGAAGAGCTGATCCACAAATGCAAAGTTCTCAGCTAGTATACTTCAGGAATTTAGCTACCTTTACTCACTAGTTATAATGTCAATCATATTATAAGTTGTCAGAAAATGTGGAATTATGTTATGCAGCTAGATCAATTTAAGGAGTGGTCAGAAATAATACAAACTGTGAACTAAATATTCCGCACCTAGGAAGAAAAAAAAAATCCAACTAAATGCTATAGGAAGCTTACACACTGTCAGAGAAAAATTCATTCAAAATATTTAATTATTCATTCAGTATTTAATGAGTACCCTGAAGGGCCACCAAGAAATAGTTGCCTGAGTGAGCTAGTGATGCAATGGTTTTAAATTAACAAATCAGACAGTCAGTTTGACTTGATAAGGTTTGCTGAATTAATCAGGTTTTGAACAAATTTGCCTTCACAATATTTAAAGACCATCATTAAGAGATACTTTCCTGTAGGAATTTGGAACCTATAGAAATTTGAATAGGCAAATAGATTTAATTGAAACTAACTACTGATGGAACAGTCCTTCTCAGCCAGGATACCTAGGAGGCAGTGTGACCTTGTTAAAACAGTACAGACCTTGGAAGTAAATAAGCATAGGTTAGAATTTCAGCTCTCCAGTGGCATTCTGTGTAGCTTTAGGTAAGAGTAGGTGACCTCTTGGAGCTTTTTCCAGATCTACAGAAGGGTGATAATACTCATGCATGTTTTGAGTTTAAATGAGCTACTTTGTATAAGGTGGTGTCTAGGAGAATGCCTGGCTCTCATCTCCTCCTCAAGGCTCATTGCTACCTTTTGCTTCTCTAAATGTCAAATGGGAAGCAACAAGAATGATATATTTTAATTTTTCCCGTAAAAGTGCCAAATTCCTTCAAATAAAACAGATATAGACAAATACACTTTCAACTAAGCAGTGATGAATAATGTATCAGTTAGGATCCCTAACTGATAGCAGCACATTCATATTAGGATCATTTAAGAAACATTTAGTAAAGAAAATATTAAAGATGTGAGTAGGGAAGAGGCATGCACAAAGGATGGTGCAGCTCTTGGAGCAGCAAAAATAGTTTCCCAGCCCCAAGCTACAGAGACAAGAGATGTGTCACCAGAACCTAGGAGAAAAGAGTCTTAGGGAATGCTGCTTTGGAAAAGGAAATTATTCTCTGGGACACAAATAACCCCAAGTGATCCTGAAAGGAAGGAGATAAAGGCATGAACAAGATATCATTCTCCTCCCTGTTGCTGATCTCCTGCTGGGACTCCCACTGGCCAAATGCTCCAGAGCCAGAGGGCAAAGGAAGCTGCACAGTCACTGGCCAGCCACCCAGGGTGAAGAGCCTCCCAGGGTAGGGGAGGAAGCAGAGTGGAGCTGGGGAGACATGGGGGATGGGACCCACAGATTTGCTCAGCAGATTGCACTTTGCTGTGACCTCATTTCATCATAAGAAAAATATCCATCATTTATCTTTAATCCTCCCAATAACCCTTGTGAAATAGACATCATTATGATATTATCCCCACTGCACAAAAGGGGAAACCAGCTCTAAGAAGTAAATTGCCCAGGAAATAGCAGAACTAGGAGTACAACCTGATTTGTCTGACTCCAAAGTCCATGTTTTTGTCTACTCTGCCATCCTGCTTTGCTGCCAATACCATGAACCAATGCATTTTAATTATCAACAAGTGGTAACCTCTGCAAATATCAGAGCTGTGCCTAAACCAAAGAATGTTTGATAAAAAGAAAGTTTACTCTCAGCAAGGCAGTTATCTTAGTTCCTACAATTTCCTCCTTCAGCAAAGATAAACACCATGAGACAGCAGAAAAACTTTTTCCCTCCAGGTGCAGTAAAAGGAAAACCAGGTGAGAAAACATTCACACATGCAATTTCATTACTCTAGGAGTTCCCACATAAAAGTTAATTAGGGAGAAGGAAGAGTCAGCTCCTGCAGGGAGAACACTTTAGAAATAAAAATGGAGAGGAGGTAGGTAAGATAGATGGTGCTGGAACCTTCAGAGACTGAATCTGAGCAGGAGCTCCTGAATAAATTTTGCTACTTCGATGCAAAGATAAGGGAGTTAAGACAGGTTTTTCCCAAGAGATTAAGAATTTATATAGTGGAAAACACCCTGAACTGGACATCAGAAGAAATAAGTTCTACTTTCATCAATGTGTTATATATGCAAGCTCCGTGATATTAGGAAAATCCCCTCTATTTTTTCCTCTACCAGTTGCTTGCTTCTCTGTAAAGTGGAGATAACAATATCTCCACAATTGCCTCACAGGGTGTTACAGGGATTAATTAGATAATGTCTCAGGAAGTTTTCTGGAAACTATAAAGTTTCCTGCAAATGTAAGTTACTTCTGAACAAAATAGCAGCAGACTTACAGACTCCAAGAAGGGATTACTGGTTACCAAAGGGGAGGAGTGTGGGAGGGCAGGGAGGGAGGGAGGGAGGGAGATGGGGATTGAGGGGCATTATGTTTAGTACACATGGTGTGAGGGGTCACAGGGAAAACGGTCTAACACAGAGAAGGGAAATAGTCAATCTGTGGCATCTTACTACACTGATGGACAGTGACTGCACTGGGGTATGGGTGGGGAATTGATAATATGGGTAAATGTAGTAACCACATTGTTTTTTCATGTGAAACCTTCATAAGAGTATATATCAATAATACCCTAATAAAAAATTTTTTTAAAAAAGTAAGTTACTTCTTTTCATTTAAACATCAAATGCATGGTGACACTCTAAATACAACTGAAAAAGTGTTCTAATTATCTGCACATATTAGGGAGACTACTGAACATATTTTATAAATTTCAGATGAATTTTCTATTCTTCATTTCTTTTGGAACTAATTTTTTTTGTCTCCCACCTAGTAATTCAGTTTATGTAGGGACTACTGACTTACAAAGCCATTCAGATGCATTAATTTTTGAAAACAGAGCATCATATATGTATCAGGCACTGTACTGATCTCTCAGATAACCACCAAACTTTCTAGATTCAGGGGGAAAGGTTTGGGTGCAGTTGCCTGTGAGTGATCAAGGGATTGTCAATTAACTGGTCTCCAACGTGGTATCTTCTTACCTCATCAAGATATATTTTTCTGGGGCTGCACAAAATAGACATTAAAGTGAAACCAGGAGAAGCAGTCTCTTTCCTTGATTAGATTCTAATCTAAATAGAAAAATAATGAGATGTGTCACATATAAAAAAAAGGATGTTCCATTTCCACCGCTATAAAAGACAACCCCAAAGAACTGCAATAAAAACAGGCTCAATGTATGAGGGATCATGCACCAAAAATATGCGCAGACAAGAAATTAGGAGCCAGGAGCACAAGAACCAAATACTCGAAAAGTTAAAAGACAAGCATGAGAGGGGATAAAAAACACACTTTACAAGGGAAAGTCTGAGTTGTTGCCACAGCGTCTTAAGTATCCATGAATTTGCCCTTCCCACATATAAGATAGGTAACTTGGACATTTGACCTGTGTCGCACTGCTAAATCTGAGCAGAGACAAAGGAAGAAACTCCCTGATATTTCCTCATAGCTCCTAAAGTTGTGAACTAAGAGGAAGGACTGCTGCTTGGTCTAGATCTGAAGATGATCACAGAGGTTCCCTGCGAGCATTCTCCCTGTTCTCTCCAGGGTGCCCTGTGAAGGCTGTTCCTTACCTAAGTAAGTTTTCCTGCTAGAAGTTATGAAATCCGAGATCTAGAAAGAGCTCATGGTACAAATGGAGAAACCAAGGCATAGTAATATAAGTAATCTGCCTAGGATCACAGAGCTACCTGGGATGATGTAGGAATTTGAGGGAGATCTCTGCACTCCCTGCCTAGTACTCTGTCCAACTGATGATATTGCCGGGTGTGTTGATTTCCCTAAAACTTGTTCTATAGGGCAACCGGGATGCACCTTACAGTGTGTTGAGCAGAGTTCAATGACTCCATTCTTGTGGAAGTCTGCAATCTACCTGTACCACGAGGATGGCCATGTAAAATCAGGTGGCAGCTAGTGCTCTGGAGGGTCCCTTCAGCTACCTCCGCAGGGTTCTCAGAGACTAGTCATTGTTTCAACAGCATGTTTAATATGACCTTATCTCACACTCTATTCCCCAGCATGAAACCTCCACTGAGTCTAATCCCTTTAACACCTGCAACATATTCATGTCCATCTTCTAGTCCTAAATCGCTGTTCTTAAAATGTTCTGCTTTTCATCTTTCTGAAGGCTTCTATTCTTCAAACTCCAAAAAAGGCCTCCTTCTAATGACATTTTCCCTTGCTGCCCCAGGTCACATAGGTTTCTTCTTTCTCTGAATTCCAACAATAAAGCCTATGTTGCACCACAAAACCATCACTATCTTCCATTTTTTCTCTATTTTGTGGGTTTAATCTTTGCTTCCTCAACTGTGGGTTGAATAAGGTACATTCTAAGGCTTTTACCATACTGTAAGTTGTATGATTATAAAATGCAAATTCCTAAGGTTGAGAGTGATTCATTATCATTCTTTTGCCTTTCCACAATTGTTGAACACTTAGCATCCACTACATAGATTTAAAGATGGGAGTATAAATTCAGAAGAAATACATGATTATTTTAATTAATTAGTACAAAACTGAAAATAAAATTCTATCCAATGTGGAAGATATTCAATCCTGGTACTCATCAAAGAAATGAAAATTAAAATAAAGATTTCTGTTCACCTTGCCTACAAATTAGCAAAGTTAATTATTTTTAAATAAAATACTTGATAATAGCGTGTATATATGATGAAATATGCATTTCATATATTGCTTATCAGCTTCAAAATGACAGAAGTCTTTGGAAAGGAATTTGATAATAAGTACCCAAAACTATAATGTGTTATATATTTTTGTATACTAACTCAGGAAGTAACTTGAAATGTAGAAAGTGCTTTATATGCAAAGGTATTTCCAGCAATGCTATTAACTGGAAATTTATTATGAAAATGCTAATTTTCATAATAAATAATGAAAATATGAATCAATTTAGATGTTTAGTAAAGGTAATAACTAAATAAAATAAAAACTTCGGGGTGTGCTATGCAGTTAAAAATGCACATTGCACAAAGATGTTTTAATTACATGAAAATGCTTTTGCTACAAAGTTAAATGAAAAAAGCAGTATGAAAGTTGTATATATAGTGTGATCCTATAAAAAGTTATGCACAGAGAAAAGACTGGATAGGAATACAGGAAAATATTAGTAACTGTATTTAGGTACCAGTATTATTATGGACGGTTCTGTCCTTCTATATTCCTTGGCTTCTTAAATTCTTAACATTTAGAGAGAAGAAACTCAAAAGTCAAATTAAAAGAACGTGTTCCAGTGAATATAAAGCACATCATGAACCACCTCTTCCCACTTCAGAGTATCTTTTAAGTGCTAAGCTTTTGTTGGTATGATTGTTCCAGGAAATTGTTGGATCCTTTGTCCATTCATCTGTTCATTTCATTTTGAGTGCCTAACTTTGCTATTTCATACACAGTGTTAGGTTTTGCCTTCTGGGAATCTATAGACTGGGAAAAGCCAACCGGAAAGGCATAGTCATAATTAAGTTTTCTCTGGCTGACCCAGGTATTTCATCCTCCATTTGGGTGTCAATTGACCTCCCTTTTTCTTTTAACCCCAATAATGATGACTCTCAAAAGAAAATCTCCAGGCTCTATTTCACCTAGATAATCAAAAGTTATTGAGTCCTCCCATGCTAGTTTTCAGGAATGCAAAACATATGTAACTCAGACAAATGCAAATAATGAACTGAATCAACAAACAAAAGATTTGGTTTTTATGGGACCAATAAAGGCTTAAATCCATAAAATACTGGCATTAAATTGGAAAAAATGTAATGGGAAGAAATGCACAATTTTTAGAAATAAAATATATTCAGAAAATAAATTACCAATTGATCTCTTTACCTAGGTTTAGTTTCAACAAAGTTTCTACCTTTAGACTGTTCAAAGCCTTTTTTGTAATCTTTCAAAAATTGCATCTCAGTTTCCTGTCTTACCCCATCTCACTTTCCCTCACCTCCTTGAGAGGATGAGGTGCTTCTCCTGCCAGGAAGGATGAGGTATTTCTCCTCCCAGGTAAAGTTGTGTCTACTACCTGCTCTCTCTCTTTCCTCCCCGTCTGCTCTAACTGGCTCCTTTCCCTCAAACTCTCTTCTCTCAAGAGTCTCTCCTCTTGTTAAAAAAAAAAAATTCTCCTTAACCCTATATTTTCTCCCCTACAAATATTAATTTCCACTCATCATCAAATTCTTTGAAATAATTTTCTATGAAACTCCACCTCCTTACACCCACCCCCTACCTCTCAATCCACTGCAACCTAGTTTCACTCCTTCTATACTTGTTTCTTTCTGTAAAGATGCTAGACCTCCATATAGCCAAATGTAACAAACTCTTCACAAATTCTCTGCCTAGACCTCCTGACTGTAACAGTTGGTTTTCCCTGCTAACAATGCTCCTCCCTTGTCGGCCATGGTATCACTCGTGGCTGGGTCTGATTGTTTGACTGCTTTCTGCTTCCTGGGGGTCTTTTTTTCACCCCTTAAATATGGATGCTACCAGTGCTCTTACTTTTTATCACTGCTTTCCAAATATGACCACATATCAAAATTAGCCAGGGAATTGTATGAAACACAGATTTCAGGCCCTCCGCTAATGAATCAGAACCTTCAGGAGATGTATGGAGGAATTGACTTTTGACCAGTTCCCCAGATAAAGCTCATGAAGCTTGAAGAGCACCAGACTATTGATTGGCACCTCAGGGTCTCTGCTCTCCATTTTATTCCTGGGCAATCCATTAGTTTTCACTGGTTAGTCACCCTGTATATGCTAACAACATATCATACCCCGACTTATTCTGAGCTGTAAATTTATACATTCAGTAGCCTGCCAGACATCTCTACTTGGGAGATGTACAAATAAAACATGTCCATTTACGAACTCAACACTTCTTCTTTCTTCATTCCTCCTCCTATCTTCTGTCAGTCACTGGTACCACCAGCCACCCAGCCACCCAAGCCAAAATTCTGAGTCCCTCCCATGCCCTGATCACTCACCCTCAATCAGTAATAACACCTTGACAGAGTGCCTAGCACACATTTCTCAGCTCCATCCTTTCTTGGCAGATCAACCACCACTTTTATTTCAGGCATTTATCTACACCATTTTGGACACTTTCTATCAGGTCTCCTCGTCATCAACACTGCTTACTTACCCCCAACATGTATTTCACTCACTTGTTCTACTGAACCACTTGTAGTTCCCTATACCCTACAATGTCATTGCCCACCTCTGTGTCCCTGCTCTTGATTATTTTTTCTTCTTTCTCTTCCCCATATCCACTTCCTTCCTTCCTTCCTTAGCTACTCCCGTTTCAGGACGTAGCTGAGATGTCACCTTCTTTTGAAAGAGTTTCCTTGTTCTGACAACACCCCAGCTCCACCCCCATTGCCAGCCAGAATCAATCAATAATTTGGCAAATACATTGTTTGTGCCCTTTTTCTCCTTCCATAATGCCTTCTGAACGCTCCAAACAATATATTTGCCAACTTATACCGAAATGACTTGTGTCTCATGCCACTGCCATCCTGGACTCTAAGACCCTTGAGCATAGAAAGCATTTCATGTTTGTATAGACAATCACAACATGACATATGCTCACACATTTTTACTGAATTCTGGCCAAATTGAACTATTTCCCTTGACTAGGATTATGAGAAGGAATGCACATTTTATCTCTAGACTAAAAAGAATCAAATATTTTTTTTGTAGTTTATACCCATACAAAACTATCATTCTATTCCCTTCTCCTTCCCCATATGGTAACAGCAGTTCCTCTTATTCATTCACCAGACATTTACTAGGCACTTGTGGTATGCAATGAACTGTGCCAGGGTCCAACGATGCAAAGATAAATAACATAAAATCTCTCTCCACAAGGAGCTCCCATTCCAGTGGAGAAAAGAAACAAATAGTACAATGCACTAAGTGCTCTGACAGAGGCTCGGAAGAGCTGGTGTGGGACCCAGAGGAGGCAGAAAGTGATTCATACACCTAATGGCTTCAAAGCCCACTCTGAGTTATTCTGCTCTTATGAACACTTTGCTTTAAGTCATTCAAATGATATTTCATATGCTGATGTTTTTCTCCAAGTAGAGAGAAAGGTACGTGAAAGTAGGGTCTGGCAGATTCTTTCATCTCATTTGCATATCTGCTTAGACCTCTGTCCCTGCAGAAGAGGCAGCTATAGAATTCACCACTCAGGAAGTGTTTCATAAATGCCTGGTGAATGAATAAAGTGCAGATGGTAACACTTACATAAGAGAACACAAGCCACTTTTTATTTCAGTACAAATTTATTATAAATAATCAGCTCTTTGGAAAATAAAAGTACATCATTTGTCTCCCATGGCAGCCCAGTCTTTCACTCCCAACGGTATGGAAATGCCAAAATACCCGCTCTTCCAACACCCACCTTGACCAGTATTTCAAAATAGTCCAGTTGAGTCATTTAGCAGAAAATAAAATATAGTACAAAATTTAATCTATCTAGGCCTAAGCTCTCCCATGGACTTCCAAAAGGTCAAATGAACATTTCAAACCTTACATCAAGAGGTTTGAGATCCTTTTCATTCTAACGTTTCCCTCTTAAAGTACTCATTGAATGACCTTCAAGATGAACCCAGTCACTTTTCCAGCAAGAAGTTAATTGCAGTCCCCACCTTCAGCTGCAAACACTAGGCAGCTACCAAGTTTCTCAGCAAACCTGAAAGCCTCTGAATGTGGAGAAAGGACGAGCAGAGAACCCTGACTGACATGCACAAGAAAATTCACCTCGGTTCACCAAGATCCCACGATTACTTAGTAACTGTTCAGAGCTTGGCAGCTCTAGTTGGAGCCTATACTGAATCCTTGCCATTCACGGTGCTCATCTGGCACCTGAAACTAGATTTTGTTCCCTCTTCATTTATGACAGTGATGAGGGATGGAGGTAAGTAAAAGCAAAACCCATGAGAGATTATTTTGCTAATAGATGAGTATCTTAGCGAAAATAGTAGTTTCTTTCCTAAGGATCTAGCTATCTTTTATCACCCAATGGTTTATTAGCTCAATTTTTCAAAAGTGTCAGTGACACGTGGGGAAGCTAGGGTTTTATCTTTAAAAACTCTTTAATTTGCTGAAGAAGTAATACAAGCTAAAGCATTTAAGCTTCAAAATAAAACCAAATTTAATGTCTGAAATCTAAGTAGCCAAGGGAAAGAAATTTGCAGTTAAAAAGGTCTTAAAGTTGCCAGCTCATCTAAAACCTTGTCATCATGAAGAATGTCATACCGTCCCATCCCATGCCATGCTGGACCGTACCAAAGACATTGTTATTGGTCATCCTGTTCTTAAATATTACTAGGGAAAGAGACCCCTTATCCCACTACAATAGCTTTAATTCTTAATCTTTTTGGGGAACACCAGTGTGTTGATTATGTTTAGCATAAATCACTCTGTTACAATATTTCAGGTCCTTAAAAACTTAATCACAATAATTACCAATTATAACAGTTATAAGTTATTCTCGCCTATTCAGCTTTTAAGGGCCAAGACCACCCTGGTTCTGTTACTTATTGTGTGACTTTGGGTAAGTTACCTAACCTCTCTGTACCTCAGTTTCTTCATCTGTAAACCTGAACTACCATATCCCACTTCATACCATTGTTGGAAGGAATATAGAATCTGTAAAGTTCTGGAAACAGTGACAACACAGAAGAAGTATTCATTAAATGAGAGGCATCAACATCCTCACATTTCTTTCATACTCTAAAGAAACAATAATTTGTTTATGGTGAATGCACAGTAGATGTGTAATAGGGACCATTGTTTGGAAAATAATAATCTACATATTTTTTCTTCACTTAAAATCATGTTGCTCTGTAGGTATCCCATTCATTGAGTCAATTACTTGAGATTGGCCCCAGATGAAAAGCAGAGAAATGATTAAAATATCAGATAGGTTGAAAGAAAAAAAACAAATCCAGATGCGACCCTCCCATCTCCTGCCCCATTGGGCTTCCTTATACCAACATAACTCATGTTAGACCGAACTAGGAGAACACCCAGAAGGCTCCTTCACGGGCTGAGACACTAAAGCTCTCTTAATGTCCCCAGGTGCTGCTATGGAGAAATGGGAAATCCTGATAGAGCTGGCTGGAGAACTGGACAGAGGGATGGCGTGCAGAGGATGGAAAATGACTTTAATGCTCAGAGCTGTAGGTATAGATTCCCCAGCTGGGGATCAAATGGGATTTACAGCCTGACCTGAGGAGAAGAGCCCCAGCAAGAGTTTGATAGCAGCCCAGCTGGCAAAGAGAGCTAAGTTCCCTAAAGTAATTCCTGTGCTTTGCTGAAGCAGGGAAAACAGAATGAAAGAGCATTAAACCAGCTTCAGTTACTTCAAAAATGGAAGTGGGAGGAACAGAAACCAAATCATTGCAGAGACAAGTGACCAAAAAACACTCAGTTGGAAAATGGCACATGAATATTTCCCTCAGTGCTGTGAGACCAATAATGATTTCATTATTATAGTCACAAACATTTACCAGGCATTTACTGTGTGCTGGGCAATGTTCTAATCACTTAATATGTATTAACTCATTCACTTCCACAAAACTGTATAAAATAGCAACCATTTTAATCACGACTTGTAAGTGAAGAAATGGAGGCAGAAAAGATGGTACAACCAGTCTAAGAAACATGTCTAGTAAATTTTTAACCTGGAATATGTTTCTTCCTGCACCCAGAAGCCATATTGTTTTTTTTAGGGAAAGGGCCAGAACTCAAGAATAACAATCTTGATCTAGAGCTAATCATTTAATTAATTGAATACCTACTCAGCAGAACACTTTGAATCACTAAAAGAACTAAAGCTTGGGGTGTTCTTTTTTTTCTCCCTTATCAATGTGACCAGTAGTCCTAGAGTTAGAAGATTAGTTATAGGAAATAAGAAACTCCACACTGTTTTGATACTATTACAGCCATCAGTCAATGTAAGTATACAAAACTTCCAACATAAGATAGAAACTTCAACCCACTGAGTTCATTCTCCTTGTTTCCAAATTCTCTTTAAGGCAATCAAATAAATATAGCAGTAGGAAAATCACGGAAGAATGCCACCTGAGCCCATACACTCTGGAATATGAAAAGAGTTTAATAATAAGAAATCTAGTGATAAAATTCATCAATAGATCAAGGAAGAAAAGAAACACAGAATCCTCTCTAAAAATGCCTAAAAACCATGTGAAAAAACTCAACATTGTGTCCTGATTTTTAAGTTTTGCAAGAACAGGAACAGAAAATGTACCTTCCTCAAACAGCCAACATCTTGCTTAGTGATAAAGATTGGAGACATTTCCATTAGTCAGAAGGGGAAGGAACCCACTATCTCCACCCTTAGGTAACAAGGTATTTAACATGCTGGCTGATAAATCTAATAAGATAGAATCATAAATAGTGGAAAAGAGGAAACAAATCTATAGTTACATGAAAATCATAGGGCTGTTTATTGAAAGATCCCAAAGAATAAAGTTAAAAAAAGTTAGAAATTAAAAATAAAAATTTAGTAAGATGGTTGACTACAAATCACTGTTCTCCTCTATACCAACAATTGAAAATGTAATAGCTCCAAAAACAAAAGACACAAACAAAACATTGCAATAATAGTCAGGAAGAAGATTTTCTTGAGGTTTTTCTTTGCTTCTTTGTACAGGAAGATGCAGGTGATACATGGAAAAAAGAAAAAGCTAGAACACTCTATTGAAGGTCATAAAAGGAGACATGAAATAATGTGTCCGAAGAGGAAAGCATATGTAGTCTCCGTGCCCTCTTGTGCCTCCCTGTTCAGTTCCAATCTGAATTATGTTATCTATTTATCTACTTACTTAAATGTAAATGTTACAGAAACTTTCAAATTCACAAAGACAATAGAAGAAAATATGACCATGAACCCCATGTACTCATTATGCAGCTAACTAAGCATCAGTAATTTTTAGATCTTGCTTTTATCTACCCCTAACATATACTTCCCCTATTATGTACACATAATTTAAGACATCATATAAATAAATATATAAGAATATAGAACATTTCTGAAAAACCACAATAATGAAGGGAAACATTTTATAATGATTAAAATGATTTATCCTGGTATCAGAGTAGAAGAAAAACCAGTGGAACTTAACAAAAACACCAAAGTGATACAACTATATATATATAATTTGACATTTGATAAAAGCAGTATTTTTTTTATCAGTATTTAGAGCACAGGCTAATCAACCATTGCATTGAGACAACTTGATAATCATTTGGGAAAAATACCCAACCCCCACCTTCATGTTATGCCAGAATAAATTCCAGATGAGCTGAAAGATTTAACTGTGAAAAAACAAAGCTATGGAAGTACAAGGATAAGTATTTGTAAATTTATGTCTTTGAGAGTAAGGAAGGTCTTTCCAAGCATTTTATGGGCCAGACACCTTGCAAAGGACATAAACTAAGAATATAATTATTTAACTAATTTTGAAAATAAAAAATATATATCAAAATATCTCTAAAATAGAAAATGCAAACTAGGAAAATTTTATATTTTAGAGTTACAACAGGAAGAACTAGTAAAAATCAGTAAGAAAGGTAAACATGTCCCTAGAGCGAGGACATGAAATTCTGAAAAGGATAAATTGAAATTTTAAATTAGTATATGGAAAAACCAATCTCACTAGTAAGCAAAAATAAACAAAAATAAGCAAGGAGATGTCCTATTTTGTCTTTCAGATGATACATTAAATTTTTTTTAATGTAAAAAAAATCACTGAATGTTGGAGCACTCATTTATTGCCAGTGGGAAAATAATCAGCATATTTCTGGACAGGTATTTGGCAAATATATCAAAAGCCTGATGAACACGCATGGCCTTTGAATCAGCAGGAGAAAAGGATATACAGATGTATGTGCCAAGATGATAATCAAAGCATTGTTCGTATTAGGAAAAAATGTGAACAAAGTAAATAGTCAACCACAGACGATTGCCTAAATATTAATATTGCTATAAAAATCCAATGCGATATTCTAGGCAATTAGAAATAATGATGCACATGTATATATAAAGACGCCCACGATAAAATGCTAAGTGAAAAGCACAGGTTACAAAACAGTACTTACAGTAAGATGCCTATGAATATATAGAAAATAATCCTGAAAGATATACATCAAAATATAACAATCTTTAGAATTATGGAGGTCTTCTCCTTTCCTTTCTGTGCCCAATGTAATCTAATTTTTCTACATGGAACAGGAGATATTTGTGTTATAAAATTAAATAATAAAAATTATGCATAGTTACAGCTTTAAATATAGTTTGCAGCTCAAGATCAAAGTTGTAGGAAGAAAGAATGATCGTGGAATTCCTTAGTCAGGGTGGGGTTGATGTTTCTAATGTAAAACATGAGGTAGGCTATCCCCAACTTGACGGGAGATTGAACATTTCAGAATGTTAACATATAGTCCCTGGCTGCTGTGGAATATGAAGAAGGATTTGAAATTTCAAGTATAATTACAGGAAGTCAAACTTAGATTCATTACTGTTCATTATTCTGAGTACTAACAAAGTTAACAAAAGCAAGAAATCTTAAAAAGAATAGTTAATATGTTTACAAAAATGCAATTTTCAAATTTGCCAATTTTTAGTCCTGAAGTGAGTGCTGTTTTACATGTTTTAGAAGCAAAGTTTCATTGGCTGAATTGGCTGTTTACAAAAGCACTTGCTAAGACATTTTTTTGGTGAGTTAAAAGAGCAAGAGCAACCCTCCAGTTTAACCCGAGCAGGCAGGAGCACCGGGCGCCATGTGCCCTCCCCTGCAGCCTGCAGGATCCTTGACCATACAAGCTTGGCCCAGCCCTGTGCCCTGGAACAATCTTGATTCTTAATCAAGAGGAATTTAAAGAGCTCCGTATTAATGGACACTTAGAGGGAGGAAGAGAAAACAGACATTTGTCGAGTGGCAGATGCTTGTCAGACACAGTGTTATTAGCTTGTATCTATTAGTCCACTTAGTTCTTCACGACCTGTGGAGGAGGAGGCATTTCCCCCTTTTTGTAGATGATAAAGCCAAGTCTAAGATAAAGGAAATATTTTCCCAAAGCGTCACCAGGAGCAGTGAGATTCAAATCTATAGCTCTCTGGCTGGAAGTGTTATGCCCTTCCAAAAGGCTGAAAAAATGAATCTGGTTTTGTTACCCTATAGCAATGGGAAGTGGCTTGGAGGTTAAGCAAACAGACCTTTGAACCAGTAGACCTCGGTTGAAATCTCCGCTCTGCCACTTGTTAGATATGTAGCCCTGCACATGATTCTCAACATTCTGTGACTCAGTTTCTTCCCGTGTAAAGGGGGCAGGGGATGGGGTGATTCTATAGTCTCATAGATTGTAAGGATTGATAAAAGATGTATCAAAGTCTTGAGATTTTTCCTGCACTATATACAGTAGCTTCAGTGGGCATTAGCTGTCTTTATTATTATTTGTGAGGGTTTTGGCCACTATGGACCCCATTTTCAACCAGCTGCTCTTTAACTTATTCCACCCTTTTTGTCTCCCAGCTTTCTCCCTGACAGCTCCAAGGACCACCAGTGTGACCCCCAGCTCCGCGGCTGGACCACCGCCAGCTGCCGGGCCTTCCTGAGGTCAGCTGCGTGCCAAGACTGCCATGCTCAGGGCTCTGTCCGGCTAGGTTCTGCAAGCCTGTTGGGGTGAGACCTGTGAGCCATTGCCAGACCTTAACTGTGCCACCTACCACTTGTCACACTTCTTTCAGCACACTGCTCTGCTTTGCAAACTGGCAAACTATCTTTCTCTCTCTACCAGTGGCACCGACCCCTCCCCTCGGAACACATTTTGTTGCCAGATGATGGCAGCACAAAATTTGAAAATATCCACAGCCTGACCCATGACTGTCCACTGAGCTTAAGTTCATATTAAGAGGGAGACTAAAGACAAAGCTTCTCAAGCTGAAGAATGTGAGACACTCCAATCTCCAGAGGACCCTGAAAAGGCATTCAAGGTGGGAATTATAAATTCACTTCATTTTAAAAGTTGGGCAAACTGCACAATATTTAATTCATGCCCTAAGTGAACTATCTCCAACATAGTACCATTCGGTCTGTACAAAAAAAATGACATGTGAGTGCTTTTTGAGACAATGCTGCCTTCTGCATCCTGGCCTCTCAGCTGCTTTCCTTACTGCCAAAACCTATTCACTGGCTCTGTGGGCCCTTTGTCAGATTCATCTCTCCATAAGAAGGATTTGCAGTGTGACATCTGATCTGAAATCACCTGCATATTTTTCATCTCTTTTGCCACCTCTAAATTTATGTTAATAAGTGCTTAACACTACTTGAGAAATTCAAATCCTTCCAGACTACCTTTAATGCTATAGTCATCATCCTCAAGGAAACAGCACCAAGTATTTTTGTCAGCACAAGGCTGTGCAGAAAAATAAAATATTCTGAAATTTCAAAGGACAGACTCCCCAACCTTCCCTAGAAATTCAACAATGACATGTTTTGGCCTTGCCATTCATCCAAAGTTTCCTGTGCTTTGTTCTGAAATTTCTAAATATTGGCATTTTCATTTTGCTTTTTGCAGACAATTACTGTGTATCTATATTATGCCTTTCACCCAAAATTCTCAAAATTACTTTATACAAATATTTCACAATATGGAAGCTAGTACCCTAATTTCAGAGACAGTGAAAGGGAAGCAAAAATCTTCTGGTGACTTAGGAAACTCTCTCTGTACACAGGATGCATAGAGTTGACATTAGATCGGAAGGGTCCATGGTTGGCTAAACCACATTTTACTCTCTGTCCTAAAGTGATGTCATGGGCCTAGCAGAACTCAATAAATATTCAGGATGAAAAGCAAAGTATTTGCTGAGCATCTCCTAATGGAGCAAAATCTACTCTAGAAACAATCCAGGGAGAAAAAAATGTATTAGACACAAATCTGTTTAAACACTATCTTGTTCAGAGAACAAGACCGACACTAGGAACAATTATAGAACACTACAGTCTATGATTACAGCTTAATAAATTGTGCGGTACAGCTAATAAGTTCAAAAGTAATTGAGAAAAGAAAAATGAGAGAAGCTGTTGTAGGCTAGGCATGTGAGAAAACAAAGTGTACTTTTCAAACAGACCTTAAAAATAGTAAGTGTATAGTTGGGCAGAAAAGAAAAGGAATGCATTCATGCCTGAAAGGAATAGCATAGGGGAAATAGACATGAACTCATTAAAGACAGGGCAGTGACTTGTGAACAAATATGTCATGGGCAAAGGGTGGCAGGTAAGAAGGGAGTAAGAAAGTCTTCTCTGCTGGAACAGAGGGTTTGTTACAGGGAATAAAGGAAAACAACCTGGGATCATTAAGTGGGACGATTACGTGGGGCATTGAATGCCAATTGGGCTTGATCCAGGAGGAAACCAAAACAGACTCTTAGTAGGTGAATGGCAGGGCAGGCACTGCTTTTAGAAGTATATTCAGCCAACAGAAGATCTAATTCACTGTTTCATTTGTTTTCTGAGAGAAATCCTTATTTTATAGCATAAATTGGAAAAATTAGGTTTCCTCTCATTATTGCTAAAACCTTGAGTACTTAAAGAGATTCAGAATCTCAGTTCAAATAGGAATAATAATGTGCTACATTGTTTTTATAATAATTAGATTATGTATGAGAAGTGATTAACATACAGAAAGCACTTAGTAAACATCAATTATCTCCTTAATAAGGTATTTCAATGTTCTTTAGATATTCAAGGATGAGTTATAAATGAGACTCTAAGATTTAGACATAGCTGTTACATGGAGTGTCCAAAAGAGTCACAGAACAATTAAACTTTGTATTTAATCATCCGATGATCTCATAGTTATTTCAGTGTAATCAGCATTGATCTAGAACTATTGTTCATTCCAGACAGCTTCAGGAACGAATGAGTATACTGAATTTTGAGCCCAAATTTAAGTGAGACAAGTCATTATAGCACTTCTGCTATGTCCACACAGACTCAGATCAAAAACTAGGTGTAGTAAGTACAGGACTGTCATCCATTCATTTCTTCTTTCAAAAAATATTTATTGAGTGCCTACTCAGTGCCAAGCATTGCTCTGGGAATACAGCAGTGAACAAGAAGGCAGAAATCCCTATGCTCATTTACCTTATATTTTAGAGAGGGAGGACAGACAATAAATTAAGATGTAAGTAAAAAAAGTAAACAATGAGTAAAATGTATATTATGTGAGATGGTGATACAAAAACAAATTGTATACAGGAGATAAGGGATCATAATTTTAGAGAGAATGGCCAGGAGGAAATTCTCTGAGAAGAGTAAATAACTTTTGAGTAAAAGCCTGAAGGAGATGCAGGAGGCGGCCTTCAGTCTGGCAGTGCCCTGGTGTGGTGGGGCCCAGTGAGTCAAGGAAAGAGGAGCTGAGAGGAGTTCAGGGAGGTCACAGTGCAGGTAGGACCTTGTGAGGCATACCGCAGCGAATCTCTGAGCACATGGCCCCTCGCGGAGCAGATGAGAATATCAGGACAGCGGCCGGCCCTGAGAGGACACTGAAGTCATGGAAGAGGCAGGAAACATCACCAGGCTACAACTGGGCAGCAGCCAGGTTTGCTCTTCCAGGGCTGCCCAGCTTTAAATGGCTCCCTCTGGCACCCAGCCTCAGAGCCCTCCCACAGCATACTGACGTGAAGCAACAAAGAAGGACAGAATAATGTAAAAATATAGTCACCAGAGCTTTGTACATCATCAGTGCAGCCAAGTGAGGTCCACGAACAAGCAACGGTACCAGGCCCTGCTGAGAGAAGCCCTATCCTAGATCTGACGCAACACTACCCAACATGCGAGAGGTGCCAACGAGGGCAGACGGTGTCTGTAGGGAGCCCATCTCTCTGAGGCTGGGCAGCCAGAGATGATCACAAAATGGTGAAGGAAAAGCTGCTCATGGTTTCCAAATTGAAACCAGTTTCTGAGCTCCTTCCCTTTCCATCCACTGAGGTAAAAGCAGACTGGCTGGACTCTTATTTTTACTGACTGCCCAGAAGAGAATTCTGGGCTGGAAAACCTCCATCTAGAGTCAGATAACACTGCCAGGAACCATTAGAAAGCCTGCTTCCCCTAAAACAAATCTTTCTTGATCATTGTTAGTGGCTTGGGCACCTGGTTTGCTCCCTCTTGCACATTGGAATCTTTATATTTTAAGTAGTTAACAGGGAAATTCCTAATGTTTTGTAGCCTCCCACTTCCCAGAAACAACCAAAGATAATCATACTATTGAAACATTTAAAACACTGCCATGTCATTGTTTTCTCCCTGGGTAACAAAGGGGATTTTGGAAAAGCATCCTGTTGATGATTTTGTTATTCAACTAAAAAACAAAACACTAGAATTTTATCAACATTTCAGCTGGGCAAATTGCCTATTACTGGATGGCAATATATGAAGTAGAGGGACAACCTAGGATAGTAATGTCACAGGATAGTGAAATGTCAGTATAACCTTATGTCAATTTCCTCAATATCATTCTTGTGTGTGGGTTTTTTTTATTTCCTACAAGGCAGTTTTATTTCCTGAGATATGTTTAGAGGGTACTGCACTTACAATGGCAAATGAGACAGAGTTACAAGGAGGGAGAGGAAGAGAGAGGGAGAGGGAGGCAAAGAGAGATCATGACTGCAGGCCTAAACTGGTTATGTTTTTTAATTATCTTGAACCTAATGAAGTGTTTGCTTTAAGTTGGGAACTTCCCTGCAATTATTTGAGAATTTAATAGAAGCTACCATAACATGATCAGAAACCTTGCCAAGTAAATTACTTACTTATAAGTAATTACTTTTCTATTTTGCAGCTATAAGGTAAAATATACTCAAAAGAAAAATTACAGCAGCTCAGTCTTATTTCACTCAGTGTGAATTGCAAAAACAAATTTTGAGATCCATACTCACTGAGAATCTGCAAATGTCAAAATAGCTAAGTTCTGAAAAATAAACAATACTGCCAGTTTCCTTAACTGCTCAACAAATGTACCTAGTCTGATGTTAACTCAACCAAGAAACATAAGAGTTTTAGTAAAATTGCTAATCGTGATAAGTTACAGCAATTTTCAGGTTGTTTTTTTTTTTAAATCCAAGGATTCTGGCAAAGAGCAACTAAGAACTGAAAAAATTACATGTAAACCCTCAAGATTTTCATTTATCTCTGAAAAGAAATGTTCCTTTTGTTTGAAAAACCTTTTTTTAATCTCATGTTTGAAAAGAAAATTACAGCCTCATAAAGTGATAAAATCAAATTTAAAATCTGTAACAGCCAAGTCACAAAGTACATAATACATTAAGTTCTTAAAAACAGAAATACAAAACTGGACTCCATCAGGAAGAGAATTAAATTAGTCTAGACCTACTTCAACAATTTAGCAAAAGGTGGTAAAGCCTTTCCCAACAAATAGAAGGATCTGTGAGTTGAAATGAGAACCTAACCGCCGACCCCCAAAAAAGAGTCACCTGGAAACCCACTGGTACGTATCTAAGAAACCAACCCGACTGCTTCGAACCACACCGCAAATACGTCATGGCACAGTATCACTTCTTTAGGCTTTCCTTTGTTTTTCTTGTTTCTCCATATTATTAGAGAAAAACTAGATGACAGCGCACGCACACCTAGAGGACAGTGTCAGAGAGGATGGCAGGGCGGCCCCGGTGACCGGTCCGGTTTCCCTCTGGCGCTCCTAAGAGCTGCGTTTCTGAAGGACGGCGCTCGCCGCTGCTGGGGGCCCGGGTCGCGGCGCGTGACCCCCGCTGAGCAGCGGCGCGGGGCGGGACCGGCAGGGGGCGCCGCGGGCGCCGGCGACCGCCGCGCTCCCAGGTCCCCGTCGCTCTGCTCCGTCCAAAGGACAGCGGAGCCCCCAGGGACGATGCGCAGCCCAGTAACAAGACCGTCGTTCCAGAAACGCTGCACCCAACGTAATTCTCTGTCCTCGGGGACCCCTCGGCAGGAGCCCGCAGTGCCGGGAGGCATTTCTGTCCCCGGGAGGTCGCAGCAGTGTGCGCCGAACTTGAGCACTTCCCGCCAGGCAGGAAGACAAGTCAAGCAACCTCCATTTCGCAGAGAGAACTACTGTAGTGAGCAGCCCCTGCACAGAGGCTGGGGACAGAACCAGAACCAGTTTCACAAGCTCAGGTCTCAAGGGAAGGCCACCTCCTTTAGATTTATTAAAAATATCTATAGCTATAGATATATATAGAGAGAGATGTGTATAAGTAATTTCTTTGTTCCTTTATGTTAAACTCTTTTCCAGATTTGATTTGCTACCATACATACACTAAAAGGTTGGAAAAAGAAAAGATAAGAGTTAGGAAAAAAACTGGGAGAAAATATTTGTTGTATAATGTATGTGCTTCCCCATCCCCACCCCTATTTGCAGTCATTTTACTCCAGTTTTTAGATTAGCCACTTGGGTGACATCACCCACTGGATGGTGCAGTATTTAATACTACTGCTACTCCAAAAACTAAATGAAAACAAGTTCTGTAACATTTCCTGAACATTTCTTTATTTAATAGCCCCTGAAATTGTGCATAGGCTGCCCCTGGACTCCATGATTAACTTGACTTCAAGGCATGAAATTTATTTTGTAGTGCAGCAGAGTGATTGAAACAGACTAAAAAATCCATAAGCTCCTCAAGCATTACTTGTAGAGGAAAGATATGAATATTAAACATTTTTAAAATGTATGTCAAACCTATTAATTGTGAATTTAAAAAATCATTAAGTGTTACTAAATTCACAGTGGCTCTTTATCATTGTATTTTTTCAAGAGACACATTCTAAAAATATAATTACTCTCCTGTGGAACTGTGGGCTGAATTTAATGACTCGCATCTAGCAGAATGTAGTGGAAATGATGGTTTGTGAATTCTGAGACAAACCTTTTTGACTTTAACCCAACATTCTCCAGTCAGAGACTGCTGGATTTGCCTACCTGGCATCCCTTCTCCATTTTCTAGGTACAAAATTTTAAGTTCTGATGATTCTCATGGGGAATCTTTCCCATGTTTTGGATACTGCCAAATGCATGCCCTCCCACCAGTAGGGATGGGCACATGACCCAGCCCCAGCCCATCTGGGTGCCCCATTCCAAGAGCCTGCAAGTGACAGGTGCTGTGAAAGGCACATGACCAGGACCGACTGACTAATCAGTCTTGTCCCTAGTTTGATGTGGGAATCCTGGAGGAGAGAGTCTCCGCTTCTTTGGGATCACAAACTATAAGTAACAGATAAACCTGGTTTCCAGAGCCCACTTTTTCCTAGCTTCATGGAAAGGGCCTGCCTAACAATGATGCCGACACAGGGGGTGAGCAAGCAGAACCCAGAGAGGGCGAGCGAGAAAGGCGACATCACTGAAGCACCTGTTACTTGATCTGTCCCCACTGGAATTAAAATTATGAGTCAGTCAATTAATTTTTTGCTTAAATTAAAGCTGATTATCTGTCCCTTTCAGTGAAAGTTTTGCCTAATATAAGAGGTAAACAAAATGTATTTCAGTGAAAATATATCATTAAAAAGATTGCTGGTGAGAAATTGAAAGGAAACATTGATCACTGAACTACAGCATTTTCACACTGCCAGCCACTTGCTTCTTCCTCAGCTTCCCCTCCTCCGTCGGCTGCCATATGCCACACTCTTCTTCTCACCTAGGACGGTTGCTTGCCCCCCACCCCAAGTTGTTCCCAATGAGTGGATGCTCCCTCTTTCTGTTCTTAGCTGCTTCTCTTCTCTGCATGTTTCCTCATCTGATCTCATCCAGTTTACGTGTCTAGTAGACAGGATGGCTTCGTACTCAGCATCCATTCCGACCTCCTTCCAGAGAGCTCACCCTTTCACAGAAGCTGGAGACGTAAAGGTTACAATTCCTAGACTCCTTTGCAGCAACTCTGAATACACATTCGGTTCCACCAGTCTGAGCGCTCCAGCGAGCTATACAGAAGACACGAGTGAAGCAGGGGCTCATTTCCTCTGCCTCCACTGTAGCTGTTGGCAGTGTGGAGATGTGGAGCTCAGTGGCAGTGCCGCCATGTGGGGTCGCCAAGGCCACGGTGTCTGGGGAGCTGGGGCAGTGGAGGCTGTGGCAACCGCCTGTTTCCAGACTCACAGCCACGCTGCACACTCCTGGACTCCAGACCTTTGCTGGCAGCCTTCACCATCCTCCTGGCGCCAGCAGGCCAGTCTTGTTCTAGGAGCCACTTCTGGAAGCCCACCTCTCCAGCCATTGCAAGGCTTTTGCAATTATTTTAGAAAAGGCTTGGAGGAGTGTTTGCCACCCAGTTTCTCCAGAATTTTCTCTTTTGGCAACAAGGGTAAAAGTGAAAAAAAAAACAAACTTTGGGGGGCTTTTTTTTTTTTTGAGAGGGCATCTCTCATATTTATTGATCAAATGGTTGTTAACAACAATAAAATTCAGTATAGGGGGGTCAACGCTCAATGTACAATCATTAATCCATCTCAAGCCTAATTCTCGTCAGTCTCCAATCTTCTGAAGCATAACGAACAAGTTCTTACATGGTGAACGAATTCTTACATAGTGAATAAATTCTTACATGGTGAACAGTACAAGGGCATTCATCACAGAAACTTTCGGTTTTGATCATGCAATATGACCTATAAACAATCAGGTCAAATATGAATATTCGTTTGATTTTTGTACTTGATTTATATGTTGATCCCACATTTCTCCTATTATTATTATTATTTTTATTTTTAATAAAATGCTGAAGTGGTAGGTAGATGCAAGATAAAGGTAGAAAATAGTTTAGTGCTGTAAGAAGGCAAATGTAGATGATCAGATGATCAGGTGTGTGCCTATGGACTAAGTATTAATCCAGGCTAGACAAGGGCAGCAAGACATCCACGGATGCAGAAGATTTCTCTCAAAGCAGGGGGGGTGAGGTTCTGAGCCTCACCTCTGTTGATCCCCAAATTCTCACCTGATGGCCCCCCTGCGACTGTGCCTGTCTTAGGTTGTTCCTCCCTTGAGGAATCTTACCCGTCTCTGGCTAACCAGTCATCTTCCGGGGCCATACAGGGAAATGTAAAGTTGGTAAGTGAGAGAGAAGCCATATTGCTTGCAAAGGTTAGCTTTTTACTTCTTTGCAGATTTATGCCCTGTGGCTTCTATGCCCAGCACTTGTCTCGAGGTATCTTTACCACCTGGAGGAATTATGATACTCGGTAAATTCGATATGAGGCACGAATTCTATTTAAGGGTTGTAATTAGGAAGGAAGAAGAAAAGCTATAGATGTAGCATATGAAGGAAACTTGGGAGGATTGATTATTTCTTTGACATATCTTCTTGTATAGTACCTTAAGGATGTATAGGTTTTAAACTACTAACTAATTTGCACACACATATTAACATAATAGGAATACGGTGACATAAACAAAGCAAATCTATAATTACCATCCATCTCCAGTGAAGCCAAGAAAACCAGTTAGGCACCCTAGGCATTTGTGAAAATTTATCTATGATATGATGGATATTGTCCAACTGTACTTGAACCATCAGACAAATTAAAGCAGCCCATTTCTGGGATCTGTTCACATCCCATATGTTCTTTTAACCATAGATAGTCTATAGTCATGAGATTTTGGAGTGCTACAACTTGCACCCCTCCCAACTCCTGGTTGAGTTCCAACAGTACAGATCCGGTCAAATTCGTTGTCTCACTGTATGCACATGCCAGCCTAGACATCTCCCTCCTCATTCTTATGGCAAGTCCAGGAGACGGTGGGCTGGATGCAGCCACAACCGCAGCATCATCCAGATCCCTGTGGAGGCTTTTTGATGATCATCCCCCGGCACAAGTCCTCCAGAGAGTGCTGATGCCGGAAGCTCCTCCTCATATCGTATCTTAGTTCATTTTCTGGGTAGCCAAGCTAGGCCTTGATCTTCTGCGTAGAAACAAACAGACCCTTTGCCCACACTTTGACATGCCCTCTATACCACTGTGCAGAACTCACTGGAGGTCAGCACACAGTAACTGCTTTTTTTTTTTTTTTAATTAAGAGAAAGGAATATTATCAGAAAAGAGTACCTCCATAGCTGATCATCTGACACCCTTTAAGTGATCAACATTAAGGATATTTAAAGCATGCGTTGATCTTTGATTTACCAATAGTTTTATCCTGTTAAAGAGTAATCCCCCTTTTCTTTCTTTCTTTCTTTTTTTTTAAATTTTTAATCTACACTTACATGAAGAATACTATGTTTACTATGCTCTCCCCTATATCAGGTCCCCCCTAACAACCACATTACGGTTACTGTCCATCAGCTTAGCAAAATGTTGTAGAGTCACTACTTGTCCTCTCTGTGTTGTGCAGCCCACCCTCCCCTTGCTCCCTCCCCCCCATGCATGCTAATCTTAATACCCTTTGGGGGGCTTTTTAAATAGCCCTTTAGGCCATGTTTTACATAGTCACTGCTTCCCAGGCTAACCTTGCTCCTGCCAGCTTCCTCTGAGGATGACAAGCCAGGCCTCCCTATGCCTGTCATGGCACATGCTCCTTGATGTTGCTACATCTCCCTCTCCCTTTTGATTGCCTGATACACATCCGTGCAGCCTTCAGAGACTTGGCCAGAGAGATTAGGTATCTAATTGCAGACCCCACAGGACTTTATGTTCAGCACTTTTTAGAATAATCACATTAGTGTATTATAATTTTTGTTTTTATGTTTATCTTTCCACAGTAATTCAAACTCATTGAGGGCATAGGTAGTGAATTTTTCTTGGTTTCCCCAACCTTTCATAGTATATGATACTTAAGTGAACAGAATGGGAATTAAATTCTCCCTCAATTTATGAAATGTTGTAGAGGCTTAATGCATTTCCCTTCAGCTCCACTTCCTAGGAGAAATGGTAAGATCAGAAATATTTCAAAAATTTTATTTTTTGAAGAGACAGTACATACATGTGAAAACTTTAGGAGTATCACCTCTTACATAGCTTCAAGAAAGCTCTCCAAAACCACCCAGCACCACTACAAATTATGTAAGGCCAAGGAAACTTCCACTATTTCCTCAAATCCAGACAACTTTAATTCTGCCCCATAACCTAATCTGCTTTTCATTCTCTCCCTGAAATTAATGGGAAGGAGGCAAGCTACTTTGACCATCTTTCTCTTGTCTTACTCTCAATGCTATCTAATTTGTGTGCTTACATAACTTACAGAATTCTTTTTTAAGCCAGATTTAAATTGAGGTATCCCATATTTGTTACCTGGGAGTAAGATTGGGGGCACAATGAACTCTTAATAAACTTAATAAAAATGAAATTAATTTAGTGCCACTACCAGACATCATTTTCATAAGACTAATCTTCTCCTTACTTGGAGAAGAGTATAAGAGTGCAAACTGAGAAGTATACAATAATAATGTTAGTAAGGATGCCACACTACCATGGTATATTATGGGTATCTGAACCATGGTGCATATTTCTTTGGTAACTGAATGGGAGACAGTTGCACTTATCAATCTTTAATCCTTACTTAGAAGGAAGAAAATACAACATTCCAAACAGGAGTTGGACTTAATAGAAGACATTTAAACTTCAAAGTCTTTAAGGAAGAAAGGAAACCTCTGAAGCAGAAACTCACAACCCCAGAGGTCGTCAGGGCCAGGCAATACTTAAACTTCCATCCCCTGAAATGCACCCAATGAACAAAGCCATCACCTGCGGCAGTTATCGGAGAATCTGTGCTCTCTCCCTCTCCTGCGTGCCACCCTCAGCATAATCTCTGGTTTGCCAATATTGACCCAACATAGCTACATTGCTAGTAGACAGGATGGCTTAGTCCTCAGCATCCATCCCAAACAAACCAAAACCACTTTGCTTCCAGATTTTCATTTCCGACTTACTGCATTCCTCAGTCATGATGGTTGGGAGGAGAGCTGTGTGATTCAGTCCTTTGCAGGGGTTACTATGACTCAACTGATGACAATCTGAAGTTAGCAGAATTTAGCAGAAGCCCTTTTAATCTCAGTTAGAAATGCTGCTTAGGGACATCTGATTCCTGATAAACACACACAAGAAGAACACAAACAGAAAAGAAACCCAAGCAAGCAAACCAGAAACTTCTATTAAGCTGAACAGATAGGAATTTTTGAGCAGAGGTGAAGGTTACTCACAACCATCTTTGTATATTATTTCCATTTCTTCTACAAGTTGTATGATTCCAAGAAATTAATTTGATATATGGATATACTCTTCACCCCAGCCCTCAAGCAAATTAGAATTGTGAAAGTTAATCAGGGAGCGATTATTTTTGTTTTTATAATAAATGCTCTTTATTTCCTAAGGAAAATAAGTTTTCTTCAAATTACAAGTTTCCCTAGTGAATTAAAACATGATGTATAGAAGTCTTATTTATGCCCAAATTTTTAGGAATGTATCTATTTTCTAGTTCTTAAAGTATGTCCCAGAACAGCCACATTTGGGGGCCCATCCCATCCCTAAGGAATCACAGACTCTGAGAAATAGGGCCCAGAAGTCTGTACTTTATAAACCCTCCAGGTGATTCTGATGCATGTTAAAGTTGGAGAACCACAGATCACCACATAAATATTTTATGGATGGAAATGAGTACTGAAGAGAGAATGAGTGCCCTAAGAAGGGCTTATTGCTACAAATACTCCAAGTGGCAGAGGTTCAATAGCCACCATGTTATCTGCCACATTTATCATTTATTGAAATGTTACTGTGATGGCCATAAGAATTCTATCCATTTGTTGGGAAAACTTTGGAGAGACAGGACCAATTAGCACCAATTACTAAAACAATACATTTTGAGGATAAAGATTTGGGAGATTCTGAGCCCCATGTTTTACCCTCAGGGCATCTCTCTGGACCAGTAGGAAGAATCAAGGCAGAGCTTTGTTCCAACATGTATAACAGAGAAATTCACTTTTGACCTTGAAAACCACTTGCAAGTAGGAGTCTAGAACAGCATGTTAGACACCTGCTCTTCCTTAAGCCTGCCATGATCCTTTTTCGGTCTCTAGTTCTGAGAGCAGGTGAGAAAGGTCTTGAGATTCTCATTATAGTTCATACCCAATAAATAAGCATCATGCCTCTACCTTGTTCCAGGTACTTTCAAATGACTCTCCAATTAAGACTATCAACAACAAAGTTGTTGTTACATCTTCTAAGTTAAGTATTTTTATTCCCTTTGTAATATATATCTGTTAATTGTGTCTTCCCAGCACCTTATTTCTCTTCTCTTGGCAACAGTATACCTACATCTCTGTGCAAACTGTTTCCTTCTTGATTTCATCTCAGCATTAATAATAATGGGTTTTCTCTCCTATTTATTCACACAGGCAGACAGATGACTCAGGACTACCCAGAGTCATTCACCAGGATTATTACAGACCTAAGTGAGTGGAACAGAGAGACACTTTCTTTTTCGTTTTGAGATGCTCAGCAGGGGAGTTATAAACCTGGAGCTGCTGGCTGCCATGTTTCTTGCTACATAGACTTTCTGCTGTCAATGAGAAAAAGGTCAGCCCAGAGAGAAGGAGTTTCCTAGTGGTGATTGTGCCCCGGAGGTTGCACATGCCACAGAGGTTTCGGCAGCTATTCTGATTCTAGGGCCTACCCTCCTTCCAGGTCACTCTTTCTTGCTTTAACTGGCTTAGCTTTCTGTCATTTGCAACCGAAAGAGTCCTAATATGCTATGAATGACTAAAAAGACTTAAAGGATTAAATATGTTGCCCAAGGTACACATTTAGTAATTAGAAAAGACAGGACACCAATCTCTTCATAAGGTCCAATGTGTTTTCCACTCTATCACAGGAAGTTATTATCTTTAAAAGCCTAGGGTCTGTCTATTTGGATGCAGTATGTGGTGACCGGGTTTTCAAATCAGAAAGCAGAACACAAGAAGCTTGAGCCATGGAAGAAAATCATGGTAACTTGGACATTATTAAAATTAAGAACTTCCTGTTTGTCAAAATAAAGCATAAATATATTCACACATTTATCAGAATACATAGAGACAAATCAATAACAAAAAAATGATTAATGGCTAACATATTTGAGCAGGATTTTATAAAAGAATTTTCACAAAGGCCAATAAGATATGAAAAGGTATCAATGTGGTTATTCACCAGGAAAATGAAAACCAAAACTGTAATGAGATACTACCACCCACTGACCAGATGACGAAAATTAAAACACTGATAATACCATGTACTGGCATAAATACAGAGGAACTAGGGCTCTTGTTCTTTGCTGATGGGAAGGAAAATTACTACTATTTTGGAAAACATTTGGCAACAAGTACTAAAGATAAATTTTGACTACTTAATGAACATGCAATCCTAATTCCAACTACATCTGCCAAAAAAAGAATGAGTCCATATGTCCATCAAAAATCACAGCAGACATTCACACTAACTGAAAAACCAAAATAAAACAAATACACCCATCAAGAGGAGAAGACTATATCCATACAATAGAAAAGGACACAGCAATGAAAGACCCGCAAAACCAACGTGCAGTGAGAGAACTGACATTGGTGGTAACCTATGAATGGGACATGAACTGGGAAGGAATGAGAAATTTTTTTTATCTTTCTCTCTATTTTTTTTATTAAAGTATCACTGATAGACACTTTAACAAAGGTTTCACATGGAAAACAATGTGGTTACTACATTCACCTATATTAACAAGTCCACACCATACTCCATTGCAGTCACTGTCCATCAGTGTAGTAAGATGCCACAGAGTCACTACTTGTCTTCTCTGTGCAACACTGTCTTCTCCATAATCCCCCCCACACCATATGTACTAATCATAATACCCTTCAATCCCCTTCTCCCTTTCTCCCTATCCACCCTCTCCCATTCCTCTCCTTTGGTAACCACTAGTCCCCTCTTGGAGTCTGAGTCTATTGCTGTTTTATTCCTTCAGTTTTGCTTCCTTATTATAGTCCACAAATGAGGGAATTCATTTGGTACTTTTCTTTCTCTACCTGGCTTATTTCACTGAGCATAATACCCGCTAGCTCCATCCATGTAATTTCAAATGGTAGGATTTGTTTTCTTCTTATGGATGTATAATATTCCATTGTGTATATGTACCACATCTTCTTTATCCATTCATCTACTGATGGACACTTAGGTTGCTTCCATATCTTGTAAATAGTGCAGCGATAAACATAGGGTTGCATATGTCTCCTTGAATCTGAGATCTTGTTTCCTTTGGGTAAATTCCTAGGAGTGTAATTCCTGGGTTAAATGGTTTATCTATTTTTAGCTTTTTGAGGAACCTTCATATTGCTTTCCACAATGGTTGAACTAATTTACATTCCCACCATAGTCAAAGAGGATTCCCCTTTCTCCAGATCCTTGCCAGAATTTGTTCCTTGTCTTTTCAATGTTGGCCATCTTAACTAGTGTGAGGTGATATCTCATTGTGGTTTTAATTTGCATTTCCTTGATAATTAGCGGTGAGGAGCATCTTTTCATGTGCCTGTTAGCAATCTGAATTTCTTCTTCGGAGAAGTGTCTGTTCATATCCTCTGCCCATTTTTTAATTGGGTTATTTGCTTTTTGGTTGTTAAGGCATGAGAGTCCTTTATATATTTTGGATGTTAACTCCTTGTCAGATATGTCATTTATGAACATATTCTCCCATACTGTAAGATGCCCTTTTGTTCTAGTGATAGTGTCATTTGCTGTCCAGAAGATTTTTAGTTTGATGCAGTCCCATTTGTTCATTTTTCTTTTTGTTTTCCTTGCCTGAGCAGACGTGTTCAGAAAAATGTTGCTCATGTTTATATTTAAGAGATTTTTGTCTATGTTTTCTTCTAAGAGTTTTATGGTTTCATGAATTGCATTCAAGTCTTTGATCCATTTCGACTTTACTTTTGTGTATGGAGTTAGACAGTAATCCAGTTTCATTCTCTTACATTTAGCTATCCAGTTTTGCCAACACCAGTTGTTGAAGAGGCTGTCATTTGCCATTGTATATCCAAAGCTCCTTTATCATATATTAATTGACCATATATGCTTCAGTTGACATCTGGGCTCTATAGTCTGTTCCATTGGTCTATGGGTCTGTTCTTGTGGCAGCACCAAATTGTCTTGATTACTATGGCATCGTAGTAGAGCTTGAAGACTGTGGCTTTGTAGTAGAGCTTGAAGTTGCGAGCATAATCTTACCAGCTTCATTCTTCCTTCTCAGGATTGCTTTGGCTATTGAGGGTCTTTTGTGGTTCCATATGAATTTTAGAACTATTTGCTCCAGTTCATTGAAGGATGGCATTGGTATTTTGATAGGGATTACACCGCATCTGTAGATTGCTTTAGGCAGGATGGCCATTTTGACAATATTAATTTTTCCTATCCATGAGCATGAGATGTATTTCCATTTCTTGGTGTCTTCTTTAATTTCTCTCATGAGTTTCTTGTACTTTTCAGGGTATAGGTCTTTCACTTCCTTGGTTAGGTTTATTCCTAGGTATTTTCTTTATTTGATGCAATTGTGAATGGAATTCTTTTCCTGATTTCTCTTTCTGCTAGTTCTTCATTAGTGTATAGGAATGCAACAGATTTTTGTGTATTAATTTTGTATCCTGCAACTTTGCTGAATTGAGTTATTAGTTCTAGTAGATTTGGGGTGGATTCTTTAGGGTTTTTTATGTACAATATCATGTCATCAGCAAACAGGAATAGTTTAACTTCTTTCTTGCCAGTCTGTATGTCTTTTATTTCTTTGTGTTGTTTGACTGCCACGGCTAGGACCTCCAGAACTATGTTGAATAAAAGTGGGGAAAGTGGGCATCCTTGTCTTGTTCTTGATCTTAAAGGAAAAGCTTTCAGCTTGTCTCTGTTAAGTATGATGTTGGCTGTGGGTTTGTCATATATGGCCTTTATTATATTGAGGTACTTGCCCTCTATATCCATTTTGTTGAAAGTTTTTATCATGAATGGATGTTGAATTTTGTTGCATGCTTTTTCAGCATCTCTGCAGTTGATCACGTGGTTTTTGTCCTTCTTTTTGTTGATGTAGTATATGATGTTGATGGATTTTCAAATACTGTACCATCCTTGCATCACTGGAATAAATCCTTTTTGATCATGACGGATGATATTTTTGATATATGTTTTAATTTGGTTTGCTAATATTTTGTTGAGGAATTTTGCATCTGTGTTCCTCAGGGATATTTGTCTGTAATTTTCTTTTTTGTGTGTCTCTGTGTGGTTTTGGTATTAGAGTGATGTTGGCCTCATAGAATGAGTTTAGAAATATTCCCTCCTCTTCTACTTTTTGGAAAACTTTAAGGAGGATGTGTGTTAGTATTCTCTGAATGTTTGATAAAATTCAGCGTTGAAGTCATCTCATCCAGGTCTTTTGTTCTTAGGTAGTTTTTTTAATCAGCAATTCAATTTCATTGCTAGTAATTGGTCTATTAAAATTTTCTGTTTCTTCCTGGGTCAGTTTTGGAAAGTTGTATTTTTCTAGAAAGTTGTCCGTTTCTTCTAGGTTACCCAATTTGTTATCATATAATTTTTTATAGTATTCTCTAATAATTCTTTGCATTTCTGTGGTGTCTATAGTGATTTTTCTGTTCTGATATCTGATTCTGTTTATGTGTGTACACTCTCTCTTTTTCTTGATAAGTCTGGCTAGGGATTTATCTATTTTGTATATTTTCTCAAACAACCAGCTTCTGGCTTCATTGATTGTTTCTATTGTTTTATTCTTCTCAATGTTATTGAGTTTTTCTCTGATATTTATTATGTCCCTCCTTCTACTGACTTTGGGCATCATTTGTTCTTCTTTTTCTGGTTTCATTAATTGTGAGTTTAGACTATTCATATGGGATTGTTCTTCTTTCGTAAGGTAACCCCACTTAGCATGGCCTTTGCTGCATCCCACAGATTTTGCAAAGTTGAGTTATTGTTGTCATTTGTCTCCATATATTGCTTGATCTTTGTTTCTATTTGGTCATTGATCCATTGATTATTGAGGAGCATGTTGTTAAGCCTCCATTTGTTTCTGGGCTTGTTTGTTTTCTTTGCATAATTTGTTTCTAGTTTCACACCTTTGTGGTCTGAGAAGCTCATTGGTACAATTTCAATTCTTCTGAATTTACTGAGGCTCTTTTTGTGGCCTAGTATATGATCTATTCTTGAAAATGTTCTGTGTGCACTTGAGAAGAATGTCTATCCTGGTGCTTTTGGTTGGAGTGCTCTGTAGATTTCTGTTAGGGCCATTTGTTCTAATGTGTTGCTCAGTGCCTCTGTCTCCTTACTTATTTCCTGTCTGGTTGATATGTCCTTTGGAGTGAGTGGTGTGTTGAAGTCTCCTAAAATGAATGGACTGCATTCTATTTCCCCCTTTAATTCTGGAAGTATTTGTTTTACATATGTAGGTGCTCCTATATTGGGTCCATAGATATTTATAATAGTTATATCCTCTTGTTGGACTAACCCCTTTATCATTATGTAATGTCCTTCTTTGTCTCTTGTGAATTTGCTTTGAAGTCTATTTACAAGTACTGTAACTCCTGCTTTTTTCTCCCTATTAGTTGCATGAGATATATTTTTCCATCCCTTCACTTTTAGTCTGTGCATGTCTTTGGGTTTGAAGTGAGTCTCTTGTAGGCAGCATACAGATAGGCCTTTTTTAAATTCATTCCATGACTCTATGTCTTTGGACTTGTGCATTCAGACCATTTACATTTAGGGTGATTATCAATAGATATGTACTTACTGCTATTGCAGGCTTTAGATTTGTGGTTACCAAAGGTTCAAGGGTAACTTTTTTACTATCTAACAGTCTAACTTATCTCACTTAGTATGCTATTACAAACACTATCTAAAGGTTTTTTTTTTTAATTTTCCTCCTTTTTCTCCCTCCTCCATTCTTTATATATTAGGTATCATATTCTGTGCTCTTTGTCTATCCCTTGACTGACTTTGGGGGTAGTTGATTTAATTTTGCATTTGCTTAGTAATTAATTGGTCTACTTTCTTTACTGTGGTTTTATTTTCTCTGGTGATGGCCTTTTAGCCTTAGGAACACTTCTATCTATAGCAGTCCCTCCAAAATACACTGTAGAGACGATTTGTGGGAGGAAAATTCTTTTAACTTTTGCTTACCTGTAAATTGTTTAATCCTTCCTTCAAATTTAAATGATAATCTTGCTGGGTAGAGTATTCTTGGTTCAAGCCCCTTCTGTTTCATTGTATTAAATATATCATGTCACTCCCTTCTTGCCTGTAAGGTTTCTGTTGAGAAGTCTGATGATAGATTGATGGGTTTTCCTTTGTATGTGATATTTTTTCTCTCTGTGACTGCTTTTTAATACTCTGTCCCTATCCTTGATCTTTGCCATTTTAATTACTATATGTCTTGGTGTTGTCTTCCTTGGGGTCCTTCTGTTGGGAGTTCTGTGCTCCTCCACAGCCTTAGAGGCTATCTCCTCCCCAGATTGACACAGATTTCAGCAATACCTCCTCAAAGATACTTTCTTTCCCCTTTTCTCCCTCTTCTTCTTCTGGTATCCCTATAATGCAGTTTGTACTCCCAGAGCAGATCTCCAGGACTGGTGTTCAGAAGTTGTAGACCTCCACCCTCTCCCTGCTCCATTTTTCTGCCTTCTGCTGGTGAGCTGGGGGTAGGGAAGGGCTGGGATCCTGCCGAATTGCAGCTTTGCTACTTTACTCTGTGGGGTCTGCTCTGCTCCCCAGGTGCAGCCAGTCTGCTGTAGCCTTCTTTCCTGTTGCTCTTTGAGGAGTAGTTGTATTTGTTATATTTTCAAAGTGTATGTGTGGTTTTTAGAGGAGGTTTCTGTCTCACCTCTCATGCCCCCATCTTTAATCCTCACTAGAGAGAATTTTTTTAAAGTATCACTTTATATCTTAATCCATGCAATGGTTATACACATGTATACATATGTAAAAATTCATCAAACTGTACACTTAAGACTTGTGTACTTTTCCATCTGCATATTATTCATTAAAGAAAAAGAAAAGAACAAGTTAAGAAAATGCTACAAACATATCCTAATTTCCATGTTTTATCATCTTAAAAGTTATCGTGAAGGACTCAAAAACAGTAGAGCCCAAAAGGGAATAGAAGTCAGACCAATTTTAATGGAGTGTCTGTGTGATACAATGTGAAGTTCATATTTCTTCCTAGATAAGTTGTGCAACACAAGAGAGTCTAGAAAATACCTAAATACTTCAGGTTTTCGGGGGGACAAGGTATGATAAACTGATGAGCAGAAATAAATTACACATTGTTAAATCACCTTTCTTGATCCACAGAAATCACCCCAAATTGAGTTCATATATTCCTTGAAAATAGGGAATAATAAAACTCATCTCATCCAGCCTCACAAAACCTTCCTATGAACTCTATCTACTGGTGAACTCTGTTTTGAGGAATACTGTGTTACTAAATTACAATTTAATAAATATATCTACCTCTTCCAAAAGTACCCTCAAATAATTATATTTTCTCTGTATTTTCAAATTACCCGAAAACAATCCATAAATGGCAGAGCATTAATAGCACATAACAGCAGCCTTATTATTTCTAGCTCATCATTAAAGTACAATAAACATGACAAAAAACATGTCTGGGCAAATATACATGCTCACAAATATTATCAAATCTCTTCCAAACCTGCTGAATGCTGACCTTATCAACCCAATTAAATGGCTTCCCATTTCCAAAGCAAAGTTTAAAAATCATAAACATATCATTAAGAAATATGGACAAAGGTTAGCTTCTGGGAGAATTCTTCTTAGAATAAACTGCATGGTTTTTGTCAATTTGTTTTGAGGAGTGACAGTTGCTCCTGAAATAATCTGTTTTATGCTTCTTTCACTGATGTAATCTAGTGACTACTGTTGAAAATAGCATTTTAGAACTAGAAGGGACCTTAGGAATAATTTCATTCTTCTTCCTCATTCAAGAGGTGAAAAAATTTAGGACCAGACAACTATAATTACTTGCCTGAGTCAGGTATTTGAAGTACATACACCCGAGTTTCCTTACGCATGGAATTTAGAAGCAGTCTGTAATCTCTAACATCTAACTGAAAAAAACATTTCATAGAGGAAATGCTAATTTACAAATTGTGAGAAACCAACCATTTCCAGTCCTTGATCTGATGCACTGGCACAGTCCTTGAGTTTGCACCATGAAGCAGAGATCAGTGATCCTAAACCTCAGAAATCATGGGAGTTTAAACTATCACAGGGGTCCTGGGCATGGTAAAGAAAGGATCTTTTAAGTTAAAGTATCAATGACATACAATGTTATACTGGTTTCAGGTGTATGATATAGTGACTGGACAATTATATACATTATGAAATGCTCACCCTGATGTAAGTGTAGTTACCATCTGTCACCATAAAAGGTATCACAATATTATTGACTATATTCCCTATGCTGTACTTGGCATTCCACAACTTATTTATAACTGTAAGTCTGTACCTCTTAATCCCCTTCACCTATTTTGCCCATCCCCCACCCATCAATGAAAGGATATTTTAAAAATATAAATGGAGGAGGATATTTTAAAAATATAATAGGAGGAGGGTGACTCCTGAGTTACTTGGTTGATGGGATATTGTGACAGTCTTCAATCTCACTTTCCACCTACATTCATTTTTTAAAATCATTCTTCAGAATTATCTCCCAAAAGCATAGGTTTTGTTTTCCAGTACGGTCCTCATTGCCTAGCTTCACTGAGTTCACTAGAGGCAGTGCTGACACTGAGAGTCATGTGAAAGTCATTTATTAGTTTCTAGGAAACAAGGAGCAGGAAGCAGACCAGACAAGACTGCAAGATAAAGGCACATCCACAGGGGGTAACGTCAGCTTACTAAGGCAGGGCGCTGTGGGGACAGCGGAAGTCAGGCTATACACAAAGTGTGGTTTGTAGATCCCCGTGGTCTGAGAACCATGTGTTACTGGTCACTAATGAGATAAGAACCTTGTCACTGAATCACTAAGTCCAGAGTTTATCTCAGCTGACATTTCTTTCACAGAACGGTGTTTTGGGGAAGAAAGCAAGGAGAATAAGAAAGGTAGTGTAAATTTACATTCTACCATGAGTTCATTGTAGGGAAAATAGAAGTTCCATGGCCAGGATCCTCCTCTGATTCCCATCATTTATGTGCAAGGAGAGAAAACAGCCCAGCGCACAGGCGCACGCTTGTATGCCTGTTGGCAATAAGCCATCACTGCCAGTACTCCTGTAAGAAGAGTTCCTCCTGGTGCTGAGGGTAGAGGGAAGCAGGATAGCAGACCCCAGAGAAGAGAGCAGGAGGAGAACAGAGCCTGGGGCAGAGACAGAGGCAGATGGGATTCTAGCACTCGACGTACTGCAATGGGAATAGTTTGGTATGAGCCCCTTTTTACCTACAACCTTCTCTTATCGCTATTATTTGGTCTAACTGAATCCGTAGTGAACTAGCCCAGGCTGAAACCCTCCGACGAGACACTCATCTTATCCTATATGTAAGAAGCTTGCCGATTGGCTACTTTGAATAGCACTAGTGTAAATCACACCTCAGAATTATTCCGTTCAGAGGAGAGAAAGCCAGATTATTTATACCCTGTCATTATCAATCAGTGCTTAAGGACTGCGCTCTGGCAGCGTGGAGTAAAATTTCCCAGGCATTTCCAGATCTTGGCAAGGGGCAGAAGGAGCTCTGGAAGCAGGACAGCAGCTTGTGCACCGGAAGACTCGCAAGTGCTAACTGTATGCTGGAGGTAATACTCCACCAGTGCACGTGAAAGGTAAAAGACTCCAGATGATAAGGGAGGAACACTATAACATTGTTTACTAAATTGCCTAAAAGTCCACACTTTGTCTTAGAGCATGATGCCTGCCTGCTACATTTGTTCTCCATCATTTCAATTTCATCTCTAATTACATCCTCTTCCATGTCACCTCACTCTAAACCAGTGACAGCCAATTTTGCTTACATATTGAAATCACCTAGGGAATTTTTAAGACTACTTATGCCTTAGTTCTATACCTAATTATCCTGAGTTTATTGGTCTAGTAAGGCCTATACATTGGGATTTTTTTAATTCACCCTCAGGTGAGTCTTCTGTGCAACCAAGACTGAGAACCTCTGTTCTAAGTTTTTATATTAAATTACTTGCAATTCTGAGTTTGACATTGTACAACTTTGCTTGCTATGCCATGAACACTGCAGAAATAACCTACCCCATCTTTGCCTTTTGAAATCCAATTGACATTTAAAATGTTATTCATTGTTCAAGGCTCAATTCAACTGCCATTTTCTCAATGGCAATGGCTAATAAACACATCATCTAAGTATATTCAATATACTTAGCACCTAACCAAGCATAGTAAAATGTCCTTTTATATATCACTGGTAGATACATTCAATAATTTAAACCCCGTGGAAAGCAACATGGATATATGAATCATACACTTTGTATCTGAAACACTGATACAAGGAAATAATTCTAAATACTAAAAAAAAAAAATTATGTACAACTTCATTGAATTATACAAATAATGAGAAACAACCTAAATGCCTATTACTAACAGTTACATAAACCATGTCATAGTCCCATAATATAAAAATTAAAACTGATACCCAAAAAATTTTTTTGATAATCTGGCAAACTGTTTATACTGTAACCAACCATACATATAATCAGTCTATGAAATCTCAAGTATGAAAAATTCTTATCTATTTTTCAGAAATGCATGAAAGAAGATAGGAAAATAAACTAAAAAATCAATAATTATTGTGGATGATGGGATTATAAATACAAAAAAAATAAGGTATTAATAAAATTATCTATAATTATCTTGCTTCAACTGATTAAAAAATTAATTCTATCCCATTTAGTATTTTCCCTGTCTGTATTAATTTCTTTTACCCATTATAACATACCACTTATCTCTCCCTCTCTTGTGGCCCTTGGACTATGCCTTATATTTTTATTGAGGTATAATTTATTTACAAAGAAATCTTCAAAACGTAAGTGTGCTGTTGAACTGGTTTTGAAGAATTTGTCAGGACAATTCCATTCCCCTGGAAACTTCCTGGTAGCCATCCCTACTTAATCTGCCTCCCACCCTTGTGAGAAGCAGCCACTGATCTGATTTATACCATCTTAGGTGAGTTTTGCTCTTCTAGAATTGTATATTACTGGAACCATACACTATGTATGTACTTTTTCTTCTTTTACTCAGGACATTTTTGAAATGAATATTTTTGCATTTTTTAGTAGTTCCTTTTTATTGTTGCATCACATCCCCTGTGTGAGGATGCCACAGTTTGTTATCCAGAGTCCTGCTGATGAACATCTGGACTGTTTCCAGCTTGGTTATTATAAATAAAGCTGCTATGAATTTTTTGTATAAGGTTTTGGTGGACATTTGTTTTCATTTCTTTGGGATAAATACCTATGTGGTAGGCAGGCTCCCAAGATGGTGATAGGCAGGAAAACAGATATGAATGGGGTGGAAAAAGAATAAGGCCACTCTAAGAGTTGACCAGTTAAAAACAAAAAGCTCAGAAAGCCAGGAGCAACTTAGCCTAGAAGTCTGAATACTCCCTGGAGAAAGAAAAGTATCTCCACATAGCCTATGTTTTTTCACTGTGTCAGTTAGAATATACCATTGTAAGATTTACAATTTAGCACCTGCTAAAAGGCCCAGCTTATTCAGGAAGAATTCTATCTTAAAACTAAGATTGCATTTTAATCAAACCAACAGTGGCTCAGCCCACCTTGGAGGCAGGACAGACAATCTTGATTGATGCGCTTCCAGAGAGGAGCTGATATCCTGGAAAGGAATTGAAGCAGTATACTTCTTGTGTTAAGTTAAAAAATAAAATAAAATAAACTTAATGTCTTAACAAAGATGAACATTCTGGGACAATTTGGCCAGTCCACACCTGGCCCTTTGTTGTGTTCCTGAAAATCCTCAACCACCTATAAAGCCCCAGACCCTAAACCTTTCAGTGCGCTCCTCTCTCTGAGGTCATCTGCCCTTTCTAAGTGCATAGCCTTAAAACGTTATCTCTACCTTTCAGTGCGCCTCTTCTATGAGGTAGCTCACGCTCCTCTTTCTCTCTCCTCTTGCTCTCTTTAAATAAAGCTTAAACCTTTCAGGGTGCCTCTCATCCCTGAAGTCATCTGCACTTTTTCTCTTTAAGTAACTTTAAATAGAACTTTCACTCTGCTTCACTTCTGCCCTTCAATTCTTTGTTGTGGCGGGGCAAGAACCAAGGAAAATACACAATGCCCCCCTAACAATGGCACCCAGTAATCTTTGCCTATGTATCCATGCTCCTGCATAACTGTGCCTCCCACATACATATACACATCACAAGTTGAAAAAGACTCATCTGTGTAATAACAAAGTATTGCAAAAAATTATGGAGCATGGCTTTTCAGGATAGGTCGTAAAGCTACCACCTTCATCTCTCTAGGACTGTCCACTTTGTGGGTGCTAGTTGCCAGGAGGAGCTTCAATCAGCTATATGGCCGAATCCACATGGCAAGGAACTGAAGTCTCTTACCAACTGCCACCCCTATCCTGTCAGTCATGTGAATATGCAATCTTCAAAGCAGAGCCTCCAGCCCCAGTTCAGCCTTCAAGTGATTGTGGCCTTAGCCACATTTGACACATTAATTGAAACTTCACAAGAGATCCTGAGGTCAAACCAATGAGTTAAGCCCACTCCTGAATTCCTGACCCCTAGAAACTATATGAGATAAGAGTTATTGCTGTTTAAGCCATTACATTATGGTAACTTGTGATGCTGATAACTAACACAATCTAGGAGTGGAATTTCTGGGTTAAGAGGTAGATGCATGTCCCATGTTTTAAGGGATACTGACAGCTTCCCAAAGTGGTTGCACCATTTTACATATTCAGAGTTAGAGCTGTTCCCTGTTGCTGCCAGCGCGCTTGGCTTCATCATATTCCTCATGTCGGCTGCTCTAGCAGGGGTGAGGTGGCGTTTCGCTGGGATTTTAGATGGCACTGATGCCCACCGACACTGCACACACATGTGCTTATCATGGCATTGCTCCTTTCACAAGACTGTGAAGAACATCTACCACGGAACTTGGTACTAATCAGGGATTAATATATGTTTGATTAATAAATTAATAAACAAATGAACAGATTTTTCCTGTCAAAACTTATGATAGAGGTAACCCTGAGCTCTTTCAAACATAGGAATTATGAATTGCACAATATAATCAGTAGCTTAATAGTGGTGCGAGAAATTTATGAGATGTTAAAAGATTTCCTTCCTTTCCCTTCCTAGGAGAAAACACATCATACTTGCCCTTTCCCATTTACTGGGATTTTTCCTCACTCAGTGCACTTGGCATTACACTGAAAGTCTTGCGGGAAAGGATGGGAAGAGAGTGACCCTCTTCTGCAGAACATGAGGCAATGGTCACATATGGGTTAACTTAGTAAAATCAACACATAGTATTTTAAATCTGGTATCTGAGACAAGAGCCTTAAAAGACATCAGGTTACAAAACCAAAAGTAGGCAGGCCTTGAACATAACCTAATTAACAGTGTAAACCTATCTATAGATTAAACTTGCCGTTACTTTATCTCCACCGTTCTGCGCGTCTCTTCTATGAGGTAGTTCACACTCCTTTCTCTCTCGCTCTCTTTAAATAAAGCTTAAACTTTTCAGGGTGCCTCTCATCCCTAAAGTCGAATTGTTACATTAGAAAGAGATAGAAGGTAATCAGGGAGCCAGAATTTGCTATAAGTTATTTAGTATGTACAGAAGAGAATAATACTGGGTGGGGCAGGGGTGAGCATATTCTTATACTGAATCCTAGTCACTGAGAGGAATTGTTCTCTGCTGTGGGGCAGAGGTGATTCATCAGGTCTGTCATGGCCTAGCTGATAGGCTGCCTCCTTTTACCTTTGTTTGGACCCCATGATAACCAAATAGCCTGATGATTAATTCAGCCATGCACTGGAGCAGACCTGAAGCTCCTGATCACACCAAAAGAACAGCTCCCACTGTAGAAGAATAAATGGACCCAGGAAGAGACGAACTAATCAGATAATGAGCATTCCTAATTGGCTTACCAGTAATATTTCACATACTTAATTAATATGGCAGATACTGATTTCACAAGCTGCAAACTGAATTGTGCTAAAAACACAACTTTTCATTTTTCTATTATTGTACATAATTCCTATCTTAAACCCCATTTTTCCTAGTGGCAAATAACCCACTCAGTCACTTCAAGATATTTTTCAGTCAAATTGTGGGTTCCTCTGTCATATAAGGATTTTCCTGAGGATATCAAGGTTCCCCACCTTCCTTTCCCTTCATCTCTATGTCGCATCTAATACTTAGAGATGGGGACTGGCAGAGCCACCATGGTGTACAGTTCCCCAAACACCAATCACAGGAGCATTAATGTTTGCTTCTTAGTACCATCTGTCCATGCTAATATCCACTGCTAAGGAGCAAATGAGTGGGTTTTTCCTGTCAATATTGAGGAATGAAAGTTCCTCATCCTGAGGTCTTTTGAAGATAGGGCTCGTATAATTACCTCCACACAAACCAACCTGTGAATTCCACTCCGACCCAAAGTCTTCTTCAGGTCAAAGTTAAGCAACTCTGCCTACGTCTAAACAAGCCTAAAGGCATGTGAAAAGGTGCAAAATGGTTACTATCATGGTGGAGCAGAGCATCCGAAAGTTAAGAGCTTACAACAATAATTATTTTATTATGCTCATGACATCAGATCTTCAAGGGCTGGGTATTTCCTCTGCCATGCAGTGGTGTTTGTCTGGCAGCTAGAGGGGTTGGGAAATCCAAGATGGTTTCACTCACATGCCAGTTGTCTTCACGGGGATGGAGTAGGCTGGGCTCAGCTGGGCCCCTTCTCCATAGCCAGGTGCTCTCAGGGCTTTTCTGGGTAGACTTTTGAGCAGGGTGGTGGGACTTCGTCCCTGACAGCTGCTTTCCCCTGAGGGAATGTTCTAAGCACTGGGTAGAAGCTTCAAACTTGGAAGCCACAGAAGCTCACTTCTGCTGCATTCTACTGGTTAATGCACCTGCCAGACGAACCAAACTTAAGGGGAAGAAAATTACATTCTGCCTGTCAATGGCAAGTAGGAAAGAATGTGAGGCCATTTTTTTTTAAATCAACGTATCACTGATATACAATCTTATGAAGGTTTCACATGAACAACATTGTGGTTTCAACATTTACCCATATTATCAAGTCCTCTCTCCCTCTCTTGCAGTCACTGTCCATCAGTGTTTTAAGATGTCACAGAGTCACTACTTGTCTTCCCCATGACCCCCCCTCACACACACGTGTGCCAGTCATAACGCCCCTCAATCCCCTACCTGCTCTCCCTTGGTAACCGCCAGTCCCTTCTTGGAGTCTGTGAGTCTGCTACTATTCTGTTCTTTCTGTTTTGCTCTGTTGCTATACTCCACAAATAAGGGAAATCATTTGGTACTTGTCTTTCTCCATGTGAGGCCATTTTTTAATCTGGATGGGAAAGAGAAATGGCAAGATTTTACCAAAACCCTCCTGGGGTCATAGAAATGCAATGAGCTTAACTCAGATCCTCACAGCCTTGCCACACCACCTCACGCCGTGCGGTTCCATGAGGCCTCCTCAGCTGGGGACAAAATACCCAGCTGAGAAGCAAGGCATGGGTCCTCATGCTCTTGGAGCCCCAAAGAAGTCTGGACTTTAATCACTGCCAACTTAGCCTCCGTTTTGGACTAAGCTGCAGGGCAGAGAACTGCTTCAGGACCGGCACCCATATTCACTCCAATTGCATCTTCCCTGGGCCTGTGGTTCTACCCAAGTCAGGAACATCTTCATTTTTCCTCAGCAACCAGGCCTTGACTGAATGATTTCTTGTTTGCCTAGTGTTTACACCGGGGCTTTAGAATTCAGATCTCAAAGGCTATTAATAAACATTTTTCTCTGTGGTCTACTGAAGCCTCCCCTCTCTGAGCCATTGAGACCAAGATCCAGATCAAATAGAGACAAATAGAACCAGAGGTATAAGGGATGGTGGGAGAAAAAAATCACCTCAATAATTGCCTCAAAATAATTTTTCTGTCGTTTTAGAAAGGGGGTCTTTCTGGCTTTTACATTAGCCACTTGGGAGTTTGTTTGTTCAATTCCTTCTTTCCAGACTGTGAGCTGATTAAACCTGGGGCACTGATAAAAGTGGATCACTAGACTTGCAAAGTGGAGAGCCTGACCCCTCACTTCATTGAATTCTAACAAGGGTGCTCTCTGGGGCTCTGCTTAATGTCAGTGATGAAAAGCCACCTTCCATTTAGTTGGTACCTCACACTGTACCAAGTGCTTTACCCATATTGCTTTATTTAAATACAATAAAAACCCTAGGAGATAGGTCCTATTGTTTTCTATTTTACAAATAAAGAAACTGAAGCACAAAGAGATGAAGCAGTTTACACAAAGTCACACAGAGGCAATCTAACCTAGATAATTTAGCTTTAGAATTCACGCCCCAACCACTGGGCTATTGACTCTTTAATGTTTGTTTGAAAACTGTGACAAAATATAATTCTATAGCTGTAACTACTTTCTAAGAAAACTCTATTTTTATTGTACTAAATATGTCTATAATCATGTACATTGAATGAGGTTCTATTTTAAAGTTTGAGTAAGGTTCTATTTATCTCTTTGCCGAAAGTCTCTTGAATTTACCAATCAGGAATTTTAATGAATCAGTATAAGGGCATGAAGGTTGAACATAGCTAGAAAAAAAGCTTAATAATAGTACATCTAGAAAGTGTAGTAGAAAATATAAAAGCAAAATAATCAAAATGTCAACTTTACTTGTTGGAATTATAAACCTCAAAACAATTATTTTCTTAAAAAATCAAAGCAGGTGACTATTTTGTGAAAAGAAAAGATAATAACCTATGGATTGACTACGTTCTTTGCTTTTTTATTGGCATGAAAATGGTTCTTTAAGTTAACTTGCTAAGAAATCTCTTTGATTAAATCCCTCTCACATCTGGTGACAGTGAAGGTTAACTTGCTAATCCCCAGTTGTTGGCTTTAAAAAATAAAGTATTAGACTTCAAAATAGTAGAGCTATAATAATAAAGTAAGAGTGAATTATGCATCCCAAATCATAGATTCTCAAGTAAATAAACTACGGTGCCTCAGAAAACCCAAAGTCAAGACCCAGCTGGAATCAACCTTCACAAAAATGTTACCCTTAACACACTGGGCCTTGACTCCAAATTGTCTTATAAATGTAGAAAATTGGCTCCATTTTGCCTGCACAGAACTTGAGGGAAAAGGTAACTGATGCAAACATAAAGTTTATATTGCTTGCAATGCCACGGGTAATAAAGTGCTTTGTCTCTCACCCAGAAGTGTCATGGCTTCTGACTGCATTCCTGGTACTATGTTAGGCTAACATCTTAGCTTATAAGTGAGGTAAAATTCACATGCTTCACAGTTCTTGACAATTTTGAGTATTATTATTTTTATGCCTGCTCTTTAGAAAACAGAGCATAAAAAAATTAAATGTAACTTTGGAAAGGGTAGTTATTTTTGAATTAGGGGCTTACTTATAAGGCAATTATTATGGAAAAAATCTATGTCCTCCTAAAACTAATTCATCTAGTAGTTCTCCCATATTCTCTCTTCTACCCATTTCTCTTATTTCTGATAACTCCAAAACTCCATTTCACCTTATAACCATCTCTTCTTTCTCCCTATGTGAATTCAGTCATTCACAGCCTCTTTTATGAGTCACATTTATTGTCTATCTTCTTCTCCTCACTGCTTCTTCACTCTTCGATTTACTTCAGTATGTCTTGCCCACCATCTATACTGAAACAGTCTTGAAAAGGTTACCATGACCTCTGTAAATAAATGCAGTGGAATTTGACATTCCTCCTCTTATTTAACCCTTCTGCAGCACTTAACACTTGTACAATCCCTTCTTTAAAACTCTCTGTCTTGGGTACCTGTGACATCACACTCTTCTGGATTTCCCCTGCATTGTTTCCTTGCCTGCTCAAACTCTTCAACTCAGGCTTGAAAAGGTTTAGTTCCTTATGGCTTATTCCAAGTCCCCATCTTTTCTGAGTCTACTCTCTCTCCATAAGTGATCTCATTGTTGCCCACAGGTTCGATCATCAATAATCAATGGCAAATTTAATCTTTGAACTAGGCCTCTCCTCTGAGATCCAAACTCCTGGATCTAATTATACATCTCCTTTTGAGTATCCTAAAAGTACCTCAAATTAAATATATACAATCCCATTTCTTGACTGGCTTTCCCACTTCCCACCCTAACACCTGATTTTCCTGCAGAGATAGATAGGTGATACATACACATACATACACGCATACTTACATACATAGATGACATAGATAAATAGTACCACCATCCATGTTTTTCCACAAACAAGAAACTCAGAAGAGGCTTTCACTGTTGTTTCTTTCAAATCTTGCCTCTTTGGCCTCCCATACACCCCATACATCTACTCATGTATCTCCCCCCATCCCTCCATTATCATATCTCACCCCTCTCCACCATATCTCAGCTATAGTCTAGTGAAAACCTAATTAGTCTTTCCACATTCATTTTTGGCCTCATAAGTTCATTCTCCACAAAAAGACTATGCTTATTTTCTACAAATTATCAATATGATTATTTCTCTTCATCCCCAATTAATCCCTTAAATCCCTCAATGGTTTTCTATTACTCATACAAATCCTCACCATGGCAGACAAGGCCCGACGTGCCCTGGCTCCATTTCCCATACACCCATCTCACATCACTCTCACCCTGGCTTTCTGCACTGCTAGTCAGATGCCCACTCCTCTCAATGCCATGCTCTCACCTGCCTCAGGGTCATGATAGGAATGCATCTCTTCCCTCACCCATCATTTTACCTCCCTGCTCTACTCTCTTCTCACCCTTTAAATCTTAATTCAAGCATCACCTCCACAGGGAAATTTATCCTGACTTCCCTTCCCTAATATCCATGTACCCTTATGGCACTCTATATTTGCCCCTTACCATCCATAATACAGTTTGAAATTACAAACACATGCATCTATATACACATTTGTTCAGTTATTTGATCATGTCTGTCTCTTCTCATCATCTGCCACCGCCACAGAAGCAAGATCACATCTGCTTTACTCACCAGAGTGATGTATGTAAGATATTTTTTAGAGACTCATAAAAGTTATGCAAAGCCCTAGGATTAGGAGCTAGAACAAAATCCACCTACCCAAGACACAACAGAGTACACAGATATAGAGCATGTATTTCTCATAATAAATATAGAAATACTGCATGTCATTTGAATGAATCAATAAATGCTAATCCAGGAGACTATTATTTGGTGGTCTCCAATAAACCATGCTTCCCAGCACCACACCCTTCTGTCATCCTCTCCCCTGGGCCTGTGACTCAGTCTAACCAATAGAAGGCTGCAAAAGTGACAGTGTCCCAGTTCTGGATCTGAACATTACGAAGGCCTGGAAACTCCTTTACTCTTGGGTATCCCGAACTGCTGTATAAGAAGTTCTGACACAAGGGAGATCACATAGAATCCCGTGAGAAAAGGGACAGGCCCTGAGATGACATGTAGGAGAGAAACCCGGTCATCCCAGCACCCCAACTGGGCCTAGCCCACTGCTGGCCTAGCAGCTGAATACAGCCACACAATTGACCACCAACAAGGCCAGGAAAATAACTGCCTGCTGAGCCCAGTCCAGATTTAAGAACAATAAGAAATAGTAAATGTTATTTTTTAAGCCATTAATTTATAAGGTAGCTTGAATGTAGTTATAATGGAACAGCTAAGAAATAAGAATAATTAGGAATCATTTTCAAAGAATTTCATGTAAGTGGACTCATTTCTCTGGATTTTTAATGTCAATATTTTTTTCTGCTTGAAATAAAAAGCCAAACAATCCTAAACTGAGGATTTTGAGACACTGGAAGAATAAAACTCAATAGAAGTAGATGCAGCTCACCACTCCTAAGTAGTACACATTATGGCAGCCTGGATATATATTCACTACAGAACTCAACTCCTCTTTTAATATCAATATTTATCTAGTTTTTAAGTTTCTGATGTGTTATTTGCATTCAGAAATGAAAACCACAAAATCAAAGCATTATTTTCACAAGATTAACAAATCTACTTTTCTTATAAAGTCTTACTTTTGTCAATCACAATGTTTCCTGCTGAGTTTAGGCCCTCATAGTTGCTTGGCAGCAAAGTTCTTAAATATTGGTAAAATCAAGTTATTTTATAATGAAAATGGAAAAGAAAAACATATAGAACTTAAACTGAAGTTTTCAGATCATTTCAGAGAATTTAAGAAGATACAAGCACCATTATCCTTAATTTAAAAATGATCTTAGTTCTGAAAGATACCATTATTTACCAAACACCAATGGAAAAATCCATACTATCAGAAAGATCTCCTTTAACAAAAGTCATAACAATAAAATGCTCACATCCCAGACCATGGTCCACTTACTATTATCAAAGTAAATTCCTATGTAATCAACTTCTTTGAACAACTGCTTGTATTTAGCTTTTAGAAGTCTGGTTTTAAAGTAGCTGATCTGGTTTTAAAGTGGCAAGAATTAACACTTGATTTTGAATACTTCCGCAGCTGCAAGCACAGCAGTTATTCAGTAGAGTTTCATCAGAGAAATCTGGAATTCAGCCCAATCATTTTGGAAAGAAGTGGTCTTACATAACTCTTCTTCAATCTAAACGCTGTTTAGCCTATTCCCAGAAGGACCTATTTCTGCTGAAGGGTCATTTTCATTCTATTTTATTAATTGTTTGTATAGTGCTGACCACATAACACCGAACCCTTCAAAGAGAAGAGCCCATCAGAACAGTCAGGGCAACAAGCATTGTGGGAGGCTGTGTTGTCTACAATTTAGATTTCGTGTTTATTGTTGATTTGGTTTTTAATGAATGATAAATTATAAAAGGTCAAAATCTAACAACAAAACCAATGGTTTTTAAAGTAAAACACTGAAATGTAAATCTAGAAATACTTTTCAACACTTTTGAAGGCTTTCCTCATTTCCAAGTGAGTCTTTAATTATTTTGAAGTAGTGGGGGTTTTTTAGACATCATTCAATAAAGTTACCAGAAGAAAGGTTCTAAAGAAAAACCAAGCACCTATTCCTAAATACTGTAGTCTGGGCAGAAATGGGACAACAAGAGGTCTTCTGCAATGGGGAAATTTATTCTAGTGCTGTATTTCTCATTCCTTGAGAGCCACCCGTATCCTCAGTGGGTGAATCATTCTAGATCTTGCTTTGCTATTAGAAGATGACTCTGGTCATGCATGTGACTCAGTCTTGTTTTGGCAAAAACAACAGTGAGGAGCATGGGTTTCAATTCTGGGTGGTAAAAGAATAGAAGTAGCTGGGAACTTCTTTCAATATTAAAAAAAGTATTCCTTGATCTTTGTCTATAGTGACATTTGACTAAAGAGAAAAAATGTGGGCCGATGGTAGAAAAGAAAATGTTGGACTACATGAGTAAAATAGCACAACAAATGATTGTAGTCTCTATTATGTTTACAAAACCCTCCCTGAGGAGCTTTCTGAAATCACTGGGCAGCCTAAAGTAAACTGAGGCTTGCAAAGCAATGGAATGATAAACCTCATCCTTCAGAAGTAGGCAGGCTTTGACATAGGCTCTAGAAGGTGTCACATGAAGCTCTTGGTTCTGGCATGAGCAGGTGTAAGGTTGTTTCTTTCACTCATCTCTCCTCACTCCCACTGTTTCCTGGTGAATGTATAAGTTTGTTATGGAGGAAAGTGAATATATGTTCATGTAGAAAAAGAGCAGATATAATTGGGAATAGTAGGAACAAATTAAAAATATGCATTTTTGGTGGGGGAGGACAAATTCATTCCCCCATTCACCAGTAGTGACATCATGATCTAACTTGGGGCAACCACACTTCCACACCTCAGGCAGTCTTGGTGCCAGACCCTCCCCTGGCCATAGTGATTAGCTCAGTGATGGACAGGTGGCCTACTTGAGTCCAGTTAAGATTTAGTTCTGAGACGTTCACTGAACCTCTAGAACAGAGAAGCTGTACTTTCGTAGAGTCTGCTGAAGCAATAGGATGTAAACCTTGTGTCTAAATATGTAAATTGGTGGCAAGGTTATGCCTATGGAGTCTGAATGATACCAGTACAGAGAAAAACTGAGCTGTGTGATAGAGAAACTGTCCCAATGATATGTCTGATGTCCTGGGTTTCTCAATCATCCAGTCCATTTAAACTAGATTATCATCTCTTGCAACCAGTATCTCCAACAAAATCTATGCCAGAAACAATAGACATCACAAGTCAAAGGGACCAAGTAACCAAGAATTGGAATGGAATAAATACACACCCCACAGGGTCATGGTAAATTATTCAAATGAGACCATAATAATCCTATCAAATCATTCTCTGCTGTGAGACTAACAGTGTCCTCTCAGTATGATACCAAATCCTTCTGTCTGGAACCCCTACAAAACTTGCCAGCTCTCTTCTTAGCACTTTGAGGGCCAGTAGAAAATCAGTAACACAGTTCAGCTGTGCAGATAAGATATTAATAACTGAAGCAGTTGCACAATAATTTAAGTGATTATGTGCCACAAACAAGTTACCCAGACAGCAAAGGTTGGAGATAGCCCATGTGAGTGGACACTATGTCGGGGGAGGCGACCTCCCTTCCTCAAATAAATTCCCTCTAATCATTTTCTTGTTAGTCCTGTTCAAGGTTTTTCACAAATAGCATCTGTAACCAACTGTTTCTCCCTTTTTTATCTATAAAAAAGAACTACTTTCACATTTTTGTGCTTCATGCACAAAATGGCTCCATAGGATATGTAAATTTAAATTGCTTCAATTAAAGAGGTTTTAAGAAATTGCAGTGTGAAGTTTAGTAACATTAAGACACAATGAAATACTGTGGGAAATACTTAAAAATAGCAGCAGATATTAAGCAAAACTCTGGTTACCATTATGGTTCTGTTCTCCTAAGACAATAATTCAGTTGCTGACAGGGGTGCAAGCAGCTTATACTAAAGCCTTGTGAGTCAAAGAATAATTCTACTTTCCTGTAACTTTAAAGCCTTTAAATGTCTGGTCAGTTCTTCTGGAATTACCTAGAAGATTTGCAATAATTTTCCTGGCACTGATGTTTTGCCTTGATAAAACATGATGGTCCAAAATACTGCATTTCTATTCTTTGGTCACGTGAGAGCAAATCTAACTTGGGAAGATACATCAAAGGTGTGCTCTTGAGACCCTAACAAGGATGTGATGGTGTCTCAGAGCCTGTGCTCTGAACTGCTGTCAAGCACCGACACCTTCTACAGGCATGTTTCCAACAAGAAAGACTACAGATGTTTCTCAGCCACTTATGTGCTAAATGGGGGAAGGCAGGTTATTTCATCAAGATCTAGGAAACATGATTATTACTAAGCATTTTTACAGCATGGTACTAATTGTTTACAACACTCAAGGAAGCCTTAGACTCAGTCTGTATAATAGAAAAGGTAAATTCAAACTGTTCTTTGGAGCGAACATATTTTCAAGTTTCTCTCCAAGAAATTAAGCGTCAGTGCAGACACAACAAAAACTTGAGACAGAACAAAAAGTGAGACAGAACAAAAAATTATTTAAAAGATCTTCAGAGACTAAGAAGAAGAGACATGGAAATTTAATGAAAACTTGGAAATCAAAATAAGTGAACACGTGCAAACACAGCAGCAGCCATACATACAATGTAAGAGAAAACATTACAGAAAATTGGAAGAGGGGATTTATTAAATAATTACAATGATTCCTTAATACTTGGAGAGGATTTCTGAGACCTAACTACAAAATCAGAACCCATAAATATACTTCGAAGCAAAATCCCATGGGAATAAGTGTAGCAAGCAACATGTAACCTCATACATATCAGGCATAGCTATGGTGAACAGTGGGAGGAGGCCATGGCTACACACACACATTTATACACACGTTTCAAGAGCAAGTCACACACTTGTGATCCACTTGTGTCATTCATTCCAACACATTTTCATTAAATGTACTATGTAATAAGTATTTTGCTAGGCATTTGAAGATCTGTAATACCTTTCTAATGTTAAAATTTGAATGGTTACTATTTTTCTTAAAGCTGTCAAGTTCCAAGGGTCACTGAATATAGATATAGTTCTTAAATCAGTGGTTTCCAAATTTAGCATTTTATGGAATAAAATTTTAACATTAAAAAAACACTTGGAGATCAATATAGGATTTTCATAATTTTATTTTGCAAATTAAAGGCATTATAAAATAATTGCCAAGATAAAAAGTTGCTATTTTACTATGATTAATGTTTCCCTTATTTTTTTTCTCTTTTACAAAGGTAAATTTTAATGACATAAAATAGGAAGGTCAAAACCTCAGAAGAAAAGGAAATTTCCCAAGGAACAAATACTGTGATCTTCAATTACTTTTTCTAGTGCATTCATTCTCTCTGCTACTTTCCAGTACTTCAGTTATGTATGTGTTACTGTACTTAATGGTATCTCACAATTCTTTGAGGTTCAGTTTATTTTCTTCATTTATTTTTTCTCTGTTCTTTAGATTGCATAATCCCTATCATATCTTTACTGGTTCTTACTCCTTCGATGTCGAAGCTCCTGTTGAACACCTTTATAGTAAAATTTTGTTTAGGTTATTTAAATTTTCAACTCCTGAAATTCTTTTGGGTTCTTTTTTATAATTTCTCTGTATTGACGTTCTCCACTTGATAAACTGTCATCATACCTTCCTTTACTTCTTAAAGCATGATTTCCTCCAATTCTTTTAGCATATTTATACTCATTGTGCTGACGTCTTTGTCTGCTAAGTCTGACATCCTGGTCTTCTCAAAGGCCGTTTCTCTTGCCTCCTTCTTTTTCCTGTGTATGGGTCACACTTTCCTGTTTGTTTCCATGTGTCATAATCATTTTGTTGAAAACTGGACATATTAGACAGTATACTTCGGCAACTCTGGATACTGATTCTTCCACCCTGGGGCTTGTCGTTGTTTGCTGGTTTCATTATTTAGTAATTTTGCTGGACCATTTTAGTGAAATCTATCTGCCCTGCAGTTTGCAGCTTCCGACGTCCCTCTTCAGAAGGCATACCCTTGGGCACGCTCAGCTCTCCCTGAGAGGACAATGGTTTTACCAGGGCTCTGTTTGACTGCCTCCTCCCCCCCCCTTAAGTGCCTCAGTTGGTAAAATACTTGGCTATTAGCTTCTGCTAATTGCTGGCCGATTGCTATATTGTTTTCAACAATGCCCTGGGGCATAAATGGCCCCTCAATCTAATCCAGTGAAATTTGGGTCCCTTCCAGTGGTAGTATTTTAGACTAGTGCTGAGGCTTGTTGCCACCCCAGAAGGACTCTTCTTAGCTGTCTTTTTCTCTGGTGCTCTCTTAGATGTCTAGCTGGCCTACAATTTATCTTTTTTGTTATTATGGAGCTAGCAGCTTTGTCTTAATTGTTCACTACCAGAATATCCATTTTTTTCTCAACAGCACTCTTGGTGTGAACATCCCCACAATCTGTTGGAGATAAAGTCAGTTCCTTCCGGGAGAACTATGGAGTTCTCTCTCTAACAGCTGTGTGTCTCCCCGGGAAAAATCTCTGCCCCACTGCTCTGGACCCCAAGGAAAGAACAGTGGCCTGTTTCTCTCAGAGTAGCCCCTGCTTCACAAGTAGAACATACTGACCACACCAATAACCTCGGGTCTTCTAGGCTTGCTTCTCCTGCTCTGGGACCTCCCTCCTCCCAGCAATCTGGGATGAGGGTGATTGGCGCCCATTACCCTTAGTCCACCATGCCTGGAATCAGGCTTTTACCCTATGGGAATGAGGTTGACAGCCTCAGATCCTTACGTCCTCTGGCCTGGAACAGAGTTCTACAACACAGAGCTGGAGACAGGGATCAGAAATGCTGGTGGCCTGACCCTCCAGGGGAGATTCTGTAGCTTTAGATTGGAAACTTAGGGGACAGGGACCCCCATGTTTTTGACTGCAGCCACCTAAAGCAGGTTCTTTTAGGATAAGCTGGAGGGCCAGAGGGAGAGAGTGTGGGTCATTGGTTAAAATACCATAAATTCTTTAGGCTGTTGTACCCTCAATTTAGCATATTTTCTTGAGTGAATATTTCTCCATTTGCCATGTGTCTTTAGGAGAATTTCCAGAGACTTATATGGTTATTGTTTTAAAATAACTATCACCAGCCACAGTTGTTTCATCAAGGAGCCAGTCCACAGAGCTACTCAAGTTGCCATTTCAGAAGCTGATCACTAGTTCTTTTCCTGATTGTGCTATAGGGTGATGCAAATTATATAATAGCCCTGTATCAGTCTGTGGACTGATATTTATGGACCAATACCTAACAAGTTCCATCACATTTTCCAAAGAAAGCTCTAAAATGGGATTCCCACATATAAGTATACATGACAATCACCAGGAGAGACTTTTTTAAAGTTCAAAATCCACTCTCTAACCCAGAAACTCCAATTTATGAAGTCTAGGGCAAAGTCAGAGAAATTGTACTTTTAAACAGTACCCTGGCAGTGCTTCTCAAAATTTAATGTACAAATGAATCACCTGCTCACCTGGGACATTTTTAATGAGATTTTTATTTTGAACCTAATTTTCAATTCACAAAGCAGCTACAGAGATAGGACAGATGATTCTCATATACCCTTCACTCAACTTGCGCTATTATTAACATCTGACATACCCATGGTAGATTTCCAAAACTAAGAAATTAACATCAATATAATATTAACTAAACTACAGACTTCCCTAGAATTTCATCAGTTTTTCCACTGATGTTCTTTCTGTATTTCAGGATTCCAGATTACATTTAGTCTGAGGTCTTCTTAAAATGAAAGTTCTGCAGTTTATATAATGATATCTTCTACAGTATTATGATTAGGTACAAGCATACTAAATCTTGTCAAAATTCTTTGAAACAGAAGACTTTTTGTCCCTGCATGAACCTCTAATAATTTTGCAGCCTCTAGTTGGGGATGTGAACAGTCTGTTTAGACTATAAACCAGCACTGACAGCTTGGATTCCTCTCCTCATCTCTTATTCTACACTCACTGATAAGTGGTCATCACATATGCTCTGACCATCAGAATTGCAAAGGGCTCTATGAAGTCATCCAGTCTAGCACTCTCAGTTCACAGAAAGTGACACTAAAGCCCAGAGAGGGACATGACCTTGACCAAAGTCAGATAGTCATTAATCTCCCCTCATCTGTGATTCTTATCTCACCACCTCCTCTCCAGTTTCCAATGTCAGACTTTGAGGATGCAGATGCCTCCTTTGTTGGTTGTTCTTAAGAACTACTTCAATGCAACAGAAAAACCTACAAAACAACATCCTCTTGTGCCCTTGGCTTTATTAGACCTTCACAGTTTATTACATTTCTCCTTTTTTTTAAGGAATAAATTAATTCACCCCCAACACAAATATGGCCAATTTATTTTTGTCAAAGTTTGGAAAAGCAGTTCAGTAGAGGAAGAATAGCCTTTTCAACATATTATGTGGGTGCTGAAGCAATCCAGACGTATATCCACAGGCAAAAAAAAAAGAACCTTTACCTAAGCCTTACTACCTATTTAAAACTTAACTCAAAACACACAATAAACTTAAATGTGAAAGGTTAAACCATAACATTTTCAAAAGATAACAGGAGAAAATCTTGAAGAGTTACGGCTTTGTGAAGTACAGAATGACACCAAAACCATTTATCATAAAAGGAATATATCAATAAATTGCACATCATAAAAATTAAAAACTTTTGTTCTGTGTATGACCCTTTAAAGAGGATGAAAAGACACCTACAGACTGAGAAAAATATTTGTAAACTAAACAAAAGACTCATAATTACAATTTATAAAAACACACAAAAACTTAATAAAACATACGATCCAATTAGAAAATGGTCAAAAGACATAGACACTTCACTGAAGAGAATATATGAATAGCAGATAAGCACATAAAAAGATGTTCAACCTCACTAGCTCTGGTAGGCTCTTAATGGCCCCCTCCCAAAGATGTCCACATTTAATCCCCAGGACCTATGTATATGTTACATTACATGGCAAAGGAGATTTAAGGTTGCAGATGAAGTTTGCTATTCAGCTGACCTTAAAATAGAGCAATTATCCTGGATTATCTGGGTAGGCTCGATGTGATCATAAGAGTCCTGAAAACTGGAAACCTAAGGCAGAAGAGGTCTGAATGATATGTAATGAGGAAAACTCACTCCACTGTTGTTGGATTTGATCAGAGAAGAAAGGGCCATGAGCCAAGCAACACGGAAACTGGAGAAGGCAAGTCAACAGATTCTCCTCTACAGCCTACGAACAAGGCACATGCCTTGCCCACACCTTGACTTCAGCCCAGTGGGACTCGTGTCAGACTTCTAACATATAGAACTATCAGGTAATAAGTTTGTATTTCTTCCAGCCACTAAGTTTGTGGTCACTTTTTACAGCACCAACAGAAAACTAACACATTATCGATTAGAGAAATGCAAAGTAAAAATATAATAAAATATCACTACTCCCCTCATAGGACAGCTAAAATTTAAAATATGACAAATACTTGCAAAGATGCAGAAAAACTGTATCTCATATATTATTGGGGGAATATAAAATAGTACAGCCACAATGGAACATAGTTTGGAAGCTCCTAAAGAACTCAAACACACACTTTCCATGTGACCCAGTAATATACTCTGGAGCATTTATACCAAAGAAATAGAAATTTATGTCTGTGCAAAAACCTGTGTGCAACTGTTCATAGCAGCTTTATTTAGAATAACCAAGAATTGAAAAGACCAAAATGTCTCTCAATAGTTGAATGGTTTAAAAACTGTGGCACATGTGTATCATAGAATACTATTAAGCAATAAAAATGGAGGGAACTATTGATATATACAACAATTTGAGTGGATCTCAAGGACATTGTGCTAAGGGAAAAAAAATACAATTTTGAAAGATCATATACTATATGGTTCAATTTATATAACAGTCTCAAAACAAGAAAAAGTTACAGAAATAGAAAACAAATTAGATGGTCCCAGGGATTAGGGACTGTAGAGAAGGGGAATGGGTGTGACTTAAGAGAAGATAGCACAAGGAAGATCTTTGTTGTGATGGAGCTGTTTGACCCTTGATTGAGGAGGCGGTAACACAAATCCACATATGATAAAATGATAAAGAACTAATTTACATATATTGAACCAATCTCAAACTCCTGATTTTGATATTATATTGTAGTTATATAAGGTATAATCATTGGGGGAAATTAGGTGAAGGGTAAACAGGTCATCTCTTTATTATCTTTGCATCTTCTTGAGAATCTCTAATTATTATCAAATAAAGAGTTGAAAAAATAATAAGACAGATTTTAAGCACCAGTGTGTCTCTCCCTTCCTGATCCCATTTCCCTCCATCCCTACCTCTCTTTTCACAGAAGTATCCTAAAAGTACTGTTCAGAATTTTCATTATTTCAGTAATTCTACTACCTAAGAATATATTCTCTGAAAATATAGTAATTTTACTACCTAAGAATATATTCTCTGAAAATATGCATGTTCTACAACTTCATATAAATGGTGTTGTATCAAACTAATCCTTCTGCAACTTGTTTTTGTCTGGCTTTGTTTTCTTCGCTTAATTTTATATTGTTGAGATCTATCCATGTTAATACATCTTACAGCGTTTATGCATTTTATCTGCCATACTATAGCCCTATCAAAATACCAACAGCTTTTTCACCAAAATAGATCAAATAGCCCTAAAATTTGTCTGGAACCACGAAAGACTCGAAAGAGCCAAAGCAATCTTGTGAAGAAAGAGCAATACTGGAGATACCATACTCTCCAATTTAAAACTATACTCTAAAGTTACAGAAATCAAAACAGTAGAGTACTGGCACAAAAATAGACACACAGATCCATGGAACAGAATAGAGTCCAGAAATACACCCATACTTATGTGATCAATTAATCTATAACAAAGAAGGCAAGAATATATAGTGTGGAAAAGATAGTTTCTCCAATAAATGGTATTGGGAAAACTAAACAGCTATATGCAAAAAAATACAATTGGACCACTTTTTTATGCCATACATAAAAATAAACTTGAAGTGGACTAAAGATCTAAGTACAAGACCTGAAACCATAAAACTCCTAAAAGAAAACACAGGCAGTAAACTCATGGACATCAGCCATAGCAATTTTTTTCTGGAGATGCCTCTGCAGGCAAGAGCAACAAAAGCAAAAATAAACAAGCAGGACTACATCAAACTAAAAAACTTCTGCACAGTGCAAGAAACCAAGAACATGAAAAAGACAACCTACTGAATAGGAGGATATATTCGTAAATGATACATCAAGTAAAGGATTAACATCCAAAATACATAAGGAACTAATACAACTCAATACCAAAATAATAAATAAGCCAATTAAACAATGGACAAAGGGCCTGAATAGGCATCTTTCTAAATAAGACATACAGATGGCTAACAGATACATGAAAAGATGTTCACCATCACTAATCATCAGAGAAATCCAAATCAAAGCCACAGTAAGATATCACCTAACACCAGTCAGAATGGCTAGTATCAAAAGGACAAGAAAAAATAAGTGCTGGCAAGGATGTAGAGAAAAGGGAACCCTCATGCATCGTTGGTGGGAATGTGAAACAGCATGGCTATTCCTCAAAAAACTCAAAACAGAAATAATATTGCATTTCTACTTCTGGGTATTTACTTGAAGAAAATGAAAACACTAATTCAAAAAGATATATGCACCCCCATGTTTATAGCAGCACTATTTACAATAGCCAATATATGGAAGCAACCTAAGTGTCCAACAATAGATGAATGGATAAAGATGTATGTATGCACAATGGAATATTACTCAGCCATAAAAAAGAACAAATATTGCCATTTATGACAACATGGATGGACCTAGAATATATTATGCTAACTCACTTAGCATAATAAAGTCAGAGAAATACAAATACCATATGATTTCACTTATAGGTAGAATCTATAAAATGAAATAAATGAACAAACCAACCAACCAACAAACAGAAATAGACTGATAAATATAGGCAACAAACTGGTGGTTGCCCTAAAAGTGGGAAGGTGGGGGAATGAGCAAAACACATGAAGGACTCACTGAATTTTCTCATTCTTTCCAACATGTCTCTTATCTGCTCTTTCATATTTTCTCTCTCTTTCTCCTCAGTGCATTTTTGTTGATTGCTTCAAATTAAATTACAGTTGACTAATACTCACTTTATTTCTGACCCAGGGTGATGCCTTAATTCCTTTCAAGATTAGATATGCATGAAACAGGTTATTTTATCTAGTATCTCTAAGTATTTGTACAAGGCACAATATTATCAGCTATGTTTCTAGAACTGGAAGTAAAAGTTAATTTTTTTCTAGTAAAAATCAACTCATATCACAATAGGCAATCTGAACCTTGCAACTTACCAATTACAAAACTTTTTCAGTTCAGAAGTGTTTTATCCAAAACTTGTGTTATCCCTCTTAGTCTGTGTTTCAGGAAATCATATGAAAAAAATATAATTGAGGTCCATACACAGCCCATGGCTGCAATTAGATAGAAACTACACTGTATTTAGATCCAAATAAAGTCCATTTTCTTGACTCTCTCAGAAGCAATTCCAGTCACATCTTTCTAGAATCTCTAAACACAGATCATTTTCTATGTAAGTTTTCTCTGCTCACTATCAACAAATTTCACTGGCTTTTCTTTATTCTTTCCATTCATTCAAATACAGCTTCCTTAAGCACATGCTATACTCTAGACACTGGGGATGTTACCCAAAACAAAACAAAACTCTGGACTCACAGAATTTAAATCCCAATTCAGTGGAAAAACTATTAATTAATTAATTACAAATTAATAACTATATTTTAGGGTGAACCGTATTATGGCCAATACTTGACTGTTCTTGACCACATAATAATGGCAATTTCATATGACTCAACTAATGGAAGATGACAAGTGGTGGTAAGTGCTCTGAAGAAGAAGGTAGGGCAGGTGGGTAGAGAGTGAGGTGGGTGTCTATTTCAGACAGAATTGCCACAATAACCTCACTGGGAAAGTGGTGTTGGAACAAGGATGGAAATGAAGTGAAGTGAGCAGTGTGGATATCTGGAGTAAGAACTTTCCAATGAGAGGGATACGTAGGCAGTAAGGTTCTGCGAAGGGAGTGGATACAACATATACAAGGAACAGCAGAGAAACTGGCAGAGTAAAGTGAATGAGAAAGTAAAAGTGCTGCAAGAGGAGGCAGAGCGCGGCAAGGGGCCGGCCCAGGAATGGCACGTCAGCAGCAGTAAGAATTTCCCCTCTTGCTCCTAGTGAGATGGGAAGACTCTGGAAAGTTTGGACACAGGAGTGGCACAACTGGATGTGTATTTTCAGTGGTGTGGAGGCCAGCCTCCAGGGGGCAGGATGGACATGAGGAGCTTAGGCTATTGCATTAGTCCAGGGGTGAGACCACGGTAATTTAGACTCAGGTGGCAGCAAAGGAAATAGGCTAGATACAATTCTTTATGATTCTTCTCATCTTTCTTTTTTAAAGCATATTTGCCTCAGTAATGTCTTCTCTCTAAATAAGTCTATTTTCAAGTTCTCATATCCTGACTTTGATCTTGGTGTTAAAATCATCTTGCCTCCTCCTGTCTGATTCCAATAAGAAACTTCTATATCATTCTGAATTCAGCACCCCCAAAATCTGTATTTGCGTGTACTATAGCCTGACACAGCTGCATCACCACTTTTGTCTCCAATCATTCTCAAGACCATGACACCATACCTGATCAAGGAGCAGCTGGCATTCACTACACAAGGAGCATCCCCAAAGAATGAGCATATGGCTCCAAAGGTCCCCACTGAGCTTCTGTCTCTTCCCAAAGCCTTAACTGATGGGAGGGCTGGGCCTGAGTTACAGCAGGAAAGGGCCATTCATGGTTCACTATGCTGCAAGGTGGATTCTCTCAGCAAAAAACTCCTAACCCTATCCCTGCAGCCAGGCCCCTTCCTCAAAAGCTTCTAGACCTTGCAGCTCCCCAAAGAGGAAGTTGTCTAAGGGAGTCACAACCCTTTAGGAGAAGCTGACCACAGAATACTGGAGTGCGAATGTAACTTCTGCAACTTCTGGCCCCATTTCCCCCTCAGACCCACATAGGGCTATAATGTATTCTATTAAATATTTAGGGCAAAGTCTTAAATAACTAGCTAATAAGCAAGGTTCACATCAGGTCACCATGACATGGCAGAAAACCAGTTTTCTGTCTTTTAGTGCTACATGTCATTCAAGAGTAAAGCATAAAAATGTTTATCCAAGCGGACGTTATGTCAAAGTCATTATCAACGTATCTTATATTTTTAAACATCCTAAAGTATAGCTTACATATAATATGCAAACAGCCTGCTAAGGAGAGGATATGACATTAAAATGTTGCTAAAATTGCTGCTCAGCTATAAAACTCACACACTTAAGATTTAACAGCACAGAGTCTTCATAGGCATACAATGGTATTAAAATGAATATTCAAAACATATTTTCCAAAATATATTTTAAACACTAAAACTAGGCAAGTCTTTTTCTGAAAAAAAACAAAAAACAAAAATAAACTTTATTTTGTATATGAAATGGAGTGAGAAAACAGAAATCAAAAGGTATTTATCACCTCCACTTGTAAATAAAGCAAAAACTACATGTCTTAGTATTTGAGAAAATTAAACTAGATCTGAACTGATGATATTTAAGAGTACCTATGCTGAAAATTACAGCTCAAATTCAATCGCTATGAAAAGCATTTATGATGCCAGATAACATAAAAGAAATTTAAAATAACTATGAAATGTCCACTGATATGACCTTTTCTTAAACTGCATTGCTGAAAATCCTCTTCTGCTAAAACTTTAAGGTTTCTTACAGTGCTTCTGATACACTCTCTGACCCCACTAACTGAAAACCTGTCTTTTCTGTGGACACCAGCTAGACTATCAGACGCATTAATCCTATTGAAAACTGGAGTTAACTTTAAAAGAGTTCTTGACAGTATGGGTATTTTTTCACTTACAAACTATCATTCATTTTTCCTAATACTATGTAAATGCATACAACAACAATAAAGAAAGCAATTTTTTTAGTTTGAGAACTCATTACATATAAAGGCATGTTCTTTCTATGTGCTGTGTCAAGCTACCAGTCCCTGCTCAGGAGGATAAGCAGCACTAGAGGCAGGCTAAGAGACATCACCAGTCGGGCAATAGTCTGGGTCTGGCTTGGCTCAAATGAGCAAAGGTTTGTGCAGAAGTGACCCTATGTTCCTGGGTAAACGCCATCAAATAGCTTTGAGTATTTTCAAATATCAAAATCAGATAGACTTCAGTGTTAAAAATGTATGGGGATGGAAAATGGGATGGTGACATACTTTTAGACAAAGAAATATGCTTTCTCACAAATGAAATTTCTTTTTTAAAAATCCCACTCCAATTTGCACAATCAATATTCATAATTCCACGGCTCACTTTTCCAAATATTTTTTTTTCTTTTGTCAAACGTCAGTTACAGACTCATTCCACCTCCTTTACATTCTTTCTAATGATGTTTTAGAATTGCTGAAGGTCTAAGAAAAAGAGAGAGCCTTTGAAATGCGTGGTAAACCAGAGTCATAGTCAAAGGAGAGTCAAAAGGCCTTTGTAAATATAGTGATGGTAATGGTAGGGGTGTGGGCTAATAATGAGACATGTAGAAATGAAGGATGCTACAGCATTCAATCTTTTAATTTTGAAATATTAGTCCTATGGAAACAGTGAGGAACTGGAGCACTATCTAGAGAGAGCAGGAACCAACTGGAAGAAAAGTAGGTTACTCAACCCCTCTTAAGCCCCTTTTCCTGCTCATGGATCCTCCCTATGAGTAAATTTTAAATAGTGCTTATACCACTCCTACACTCTATTTTCCATGACATTTCAGGGTAAAACTATAGAAAACATACATGTGACGTGTAGTGGGATTTTGATTGCTGCCACTTAGATCTTAACCAGGGTGCTGAATAGACTCGACTACACTCTGGTGACTACACACACTGGTGGATTAAGTCAATGCTTTGAAAGCCCAGTGATCACTGGACCATCAAGAATCAACTCACCAGCAAACAGGTCACTGGGTCACTATGAGTTAAAAACCAAAGGACATTAGTTCCCAAAGCCAATTTATTGAAACTAATCCTATGGCACAAAGTTCACCGAAAAGCACCCACCGTTCTGCTGACAGCTCTGCGGGTTTGAGGCGTTTAGTTTTTAATCTGGTCTCCAAAAGTATAGGCTCTTTGCACCTTACCCCAGAGATTGAGCAAATGCATTTTATTTTTAGACATTTTCTCTCTTGATACAAGAGTCCAGAAATATGAAAGGACAAGTCATTTCCCAGTCATGCTAGTAAGGGAGAAGAGGCACAAACACTTAAGACAAGAGCCATTGTGAGTCTTAGTGTCTCTTCTCTCTTACTCTGTGGTCTCAGGCAAGTATTTAAAATAACAACAAGCCAAGAAATGGTTTATCTCAGAATAAGCCCCTTCCCTTGACCCTAAAATGGGTATGTAGTAAAAGGATCAAGTCTGCTTTGGAACATTAGGTTGGCCCTTTTTGATGAACTCATCAAAGTGGTTCAGAGTCAAGAAGCCAAATCAATTTCACAGTAAAGAGCTATCCTATGAAAAAGAAAAATCTCAGGGTTTTTAAAAATTGAAAACAGTATTATTACCACCCTAGCAAAAGAAATGATTGTAAAGAGAAAAGGCATAACAATGTAATGCTCAGTTATCTTTACAGATTTTCAGATATTAATACCACACATCTCACATACCTGGAATTAGTATTGAAGCCAAGTATATGAAATCAAAAGGAGCCAAATTCCTTGATGATTTTCAAAATGGGTTTGTCAGTATTTCAGAAATTGTATGTCCTAGATTAACTTGTAATAATGGGACAGAGTAAAAACAAACCTGACTCAACGATAAATTACTCACAGAACTATACGTGACAAACTGCCAATTCAACAAAGCCAATAGATTATACCTTAAGATTCTTTCATGCTTCTGAAAAGAATCACCAATCAACCTTGATTCTGGGAAGAGTAGATCTTAGATACACCTCTTTTTTTTCTCCACCTTCCTAAAATGATTTTTTAGGTGGAGATGTCAAAGTAAACTGATATTTCTCTAAGGAGGAACATTGCTATATGAGAAGCTAGATATGATTCCTTCATTCTTGGTCTAAGATTGTTTGATGACTGCAGAGTCCAGGGTTCAACCAGAAATATCAACATTACACAAAGAGGTAAGAAAAGATTTCTTCCCAGCATGCCTTCACTATACCATTAACAATGCCTGGGTCATGCTCATTTTTACATATGTCAGTATCCCCTGTCCCTCAGTGAACACAACCTGAGTCTATTATTCTGTGGATATTCAAAGATGTTATTTTGTATAGACCCTCCTTTCAGGCAAGTGAAGCATTATTCATTCAGCTTTACAGATGAAGGAATTAATTCCCAAGGAATTTCTGCTGCCAGAATTCATCTGTCCTCCCATCTAAACCAAAAACAATAGTAATCAATAACAATACTCTGGGTTTCCATGGTTTCCTTCAATATTATCTTGTGGCCATACTTGATTAGGGCTTCAAAATCATCTGGGAGGCCATGTACAAAATCATGTATAAAACTGGCTAGAAATCTTAAGAGTTCAAGAAGCAAGAGGTAGTTGTTAATAACACAGACTACGATGTTCAGACATAACTGATTCAGTTAATTATGAGGTGTGCAGTCTTTGAAAAGTCATTTATCTTTTTTGCCTCAGGCTCCTAATCTGTGAAATGGGATATTCATGGCATCTACATCAATGAGTCATTGAAAAGATTAAATGAGAAAACATACACTAAGTAGCTAATGCAATACCTGGCATACAGTAAATGCTCAATTAGTACAGCTATTAACATATAATGAGAGTGTTTATTAGGAGGTATTTTCTCTCTCCTAGAAAATCTACTGAAAAATAGCAGCATGGTTCCAGCACTTCCTCAAGAAAGAGACTGTTACCTCAATTTGTACTTTGTTCCCTCAGCTCAGAACAGTATCATATTTGCCCTTTCTCCTTTCTGCAAATTCAGTAATCATACCTTCCTATCAGACCATGTCAACCACGTCAGCTGAGATTAGAAAGAGCATGTATTTCAACTTTAGCAATAATAATTCATTGGAACAACTCAGAACTCACAAGGAATCCCTCCTTTATATGTCATAATAGCTCTTTATGACTAATTTTCTATTTTCATGATAATTAGTCTCTGTTCATGACATGGGAAATTTCCCCATATCGTAAGATATTTTGGAGTCAGTGAGAAGTGGGTTCGAATTCTAACTCTGCTACTTGCTAGTTGTATGACCTGACCACCTCGCTTCTTGTCTATGAGCCTCAATTTCCTCATTTATAAATGGACATAATTATACCATAGAAGGTTGTTATAAGGGTTAAATATTGATGTTCACAATTAATTGCTGTTTATCAACATTATTTTCTCAAGAGTAAGCTTGGTTTTGGTCAGGATGCAGTCTTGGCCAAGACAGCATCCTATACAATGTATTTTCCAAGCTGACCTCAGTAAGTAGTTCCTCAAACATGGCTTCTATGTATCTTTTTTTATTTCTCCAAATTGATGGGATCATTCTGAATTATAATCCTGATGTTTACCAAGCTTATTATCTGTCTAGGCACACTCAGTTGTCAAAGAGAGAGCCCACAATTTCACTATTGCATTTGGAATCTTAGGAGCAAAAATCAGAGCAGTTCTTCCACACATTTCACCAAGACTAACTTCCACAGACCTTCTAGAAAGTCAACACCACCAGATCCTACTGTCACTCCAAGCCAGCCAATGTAGTGTTCTTAATGCAAACTGTTGCCAGAACGGACGCTCCACGTAGAGTTCCAAAATCACATAATCATAATACCCTACGGATGTTATTTCAAACACCGCCATCAGCTGGCCATTACTTTCATAGTTTAAATATTTTTAACATGAGAGATTTGAAAACATCACACAGCACGGATGAGGCAGAAGGTGCAGGAGGTAACTGAGGAAGCAGATGTCTAGAGAAGACGTCTCAGATGAACAGAGACAAAAGCAGACCTTCTCGGGGAAGAAATACACAGGGTTCAAACAAGAAAGTTGATTTTTAAGTTACCTAACAATAGTACAGTGTCTGAAATTCACAAAGAAAATCTGGTCAAATTTGGATTTAATTCTACATGCAACTAGGAAGCACTGTAGAAACTTATGGGGGGTGAAAACCCCAAAATGATAAAAAATAGTATTCAGGACACACTCTTTTATCCTCAAATCATTTCCACCCATTCTTAACTGTTCCACATAAAACCTTTGCTCTAAAGGTAGAAAAGTTTTTGTTTTCTTTGCTGTAGGACGATTTTTGTGACACTTGCAATACCCAGTCTATATCTGAGGTGATCCACGCAAAACAAAAAAAATTACTAATGAAAAAAACATGACTTGCATGCTTTAATGTAGTTCTTAAAGTTCATCTTGTTTTAAAGAGTCCTTAGTGTACAATGTGTCTCAAGACATTTAGCTCCCTGAAAAAATGACAAGGGACTGAAATAGACTACAGAGATCTTACATTAACTTCTGTCACGTCCAGTGGTTAAGGGAGTGAAGCCAGGCTAGAGCACACATTACTGCGAGCAGATGCTTGCAGAACTAGCAGCTCCTCAGACAAAATGGACATTTCTCTGTCAATATGCACCCTTCGCCTCCATGGAGTGTCTTAAGCAATCCCAGCTGCAGAGGGATGTGGGTTGCCAAACACAGACACAATCTGTCCCCTCTCCCAAAATGAGGTGGATTCTTATTATTCTTAAGGAGTCACAAACAAGCTGTTGGCAATTTGCTCAAGGGAAGAGCAAACCATATTGAGTAGTTGCGACACTTCAGATCTCAGCAGCACAAACTGAAATGTGCCCACAACCCCAATTTACTGGCAATTTAAGGGCCTCTCTGTTCATAGCTGGGACCAGGGGAAGAATGAAGCATGTCTGTCACAGACACCTTGCTATCCAGGCCTGGGTTTTGCAATGCTGAGCTAACGGAAAGAAGGGACTGTTTAGTAACTCCCTCCCTCTTCATTGCCGAATTACAAGACAGTGCACAGAAGAGCCTGCTCTGGCTGCACCACCCTGCTTCATGCTCTCTCCCTGGGCACCAGCTAAAGCAATGGCATGTGAATGCACCTGCAAGAAATAGCATACTTCATGGAATTAAACACTCATTCAATTCAGTAAGAAAAATAAAGGAAAAGATGTGAATGGCCAATTCATAAAAGAACAAAAATGGTTTTTAAAGATATGAGAAAAGATTTGACCTCACTAATAAGACTACAACATGAAACAAAATAAGGAACCATTTTCCCATTACAATTAATCAGTATCTTAAAAAGTAAAAAAAAAACTTCATTGCTGATGAATTTGGAATGTTTGTACATTGGTAAAAATGCAAATATTGGCATGAACTTTTTGAAAAGCAGTTTACCAATATGTATATTATGTTCTGAAAATATTCAAAAGGGAAAACAGGAAAATATTCATGTCTAAAATGTTTACTTCAGCTTTTTACATAACAAAATAAATAAAACAAATAGATAATAGATAAATAAAAACAAAAAGGGGAAAACGCCTACTAAGAAATATGATGATAAATGAATAAATGCTTAAGAAAACCAAGCAGGAACAATTAAAAATTATGTTCATGAAAACTATGTCACCTGAGACTTCTATGGTTTTACATTTTTTATTGTGGAATATGTCATATAAAATGATTATGAACACTTCATGTAATTTCAAGTGAAAAATCAGAATACAAAATTGTATATACAATATGATTATAACTATATATAAAAATTCCCTCTGCACAAAATATACCTAGAGGGAAATAATCTGAAGTCTTAACAGTGGTTATTCTTTGTTAGTGAAATGATAGGTAATTATTTTCCTATTTTTCCCTACTTCTAAAACTTTATCTTTTGCTAAATATAATCTCATCATATTTACTATCTCTAACCTCAGATCCTAAATTGGAAAAATGACAGAACCACCACATTCAACATTTTTTAAGGAAATATTTATTGAGTTTTCCCTATGATCACAAAACACTGGGTATCAAAGGAGAGATAAATGCATATGAGATACATTTTACACTCTCCAGAAGCCTATAAGAAATACAACAGGATAGTATAGTGGAATAGCAAAGTAAAAAACTAAACTCATCATAAATTTAATGAATGGAATTCATTAGTACACAATGTCATTGTATAAGATGGAAGGTGATGTGAATTTCATGAGCTCTCATTCCTCCTTATGTATTGAAATCTGGACAAACTTCCCTAATTAATGATTCCACATTTTCAGGCAGAATCGTGACTCAAGGTGCTCAGAAAATATACTCAGACCAAGGAAAGGAACTTAACAGCAAGAACTGCCTATAAACCTGCACTCTGCCCTCCTCTAATCTACCTGTGGCTATCTCTGAGTAATTTTATTCTGATACGGTCTTTATAACCACAAGAAACTTCCATAAATTCCTGATCTTAGATATCACCTTGACTGCAAATTCCATACATTTTAAAAATCCACTTTACAGTAACATTTTCTGTAAGAAGCAGCTCAAAATGTTCAGGCAATACCCATTTATGAACAGTTTGACTCAATTCAACACATTAAGTATTTTCTAGGTGTCAAGCGCAGAACAAAATGCTCTTTGCACAAAATGAATAAGAAAAGGCCTTGCCCTCAAAGAGCTCAGGAGGCTAAAGGGAAAGCATAGAATGCATAAATTATCACCTATAGTTTGCCTGTAGAGCCCTGAATGCTCTCCTGGCTGTTTTACCACATGTCTGGGATGGGCCCTAAGGAGAGTGGCTACTTCTGCTTTGTAGACGGGCCTGGTCAAAAGTGGGTGGCATGGAAGTAGTATACAAAAGGGAAAAAGAATATGTTGGGAGGAAATTTGGTTCAGAGATGTAGGGAAGTCAGAATGAAATATAAGGAAGGAATTAATTAAAGTGAGAGTAGCAGGGAATGGCAGCTGCCTTGCAGGCAGCAGAGAGCAAGGAAGGGAACAGAAGGAGGAAAGGGAAGCTCGTTGGACTCCTGCTCAGCATTGGGTAAATCCCTTGCCCACTTCTAAAGCCAGGGTTACCTGGTGTCCAGTGTCCGCTTGTATCTGCATGGCGTGGGAACTAAGTCCCTACCTCCCCAGGATTTGGGGGAGCTTCACAGCACTGGATGGAGTGAGATTATGTTCAGGGAAATTCCAAAAGCAAAGAGAAGAGATTTCAGGCAGGCTACTAAAGAGTACAGTACAGCAGCAGTCCTGTCAGGGTCACCCAGGAGAAGGGAACTTGCAAGCCCAAATCAGAGCTCTCAGGAGCCCCTCCCTACTTATCTGGAGTGGAATAGAGAGAGCGACACACTCTAGGAAAGGGGAGTGTGGGCAACCTCAGAGAGGAGGTGCATTTAAGGGCTTAGGAATCAGAGTTTTATAGTGCTTTTTGGATAGGAGTGAGTGTAAGGCATGATGTACAGGTGATTCATACATCCTTTGAAGTTTTATCCTAAACATAGGGTTGTTAAGGTGACTGTGTTGGTCAGGAGCTCAGCATTCTTTATTCACACAGGTTTATTTATACTTTGGAGGTCTATCTCCCATCTTGGTTACAAAGTTACTTGATTAAGGGGCTGGAAGGAAAGGAAGAAGAGAATATAGATTAAGTTAAAGAATAAGCTGGGCCTTTTTTGAAGGCTAAGTAGGTTTTACAATGGCATGACCCTTGTCCCATGTCCCTGCCCTACCTGAGAAGTACTCGATTCACTTTTCTTTACCTGGGGAATTATTTTTTACCTGGGGAACAACTGGGCATTCCAACTCACTCCTGACCTTTGAAACCTCAACTAATTAACTCTGTGAGTCCTCTCTGGTTCTCTGGTTTTATCTGGTTAACTCTTCGAGCTCCTTTTAGTGGGTTTACTGACTTTATTCTCTCTCCACCCACTCATGTCTGTTTTTCTGCGTAACAGCACCACAACTGGATAACTTAAGCTAACTTCTGAACATCGGAAGATTGACAATGTACTTTTTTTTAAAGTTCAAGTCTTTCAGTAAAGAAATCTGCTTAGGTTCATTTAATCTTGTGCCCCCCACCACTACCTCCACCTATTTTTAAATAGAACCATTTTTAAAATTTTATGTCTGTTAATATCTCATGGAAAACCCACGAGGAAAGCTGCTTTAATCTGGCCACAAATTTAATGGTGATAAAATAAGGACCAGAGATACTTAGTAAGTCATCCACCCAAAGTCATACTGGTATCTGTGGGAGAAAGGGTGCTGTAGGACAAGACTCTAAGGCAATCAAGTATTAATCATATGTCTTTTACATCACAGACACCAAAAGTCAAAAAAAATTTTAATCACATATTCTAGATATTGACCGAGAGAGCCAGCAGAACTTTAGCACAGAGCAGGGAAATACTAGCAATGCTCTGAGTTGGAGAAACAATAAAAAATGAATATAAGTCAACAACACAATATGAATTTAAAATAAGAAAGCCTGTATCCTCAATCTGGAGGAGAGGAGACTTAACTCTCCTCACAGTGAAGGGAATGAATCCGTTGCTCATTCTCAGTCTGGGATGGTCACATTCTTAATCTGTGTGTCAATCTGTTCAAGTTCACAGACAATAACCTTACATGAACACAACACTGTTCATATAAAATTGAACATCCCGGTGGAAGGGATGAACAACAAAAATAAACAATAACAGAATCCGTCTCTGAAAAACCACCTCACTTCACAATGAGTTCCTGAGGGAGCCGGAGTCCTCTCCCCTGGAGTCTCATTTAAAAACAGGCAAGATTATCATCAACCGGGAAGGTATAAGAACAGTCCTACCTAAAGGAAAAGAAATGGATATGATAAAATTTCCAAGTCATTGCCGAGCTTTCAAGACAGACGGGTGAGTCAGAGGCCGGCCATCCTGTCTGTCCTGGCTGTGCCTCACATTATGCTTCTTTGCCTCGCCCTCTGATCATTTCATGGTTTAGCGGCATCTCTGTCTACCCTATGGGGAGACATTAAAGTGAAAGACGACTGGGAATAGGTTTTTATATTGAATTCCTTCCTAGAGAAATTTTTTTTTTAACACAGGATACAATACAAGGTAAACACTGTGACTGAAATGTGATTTGGCTTATATGTGCATTTTTGTATTCCATTTTTTGATGAAAAAAACAATGCTGAAAGTTGGGATAGTAATCACTGACCAAGTTACATAGAAAGAATTGCTCTAGTTAATGTTCCAAATTTAGATTTTCAGAACCAGTTTTCCTCACCAATTCAGAATCCATAAAGATTTGGACTAATTCCTTTCTCCCATGTATTCTTCCCTATGCTCTTTTTATAATCTATTGCTAAAAAGCAATTATTTTGAGAAGTCCTGAGAGGGGTATTGATGAGGAAATACTCAGAAAGTTCTTGAATCCCTCCTTCTCTTGGCAGGTGTGGTGAGAAGCCAAGAAAGCCAAGGAAACAGGGTTTGTATTGAGGCTTCAGAAATATAGAGGAATCACAAGGTACTTGGGTGCTTGGGATCGAAACAGTGTAACAATGTATCCCCCTATACCACCACCCAACCAGGACTCAGTGGTATGGACCAACTTGTTAATCATAGTCATGGAAGCCCATTAGTTTATAGTACAGTATCTGGGTAACTTTTGCAGAAAGGATTAAAATATAATTAGCATCCTGAATACACCTATAGTGACCTAATAGCTCCTACTGCAACAGTTTCTGAGTGCTGACTCCCCCCTTAGCTTTGTAGTAAATGTATAAAAGGTATGGCCCTGCTGTACTTGGGGCTCAGACCCTTGGAGATCACTCTCCTCTGAGCCTGCTGGCATAAAATAAACCTCCACCCTCCAAGACCTCTGAGTGCCCCTTGGTTCTTCTGTCAGCAATCCAGTCCAGGTTTTCCGGTTTTCTGTAACAGTATCAACATTTAGCTAATCTGACTACCATTCTATTCAATTTAACTTTATATCAGAACAACATAAAAACACCTACAACAGTAAAACCCCTCATTTAAAATAAGAACATGTATGCTTTGGGCTTATCCTAATTAATTAGCACTGATGGTTTCTGGATTAATTTTGCTCATCATAAAACAAGGCGGTAGGCTGAATTCAACACTTACAACCTAAGGATATGCCCAAGGCTTAAAGATTTTAACGAATTTTTAAAAAGCAATTTGCATCGATCAAGCTGAAGTCCTCCTATAAGCACTACCCAAGAGAAAAGCCTCTTAAATTAAGTACATAATAAGAAAGAAGAAACTGACAACTTCCTGGGCCTCCCAGGTGTATAAAACAGATAAAAATAAGGTTTCTGCAGTGTGTAATTCCTTTGAATCCCCCCCCCAACCCTGTAGCCAACATCACACATCCGGCACACATACAAGACACCCCCATGCCCCTCCCCCTGCGTCCCATTGGCACTAGTCCTGTCCTATAACTCGGTAACTGAAGAAACTTCAGCGAAGTCTGTAATTCTGGCACAAACACTTTCTCCTACAGGCTTTCTTGTCTCTTCACCAATTTCCATCTCAGCATAAGAAAGAAAGGGGAAAGTACACATGTGAAGGTCCATCTGTTTTATCATTACCCACAAAGTTTAATATCGCCTGGATTTTGCAACAATACCAGTTGCATTATTGCCCTGAAACATGCTATGTGCAACAGCACCATTGCAGAGTGGTTAACCAGCCATACCAGTCCTGTTCCTCAGACACTAGAAAGAACACCTGCCCTAATAACTAATTTATTTGTAAGTGGAGCTAAAAAGACTTCGGGCAAAAATATAGCAAAAGAGTAGCATAAAATGGCGACTTAAAGCACAGGCTTTTGGAGTCAGGGAACTCAAGTTCAGATCCTTACACAGAGACACTGACTTGCCCTGGGACCTTGGTGTCTGACCCTCAGTTTCTTCCTATCATGGGAATTTCTCACATGTGAGTGCTTATTAAAGAGTAGCTGCTATTATCATTATCTCCTTAACAGAAAAGTTCCTGTACCCCAGAGGATTCTCTTTGTTTCATATTATCCAATATCCTGCAGACAAAGGAGAGTTTCCTTGCCCTGTGATTTAATCTCATATCTCATTTTGACAGATAATGCAGCGGAGAATGAAACGTGAAGAAAAAATGCAGTTGAAATCAAAGTAAGATGTGCCTCGATTCTCTGATTTTTTTTTTTTTCCAATTTTGGGGCAAACCAAGTTTATTATTTGTGCTAGAAGGAGAGGCAGTCTAGATGGGGGTGGAGAAAAAGCAGTAGAGGAGAAATCACTATAAATTATAAACAAAACTCAGTCTTTTCGATTGACAGCTTCTCTTGGGACTTCCCAGGGGAGCCAATTAGTGCTAGTTGCCGAGGTGGGTTTGGCCAAACAAACCTCTGTGCTCACGCCCACCTGTTCCACACTCAGCTTTAACAGAGTGACAAAGCCTCTGATCATGAGGTGCAGCGCCAGCCATCCCAGAGAGAAGAGTACCACTAAGGACTCTCAAGCAGATGGCCTAGGGAGCCGGCAAGGAAACACCCTTAAGTTCTGGAACCCAAGATGCTGAAATAATGATTTGCCTCATTCTTTCTGCTCTTCTCCTTTGTTCCTTATCACCTGAGGCAAAAGTGACCACATGCTCCCCATAAATTCTAATCCGTTGCTTCTCTAACTGCTGGGCCTGGCTATTTTCGTAAGTGGAAAAGTGGTGTCACAAGAAGCAGCTTATAAATCCAGGCAAAGAACAAATGTCAAGAGTTAGTAAGATCTCTAGAGTCACTGTCTCCACTAGCAGTGAGAGACACACTTCACATGAGCCCTACAGAATAGTTCCGCGTTTAGCAGCATCTGGGAAGCTGCCTGGCCAGACTGCTCTTGCAATAAAATTGTTCGTGGTGTTTCCACTGCTGCAGTGCACACGACTCAGCATGCCATGTGAATCCATGTAGCGTAACCCCAGACAGACTGACATCAATTTCGTTGTCTGGTCTTCTGATGAATGCCAGTTATCCCATGGAGGCACACCTACCTACTTAGTTCCTGCTGTCAAACAATCAAGCAACAAATGTTGACAAAGCCTACTAAGAGCAGAGCACTGGAAAAGAAGAGGCCTCAAAGTGGTCAGCTTCAAAAAGCAAAAATGAACAAAATTAACACTTGAGTGGGTACTGCATGTGAAAAATAATAAACTAGAAAACCTTCAGGAGTTCTGAAAAGGAAACAAAGACATCAATGCAGAAGTCTCCCCAGAGGAGATCGGATGTGAGTTTGATTTTGTAAAAGGTGAGTCTTAGATTGGAGGGATGGGTCAAAATGGAAGCAAAGTTTTAGAAGTGGGAAAGCACAATGGGCCAAGCCCTAAATTGTAAGACCCAGTGATCTGAAAGATACTCAGGGTCCCATCAAACTCAAATCTTCATTAAAATAATCAAACAGAAATCCAACAGAGAACCCCCTAAGTTTTGTTTAAGCCAAATGTTCCCAGATGAGATTCTGTCTTCAAGGCAGAGATAAGAGGCTGCCAATTAATTTGATCTCAGTACAAACAAAATAGGACAGTACCTTGGCCTAGTGATAGCTGAAAAAAATCACAGCAACACTGAAATGGAGGCTCTCCACCCCACCCCTACCTTATCTCTGTTGAGGATGGTGGCTTTTTCCATAAATAAATGCAAACGGGAGAAGACGACCCAGGCAAACAAAACCAAAAGACACAGACACTAAATTCCTTTCAAATTCATTAGGCAAATAGATTGGGATGTCTTGGAAGTACAGTTGGTTGCCAAATTCAGCAACATTTGACGGGGTCTGCATCAACAGAGTACATTAATCTTACACTGAGCTGTGAAGTGGGATATGGGTTATGTTTTTACGATCCATTCTTCCCTTTACTTCCCCGAGATACCTCTAATTTTGGAAGAACTTGGAGAAGCTAGAGGGGATCTATGCACTCTGCTCAGACCCCTCACTCTATCCCAAATCATAGAATAATAAAACTTTATTTATAGCTGAAAAGAGAGAACATGCGGTATAATCTTTAACCAGAAAGGCCCTTAGAAATCACTCACTCAATTTATCCACCAGTTATTTACCAAGTACTTACTAAGTGCCAGGCATGAATGTGCTAGATACCAAGAATACAGTGATGAGAATTACAGGTGTGTTTCCTGTTCTGTGCATTTACAGGAGAAAGGGAAGATAATTGGAAAGTGGAACTATACTAGGTACATGCTAAGAACAGAAAAACTGGGTGCAGTGGTTTTTATTGCCTCCTCTTCACCCCAATGACAGGGAAGGATTCCCACCCAAGGGCTATGAGGATGGCTGAATGCAGGACACCCAGCACTGGACAGCTGAGATCTACAATAGTTCCTTAGATGCATATATGCACAGCCCAGGGGAGGACACGACATGCACACACAGCTACATGGGGGTTGCTCTTAAGAACAGAGTGAGCAAACAGAAGCTAGGGAGGAAGGTTTTGTAGTAACCAGAGGGTATGGTGACCCTTACTTGCCATATGAGGATGTGACTGGCTTGTCTGAATAATCCCGCAGGCTGTCAGGGAACTAAAGCCCACACTATACAATGTGAAGCAGACACTGGGCTTGGTCCGTGTGATAAGGAAGGCTGTTTGGCTAGCACAATAGTTGGGGTGGGGGGGACTTTCAGTTAGGCCATTTGAGGCCCTCTCGGTTTTATCAAAGTTCAAAGCATCACATAATATCGAGCCTTATCACACAGCAGGAGCACATAGAACAGTTCAAGGTCCAACCTTACATTGCTTACGATTCAATCAGAAAGTCTTAGTTGGTGGGACCCCAGAGCCAGAAATCTCCGTTTTCCCTTCTGCTCCCCCTACTGTATACATAACAAAATAGTTCGGGCACACAGAGGGTCCTGGAGGCCACCCACTGTGTCTCAGGTCCAGCGCTAATGCCCTGCCATCAAAAAATGTTGCACTGGCCCCAGGCTGTCCACCACCTTCCCAGGCTGAGTGCTGGGCCAGGCAGATGAGGGCCAGACTCTTTCTGAAGGAGCCTCTCTGACAAGGGTATTCCATGCAGGTTCATTAAAGACAGAAAGCCCCACTTAATATCAGGGAACACAAGTTCACTAGAACAGAACCGAAGTTACAGGAATACATATTAGAACACTGGTCCCTCCCAAGAGAGCAGGCAGCTTGCTAGAAGCAGCGGTATGCAGACAGAGGAGGAAGGGAGCTTTTCCTAAGAGGGTTTTGCTGAGGAAGGGCAGAAGGCAGGAATTGGGAAGCTAGATGCAACAGGAAGAACTGGTAGATGTTTGCAAGGGTTGAATCTACTGTTGTCACTCAAACAGGAGGCTACATCCCTGCCCTAAATACAATGTTAACATCTGTAAATGTAAAGGAAAGGGGGAGAGAGAGAGAGAGAGAGAGAGAGAGAGAGAGAGAGAGAGAGAGAGAGAGAGAAAGAGAGAGAGAGAAGCTATTTAGAAACATGAAAACTCTTGCAAAGAGTGGTTTGCTTCTCCACAGCAGGCTGTTGGAAAACCCTAAGAAAGTAAAATCTTGAAGAAAAAAAGAAAGTAGAATCACAGTGCTTTTTCATGGGATTTTGTAAAAGAAACCGTGAAGCTCAGGAGTCTGCAATCTGAACATTTTGTAGAAGAAAAAGGTCAGCTTCCAAAGAGAAAAGTGCTAGCTGGTGTCTTTCTAATTTGCTCCCTTTCCTCCCTCTGCACCCTACACCATGGGCAGCTGCCTGAGCTGGTGCACATTCATGGGCGGGCAGCATGTGACCAGGGGGATGCCAGTGGGTGACGTGGGAGGGGCAAGAGACTGGGCTGCCCCTAGACTTCCGCTTCCTGAGTTTCACAGTGTCTACACGTGGGCCTGTGTACTGTGTGCATTGGGCCTCACTTTCTTTCCCTGGCTCAGTTCTAGGCAGACATACAGCCTAACTCAGTAAACTTTAAAAGCTCATTTCTCAGGGGGCAGAAGAAAGACACAGAAAGTCACACCTGCCTGTCTTCTTGGACCTACCAGTGACTTGGATATAGAAAGTCAGCAGATACATTTTTTCTTGCATTCCATGTTTGGCCAAAATCCTAATTCTGTTCACCTATGCCATAGACCAAATGATAATGTCCCAACCATTTTCCTTTAGAGAAGGTCTGAAGAAAAGCATATGGGTGTCACCATGACCCTCTATGGTTTCCTCCCACACCACCCAGGGTCTTCTTTACCCCCTCTGTGTCTCCTTTCTCCAGAGAAATCTTATTAAGATAACAGCTGAAGAAGGTGCCAGAATGAAGCCCTATGCAAAAAATAACTAATTGAGTTCAAACCATATACACATTTTGACTGTAATTACATTAGAAATATGCTTGGGGAAAAGGACTAGAAAAGAATACAAGAGTATATTAAACAAAGAGACAAAGAGAGGAAATATTTATCAGGGCCAGTTACTACATATACCAGTTTCTCCAAGTAGTTATTAGGATAGAACTGTTATGCGCATGTGCACACATGCATGTGTTAATGTCTTTCTGTATTTCCTAATTTTTATTACTGAGATTATAGTACATAAATAAAAATACTTAAAACATACATACACATGAGAGATCATTAGAACACTTCAAACCAATATGCCACCACATGAGCTATTTATTACACAGAAGAAAGAGGCTGAGCTGGAAGCAGACACACCCAGTGTAGTCTCTCGCTGTGTGTCCATGGGCAAAACACTTACCCTTTGGCCTCAGTTTCCTCACCTATAAAAATAAGAATAGTACCAGCTACCCCACATCATGTCCTCAGGAGTAAACATTAAAACATCTGTGAAAGTACCCCTCACAGTACTAGTACGTGGAACTATTCAAAAATGTTCATTTCCTTACCTTTTATACAACTCTTGTGTTCAATGCAGGGAGGGATTCTATCATCTATTTTGATTCAGGGCTCTCTACAGAGATTAGATTGTGGAAGGCTTAACAACTTGCAAAAAAATTATTAGACAGCTGTTTCTAGATCTATGTTTATAGCTTTATTGCACCAAAGAAAACACTCCTCTTTTATCTGTAAAATCTGCTGTCTATTGCAAGATTTCTCAGGGTCCTTCATGGCTTTCTGACAGTAAGGGCACCTCCCTGTCATCCCCAGTTGGAAGGCTGGCTCTGGTGCATGTGTTGCTCTTGCTGGTGGTGTTTTTCCTCACTTACTGCCTAATTTAAGGCTGTGAAAAGACAGAATCACTGAAAGATGGGGCAAGAGAGGTCTTTCCAGCCCTACACTTTGTAGGCCATTCAGGCTCCAGGCAGAGAACTGCTATGGTGTCTGGAACAATGAATGAGTCAAGCTCAGGGAGAGATGACCATCCTTCAGTGGCATCTTTTCATGATCAAGGTCATATAAAGGAAAGTGCCAGATAATGGGAGAAAACAAACATTCTCAAAGCAAGTCTCTATCACCCCTGCACACAATAAAATCAGAAAGTATGGGGGAAATGTTCAAGAAAGTAATTGAACCAAATGCAGTGCTCTCAAACACCCCTATTGTTGCTTCTGTCTAGGAGTCATTGGTGACTTAGAAGCTGTTCCTCTTGACCTCATGAATGAAGTTATCTTCACAGGCAGAAGTGAGAGAGCCACTCTCACAAACAGCAGGAGCAGCAGCTGGGGATGAGATCCCTTTATACAGGCAAAGGGGAAGCTCTGCAGGTGTGGTCTGCTGCCTCACAGGCTTAGCAACTTACAGGGCATCCGTAAGTACCATGTGACTGGAGGGAGATGCTTGCAATGCAATCCCAAGTCTCCTGGACACTCAGTTTCAAGGCAAAAGCTAAAGACCCGAGATCTAGTTCTGGCTCTTCCTCCAATACCCTACGGGAGAGTAGGCAAATCTCCTGGGTCCTTCATTTTCCCTTGAATGAGAGAGTTGTACTGTTAACAGTTCTGAATCTGAGATCTAAAATCCGGCTGAAATTGTATGCCCAATTTTTTGTCTATAGGCAGAGGTTCATTTTTCTGAGAAAAGTCTCATATCATTTGTCAGACCCTTAAAGAGGTCTATGGTTCACAGACATATTAACAACTAAATTTGTAACTTCCCTTCCAGATTCCGACTGATAAGCAAGCTTTTTTTTATTGTAACAATACACACTCATTATAAAAAAATTTTTAAATGCACCCAAAAACTATAATCTCCTCTAACTAGGCCACCTAGAGATAACCACTGGTAATACAGATATATATACATAAATATTTGTTGTACTTTGTATTTATGATGGTATATTCAATGTAATGCTCTATTACATTGAACATTCACACATTAACAATTCCTCAAAAATGGCACCCTTAATATTAAAATATTTCACAAGATTTTAATTACATTTTGTTTAATTAATCACATTGTTGAACATCTATATTGATTCTAATGTCCTACCACTGTCAACAATGCTACTGTGAACATTCTTAAGTCAAATTTTACTTATTTTTTGAAGTAATGGGGAGCTATAAAAAGTTTTTGAGCAAGAATATAGCACAATCAATATTTGTCTTATGACAGTACAGGAGATTAATTGTAGTGGGAGAGGCTAACATTTTGGTGATAAGGTAAAGTTATTCTCTGAAAACCTGAACAAAAGAAGGGAGAGGGAGATGAGACACCAGGTCTAAATGTAGAACTCATGTCAAAGGGAAATCTCCAGGAGTTAGTGGTTCAGAGGGCAGGAGAAAAGTCCAAGATTAAGCTAAGGTGTGTGGTCATCATGACTGGAAGATCAAGTTTACCATTAACCAAGATAGAGAAGTAAGGCCGAGGAGGTAGTGTCGCAATTGGAAAATAAGGAGTCATATCTCCAGAAGGTCACTGCAAGAAACATCACCATAGATGTATTTACTGAGCTACTTCTTTTTATCATAATAAAATACTAAAAAAGTAACTGACAGTAGAGGATACTGACTTATAACAACATAAGCAGGAAAGTAGAAACCAAGGGAACTTAATGGCATCATCTCTTAGCTCTTGAATGTTCAAATTCAAATAATCAGGTACAAGTAATAAACATAATTTACAGCATAGAAGCTGAACAGGTTGCTTCATTTAAACAGAATATTTTTTCATAATCATGGCTATATAGCAATGATATTTTATAAGATTATATCACACTTTTCATCTTTACCTCTATTCTTTCATTCTACTTTTTCTTGCTATAGATTATTTTAATCAATTCTATTTCAAGTAAATGAGGTAAGTGTTAGGGGAAAGAAAACAAATCACTGTCACTAACATGTAAACTTCCACCACATGCCATGGGCCCAGAGCTCTATTTCCAAGAGAAGTCACCTAGGTATCTAATTCAGTGAAGATTTTTTTGAGCTTTCTCATTACATAGTATAGCCACTAGGAATTAGAAGTAGAGATTTTTCTCAACCGGTCCCTACATACAACATTTAAATACTAATTCTAGACTTAGTTTTAAAATGTCACCTGCTACCTAAATATTTACCATGTAAAAATGTATACATCATTTTTTTCTTATTGGAATATATTCTAACAAATTCAGCTTGCCAAGCAAGGATATAGATGCATTTCTCATTAGATTCTTTGAAAACACCATCATTACTAATTTCAGAATATGAAAGAGAATCAAAGATGTAGATAATGAACAGTTGGCAGAGAGGCTACTGAGATTATTTCCATTTCAGTATGAGGTTCCTAGCCACCCTCCCAAGTGTGATAAATCTATCCAATAAGTATTTATTGAAAGCATTTCTCATGTGCCAGGGATTGGTACTAAATGCTGATAAGCTGAAGAAAACTGAGAAATGTAATTGATCTGATTCTTTCCTTGTAACAGAGAATTAAACGAACAAAGAAGCTGGCCAGTTTCTTCTAACCTGTAATCCTCCAGTTTCACCTTTTAAATTCTTTCTTTCATACTCTCATTCTGGGTAAGAGGAAAATTGACTAGCTACCTGAGAGCCAGAGAGGTACAATCCCTACAGAGGTAACAGCTTTATACAGTACTTCCGAAAGCCAGAGAAAATACCGAATGTTCTGATAGCCCCAGGTCTTGCTTGTGCTAACCTGGTTTTCACATAAATCAGTGGGAAATGTGATACAAATAGTTCAATGGGTCATTTCAAATGAAGCATGGCATTTAAATGGCCTCAAACTGAACTATACGCTGCACTAGGCCATATTTTACATATAAAGTAAAAGGAACACAAAATAATTGGAGCAACTGGCACACAATATTAATTATGGCAAAGCACCTGGAAACCAATGTCTATGCCCTAATTGCAGGAGAAAATGAAGGCTGGGCTGATTCCTCAAGAATAAAATTTAGATAAGCAGAGGAAATGTAGAAAGACGAAATCAACTGGGTGAAAGTGCATAAGGAAAGTCACAGAAGCAAGACTATCTAGTTTTCAAGCAGGGGAGCAGCAGCCCAGGGAGAAAGACCCCTTCTGTGTGCCAGGCTCCCCCTAGAGGAGAAACACTGACATTAATTTGCACTGCCCTCCACCTGGAAGCAGGCATCCACACCACGCTCTGCAGACCGCAAAAGAAGATAGCCTGGTACAACAGAAACCAGAAGACGTGAAGCCCACATGGTCTCCAGGGTACAGAATCCTAGTGGATACTGGCAGGTGGCCCTAAAAATGCTAGGGTGAAGGGTTTGTCACCAATACATACGCTTATTCATTCACTGTTTATCAAACACTCGTTTTTGTTACAAAATTTCCCCAGACAAATATACACATAGGAAATGGAACTGCAAGCTTTTAACCCTGGCATTTCCTTCAGAGTTTAGAATTAGAGCTCCCTGGAAAAAGGAATCCTACAGATTTGCAGATCTTTAAGAATGGCAGAGGTTCATCACTCACCAAAGGGTGCCGGCTCCACAACCTAATGCAGTTTTATTCTTCTCTTACTGCTGATTAGGTGTATATTAGGCAATTTACCACATACAACCCAGGAACTGAAGTAAAAAAAAAAAAGATGAGAATTCAGAATACGCAACTGTGACAGTTAAACCAAAATTCCCATCCGGTCCTGGAAGGAAATGGAACTTGGAAAAAAAATAACTGCAGCTGTGTACAGTTGACCTTTGCACAATTCTTTGGGTTTGAGCTGCACTGGCCCACTTATGTGGATTTTTTTCAATAAATATAATGGAAATGTTTTTGGAGTTTTAAGACAATTTGAAAATACATTTCCTTTTCTCTAGCTTACTTTAAGAATACAGTATGTAATACATACAACATAGAAAATATGTGTTAATTAACTGGTTTTCTTATCGGTATGGCTTCCAGTCCACAGTAGATTATTGGTAGTTAAGTTCTGGGGGAGTCAAAGGTTATATGCAGATTTTAGACTTCATGGGGTTGGCATCTCTAACCCCCTTGTTGGTCAAGGGTCAGCTATACATAAAGAATTTCATTGTTAACCAAGGTCCTTTAAAAAATTGATACCTTGAAAGAAGAAAATACATCATTCAATCTAATTACAATACTCTTTGTCCACTTATTTTAGGTCCCTTTTTCAGATACCCTTCTACAAGAACCTGAGAACTGTGATGGCTAGGTAGTGATAGCCTCTATGTTTCTAACAGTTCTATCTACCTCAGAACCATTCTTTCTCTGATTTACCATGGCAAACACCTTCCTTCATACAAGGAATTTTTAATTAATATTTATTGAATATAGACTATAATATAGACACTGGGCTTCATCCTAAGGGCACAGTAGTAAACAAAATAATCTGTCCCCTTAAGAAATGTTGAGGAAGATAAGAAGATTGAAATTCAGTGTGATAACTTTAACACTGGGGATAATGAAAGGTTTTACAACACAGCCTCGAGTGGGGTGATATCAAGGAAGACATTTGTTCAGAGGCAGTTTTGTAGCAAAAAGGAGCATAAGATTTAGTCACATGGGAGAATGGAAAGACTCTGAGTAGAGGCATCACCTGCCCAAAGGCTTGGAACCTACAGTGAACATATTGCATAATGGAAAACTGCATCTAGTTAAGGTGGAGAGAATTCTGGGAAAGGTGGGCAAAGCACTGAACCATTAATGATTTTAAGTCATATACGGAGTTCAGACTTAAGTCTGACAGTAACAGAGAGCCACTGAGCATTTTAAAGATGAGTTATAGCAAGAATGAACACTCTGGATGGGAAATGGAAAAGAGAAGGCCAGCCTAAAGGCAGAGAAATAAGTTAGGACATAGCAATTTAGGATATGATGAAGACCTGAACCAGAATAGTGGCAGTCATAATGGGGAAAAGTAGATGGATCCAAGAACAGTAGACTCCACAGACCCTAGTGATAAGTTCCATTTGGAGTAGAATAGAGGAGAAAGTGTCAGAGATGATTCCCAAGTTACTTATCACAGAGATAGAGAATGCAGGAAGACATGCAGGTACAGTGGAGAAGATGAGTTCTATTTTGGGCGCACTGACTTTACTCAGCAACTTTTAGAAATCTAAGGAAAGATTTCTACTAAATGACTGGTCAGGGAGAGATCTGACCTGGCCATATAGAGTTGAAGTTATCAGCACATGGATGTTCCTTGAAAGCAATGGAAAAGATGAGCATGCCCAGTCATAATGTGTAAAATGAAAAGAAATTCTCTAAAGACATTGGTCTTGGGGCAATGTCTCAGAAGATGGTTACAAGATCCCTATTACCCTAAAGGAGAGAGTTCTAACCCTCTCCTGATACACCGGAATGATTAGTTCATCCCATTAGCTAGTTTTTAACTGGTTACGAAGAGGAAAATCTTGAAAGATGGTGGGTTGGGCAAATGTTGATGGTGTGGATGCAGATGTTTTTTGACAAGATGAAGATAGAAAGCAGGGTGGTCAACATTGATTCTAGAAAATGAGGGGCTAAAGCCATCACAACTGGGATCCTTAGGCAAACGAAGAGAGACTTGAAGTCAGTGACCATCGCTTTAGGAAGAGTAAGGAGTATGTTCTCCTCAAGGACTCCACAAGCTCAGGGACAAAAGATAACCTAGGAAAGGTCATTCAGGTTTCATTGGCAGTGTCATGCAGAGCCGTCTAAACCTGTCATTCTCAAGTTTGGCTGCATTCTCACTTGGCAAGCTTTTACAAATGCAAATATGCAGATGACCTTTAGACTCTTGTTATTCAAATTGTGGTTAACTACGAGCATCATTAGTATCCCATAGGAGCTTGTAATAGTAATTTCAGGCCCCATACTAGACCATAAATCAAAGTCTGCATATATATATATATATATATATATATATATATATATATGTATGTATGTATATATGATTCCCCAGGAGATTTATAGGCACATTAAAGTTTGAGACACACGGCCTCAGAAGCATTTGAAGGGCTTCTTAAAACATAGACTGCTAAGGCAAGAGTGGGGTTTTTTTACATTTCTAACAAGTTCCCAAGTGCATTTGTTGCAGGCCTGAGATCATATTTTGAAAACTTCTGCTACAGACCAATTAAATGACCATCTCCCCAGGTAGGATCCAGGCATCAATTTATTTTAAAGCTTTCCAAATGATTCCAATTTGAGCCAATGTTGTGAACCACCGATAAAGACACATTTCTGTTCCCATTTACATAAACAAACATGGGAAGATACTTAGCTATCCTCTAAACACTGGCGTAAACTCATTAGTGTTCTTTAACATAAGATGAATTTTTGATTAATCAAAAGAGAAAGAAAAATGCTACTCATACTTAGTGACTCATTTCCAGAGTCATGTTTGTTTATGGTTGGAAAAAAATGGGGTCATCATAAGTAATCATTATTTTAATCATTACAGTGATCATCAATTCATTGACCTTTTTTTTTGGTGATTCTTACTTAATTGGGTATTGGCATTTTGAAATCCACAATATGTTCTTTTAAAGATTCTATTTTTTAACGGAAGCAGTGCTGAATAAACCATTGTTCTCCAATCAGCCTGAAAAAGTAAGTTTTTTCCTTCTTGCTTTATACTTATTTTGTTGTGCCCAAAGTCGCGAATCCCAGAAGACCACCAAGGAGCCAACACTGATACAAAAGCAAAGAGCCTTTATTTGAGCTAGCTCAAGCTCAATCTCTCATCTACACCAACACAGTGGCAAGATGCCAGAGAAAGAGAGCGAGTTTCAATACCACAAAGGTTTTATGGGGTTCTAGGGCAGTTGGTGGGGTGATGGTTGTGGCTCTGGCTGATTGGCTGGATCTAGGGGTAGTTGGTGGGGTGATAGGTCGTGGCTCTGGTCAATTGGCAGGGTCTAAGGGTGTGGGTGAGCTCTTTGCTGACTGGAGAGAAGAGAGACCAAGCTCCGATTGGGTGAAATAGGATGCAGGTCCTGATTGGCTGAGGTAGGATCCGGGTCCCAATTGGCTGAAATAGAATCTGGAGCTTGCCCTTTCAATTTTTTCTAATTTTCCAGGAAAACCTTCTTTTTCCCACTTGAGGTAGGAATTCATTGATTTGAGATGTTTCCACTTTTTAGTATATGCATGGAGTACTATAAATTTCCCTCTCCAAACTGCTTTAACTGTATCCTACAAATTATATGTTTGGTATATTTTTTCTTTCCCTTGATATTTCCTTTTACCCATGGATTATTTAAAGGTTGTTGTTCAGATTACAAGTTTTTAGAGATTTTCCTGTTTTCCTTCTGTTACTGATTTCTAGTTTAATTCCCTCATGGTCAGGGAACCACATCTGTAGGACTTCAATTACTTTTAAATTCATTGAAGTTTTTTTGTCTTTGGATATCTATATGGTAGACACTTGAAAACCGAGTATTGGGTGAAACATTCTCTAAATGTTGATTAGATACTGTTTATTGATAGTGCTGATGAGTTCTTCCATATCTTTAATGATTTTCTAATTAGTTGTTCTAACAGTTACTGAGAGAAAGGTGTTGAAGTCCTCAACTATAATTGTGTATTTATGTATTTCTGTTTCAGTTCCATCAGTTCTTGCTTCCATATTTTTGGCTCTGTCATGTGCTTCATACATACTTAGGACTGTTATGTCTTCTTGATGAAATGACCCTCTGACCATTATATAATTACCCTGTCTCTGGTCATTTTCTTTGCTCTGCAGTTCACTTTATCTGAATATTAATAAAACCACCTGCTTTCCTTTGATTAATGTTTACCTGATATATATATTTTATCCTTTTATTTTCAATCTGCCTATATCATTCTATTTTAAATGTGTTTCATGTAGACAGAATACAGTTGGGTCATTTTTTTAATGCACAATGCCATTCTTTGTTTTTTAATTGGTACATTGTGATTATTTACATCTAATGTAACTATGTTAGGGCTTAAGTCTGCCATTTTATTGTTTTCTATTTGTTCTGTTTTTCATTTGTTTTCTTTACCCTGTCTTCCCATGGGTTACTTGAATTAGAATTCCATTTTGATCTATCTATAATACTTTTGAGTGTATATTTTTATACAGCTTTTTTAGTGATTGCTCTGGGTTTTACCTTATGTATACATAACTTATCACAGCCTATTGGTGGTGTCATTTTACCACTTCATGGGAATTACAGAAAACTTACCTCCCTTAATATCCCTTTACACTTTATAACTGTCTTAAATATATCCTCTATACATGTTTAGAACCACATAAGAAGGTGTTATAAACTTTGTCAACTATCAAACATAATTTACAAAACTCAGGAGGAAAAGAAAAGTTTATTGTATTTATATATACTTTTTCTTATCATATTCTTTTTTTCTTTTCTGATGTTCCAAGTTTCCATTATTTCTTCCTGTTTAGAAAATTTCCTTTAGCAATTCTATTAGGGTATGGTGACAATTTAGTGACAAACCCCTTTGTTTTCTTCTAAGAATGACTGATAAGCTCAGTGGGGAGGAGGAGGAAGACCGTATCACTGCCAGGTGGGTTTTGAAGTCCGCCTTCCCATGTGGCCTCCACTGACACTGTGGGGAGGGCAGGGGGACCAGAGTGGACAGAAAAGTTCTGGTCTACTACTTGCCCTTTTCTGACATTATCCCAGTGACTGTCTGGGACACCTAATTGCAGCCTCACAAAGATGAAAGTCTACCTTTCCATTTAACCTTTGTTGGCATGAGTGTGAGCGGGTCCACAGTTTTTTCTCTTGTTTGTCTGGAGTAGAACAGTTAAAATCAGGTAAAAATATTCTGTTTTGCGGGGGCGGAGCCAAGATGGCGGCGTGAGTAGAGCAGTGGAAATCTCCTCCCAAAAACACATAGAGCTATGAAAATATAACAAAGAAAAATCTTCCTAAAATAGAGACCACAGGACACAGGACAACATCCAGACCACATCCACACCTGCAAGAACCCAGCGCCTTGTGAAGGGGGTAAGATACAAGCCCCAGCCCGGCGGGACCCGAGCGCCCCTCCCCCCGGCTCCCGGCGGGTGGAGAGAAACCGGAGCGGTTTTTTTTTTTTTTTTGGCGAGCGCTTTTTGGAAGCCTTAGAGGGACGGGCCCCCGTTGCTGGGGAGGCAGGGTGGCGGGACCGGTGAGGAGGTGCCTGGGAACGGCGCCGGAGGACAAAGAATATCCCGCGTTTCTCCCTGCGAGACCTGGGGGCGGGTGCCTGAGACGGCTGCCTGAGGACGGAGGAGGTCGCGCGTTTTTCCCCTTTTTTTTTTTTTTTTCTCTTTTTGGCGAGCGCTTTTTGGAAGCCTTGAAGGGACGGGGACCCCAGTGCTAGGGAGGCACGGTGGCGGGACTGGTGAGCGGGTGGCTGGGACCGGCACTTGAGGACAGAGGAAATCGCGCGTTTTTCCCCTTTTTTTTTTCTCTTTTCTGCGAGTGCTTTTTGGAAGCCTAAAAGGGACAGGGACCCCGGTGCTAGGGAGGCAGGGCGGCGGGACTGGTGAGCGGGTGCCTGGGACAGGCACCTGAGGACAAAGAATATCCCGCATTTTTCCCTGTGGGACCGGTGGGTGGGTGCCTGAGACCGGCACCTGAGGACGGAAGAAATCGCGCGTTTTTCCCCTTTTTTTTCTCTCTTTTTGCCGAGTGCTTTCTGGAAGCCTTGAAGGGACAGGGACCCCGGTGCTAGGGAGGCAGGGCGGCGGGACTGGTGAGCGGGTGCGTGGGACCAGTGCCTGAGGACAAAGAATATTGAGCGTTCCTTCCCTGCTGGACCGGTGGGTGGGTGCTTTTTGGAAGCCTTGAAAGGACAGGGACCCTGGTGCTAGGGAGACAGGGCAGCAGGACCAGTGAGCAGGTGCCTGGGACCGGCACCTGAGGACAAAAAAAAAAAAAAAAAAAAAATCGCTTGTTTTTTCCTTTTTTTTCCTTTTTTTTTTTCTTTCTTTCTGTTCCCTCTCTCATTGTTGCTGTTGTTGTTTTGGTTTGGAGAGTGCTTTTTGGAAATCTTAAAGGGGCAGGACAGGTCACTTAGACCAGAAGCAGGGAATCTGGGGATCTCTGGGCACTCTAACCCCCTGGGCAGCAGGGAGCACAGAGGCCCCTTACGGAGATAAATAGTCTCCTGGCTGCTCCCCCTCCAACGGGGCTCCACCATTTTGGAGGAACAGCCCCAGCCAGGCCAAGCCCACAGCAACAGCGGAGATAAACCCCAAAGCAACTGGGCAGGAAGCAGAAGCCCTGTCTGCTCACAGCTGCCCAGCACAAGCCACTAGAGGTCGCTATTCTCCCAGGAAAAGGCTACAAACCAACAAGAAGGGAAGCTCTTCCAGCGGTCACTTGTACCAGCTCTGCAAACTATCTCTATCACCATGAAAAGGCAAAACTACAGGCAGACAAAGATCACAGAGACAACACCTGAGAAGGAGACAGACCTAACTAGTCCTCCTGAAAAAGAATTCAAAATAAAAATCATGAACATGCTGACAGAGATGCAGAGAAAAATGCAAGAGCAATGGGATGAGATGCAGAGAAAAATGCAAGAGCAGTGGGATGAGATGCAGAGAAAAATGCAAGAGCAGTGGGATGAAGTCTGGAAGGAGATCACAGATGTCAGGAAAGAGATCACAGAAGTGAAACAATCCCTGGAAGGATTTATAAGCAGAATGGATAAGATGCAAGAGGCCATTGAAGGAATAGAAGCCAGAGAACAGGAACGTATAGAAGCTGACATAGAGAGAGATAAAAGGATCTCCAGGAATGAAACAACACTAAGAGAAATATGTGACCAATACAAAAGGAAAAACATTCGTATTATAGGGATACCAGAAGAGGAAGAAAGAGGAAAAGGGATAGAAAGTGTCTTTGAAGAAATAATTGCTGAAAACTTCCCCAAACTGGGGGAGGAAATAATCGAACAGACCATGGAATTATACAGAACCCCCAACAGAAAGGATCCAAGGAGGACAACACCAAGACACATAATAATTAAAATGGCAAGGATCAAGGACAAGGAAAGAGTTTTAAAGGCAGCTAGAGAGAAAAAGGTCACCTATAAAGGAAAACCAATCAGGCTAACATCAGACTTCTCAACAGAAACCCTACAGGCCAGAAGAGAATGGCATGATATACTTAATGCAATGAAAGAGAAGGGCCTTGAACCAAGGATACTGTATCCAGCACGACTATCATTTAAATATGATGGTGGGATCAAACAATTCCCAGACAAGCAAAAGCTGAGGGAATTTGCTTCCCACAAACCACCTCTACAGGGAATCCTACAGGGACTGCTCTAGATGGGAGCACCCCTAAAAAGAGCACAGAACAAAACACACAACATATGAAGAATGGAGGAGGAGGAATAAGAAGGGAGAGAAGAAAAGACCCTCCAGACAGTGTATATAACAGCTCAATAAGCGAGCTAAGTTAGGCAGTAAGATACTAAAGAAGCTAACCTTGAACCTTTGGTAACCACGAATCTAAAGCCTGCAATGGCAATAAGTACATATCTTTCAATAGTCACCCTAAATGTAAATGGACTTAATGCACCAATCAAAAGACATAGAGTAATAGAATGGATAAAAAAGCAAGACCCATCTATATGCTGCTTACAAGAAACTCACCTTAAACCCAAAGATAAGCATAGACTAAAAGTCAAGGGATGGAAAAACATATTTCAGGCAAACAACAGTGAGAAGAAAGCAGGGGTTGCAGTACTAATATCAGACAAAATAGACTTCAAAACAAAGAAAGTAACAAGAGATAAAGAAGGCCACTACATAATGATAAAGGGCTCAGTCCAACAAGAGGATATAACCATTCTAAATATATATGCACCCAATACAGGAGCACCAGCATATGTGAAGCAAATACTAACAGAACTAAAGAGGGAAATAGACTGCAATGCATTCATTGTAGGAGACTTCAACACACCACTCACCCCAAAGGATAGATCCACCGGGCAGAAAATAAGTAAAGACACACAGGCACTGAACAACACACTAGAACAGATGGACCTAATAGACATGTATAGAACTTTACATCCAAAAGCAACAGGATATACATTCTTCTCAAGTGCACATGGAACATTCTCCAGAATAGACCACATACTAGCTCACAAAAAGAGCCTCAGTAAATTCCACAATATTGAAATTCTACCAACCAATTTTTCAGACCACAAAGGTATGAAAGTAGAAATAAACTCTACAAAGAAAACAAAAAGGCTCACTAACACATGGAGGCTTAACAACATGCTACTAAATAATCAATGGATCAATGAACAAATCAAAATAGAGATCAAGGAATATATAGAAACAAATGACAACAACAACACTAAGCCCCAACTTCTGTGGGATGCAGCGAAAGCAGTCTTAAGAGGAAAGTATATAGCAATCCAGGCACACTTGAAGAAGGAAGAACAATCCCAAATGAATAGTCTAACATCACAACTATTAAAACTGGAAAAAGAAGAACAAATGAGGCCTAAAGTCAGCAGAAGGAGGGACATAATAAAGATCAGAGAAGAAATAAACAAAATTGAGAAGAATAAAACAATAGCAAAAATCAACGAAACCAAGAGCTGGTTCTTTGAGAAAATAAACAAAATAGATAAGCCTCTAGCCCAACTTATTAAGAGAAAAAGAGAGTCAACACAAATCAACATAATCAGAAATGAGAATGGAAAAATCACGACAGACTCCACAGAAATACAAAGAATTATTAAAGACTACTATGAAAACCTATATGCCAACAAGCTGGAAAACCTAGAAGAAATGGACAACTTCCTAGAAAAATACAACCTCCCAAGACTGACCAAGGAAGAAACACAAAAGTTAAACAAACCAATTACAAGCAAAGAAATTGAAACAGTAATCAAAAAACTACCCAAGAACAAAACCCCGGGGCCGGACGGATTTACCTCGGAATTTTATCAGACACACAGAGAAGACATAATACCCATTCTCCTTAAAGTGTTCCACAAAATAGAAGAAGAGGGAATACTCCCAAACTCATTCTATGAAGCCAACATCACCCTAATACCAAAACCAGGAAAAGACCCCACCAAAAAAGAAAATTACAGACCAATATCCCTGATGAATGTAGATGCAAAAATACTCAATAAAATATTAGCAAACAGAATTCAACAGTATATCAAAAGGATCATACACCATGACCAAGTGGGGTTCATCCCAGGGATGCAAGGATGGTACAACATTCGAAAATCCATCAACATCATCCACCACATCAACAAAAAGAAAGACAAAAACCACATGATCATCTCCATAGATGCTGAAAAAGCATTTGACAAAATTCAACATCCATTCATGATAAAAACTCTCAGCAAAATGGGAATAGAGGGCAAGTACCTCAACATAATAAAGGCCATATATGATAAACCCACAGCCAGCATTATACTGAACAGCGAGAAGCTGAAAGCATTTCCACTGAGATCGGGAACCAGACAGGGATGCCCACTCTCCCCACTGTTATTTAACATAGTACTGGAGGTCCTAGCCACGGCAATCAGACAAAACAAAGAAATACAAGGAATCCAGATTGGTAAAGAAGAAGTTAAACTGTCACTATTTGCAGATGATATGATACTGTACATAAAAAACCCTAAAGACTCCACTCCAAAACTACTAGAACTGATATAGGAATACAGCAAAGTTGCAGGATACAAAATCAACACACAGAAATCTGTAGCTTTCCTATACACTAACAACGAATCAATAGAAAGAGAAATCAGGAAAACAATTCCATTCACCATTGCATCAAAAAGAATAAAATACCTAGGAATAAACCTAACCAAGGAAGTGAAAGACTTATACTCTGAAAACTACAAGTCACTCTTAAGAGAAATTAAAGGGGACACTAATAAATGGAAACTCATCCCATGCTCATGGCTAGGAAGAATTAATATCATCAAAATGGCCATCCTGCCAAAAGCAATATACAAATTTGATGCAATCCCTCTCAAATTACCAGCAACATTCTTCAATGAATTGGAACAAATAATTCAAAAATTCATATGGAAACACCAAAGACCCCGAATAGCCAAAGCAATCCTGAAAAAGAAGAATAAAGTAGGGGGGATCTCACTCCCCAACTTCAAGCTCTACTACAAAGCCATAGTAATCAAGACAATTTGGTACTGGCACAAGAACAGAGCCACAGACCAGTGGAACAGATTAGAGACCCCAGAAATTAACCCAAACATATATGGTCAATTAATATTTGATAAAGGAGCCATGGACATACAATGGCAAAATGACAGTCTCTTCAACAGATGGCACTGGCAAAACTGGACAGCTACATGTAGGAGAATGAAACTGGACCATTGTCTAACCCCATATACAAAGGTAAACTCAAAATGGATCAAAGACCTGAATGTAAGTCACGAAACCATTAAACTCTTGGAAAAAAACATAGGCAAAAACCTCTTAGACATAAACATGAGTGATCTCTTCTTGAACATATCTCCCCGGGCAAGGAAAACAACAGCAAAAATGAGCAAGTGGGACTACATTAAGCTGAAAAGCTTCTGTACAGCGAAAGACACCATCAATAGAACAAAAAGGAACCCTACAGTATGGGAGAATATATTTGAAAATGACAGATCTGATAAAGGCTTGACGTCCAGAATATATAAAGAGCTCACACGCCTCAACAAACAAAAAACAAATAACCCAATTAAAAAATGGGCAGAGGAACTGAACAGACAGTTCTCCAAAAAAGAAATACAGATGGCCAAGAGACACATGAAAAGATGCTCCACATCGCTAATTATCAGAGAAATGCAAATTAAAACTACAATGAGGTATCACCTCACACCAGTAAGGATAGCTGCCATCCAAAAGACAAACAACAACAAATGTTGGCGAGGCTGTGGAGAAAGGGGAACCCTCCTACACTGCTGGTGGGAATGTAAATTAGTTCAACCATTGTGGAAAGCAGTATGGAGGTGCATCAAAATGCTCAAAACAGACCTACCATTTGACCCAGGAATTCCACTCCTAGGAATTTACCCTAAGAATGCAGCAATCAAGTTTGAGAAAGACAGATGCACTCCTATGTTTATCGCAGCACTATTTACAATAGCCAAGAATTGGAAGCAACCTAAATGTCCATCTGTAGATGAATGGATAAAGAAGATGTGGTACATATACACAATGGAATACTACTCAGCCATAAGAAGTGGAAAAATCCAACCATTTGCAGCAACATGGATGGAGCTGGAGAGTATTATGCTCAGTGAAATAAGCCAAGCAGAGAAAGAGAAATACCAAATGATTTCACTCATCTGAGGAGTATAGGAACAAAGGAAAAACTGAAGGAACAAAACAGCAGCAGAATTACAGAACCCAAAAATGGACTAACAGGTACGAAAGGGAAAGGAACTGGGGAGGATGGGTGGGCAGGGAGGGATAAGGGGGGGGAAGAAGAAGGGGGGTATTAAGATTAGCATGCATGGGGGGGAGGGAGAAAGGGGAGGGTGGGCTGCACAACACAGAGAGGACAAGTAGTGACTCTACCACATTTTGCTAAGCTGATGGACAGTAACCGTAATGTGGTTGTTAGGGGGGACCTGATATAGGGGAGAGCATAGTAAACATAGTATTCTTCAGGTAAGTGTAGATTAAAAATTTAAAAAAAAAAAGAAAGAAAGAAAGAAAAGGGGGATTACTCCTTAACAGGATAAAACTATTGGTAAATCAAAGATCAACGCATGCTTTAAATATCCTTAATGTTGATCACTTAAAGGGTGTCAGATGATCAGCTATGGAGGTACTCTTTTCTGATAATATTCCTTTCTCTTAATTAAAAAAAAAAAAAAAAAGCAGTTACTGTGTGCTGACCTCCAATGAGTTCTGCACAGTGGTATAGAGGGCATGTCAAAGTGTGGGCAAAGGGTCTGTTTGTTTCTACGCAGAAGATCAAGGCCTAGCTTGGATACCCAGAAAATGAACTAAGATACGATATGAGGAGGAGCTTCCGGCATCAGCACTCTCTGGAGGACTCGTGCCGGGGGATGATCATCAAAAAGCCTCCACAGGGATCCGGACGATGCTGAGGTTGTGGCTGCATCCAGCCCACCGTCTCCTGGACTTGCCATAAGAAGGAGGAGGGAGATGTCTAGGCTGGCATGTGCATACAGTGAGACAACGAATTTGACCGGATCTGTACTGTTGGAACTCAACCAGGAGTTGGGAGGGGTGCAAGTTGTAGCACCCCAAAATCTCATGACTATAGACTATCTATGGTTAAAAGAACATATGGGATGTGAACAGATCCCAGAAATGGGCTGCTTTAATTTGTCTGATGGTTCAAGTACAGTTGGAAAATATCCATCATATCATAGATAAATTTTCACAAATGCCTAGGGTGCCTAAATGGTTTTCTTGGCTTCACTGGAGATGGCTGGTAATTATAGATTTGCTTTGTTTATGTCACCGTATTCCTATTATGTTAATATGTGTGTGCAAATTAGTTAGTAGTTTAAAACCTATACATACTTAAGGTACTATACAAGAAGATATGTCAAAGAAATAATCAATCCTCCCAAGTTTCCTTCATATGCTACATCTATAGCTTTTCTTCTTCCTTCCTAATTACAACCCTTAAATAGAATTCGTGCCTCATATCGAATTTACCGAGTATCATAATTCCTCCAGGTGGTAAAGATACCTCGAGACAAGTGCTGGGCATAGAAGCCACAGGGCATAAATCTGCAAAGAAGTAAAAAGCTAACCTTTGCAAACAATATGGCTTCTCTCTCACTTACCAACTTTACATTTCCCTGTATGGCCCCGGAAGATGACTGGTTAGCCAGAGACGGGTAAGATTCCTCAAGGGAGGAACAACCTAAGACAGGCACAGTCGCAGGGGGGCCATCAGGTGAGAATTTGGGGATCAACAGAGGTGAGGCTCAGAACCTCACCCCCCCTGCTTTGAGAGAAATCTTCTGCATCCGTGGATGTCTTGCTGCCCTTGTCTAGCCTGGATTAATACTTAGTCCATAGGCACACACCTGATCATCTGATCATCTACATTTGCCTTCTTACAGCACTAAACTATGTTTTCTACCTTTATCTTGCATCTACCTACCACTTCAGCATTTTATTAAAAATAAAAATAATAATAATAATAGGAGAAATGTGGGATCAACATATAAATCAAGTACAAAAATCAAATGAATATTCATATTTGACCTGATGGTTTATAGGTCATATTGCATGATCAAAACCGAAAGTTTCTGTGATGAATGCCCTTGTACTGTTCACCATGTAAGAATTTATTCACTCTGTAAGAATTCGTTCACCATGTAAGAACTTGTTCGTTATGCTTCAGAAGATTGGAGACTGATGAGAATTAGGCTTGAGATGGATTAATGATTGTACATTGAGCATTGACCCCCCTATACTGAATTTTATTGTTGTTAACAACCATTTGATCAATAAATATGAGAGATGCCCTCTAAAAAAAAAAAAAAAAAAAAATTCTGTTTTGCTAGGCTGCTCCTTTTCTGGTCCTTTGGCTGGAGAAAGCAGGCTTTTGCTGAGGGCTTTCTGTCCATACCCATTGACATCTCTGCATTGCCAGATTCTTCAGCTCTAAATATGGGATACATAAGGCAAAAAGAAAACCCAAGGAACTTGCTACCATGTAGTTCTTTGGGTCCCAAGGTGCCTAACCAGTCTGCCTTCTTCTCTCCATCTTTCATAGTATTCATATATATGCACATACACATTTATATGTGTATATATATACATATATATATATCAAAATAGATTAAATTTATTTATATATATATAAATAAAATATCTAGGATGTTTAGTTGTAAACAGGAGGAATAGAGAAAAGTATGTGTATTCCATTTTCCTGGTAGTGGAGCTCTCCATTCTTCTATATTATGAATAACAAATATGAAGAAAAGGTATCCCTTGGAAAATAAATTACCTGAAAACATTACCAAGTCAGTAACAATGGCTAAGCTCTAATATGGTGAGAAAGTTTTCAAGAAGCAAATTAACACCAAGTGTAAAACAAAGTTCTAGATATAATCTGAGGCAGGACAGCCTCAGGGTCTCAGTCTCACAGGACCAAATTTGAGAGGCTGCTGGGACCCTTTTAGCACCCAGTACTTGAGAACAGGATGCATCACAGGCCTAGGGAAGTTCTTAAGTCACCTCTTCCTACTAAATAGCACTGTGAGAACTGAAGAAGCTGATGAATGTAAATAACTTATAACACTGCCTGGCCCACATTAAGGGTATAATAAATGTCACTTATTAATGTTATTAACTATAAAATATGTGTATTCCCTAAAATAAAGTCTTCTTGAGATAACAGAAGTCTATCTACTGTAATTCTTAGGCCACAATTATCCTAGGCTTGGAGGTCAGTGTTGAAGAGGACACTGTGGCCATAGTTACCAACTAGACATGGAGAATACACTCTGCCAGTTATGAGGATTTTTAACCATTTCAAACATCTGCTTAAGTTCATAGGCCGTGCTGTTAATGCAGCTTAAAAAGCAGTGCTGAAAAAGAAAGATACACCAGGGAGAGGGGAACAAAGTTTACCCCACTCACTCTACTCTGTTGCTGGAGAAGACTTCTGCTCATCTACTAGAAATTAATCTCTCCCAAACATACTACAAAATACCTCAAAATCCCTAAGTCCACTATCAAACTCCTTGTCCTTCCTGTTGAAACCAGTCCTTTCTCCAAATTTCCCTGTTTCAGTGTTTCCCTAATGAACCATCAGCCTCCAAGGAAACTAAGACAGAAATCACAATATCCTTTATTCACAATTCCTAAAAAGTCACTAAATGTAGTGATCCCATGTCTCCAAATACTTTGACTTTGTCCCGCCTGCCTCTCCCCACTGCCATGTCTGTAGCAGAGCTAGCATCCCCCAGGGGCATGTGGTTTCTACTGCCTGAATTCCTCCTCCTTCTTCCGTTTTCATCCTACCTGGCAAACTCCTATTCATTCTTGAAAACTACATTGAACAATGGTTATCTCTTCATTTTCCCTAACAACTTGAGATCATATGATCCACTATAATTTTGTTTTGTTTTGCTTTTTCACTGTCTCCATCTTCCCCCACTAGGCTGTATTCCTCAGTGGTAGGGTCATGTGTTATTCATCTTTATAGCCAAAGGGCTGTTGAAAAAGGAGGACTATGAACTCATAGAGACTTGAATTCAAACTTCAGCTTTGTCATTTCCCAACTGTGTGACCTTGGACCGTTTACTTTATATCTTGTCAAGCAATTGGACTGGGAACAGATTGTACTCTGCAGAGATTTATGAAAGGCCTTAAACTAGTACCCTCAGTGATTAACCTCAAATGACTTTCAAATATGAATTATCATTTCTGTCTGTGGTAAGACCAGAAAGTTTGGGAAGCACAAAATTACCCAACTGGTCAGTTTGTACACATCTAAATTATTGGTGAAAATGCTTAATTTAGAGGATTATTAGAAGAATTTGTATATGTTAGAGGGCCCAATTAACACAAAGGCTGGGACATGGTTGGCACTCAACAAATGTTAGTTCTATTTATCTGCTTTTTATTTTTATTTTTACTTTTGTACTTTTTTTTACATTTTTTCTATTTTGGTATCATTAATCTACAATTACATGAGGAACATTATGTTTACTAGACTCCCCCGATCACCAAGCACCCCGACATACCCCATTACAGTCACTGTCCATCAGTGTAGTGAGATGCTATGGAATCACTACTTGAATTCTCTGTGTTGCACAGCCCTCCCCATGCCTCCCTCCCCACATTATACATGCTAATCATAATGCCCCCTTTCTTTCCCCCCCCACCCTTATCCCTCCCTTCCACCCATCCTCCCCAGTCCCTTTCCCTTTGGTAACTGTTAGTCCATCCTTGGGTTCTGTGAGTCTGCTGCTATTCTGCTCCTTCAGTTCTTTCTTTGTTCTTATACTTCACACATGAGTGAAATCATTTGGTACTTGTCTTTCTCCACCTGGCTTATTTCACTTGACATAATACCCTCTAGCTCCATCATGTTATTGCAAATGGTAGGATTTGTTTTCTTCTTATGGCTGAATAATATTCCCTTGTGTATATGTACTACATCTTCTTTATCCATTCATCTACTGATGGACACTTAGGTTGCTTCCATTTCTTGGCTATTGTAAACAGTTCTGTGATAAACATAGGGGTGCATATGTCTTTTTCAAACTGGGCTGCTTCATTCTTAGGATAAATTCCTAGGAGAGGAATTCCTGGGTCAAATGGTATTTCTATTTTGAGTTTTTTGAGGAACCTCCATACGCTTGCCATAATAGTTGACTAACTTACATTCCCACCAGCAGTGCAGGAGGGTTCCCCTTTCTCCACAACCTCATCAACATTTGTGGTTTGTCTTTTGGATGGTGGCGATCCTCACTGGTGTGAGGTGATATGTCATTGTGGTTTTAATTTGCATTTCTCTGATGACAGGCGATGTGGAGCATCTTTTCATGTGTCTGTTGGCCATCTGAATTTCTTCTTTGGAGAACTGTCTGTTCAGTTCCTCTGCCCATTTTTTAATTGGATTATTTACTTTTTGTCTGTTGAGGTGCATGAGCTCTTTATATATTTTGGATGTCAATCCTTTATCGGATCTATCATTTATGAATATATTCTCCCATACTGTAGGATGCCTTTTTGTTCTATTGGTAGTGTCCTTTGCTGTACAGAAGCTTTTCAGCTTGATGTAGTCCCACTTGTTCATTTTTGCTTTTGTTTCCCTTGCCCGGGGAGATACATTCATGAAGAAGTCACTCATGTTTATGTCCAAGAGATTTTTGCCTATGTTTTTGTCTAAGAGTTTTATGGTTTCATGACTTACATTCAGGTCTTTGATTCATTTTGAATTTACTTTTGTGTATGGGGTTAGACAATGATCCAGTTTCATTCTCTTACATGTAGCTGTCCAGTTTTGCCAACACCAGCTGTTGAAGAGACTGTCATTTCCCCATTGTATGTCCATGGCTCCTTTATCATATATTAATTGACCATATATGTTTGGGTTAATATCTGGACTCTCTATTCTGTTCCACTGGTCTATGGCTCTGTTCTTGTGCCAGTACCAAATTGTCTTAATTACTGTGGCTTTGATGTAGAGCTTCAAGTTGGGAAGCAAGATCCCCTGTGCTTTATTCTTCCTTCTCAGGATTGCTTTGGCTGTTCGGGGTCTTTTGTGGTTCCATATGAATTTTAAAACTATTTGTTTCAGTTTGTTGAAGAATGCTGTTGGTATTTTGATAGGGATTGCATTGAATCTGTAGATTGCTTTAGGCAGGATGGCCATTTTGACAATATTAATTCTTCCTAGTCAAGAGCATGGGATGAATTTCCATTTGTTAGTGTCCTCTTTAATTTCTCTTAAGAGTGTCTTATAGTTTTCAGGGTATAGGTCTTTCATTTCCTTGGTTATGTTTATTCCTAGTATTTTATTCTTTTTGATGCAATTGTGAATGGAATTGTTTTCCTGATTTCTCTTTCTGCTAGTTCATTGTTAGTGTAAAGGAATGCAACAGATTTCTGTGTATTAATTTTGTATCCTTCAACTTTGCTGAATTGAGTTATTAGTTCTAGTAGTTTTGGAGTGGAGTCTTTAGGGTTTTTTATGTACAATATCATGTCATCTGCAAATAGTGACAGTTTGACTTCTTCTTTACCAATCTGGGTGCCTTGTATTTCTTGTTTTGCCTGATTGCCATGGCTAGGACCTCCAGTACTATATGGAATATGCTTTTTATTTTTAAAGGGGAAAATAAGAGAAAAAGGAAGAAGAAGAGATTCTATAACAATAGAAATAACATTGTTTCAAAAAATATTCCTCAACATGTGAAACAAAGAAGTCATTATCATTCTTGGAGTGAAGAATCTAAATTGTTTAAAATTCAATGATTCTCCTAAAAGAACAGGCAAGGGAGAGACCTAAAATATATTACATTTCCCAAAATGAGTCCTAGGAAATAGTAGTCACCCAACATGAACCATGAAAAAAAGGAATGCATGATGGAAAACATCTGGGATATGCTGCCTTGGACATGTACATCACCAATGGAGACTGAAGACTCCACTAGTATATAATAGGTTGGAGGTCCTAGGTCATTTAAATTGGTCTAATATGGAGCTTGCAAGGCTTCAGTGGTGGAACCATTCTTTTTCTTTAAAGTAGCATCCCATAGAAATAATGAGAAACTCTGCTTTAGAAACCACATGGAGCAAGTCATCACCAAAAAAAGTATCCTTTTGATTTATTCATTATTGATCATTATAGAATGGCCAATATATGCCAGGTACTTGGATGTTGTGACATAAATGATTAGAACAAACTAAAATCCTTGCCCTCATGGAGCTCATATGCTAGTGGGCTAAGTAAAGACAGTACCCCTAATAAATAACTAAAAGTATGTTAGGTTAGAAGGTGGCAAGTACTGTGAAGAATAAATAATAAGATCAGAACTGCCATTTTAAGTAAGAGAGTTAAAGCAGGCCTCAAAGAGAGGGTACAAACTTGAAGGAGATGGCACAATAAACCAAATAGATATCTTGAGGGGAAAACTACCCTAGGCAAACTAACAGCCAATAAAAATGCCCTTGAATGGAAACATGCCTGGCATAAACCAAGATCTAGGCACTAATGTGCCTAGATAGATTAAGGAGCTAAAGTAATAAGAGAGGGACAGGTCATGTACCAAATTGTGTCCCTCCCAAATTCGTATGTTGAAGTACTCCTTAAGTTCCAGTAACTTGGCATGTGAACATACTTGGAAATAGGGCCTTTGAAGAGTAATTAAAATGGGGTCCTTAGTGTGGGCTTGTAGCTCAGCGGGGAAGGGTATTCGTGGCTTGGAGTGAATACCCTGGTGAAACCAAAATAAGTCAAGGGAAAAGGTAGATTGGGAGAAACCATTTTTATTGCTTATAGCTTGCTCAAATTTGCTAGCTAGGCCTGCCAAGGTCTGTCTCCTCTGGCAGCCACTCAGCTCTGCCCCCTTGACATGCTCTCTACTTCCCGCCTGCCCCTTCAGGGAGGAACTCCATTGGCGAGTCCTTGGTGATTGGCAGATGCCAGAAAAATTACATCCCTGGAACGAAGGGGAAGAGAGAATGCCTGTTATCTCTCCACCCCTTGCCCTGGAGGCTGCAGTGGTAAATGAACTAAGACTAGGCAGGAGATTCTGGAAATTCTTCAATTTACCCAACAGGGCCCTAATCCAATATGACTGGTGTTCTTGTAAGAGATTAGGACAGAGAGACAGGGTAACAACCATGCAAGGACATTCTGAGAAGGTGGCATCTGTAAGCCAAGGAGAGAAGAACCAAACATGCCAACACCTTGATCTTGGACTTCTAGCCTCTAGAATTTCTGTAGTGTAAGCCACACAGCCTGGCGTTTTATGGTGCCCATCTCTCCTAATTCCACAAGAACAAGCCAAGTAAGTTCCAAAACCATGTTTGCTTGTTTATTTCAATCCCCAGAGAACTGAGGATTAAAGAAAGTTAAATGAACTACATTCCAGAAAGGAAGAAATTCTCCCCGCAAAAGACCCACAGCTGTTTTCATCCCATTTAATGGGAAGAATAAATCTGCTATTGACAAGGGGTAAGAAGAAAGCAGCTAAACTTGTACAAATTTTAAACACTACATGTGGGCCGATATGATGGATGATCAAAACCTACAATACCTCATTCCAGAGGCAGCTGAAGCCTTGACCCAGAGGCACATAGGCCTCCTCAGGGACAAAGGCAGGAGTTCTCTGGGGACAGGGGAGAACAGCTGAAAAACAGTCAACTCCTTCATTATACTGCGTTATCTCTTTAGTCTCCTTTTAATAACTGTTGTATCTGAAGTGATGTTATCCCCCCATTCTTGACACTGGTAATTTATGTCTTTTCTCATCCACCCTGGGTCAATCCTACTGTTGTTCCTGATCCATCCTGGCTAGAAGTTTACCAATACTATTGATCTTAAATAATTAATTTTTGTTTTCACTGATTTCTCCATTGTTTTTCTGTTTTTTATGCTATCGATTTCTGCTTTGATGTTTATTATTTCCTTTCTTCTTATTTTAGGTTTCATTTGCTCTTGTCTAGTTTCTCAAGGACGAAGTCGGAGGTCATTGATTTGAGGTTTTTGTTATTTTCTAATACAGTCTTCAAATGCTATAAATATTCCCTTAAGTATTGCTTCATGAACACCTAAAAAATTTAGTATGTTGTATATACACATTCATTTATTCAAAAACACTTTCCACTTTCCTTTCATATTTGTTCTTTGATCCATGGTATATTCATTTCCTATGGTCACCTCAACAAATCGCCATGGGCTGGCTTTAGACAACAACAACAAAAGTATTTTTTTCACAGTTCTGGTGGCCAGGAGTCCAAAATTAAGGTGTTGGCAGGGGAACATTTTCTCTGAAGGCCCTAGAGGAGACTTCCAGCTTTTGCTGGCTCTGTGTGTTATCTGGATTCTGACTATGTTATTCCAATTACATGGCCTTCTCCGTATCTGTGTGTTCTCTTCTTTCTAAGGACACATTTCACTGGGCTTGGGGCCCACAAGGATAATCCAAGATGATCTCATCTTGAGATCCTTAACTTAATTTTATCTGCAAAGATGCTTTTCCCCCATTGACAGGTTTCAGGGGTTAACACATGCACATATCATTGAGCCACAGATCAACCACTATACATGGGGTATTCAGAAGTATGCTATTTAGTGTCCAGATATTTGGGGTCTTTCCAGATATCTTTCTGCTGTAGTTAGTGAGCATACTCTGCAATACTTTAATGCATTAAGACTTATTTTTATGGGCCAAAATATAGTTTATCTTGGTAAATGTTCTATGAGCACTTAAAAAGAATTACATTCTGCTTGTTGGATGGAGTGATCTAAAAATGTCAATAGGCCAAGATGATTGTGTTTTTCAAGTCTTCTATATCCTTACTGATTCTCTGTTAGCTTGTTCTATCAATTAATAAGGAAGGGGTAGTAACATTTATGACTTAATTGAGTAGTATGTAGTATACTTCATGACTTCTAATATCATCTACGTCTTGTGCCCATAGGTTCATTGATATCTACATAGCTAGCACTTCCTGATATATTCTCCCTTTCTTTTATTAGGAGTCCTGCCCATCTTTTGTCCTCTTTTAGTTATATTTTCCACAGATTTTGGTTGACAAATAGGAGATATTTATCAGGAGACTTCAAAAACTTCAACTTCAGTTTTTATTCACACTTTGACATTCAAATATACTTTTTTTATTTTAAGTGTGATAAATTATGTTTATGTTCTTGGTTTCTGATCAGCTGCCTGCTCCTGATCATGTGATATAATTCTGAACAGAATCACAGCCATTTACAAAGTTTTGTAAGAAGTACTAAGTGTTCTACCAAAAAGTTTTCAGTTTTAAGTACTTAAAAAGAAACAAGAAAACTGGTAATATAATTTTTTCAAATATCAGTTAGCAAATTCCAGAAGCAGATTATACTAATTACCATTACTGAGAAGTTACACATCATGAACTCAAATTTCTCTTTATGAAGTTTAATGTAGCTTAACGTGGGAGTTACAATATGGAAAGAAGACATAAAAGACTTGGGTTGATTGGTTTGCATCACAGCAGGGCCTGCAAAATAATATGCCATGTCTCCCATGGTGGCCACACTGTCTGCATAATTCACCTCTGGGCTGCTATTATATTTGAGGGAGGCAAATGAAGGTCCATGAGCAACCATCTGCAGAAAAGGAAAAGGCATACCAGGACTACATGAACGTCACATGCACTGTCAAGCTCACTGCTAGAAAAAAAATCTGTTTTATATTCAGCCATTTCTAAGAAACCATTGAATGAATACAAGGTAGTCACATGTCAACACTAAAATACACAGTATCATCTATAACCACTAACAGAGTGAATGGAAAGATGAGACAGGAGCCAACAAATTGATATAATAAAACTGCAGTTTGTCAAAGGAGAGAAATCTGTTACAACTGTCACACAAAAGTACAGAATATCCCAGTTTAGGAACTTGATCATTATTTCTACATCTATTCAGCACCTACTCTGGTTCAGGTGCTAAGCTAGGCAGTATAGGGAGCTATTAATATGACTATCATCTGATCTCAAGGAAATTAGGAATTAGTTGATGATAAAAATGCATAATACTTGAAAGACAAGGTAGCCTGTTCTTACACTATTATGAAGTCACTCAATGATAGTGTTCTCATCTAGGCAAGGGGGCCTTGACACAATCTCCTGCCTAGAGGTGGGAACTTTTTAGGGACACTTTCTTTGGTCACCAGGGTGCTCCAAAGTAGTTGATGCATATAGGCCTTAACTATAATATTTAAGTTTGAACTAACAGACAAATGAAGTATATGAGAAATAAGTGTGATTTGATTTTAGCTGAGGGTATAGAATGACTGGTGGTCTAGTTTGGCACAGGCTGTTATAAAAAGGAGGCCTTAGTGGCATTTCTTCAGGGCAACCTAAAGCAACAAAGTTCCCTCCCCACCTGTGCCATTGCTCTTGCATTTGCAGAGACCAGCTGCTATAAAAGGTTTCTACTGCGTCCAGACCTGACAGGTTTACCTGTACGTGCTTCTCCACCAACAGGACACCCAGAGTCATGAGAATCTGTTAGCAGCTCACTCACCGTTCTTTCCTGCATGTGAAGGGGAGAGCCATTGGTGGCTTTCCATTTATCCTCTTCTTAGAACCCTTCTTACCTGACATATTCAGAATAGGTAGCTGGCCAGTTCATCAAATAACATATTAAAGTCTAAAAATTACTTTTTTAATTATCATTAAATATTTTTAAAATATTAAAAACAAAACCTTAAACATTCTTTACAAAAACATTTAAATGGGCATGCTTTGCTACTCTTTGCTACTATTTTGTAGGCCTAAGGCCTTTGCTTTATGTACACATCTGCTAATTAGGATTTCTACATCTTATATAAAACATACCCATTAGGCATCATCTATGATTTCCAGTTTTGTTTCTTTATAATAAAATAAGAAAATTAAAGATACTGAGAAGCAGGCTGTTAAGAATCATTCTATGACCCTTAGTTATTCACATTTTTCCCAATCTTTTCTTATTGCCTCAGCCACACCTAATTCAACAATTTTCTTTGGCAAATTGACTAGCATTCTATTTTAGTTTTCATATGAACATTTCTCTTTAATTGTATATGATACATTAGTTTACATAATAATAAATTAGATAAAAAAATAACAAGTGCCATCAGTAAATTTGGGACTCTTGGTAAACATACACAACCACAAGGGGGACCTGAAGTACATAGGTGTACAAAAAGCTCAGCCTTCTAGAATTTATGGAGGAAACAATGTCAGCTAACCCACTTTGCTGATTAAAGAAAAATGGGTTTAGAGGAATTCTGCTGTTACTTCTGAAACTTGTAACTTTCTATGAAGGCTTACTTAATTAGAAAAAAAATTCTTTTGAACAACTTAAAGTTTCCCTCTACAACTAGAAAATCACTCAAAATACACAAATATAAACAAAAGCTACAGAGAAGGAAACAATAAATTTTGCCCAGAGTTTAAGAAAAAGAAACAAGTTTCAGAAAATCAAGACAGCAAAAGAGTAGCCGATAAAGTCTTCTATCCCACTGCTCTCTTGAAGAAAAAGTTTGTGTGAATGCAACACTGAAGTGAAAATGACCTGACGGCCCAGCTCACTTCCACACAAGCTCAGAATGACGTAGTACTCACAGTTTCTTAGTGCCATCAGCATGGGATGCAATAAAAATGACATTAACAGTTCTTTGCAGGTCTATTTGTACACATTTTGACAAGTAAATGACACAAATAAGGGCCGGCAGAACATGTGACTGGCTTTGTGTGTTCATAAAACTCTTTAAATACAATCACAGGATTCCAAGATTTGAAAGCATTTTGAAATGCCTCGTAGTACACATTTAAAAGGGACAAAGTGATTTCAGTGTCTCTAACCAAACACAGAGTCTGTTTTCATAGTGATAGAGGAGATTTATATATACCCTAGAAGAAGCTATACAGTTATACCATTTCCATGAGATGGGACAAGCAAATGTACTTAAGTTATGCTTTCCAAGGAAATAATAATATTCTCAGAGATCACTTATGATAACAATGAAACCAAGTCAGAGCTCTTTTTTCTTATATTTGATCTCCATAGACATTCATATGCCAAAGATATACAGATACTTATTTACATAAAACAAAACATTGCAAATTACCAGTTAATGTAATATGTGTGTCGAAATACCTGCAAATGATATCTTTGTAGAAACCATGGCACAATATTATGCAGCCACTAAATGATTCATTACCGGTTATTTATGAAACTCCAGTCCATTACACTGACGGTATACCATTATAGCTATTTAAGCATGGAATGTTTGCCCTCATTTTTATTCATATACTTCATGGACCTCCATGAATTTAAGGTATAGAGGGAAGACAAATTTAGTACAGAGTATAAATAAAAAGGGCTGCAAACGAACAAGATGCACCCTCTGCTGGGTTATGCTACTCACCCAGCTGTTAACTGGGCAGAGGAGATTCGAGAAAGAACCTGGTCTTCCCGGAGCTGCTGGGAGAGGCGCCCCCTTCAGGCCTTGGAGTACCAAGGCCAGCCTGTAGCACACGCACGATGCTCTTACACAGGCTACCCCCACTGTGGGGCGCTCTCCAAAGACAAGAACTAACTGATTTATCCTGGGCTCCCAGCGCTTAATTTAATGGCTAGTATACAAGAGGCAACCGATAAATGTAGAGCAGAAGAATAATGAATTCCCCCAATCTGAAATGGGTCACTATTCCTCTCTTTCCTTTTCCATTCACACACATTCACCTCTCTGAATATAAAAATCCTATCCGGCTCAAATGCCACTTTTTTCTTACAGAAATATCTAGTCTTGTCTCATTTTCTCACCTGAGGCAGAACTTTGTAACCTTTTCCTGGATTTTTCTATAATTAATATACCTCAGACTTCTAAAATTGTTTTGGAAGTCTGAATTCTTAAACCGTGACTGTCTATACCCCCTCAATGTTTTGTGTGCCTATTGCTATATGTGTGCCTTTGCTTTTCTGTGTAAGCTCCTAGAGGGGGTTCTGATTCTAACACCTCATCTGTGATGTCTTCAGCAGCCAAAGGAAACACGTGTTTGTTGACATAAGAACTCATTTAGCATCAAGACTGTGCCTGCAGCCAAATAAACGTTTGATTAAATGAAATGATATTTGTAGACGTGATTGACAGGTTTCAATAGAACAGGGCTCTTCTCAACCTCTGCAACCTTGTGCTTGCTTTAACACTGCTGTGTGTGCTCAGGGGCCGCTGACACCCAGGCTATCCTCACACTAACTATTCTATGTATTTTTCCCCCCTCAAATCTCCCAGCACTGTTTTCCTTTGATTCATCTTCCTCCTGGATCATACCACAAAAGACTTATATGGACGACCCTTGATCTATGTCTTGTCTTAAATGAAATAATTGGAGTATTTAAATGATCATTTGCCCAAAAATGGTGGGTGGCTTCTACCTTTGACCTCCAAAACCCTGCTAGACATCTATGAGTTTTCTTCAAACCCTTAATGGGGGATGGGGTTGTTCCTGGATTAGAAATGCCAATATGCTTCCCCCTATCCAAAAGGCTCATATCTTTTTATTGGGTCCTACATATCTCTCTACTTTGCAAAATAAGAGAAACAAAATGAAGAAGTACTAAATGCACAGCTTTTAGCACATTGCTGGGCACACAGGAAAGACTGGGCTGAAACAGCTTATCGGTAAAATGTATGCAAAAGACATGTTCTAACTATAAGGAACCCTGTATGTAACTGCATATTTTGTTTCACAGACAAGCCTCCTACATGTAGTCAGAGAATTCAAAACTCAACACTCAGAAAAGTTTATTTTTAAAACTCTGAGTCACACTGAACAGTCTATAGCTGGTATTTTATGTGCTTTCATTTTCAAGTTTCTCATTTACAAGGAATCATTCAAATTTTCTCCAGAGAACATAAAGCATTTTTGTTACTTCCAATCACATGTCAAATTGTTTTTATTCTTGACACTATGATCATAATTGCAACAGGAACAGTGAGGGCCACAGTGGAAGATGAGTATTTCACTGGAGCATTTCATATTCACCAAATTGGGTCATGTGTGTATACCTTGCATCTCTGACAATTCCTTCTACAGAATCATCTTACAGATTCTTAATTTTCTAAACTAAAGCTGCTGATTCACCTAAGAGAAAACATAGGAGGAACATTTATAATTATATTTGATTCAACAGCTGCTATGACCACTAAATCTCCCCCCTGTCTCACATTGAAGACACTATCATTATGTTTCTACGACTAAAAGAAGGTTGTTCTAAATGCAGATAATCTAAGAATCAGGCATTTTACTTTTATGTCTTTCCCCAGAGTGGTTTAAAAGAAAATGTTTTCGAAAACGTTTATAATGTCGAAGTTTGTCAGTTGCTGAGATCACTAACAAAGCCCAGTGTAGGCTGCTTCTAACACTCCTTGAAGACTCAAAAGAAACAGCAGAAAGCATGGTCCAGTGTAAAGCAGTGAATGTGTCCACAGGAGCTCAAAATAAGCAGGACATGTTTCCCTAACTGGTAAAAAAAAATCTGGCCTACATTTCGCACAAGTTGGGTGGTCCTAGAAATCATTATAATCTCTCACCATTTGTCTATTCTTATTTCCCCATTCCTACTTTCTGTCCCATTTTTCTCATCACAGACCCAAAGTAAAGAGCCTGCTTTGAAGGTTATCAGCTCTTCCTCAGCCGTGTAGGGCAGACTTCCCTACTGCTCAAATAGCAGTAAAAATAATTCTTGTCTACCAATTACTGAGATGATTGTAGAATCTCCTATTGGACCATCCTCTGGTTAAACATTTAAAACTCAATTAAAATGCAAATCAACAGCAGACAATATAGCAATTATGGCTATAGCACAACAAGAGAAAAAGTCTCATCCAAGAATGCAAATTTTTGGAACTGTAATTAAATGTGTAGTTATTTCCATTTTACAGAAATTTTTATGGCCAGGAAAAGAGCCAGGAAATCCCAGCTAAAAGGGTTTCCAGTCTGGTCAAAAAATGTCACTTTAGAGACAGCACAATTTTGACAGCACATCTTTTAATTTCATGTCACTAAATTGATTTTTCCTGATTGGGTGTAAATGTGGCACATTTAGATTGGGTAGGTTAATGTAGCCCAAGTCTACAGTCCTCTCAGAAAAGATGAAGGTTACTTGGTAAAGTAATTTACTGATGAGGAAGAAATATACATCTTTAGATATGTTTCGGATGATTACTGAAGCACAAAGAGATCTGTATTTGCCCATCTCATATGTTTAAGTAGCAGCAATGTCCACTACTTGCTTTAACAAAATGTGTTACACACATAATAAAACTTACACTTGGTTCAGATGGTCGATGGTGGAGGTAGGGTGGGAGGGAATGAAATTAAAACAATAGAAGGAGAACAGCAATGGGAGTGAGTATCACAAACTGCACACACACCAGAGAGGGAATCAGGTGAGAAGCACGCGATTATATGTCATTCACCTTCTGAAGATCAATTCACCTTCTGAAGATCTCAGAGCATGAGGAAGAAAACAAAAAAATTAATGGTGAAAATTAAAAATTGAGATACCTAGTAAGAAATGACTGTGGAACAGTGGAGAATTAGTAATAGCTTGTCAAAGAAGAATCATCCATATTTGAAAAAAGTTATATATTCATATGAAAAAATACATATACAATAACTAATGGGAAAGTATGTAGACACAGATAAAGCAAAGGCATATTTAAAAAAAAAGTTCTTTACTCCAATGTATTCATTGTTACCGGAATAAAAGAAAGGCATGGATGAATAATAAAAATAGACAAATAGTAAGTAACAGAAGGAAAGAGGCCTGAATATTTTCTAGGGAACAAAATGTTCTGCACTGTCTTGAAGGTATGTAAGTTAGGATCAGAAATTATTAGGATCTGCTTGTTGGGTCTCCCATTGGTCCTAAGAGCTGCATCTCTAATGAGCAATGACCTGGGCACTGATTCAGCATCTTGACATGGCCATAAACCATCTTGACATGGCCAACCTCCATCAGAGACTGAAAATACTGGTTCCAATCTTGGATATTTTCAGGGAAGTGGTAAACAAGTTCACCATCTGCCTTCCTTTACAGTAGTTTTAAAGCAATGATATTCTAAGAATAAAAGCTAACTATATGCCACAGATTAAATATCAAACCATTAATGATATCTACTATCCAGGTAATGTTAAGTATAAGATTCCATTTGCCCATACAGTTCTTCACACAAAATAATCAGTATCAAAGGATATCATGTACTGCATGAAAAAAGTTACTTCTCTGAATTAAAAATAAAAAATATAATTAAATGGTAAATGCCTAATATAAAAAATATGTTACAATATGATGAACAAAAACAAAATCCTTAGAGAAGAGATCATGTTAATCATAAAGAAAATCCTAAAGCCCTATAAGACCAAGGCATGAAAAACAGATTTTAAAATTTCAACCTCATATTTTAGCTAAGATATGCAAACTAAAACAATGGTATTGTATCCATAAATAGCAAAAATAAAAATTATAATATGTAAGTCTGGCAAGTGGACAATGAGACAAGCATACTTTCATATCCCTGCTGATAGACTACAGTGAAACTGTTTTTTGGAAATCAATTTGGGAAGAGCTTTTGACCTGGCAGTTTCACAGCTGGCAATCTAAGTAAATAATCCAAAATGCAGATAAAAATGTAAGTACACAGATTTTCCCTAAAAAATCTGTACATAATACAAAGCAATGTCCAACAAGAATGGTTAGGTAAAATGATATATTCATATTGTAGAGACACATTTTACAGTTTTTAGTTACACAATTTTAGTAAACATAATAAAATGCTAGGTGCAAAAGCAGGATTCAGTATTTTACATTAGGTATGATGTTCAAAGTGAATATGTTTTGACTGGTAAGGTGGGAGGGGGATCTCCACTCCCCCACACACACATTGAAAACTACGTGCTGAAATAACTCTCTCTATAAAGACCTTTTACAAAGAAAAGCACATGAATAAAGGAATAAAGTTTTCACTACTTTCTAGTAATGATGTGCATCAAGAACTAAATATCATTTTGGACTTAATAAGTTTGGTTTGCAATAACTGAGAATTATGAGACTCCAGACAGGGGACAGGCATGGTTAAGGAAAGCCTACCTTCAGCACATTCAAACAAGTCTTTTAAATAAAGTTGAAAGCCAGACATTTCCAGGATATCAGATAGAACTTGTGACCAAGATACCCTTGGTGCACTAAAGACATGTCATTCTTTTCTACCTGCACAGGTCTAGCACCTTTATTAACTTGTAAACCTTAAGACAAAGCATTACATATTTGAAACAACATAAAACAAACTTCTTGTCGAGTCTATAACGATCCTACAGTTCTTTCAAAGAAGTAAATTCTATTCAAAATTTAACTTAATTCTATCAAATGTTCAAAACCTTTCATTCTCAAGGGTTATAAGGGCTCTTTCTCCCAATTCTAGCTTGTAGATTTAATTACAAAGAATATGATATGCAAAATATTTTATTTCTAAAATGTAAATGTGTATCTACATACATAAATGTGTATCTACATAGATAGGCAGCCTTAACAAAAGGTATTGCAGAGACTTGCACGGTCAGTCAGTTGATTGATATTATTTACCAATGACAATAAAAGTGGAAAGGCTTTAATTTCTCTTAATTCTATGACCAGTTTCCATAATCATATTATCATCGGAACGATGAATAATCCTGAAACGCCCCTTCTCTGTTAGGACATGGCCTAATAGGTCCTTGTTTGATGATGTATATGGAGGAAGTCTGAAGTTTCCAGAGGATGTGAGGGATCTTTTCTCCAGTTTTTGTCTTTCTCCTTGGTCATGTTCATTTGTAAGTGTTCAACTTCCTTTATTTTTCTTATCAGGCAAACTGATGAACTATTTCCTAAGCTGTCCTGTTGAAGAGTGATTATATAGATTCCTGAACATTGACTACCAGGTCACTTTAAATAAATTTTTGGAATACTAAACAAATGGAATTCCTGCACTCATCTTTATTGTACCCTTGTATGACAATATACTTATATGATACTTTGTAATGGTAATAATAACAATAGAATCCAAACATAAAATAACAAGAGAATTCTCCAAGGAGAAGAATGAATGATATCAACATTTTACTAAAGTAAAAGAATATGACTTTAATTAAATATTACCTTTTCCTACCTCCTTTCTAAGGCAATTTCTAACTTTGAAAACATAACTCTGAGTAGTATTATGAAAATGGATATAAAGACAAATTTTTAAGGACATTCAAATAATTTTCCAAAGACTTTAGTTGTTTTTAAATATTACAATCTGGAAATTTTTAGTTTATCATATTTACTAGTTTTCATTCTTTGAGACTACCTGTATTTTTTCATTTTTATATTCACCCTAGACAAACTGTTTTAAACATTTGAAATGTGAACTAAGAGCCAGGTGACAGCCTCCATTTGATTTTTATAAAACCCTCAATCTATACATAATAAACATATAACAAAAATGAACTGAACTGTCAAAAATATTATATAATTTTTGGTTCTTAGGCAAATCAGAATTTTTAAATGCTGTCACAACATTTCTATTTTGAATTCAGTTTGAACATCATACCTAAAGTAAAATACTGAATCCTGCTTTTCTACCTAGCATTTTACTATATTTACTAAAATTGTTTAACTAAAGGTTAAGGTAAATTCTCAAAAGCCACAATTTGTTCACTCATAAATATTTTCACAAGGAAAATTTGAAACAAAGCAAAGAATATGGTTTTATAAAATGAGAAGTATTTTTCCACCCCATGCAAGCTATTGCTATCAACATTTTTAAATGTTCAGGTAAATTTATATAAAGGAAAAATGCATAAACCCTAACAGTACAATTTTGAAATATAGATACACCTTATATAACCCACCCCCTTATGATGATATAGAACATTTCCATCTCCCTAGAAAGTTTTATCAAGTCTCTTCCTAGTCAATCTTCCTTCACAGAGGCAATCATTCTTTTTTAAATATATATAAGCTTGCATTAGTTTGTTCTAGAACTTTCTAAATGGAATAATACAAGATGTATTTTTTTTATTTTGGGTCCTTTGCTCAGCATTACATCTGGGACAATCACCCATGTTGTTGAATATATACCTAGATCATTCATTTTTATTGCTGAGTAGAATCCCATTGTAAAACAATAATGCAATTTTTTATTCATTCTCCTATTTATAAGTATGTGAGTTGCTTCCAGTTTGGGGCTATTATAAGTAATGCTGCTATAGACTTTGAAAATTTTTATGTCTATATAAATTTGTATTTCTTCTGGGTAAATAAACAGAGTAGAATTGCTGGGTCGAAGGGTAAGAGTATAGATAATAATTTTTTTCTAATGCAAAACCTTATTTCAAAGTGGTTACAACATTTAATATTCTTATCAACAATGTATGAGAGTTCAGCGGCTCCAATCATCACCAATATTTGGTGTTATCAGTATTTTAAATTTAGGCCATTCTAGTAGGTACATAGTAGTATCTCACTGTGCTCATAAATGCATTTCCCTGAAGACGAAAAGTACTGGGTGCTCTTTACTGTGTTCACTGGCCATTCAGTGTATGCAGCTTTGCAAAGTGTTCATTGAAGTACTTTGTCCATTTTTATTAAGTTTTTAAAAATCTTTTTCTTATTGAGCATGGAAATTCTTTATATGATAATGATTCAAGTCCTTTCTCAAATATGTTTTACAAGTATTCCATCTTGCTACTGGCTTGCTTACTCATTTACTTAATCATGTCTTTTGATGAGTAGTCTAATTTATCAATTTTTATGCTCAGTTCAGGTTGCTATAACAAAATATAGACTGGGTATCTTATAAAAACAGAAATTTATTTCTGACAGACTTGGAGGCTGGGAAGTACAAGAACAAGGTGCCAGAAGATTCACTGTCTGGTAGGGATCTACTTCCTGTTTCTGAGGAAGCTATTTCTTAGCTATGTCCTCCTATGGCAGAAGAGGAGAATTCTGGTCTTTCCAACCCCTTATAGAGCCATTAATCCCATTCATGAGGGCTACACTCTCATGACCTAATCACTTCCAAAGACCCTGTCTCCTTCCTAATATTATTACATTGGGTGTTAGATACTAATGTCTACCATAACCACCACTTTGAAAAATATTATCCTATACTTTCTTCTAGTAGCATTTGAGTTTTTGCTTTTGCTTTTAGGTCTATAATCCATTGTGAATTAATTTTTATTTATGGTGTGAAGTAGGAGCAGAGATACATTTTTTTCTATATAGTTATCAAATTGTTCCAGTATTATTTGTTAATAATACTCTTCATTTCCCCATTTAATTGCTTTGGTGTCTTGAAAATAAATCAATTTACTGCATAAATAGGTGTCTGTGTCTGGACTTTATTCTGTTATCTTTGTCTATACTTAAGCCAAAATTTCAGCAACTTGATTATTATGTATTTATAGGAAGTCTAGAGTCAAATAAAACTGCTCATTTTCAAGGTTATTCTGACTACTCTAGATTCTCTGCTTTTTTGAATACATTTTAGAATAAACCTGTTAATTCCTATGACATAAAAGCCTTCTGAGATAAAGATTAAATTTAATTTGAATCTATATATTAGCTCAGGGAGAGCTAATATCTTAACCTACTATCTTCCAATGTACGAATATGGCATATCTCTCCACTTATTTAAATCTTCTTTAATATCTCTCAGGACATTTTTGTAGTTTTCTGTGTAGAGTTTCTGCCCATGTTTTATTAAATCTCCTCATAAATATTTTATATTTTCTGATACTATTGTAATGGAATTTTAAAACTTCACTTCCAATTGTTCATTGCGAGTATTCATAAATATAATTGAATTTGTACTGACTTGGATAATGAGACTTTGCTCATCTCTTTTATTAGTTCAATTCACTTTCATTGAAATTATTCATTATGATTATCTACATATGTGTTCATGTCACCCATAAATAAAGAGCACTTCTTCATCTGCATACTATGCTTTTTTTTTTCTTGAGGTAATTGCATTGGCTAGGATCTCAAGTGAAATATTCAGTAGAAGTGTCACAAAAAGCATTACCACCTTGTCCCAATCTTAGGGGAAAAGTACTCTTTTAACTGTAAGTATGATGCTAGCAATAGGGTTGGGCATTTTTGGTTTTTTGAGATGGCTTTTATCAAATATTTCTACAAGTAATTCTTTGTTGGGGTGGGCATATGTTGTCCTGGGCAGAGTAGGATGTTTAGTAGCAACCCTGGCTTCTACCAACTACAAGGGAGCAGCACTCTCCCCATATGGTCAACTGCCCCCATTTAAGAACCACTGAGTTAACTGAGGCAGTAGGTGAGACACAGACACAAGATATTCTAGTTCACTTAATCAGAGAGATCTTCAAGCAGCTCCCTGAGTGAGAATTTATTTTGTCTGAACTGCATCTGGACTTGCTTGATTCCGCTATTTATTTACACCTCTTAATTAGAAGAATCTGACCCATTACTCTGGCTCAGGGCTTATATGGAACTGGAACAATCTGCCTCAGGCCCCCCACAAGATGTTGCAGTGTCCCCTAGGGAGAAGGTATTGTCAGGCCTCCAGGCTTTCCATGTCCTTAGAGATGGCACGAAATGGCAGCAGCCTTATCCATTGTTTGTTTCCCCTCAAGAGTTAAAGTCCAGGAATTGAGGTTTTTCTCACTTCCAATGAAGGCTATTACTTTTTAAAATGACTCAATAACTTGCTCTTTTAAAGAGCCATATTTTTACACACACACACACACACACACACACACACACACACACACACACACACACACTTTCTAATCAGTATTGAGACAGAGACCATGAGCTTAGACAGAATAGGATGAGGGCTTCTGGAAAAATCAAGGCAAGATATTTACAGTCAGAGCAATGTAACTGCACACAAGGAAAACCCCTACCAAAACTCTGTTAAATATTAAGCTCTAGAGTCATTCTTCAGTGAGATCAGTTAAAATTCCCCAGATAAAGAAGAGTAGCACATGTTTTTATTATGCTAATCATTTTTAATCATCTGTAAGATTCACTTTAGCATGCTAAAAGGCCCAGGCCTATGTGCTGTGATTTGCAAACTGAGCAACTAATTTAGCATGCAGACCCAGCTGTAAACAACATAGTAAAAGGCAGGAAGGATTCCACCTTAAAGATAAGATTGCATTTTAACACCCAGGATGTTTAAGAAGTAAGATTCTTAACTTACTCTTTAGCAAACAATACCTCAGCCCACCTTGAGCGCTGGGCAGGTGGCCTTGTTTGATATGCTCCCAGACCAAGACGCTGGTATCTCAGGGAGAATCATCAGAGTAGAAAGTTGCTTGAGTTAAGTTAATTCTAAATATTCAGGGACCACTTAACAAGTCCACATCCCTAAGCCTTTATCCGGTTTCCCAAAATCCTCAACTGCCTATAAAACCCCTAGACAATGCACCACTACGGGCTCCCTTGTCCCCTCCTGGCGTGACCCAGGAGCTCTGTCCTCTCACTGTATCTCTCAATAACAGCCTCTCCCTAGCTCTTCTATCTTGGGTGTTTGTGAAATTCATTCTTCGGCTCCGCAAACAAGAACCCCAGCATCAGTATCATAAGTGCTTTTCAAATGTTGACAACTTTGACAAACTCAGCATACCTTAAGAGGCCCAACCCTACTATGTGAACTGCTCATTGAACCAATGTTTCTCAATATCTTTGACAGATGCTATTGTAAGAAGGCAGACCCTATATATTGAGTGAACTTTATAAATTGGAAAATATACATATTTCCATTTTTCAAGTATTTTTGATGCTAATAAAATGCAAAGAAATTTAAAAGCGACTTTTTTCTCATCACGTATTTTTATAGTTCTGTAACTCCAGGGAGAAAATCCCAGGCAAAATACGTTTGACACCAAAATCAGTCAAAGGGAGAAATAAAGTGGGTGAAACACATTTATTTCTTACAAGCAGTTGCCCCACGTCTCTCTCAACCCAGCTGCAGAAGAAGAGAGCTTCACCCAACCTCTCCAGTCCAGATAAGCCCTTGCTCATCCTTGTAATTACCTATTGATATGGAGATGATACTTCACTCCACCCCTTGGAAACATCTACTGATATGAAGATGCACTAAGGATAGGCAAGAGATTCTGGAAATATTGCAACTTTACCCACAAATTCATAGATACTAAAGGTAATTATGACCATCCTGTATTAGGTTTGCAAAAGCAGAAATATAAAGCAATGAAAACAGCAAACAGGGGGAAATAGGAATTATTAGAAAATTTTCTAAGTTTCACTGTAAGTAGGACATAGATGGGAGGAAAATATTTTGAAGCTTAAAATGTTGTGAAAAAAAAATAAGCAGTTGGATGGAAATTAATATGTCCAGAAGTGTATCACACAGTCCAAATATGCTATAAATCTGGATACTGCTTCAAATTCATCACCAAAATGATGTTTTTAACTATTCAATCTCTTGGGGAAATTATTTTCCATGAGACTATTACAATGGCATAATAAAAAAAAGGGGGGGGTTGAACTTACTGAAACACACTTTATAATAAAATGCTGGTATTATTCTATAACCAAAAGTCAGTAGGATCACTTTCATATAAGAATCCAAAGCATTTTTATATATATAAAAATCTTCTATTTCAAGCCTCTTGTTCAGGAAATGCCAATAATAAGATTTCATTGTAAAAATTTAACACAATATAGCTTCAATGCATGCTTAATTTGGCATATCCAAAGAAGAAACATCTTCAAGATGTTCCAAGTGTGAAGCCCAATTCAATTGTAAATGACTCATTTTTATGGATGTGATTAGCAAATTGCCAGTGCATTCAACTGTAAAGTAGCATTTTCAGCTGGTTCAAATGTACATTTAAAATAATGTGCTCCTAAAGTACTAAATTATTTTTTGCACCTGAATTCCAAATAATCTGTCTACTGTAAAAACTATGAATTCTTAATTTGGTCATGCTTTATCATAGCGTGACAATTCCTTTTTGTCATTCTTCAAGTCAAAAAACATCTACCAGTAAAATAAAAGCATATCATAAGCAAAATCTCAAGTAGATAACCAGGTAAGAGAATTCATTTGCACTAAATGTATTGTTTCCTTAAGGTCTCCTGTTTATGACTAATTGCCTACTATTCGCCTAACATAAAAATGTGTTTATCTTAAAAATTAGAGAGGTTATCACCTTTGTAGCCATTTAGAAGAGAAAACATTCTACCTGTTTTCTAAAATGAGATATAAATACATTACTAAAGAAATTTCAAACAAATGTATTCCTTTGAAATTTGATTTTGAAAAAAAAATACACAACTGAAAATTATACACAGAAACTACTTAAAATAAATCATAACTACAGAACAACAATTACTATATCTGGATACATAATTAGGTGACTATTTCTAAAATTGCACACTTAAATAGATATTCAATTTTCCTCCCACTCTAACCCCTCAACTTCTTCCTGTGTTTTTCATGTCAATTTTAGCTCACATATATATTTTTTCCTCTGCTAAGAACAATTCATTGAATGATTTTATCTCTTTAACACATTCAATGCAATTATGTTTTCTTGCTAATGTATCTGACAGTGAAGATGATTTGTGCAGATTATCCGACCCTTTCCTTTTCTCCTGTGTAACTTGCCAGCCAATGGCAGAAAGAAAATTCTTGTTCTCTAGTTGTATCAACTATCAAAATAAGAAAAATATTCCAAATAGATGAAAGACATTTGGAACACAATACAGTAGACCCAAACACAGTGCAATTCTGTTACATTTTAACAGGCATCATTGATCTTTTAGTTACCTGTTTTACTTATTCTTTGGAGGGACTCTTCAGAAAAGGAAAGGAAGAAGGGAACCTATTTTTAATTTATATTTTAATATTATCTACAGGATTGTGTCTTAATTCCAGGTATAGACAAAGATTTAAAAAGTAAATGTTTGGTGCACAATCTCTAAATATAAGTTAAATGCTGCTTTTTCTCAGTCTCCTGATAGGAAATTCAGGTTCAAATAGCTTCTGCCTAGCATCCTTTGATGGTGCTCCTCTTTGCTTACCACAAAAACCACTGAAGACAACCTTTAAAACCAAAACTGACAACCAATTCCATAATCTAGAAAAAATAGATAGATTCTAATTTTGAAAACCCTAAGAGAAATTTAGTGACTCCACGGCATATCTAGCTTTCATTTCCAATTATTAAGCTCATAGACATAGAAAACTTAGAATACATCCTTCTTTCCTTTATGAGGGAAGATGCACCCAGAGTTCACAGCTTTGGGAATAATGCTCTGAGGCAAATTCTGTCTCTCTCTCCATTCTGTCATCATTAAGAAGAAAAGTGAACATAAAGTTGGGGGAGAGGGCTATAGGGCGTATTCTAAAAGGATTAGTCTGCATAGGTAGAAACATTGGTGAATAGGCACAGAGGAATAACCCCGACTTGCTGGGAATTCCATATGCTATATAAAATGTCTCCATATAGTATCATAGAATCAGGCAATGGGAGATAAAACTGCAATTGAGGGGAGGTATCTTAAATAAAAACTGTCAGAAAATGGTAATTGAAATGGAAACAATGTCCATTAAATTATAAGTAAAAAAGTAACAAGGAAAATCCACTTGACCGGTATATTCTTGTGGCATTCCTTAAAATTGAAGAGAAAAAAAAACTTAAGCATAGAACAAGGGAAAGAGAACAAGTGTTCAAAAATTCAGAGCAAATCTCTGGAAAATTTCTTACTATAGAATCCAAAAGAAAATTTCAGAAAATAATTTGGTATCCCCATTTTGAATAAAGAGATATGACCATTATTGAAAGGAAACAGGATGAAATGAAGAAGATTCCAGGAATGTTAAAAAGGAAATAGGGTGAATGAAAAAAGGAAAGAGTATTTTAAAAAGATTACAAAGAAACTAAAACCAGAGTAAAAGAATTAATTGATGCTGAAGGTGGTAGATTTAGGCATTATTTAACTGCTCTTAAAGATCACAGAGGAAGAAAGACAAAGGAAAATATGGTGAATAGGTGGAAAAATAGGGACTATGGAGTTATCATACAGTTAATCAGTGTTTTAGAGTAGAGGCTGGAGAAGAGAAATAGAACAGAAACAATAAAAATATACTTAAAGAAAACTTACCCAACCTCACAAAGAGGAACCAAATGCCTCCAATAAAATAAATAAATAAATAAGTAAAGACCTAAATCTTAACACAGTTCAAAATCGGGAAAGCAATATATGAACAAATTGAAAGTTTAACAAAGGGATAGAAACCATAAAAAAAGAACCAAAAAGAAATCCTAGAACTGAAGAATACAATGAATGAAATAAAAACACAATAGAAAACATCAACAGCAGACTGGATCAAGCAGAGTCAGTGAAGTAGAAGACAGATCACTTGAAATTATCCAGTCCGAGGGGAAGAAAGAAAAAGGAATGAGATAGAGGGAGAAAGCCTAAGTGAACTATGGAATACCATTAAAAAAAAAAAACCACACAGTCTATGCATTAAGAGAGTTCCAGAAGGGGAAGGAGAAAGACACACAAAGCTTATCAGAAGAAATAATGACTGAGAACTTCTTATATCTGGGTAATAGTTTAGACATCCAAGCTGAAGCTCTTAAGTCTCCCCAGAATTTCAATTCAAAACTAAAAGCAGCAAGAGAAAAAAATCCTCACATACCAGGGAATGCTCGTAAAGCTTTCAGCAGATTTCTCAACACAGACTTGCAGACCAAGAGAGAAGAGGATAAATATTCAAATAGCTGAAAGATAAAAGTTTTCAGGAACACTTTACCCAGCAAAGTTGTCCTTTAGAAATAAAGGTGAGATAAAGACTTGCCCAAACAAACAAAAGCTGAGGGAGTTCCTCACCACTAGACCTGCCTTACAAGAAATGCTGAAAGGAATTCTTGAGGCTGAAATGGAAGGATGCTAATAAGTAACAAAAAAATATATGAACATATTATATTAATGGACATACAAAATGAGGTAAACAGATATCAAAGACATAAAATGTAAGTGGGGGGAACAAAGGGTAGTTTTTACATGTGATCAAAGTTATCAACTTAAAATAAACTGATATATCTATGAAATGTTTTTGTAAGCTTTACAGTAACCACAAAGTAAAAACTATATTAGATACACAAAAGTAAGAAAATGAAACAAAGCATACCACTACAGAAAATCGACAATTCACAAAGGAAGGCAGCAAGAGAGGAGGAAAGGTACAGGGAACTATAAAATCATCAGAAAACAATTAATAATGGCACTAGTAAGTCTTATCTATCACAGAAAACAATTAATAATGGCACTAGTAAGTCTTATCTATCAATAAGCACTTTAAAATTCTCTAATCAAAAGGCATAGAATAGCAGAATAGATTTAAAAATACAAAACAAGACCCAACTATATACTGCACACAAGAGATTCACTTCAGTTTCAAGGACACACACAGGTTCAAAGTGGAAAAGTGGAAAGTTATTGCATGCAAATGGAAACCAAAACAGCTGGGGTAGATATACTTACATCAGAAAAATTAATTAGACTTTAAGTAAAAAATTGTAACAAGAAACAGATAAGGTCACTATATAATGATAAAGGAGTCAATTCACCAAGAGAATATAATAATTGTAACTATTCATGGAGCCAACATTGGAACATCAAAATGTACTAAGCAAATACTAACAGATCTGAAGGGAGAAATAGACAACAATATAATACTAGTAGAGAGCTTCAATACTTTACTTTCAACCATGGATAAACCATCCAGACAGAATATCAATAAAGAAACAACAGACCGGAACAAGACCATAGAACAAATGTACCCAACAGACATATATAGAACGTTCCACCCAAAAGCAGCAGAATACACATTCTTATCAAGCATACATGGAACATTCTCCAGGATAGATCAGATGTTAAGTCACAAAAAAAGGCTTAGCAAATTTAAGAAGATTAAATCATACCAAGTATCTTTTTCAACTGCAATAGTATGAAACTAAAAATCACTAACAGAAGAAAAACTGGAAATACCACAAATACGTGGAAATTAAACAACACAGGCCTGAACAACCAAAGAATCAATGAACAAGAAGTCAAATGGGAAAGAAAAGAATACCTTGAAATAAAAGAAAATGGAACACAACATATCAAAACTTTTGGAATGCAGAAAAAGCAGTTCTAAGAAGGAAGTTTATAGCAATGAAGGCCTACATTAAGAAATAAGAAAGATCTCAAACAACCTAGCTTTACAACTGAAATAATTAGAAAAGGAACAAACCCAAAGTGAGCAGAAAGAAAGAAATAACAAAGATCAGAATAGAAATAAATAAAATAAATACCAGAGAAACAATGGAAAAGATAAAAAAATCTAAGAGCTGATATATTTTTAAAAGACAAAATTGTCAAACATTTAGCTAGACTAAGAAAAAAACAGATAAGCCTCAAGTAAAAATAAGAGGAGACTTTAAAACTGAAACAAAGGATCATAAGAGACTACCATGAACAATTATACACCAAAAAAATGTATGACCTGGAAGAAATGGATAAATTCCTATATACAACCTATCTAAATGAGTCATGAAGAAATATAAAACCTGAACAGCAATTCAGTTATCTTAAGGAGATGAGTAAGACTGAATGAGTAGGGAGACTGAATTTGTAATAAAAAATCTTGCAACAGAAAGAATTCTAGAACTAGATGGTTTTACTGATGAATTATACCAAATATTTAAAGAGGAACTAACTCCAATCCTCAAAATGCCCCAAAAAACTGAAGAGGAGGAAATACTCCCAAACTCATTTTATTAGGCAAGCATCACCCAGACTCCAAAGCCAAATAAAAACATTATAGGAAAGGAAATGTACAGACTATATTCCCAATGCAGACACATACAGCAATGGAACAGAATCGAAATCCCCCCAAAAAAAACACCACCAAACAGAACTCAACAATACATTAAAGGATAATTAGCATGTTTGAGAGAGATTTATTCCAAACATACAAGGTTTTATAATAAACACTCTCAACAAATTGAGTATAGAAGGAATTAACTCAACATAACAAAGGTCATATATGACAAGCTCACAGCTAATATCACACTCAATGGTAAAAGTTTGAAAGTATTTCCTCTAAGACCAGAAATAAGACAAGAATGCACACTCTCACCACTTACATTCAACATTGTACTGTAAGTCCTAGCCAGAGTAATTAGGCAAAATAAATAAATAAAAAGCATCCAAATTGGAAAAAAAGAAAAACTCTCTTTGTTACTGATAACATGATCTTATGGATAGAAAATCCTAAAGACTCCACAAAAAAACTGTAAGAATAAACAAACTCAGTAAGGTCTCAGAATACAAACAACAGCAAAATCCAGTTGCATTTTTGTACACTAATAGAGAACTACTGGGGAAAGAAATAAAGAAAACAGAGCACAATCTCATTTATAATAGCATCAAAAACAGCAGTTTACTTAGGGATATATTTAACCAAGGATATGAAAGATCTGTACACTGAAAACTATAGAACACTAACAAAATAATTGAAGATGACACAAATGGAAAGATGCCCCATATTCATGGATCAAAAGTTATTGTTAAAATGCATCTGCCACCCACAGCCATCTATAAATTCAGTGCAATCTCTTTCAAAATTTCAATGAGTATTTTTCACAGAAATAGAAAAAAATCCTAAAACTGGTATGGAACCACAAAAGATCCTGCATAGCCAAAGCAATTCTGATAAATAAGAACAAAGCTGAAGGTGTCATACTGACTGACTTTGAACTATACTACAAAGCTATACTGATTAAAAGAGTATGGTACTGGCATAAAAGCAGACACATACACCAATGGAACAGAATTGAAAACCCAAAAATAAACCTATGCATATATAGTCAACTAATATTTGACAAGTGAGCCAAGAATACTCAACAAGAAAAGGATAGGCTCTCCAATAAATGGTGCTGGGAAAACTGGATATTCACAGGCAATAGAATGAAACTGGATTCCAGTCTTACCCCGTACATAAAAGTCAACTCAGAATGGATTAAAGACTTAAATCTAAGACCTGAAACTATTGGACTCTAATGAGAAAAAGTAACATAGGGAAAATTCTCCTTGACATTAGTTCTCTCAATCATTTTTTTAGACATCACAGCAAAAGCACAACATATAATAAAAGCAAAAATCAACAAATGGGACACATCAAACTGAAAAACTTCTGCACAGCAAAAGAAACCAACAAAATGAAAAGGCAACCTATGAAAGGGAGAAAATACTTGTAATCCATACATCTGATAAAGGGTTAATATCTAAAATAAGTAAAGAACTCAATAGCAAACAAACCATACAACTCCTACAAGAAACCAGGCCCAAATCAGCCAATTTAAAAATGGGCAAAAGAAGCAAACAGACATTTTTCCTAAGAAGGCACACAAATGGCCAACAGGTATATGAAAAGGTGCTTGATATCACTAATCATCAGGAAAATGTAAATCAAAACCATGATGAGATATCACCTTATACCTGTTAAAATGTGTTAGTCCATTATCAAAAAAAAAAAAAGATAACAAATGCTGCAAAAATGTAAAGAGAAGGGAAAACTTGTGCACTGCTCATGAGACTATAAACTGGTGCAGATACTATGGAGAACAGTATGGAATTTCCTCAAAAAATTTAAAATAGAACTGCCCTATGATCAAGACATTCCACTTCTGAATATATATCCAGAGGAAAGTAACTATCTCAGAAAGTTATCTGTATTGCTATGTTCACTGTGGTATTATTTACAAAAACCACGGTTTGGAAACAAGTATCTCTCAACAGATAGATGAATAAAGAAAATGTCACATACGTACATACATACATGAACATTAATAAGCCTTAAAAAAGAAAGAAATGCTTCTGTAGCTCCGGAAGTAAGAGGGATCCCCTCCTGGGACAAATTCCCTATTAATCTGGTGAAACCAAAGGAGGACAGCGGGAAGGGTAGGTTGGGAGAACGAATTTTTACTGCTCACAGCTTGCTCAGGATCGCTAGCCAGGCCGGGCTCTGTCTGTCTCCTCCAGCCCCGCTGGCGCCCTCCTCCATGCCGGCCTCTTCCGAGAGGAGCTCCATGGGCGGTGGGGCCACAGTGACTGGCACCAGGCCAGTTAGGTACCAGGAACTGAGGGGAGGAGAGAATGGCCATTTTCTCTCCACCTCTTGCCCCGGATCAATCGTGAGGCTCTGCTGTGGTAAACACCCATTGATATGAAAATGGACTAAGGCTAGGTGGGTGATTCTGGAAATTCTGCCGTTTACCCCACATCTGTCATTTGCAATATATGGAGGGCAATATGCTGGGAAATAAGCTAGATAGGAAGAGAAGTATTGCATTGCATCAGTGAGGTGGAATCTTAAAAAAAAAGAAGTCATAGAAATAAGAGTAGAATAGTAGTTGCCAGGGGTTGAGGGGTGGAAAAAATAGGAAAATATTGGTAAAAGGTACAAACTGTCAGTTATAAGATGAATAAGGTCCAAGAATCTAATATATACCATGATGACTTAAGTTGATAATACTGCATTCTATAATTAAATTCTGCTGAGGGTAGATCTTAAGTATTCTCATACAAACACACAAAAGGTAATATGTGAGGTGATAGATATGTTAATTAACTTGATTATGGGAATATTTCCACAATGTGTACATATATCAAATCAACATCATGTTTTATGCTTTAAATATATTACAATTTTGTCAGTTACATCTCAAAAAAGCTGAAAAAAGAAAAAAATAATTGCATATTAAGGGTAAGTAAAAATATCAGAAAGTTATAAAATGGAGAAATTAAATAGACCCTTATCTGCTCTCAAATGTGCAAATATATGAAATACATACCCACAAACATAAAGGAAATTCGTATCAAAAGATAATCTTAAAAATAAAAACACAAAGCCAAACTTTAAAACATTCCTAAATGGCACAGATTTAAAAGGAAATAAAAATCGTAATTACAAACTATTTTAACATTATGGACAATTAGAAAATCTACATAAAAGCTGATGATGCATGTTAAAAGATGGACTTGAAGGGGGGTAAATTCATGATATTTAGGTTTATTTTTTTTAATGAATACAAATAAAAGAACAAGACTATCAACTCAGTAAGCTAGAATAGTTAATAAAAGTCAATGACTCGAAGGAAAACAGAAAAAAATAAATTAATAAAAATAAGAGCAGAAAAATGTAAGTAAAACTCTTCAAGACTAAGCAAGAAAGAGAAAATTAAAAAATTTTTTTAAATTACAAATAGACAAGGCCAAATAAGATTTAAATATCATAGAAGAATAGTATATATAATCCTATTCTGATTAACATGATAATCCTGATTCAGTGACTAATATGAGAAAACATAAATTAACAAAAGTGATCTATAAAGAAATAGTAACCAGAATATAATAGAACACATATATAGCAGAAACAGCTCTTAAGAAATCTATCTTTAAAAAAGGAACAAGGCACAGATGGTTTCAGAAGCAAACTATTTCAAAATTATACTGCATCTCACAACATAAACGTGGAAGGCTACCATACTCATTTTACATGGATATTATAAACCTGATATCAAATCTGACAATGACTATTTTTAAAAGATAAACTTATCTCACTTTTATTTTTTTTTAATTAAGGTATCATTGATATACACTCTTAGGAAGGTTTCACAAGAAAAACAATGTGGTTACTACATTCACTCTATTGTCGGGTCCCCCCCATACCCCATTGCAGTCACTGTCCATCAGTGTAGTAAGATACCACAGAGTCCCTACTTGTCTTCTCTGTGCTGCACTGTCGTCCCCATGACCCCACACAAACCATGTGCACTAATCATGATACCCCACAATCCCCTTCTCCCTCCCTCCCTACCCACCCCTCCCCTTTGGTAACTGCTAGTCCCTTCTTGGAGTCTGTGAGTCTGCTGCTATTTTGTTCCTTCAGTTTTGCTTCATTGTTGTACTCCACAAGTGAGGGAAATCATTTGGTGTGTGTTTGTCTTTCTCTGTCTGGCTTATTTCACTGTTATCTCACTTTTATTATAATAAAAATATAACTAAGTAAAATAGTCACATAAACTACAAGCCTGTATAAAAAAAAAGAAATGCCACAACTACATAAAAGTTACTAATACCTGAAACAAAGAGACAGAGGCAGAATTAACATTTTCCACAGTAATACATTTTATTAAAATATCAAAGAAAAAGGATATAATGGACAGTAAGCCATTCTAGATAATAAAGTGTATTAGAAACTTACAGGGACAAAACATGATTATTAGCTCCAGATGAGATAAACAAGTGAAGAAGAAAGATGAACTGCCAAAGATACCTATGTCAAATATGTATACTAGGAAATTTTAGTATAAGAAATATGGCATTTCACATCACTGAAGAAGGTATAAACTAATCACAACAAGTTATTAAGAAAATTGGCATGTCTATGTCCAGTAAGTACTCAAGTCACATGGGAAGAGGCGAAGCTCCAGAGGTCAGCCTCCAAATTCAGTCAGGCAAGCCATTTAAAATTAAACAGCTCATGGACAGTGCCGATGGGACCATGAACGCGAATCGACTGCATGTGTGTGCATGCGTATATGTGTGTGCACGCTCATCCACCCTTTCCTCCCTACGCTTCATTTGCCACTATCCCTGTGTTATATTAGATTAGAAAAGGAGAAATAATCACAATTTCCCAACAAATTATGCCCCCCAAAGTTAACCAAAAGAGCTTAGCAAAAAGAGTAAAAATCTAGAAAACTTTATTTTTTCCATAGGCCATTTCTTATTTCCATGACATTCAAAAAAATAGAGATGTTTCTATTCCATTTATTTAGAAGAGCAGAAATACATAATCTCATTAAATGCCACTGAGAATACAAAAAAGAGAATACAAATTCTGCCTTGACAGAGGAGAAATGCTTTTATATCCTGGTAAAACCTGGTGATTTCCAAATTGTATCATGTCTGACTTTCCAACTATCCGTCACTTTCTCAGTATGTTCTATAACAGAACCATGTGTGACAGTGAATTTAACTTTGAGAATTTTCCAACATTCCTTGTCGGATTCTGCAGTACCAAATACCCAGGAATTGAAGTTTCAAACTATTCTATGCCACACCCACAACCTTGCTGCAGACAGATATTCCAATTTAAAGAAATAATAACAAGGAATCTTTGGTAATTGGTCACAAAACCAATGCCATTGTAAGATTATCAGCCCATCAGATAAAAAGAAAAGCCAGAAACACAGCACTAAAAGATGCCGGAGGCCAAAATGCGTTCAAAGTGCAGGTTAGAACGCCCCCCAGGGATGGTACCGCTGAACTCAGCGGGGCTCATGAGGACGGTATTCAAGGAAAAGCCAAAGAAGGAAATTGAAATGTAGTTTTCACGACCATTTTTTCCCAGGTGACAAAGAAAATTCAGATAACAAAATAAATGCCCTGCGACAGAGCTGATCGATTCAAACATGAAGTTCCCCCTTGGCTCTCAATCTTTTCTTCTTGATTAAAGAACCCACCCACCATGCCTACCACCTGCGCCCAGTATTCTACTGGCTTTTAGCAACAGAGCAGTGGCTGAGCTTTTCTTTCAGTCTTCTCTTCCAGGACAACAGCAAGGAGAAGTTACCGACTTTGCGTTTCTGCCTTCATATATATTATAAACATACTGTGCTCTGCAAGTACATGGCTTTCTGCCTAAATACTCAATGTTCTGTTTTTTCTAAAGTGTGTGATGAGAGTCTGTTAACATCACTTAAATCTTGTTATGGGGGAATGCATCAAAAAAAGTCACTGATGCCCAAATCAGTAAATGTTAATGCCCTCAGCATCTTCCCCCTGAGACAAATTGGGGATAAGGAGAAACAGGAATTAAAATGGGGAACTAAATTTGAATTATATTTACAATGAATTCTGTTTCCTACAACTTCAACACCCCAGAGCAGCCACATTTTACAGAAAAACGGTACTCACTGCTCACAATGCGTCCGCTGGCCATACACAGTTGAGCAAACAAAAACTATGGGAAACCACTGGACCCTGAAACCTTGACATTAAAAAATCAATTTAGGAAAAAACATTTGAAATGGTTAGATAGGTGCACTGGTAGATTAGATAAAGAAAGAGATCTGTAGGCTCTCTCGCTTCTTCTAGGAATTCAGAAATATATAAATTGTTTTGAATTATTTCTTTCCTCTGATAAGAATGCCCACTTGCTTGGGGTAATACTGTCTCTTAGCAGAGGACGCTGAAAGCACAACTGTTGCCAAAAGAAAGAAAAGATACATTATTTCTCTCTTCACAGCACCACCAGATGGAAACATTAAGGCCACTGGGATATGTTGACATGGCAAGACACCTGTGTCATGTGTAAAGCAGGTGACAGTGTGCAGGGGACTTTTTGTGCCACATTGTAATGCTAACTTGCTTACGTATCATATTCCATGTTGATTGCTGGCAGATTATTCAATATACACTTTAGTCACCAGTAATACAGGTGGACTGATGAACATTACAATAAAGGGATTTTGATATGCAAATCCTTAGTGTTTTTTATCATTTAAATTTATCATCTAATATAAAAGTGATATCATTTGAGAGCACTTCTCCTTGAATTCACTTTGGGCTTTAATGGATATACACTGGTTGATTGGTGAGTACATGTACCGTTTTCCCTCTTTGGAAAGTAGGTAAAAATAGTAATGAAGCACTAATGCTTGATACAGCTGCCATACTGAAATGGCACCATGGAGGCCCCTTTCATTCTTCAGATGATCTTCTTCTGGGTTTGAATTATCTGCCTTTAAATGCAAAGTCTTCCCAATATTGGCCCTTTCTGTGACCTTACAGCTACGAAACCAAACCAAGCAATAATCCCACTCTACCAGCACTTTTGGCATGACATCTAGAGAATTTTGCTTTACTGTGAACACCCATTTTGAGAAGAACAATAAAAAACAGGAGTGTTTGCTAAAAATGAAGGCCAGGGCAGAAGATCTGGGAACAATGACATATGAACAATACTTGGAGGGACTGAAGGTGCCTCACTTAAAGGAAGAGAAGTCTTAAAAGAGTCTGAAGAATCAGAAGTGAGGAAGAGGAATTGAAATTTCTCCTTTGAAGCACCAGTGAGCATGTAGTAGAAGTGGGCTAGGTCCTCCACAAACCCAGGACTTCATCCCAGGCACAGTTAAAACTGTACTTCTCAGCCACTCTTGCAATTAGATGGGGCTGACCTCTAGACTGAGTCCTGGTCAATAGTAATGGACAGAAGTGTTATGACCCATTCACAGGTCTGGCCCTTAAAACTCCTGTGTGATTCTCCACAGTCTCCTGAGAAGAACCTTAAGAGCTAGAACCTTAAGAACCTTAAGAATTAGTCAATCTGCACCTTGCTCTTGCTGTCTCTCTGATATTCTTACTCCTGAATCTTCTTTTATGAGGTCTTTCTGTTGCTCTTCCTTCTCTTACTGTGAGCCTTTGCTCACCTCCTTCAACACCTGCTTTTGAGGGGCTACTCATGGTCTTGCTCATGGTTTTTATATGCGTACATTGCCTCCCCAGCCAACCAAGAAATTCTTCAAAAGGGGAAACAGTCCTTCTGTGTTCCCACCAACATACGTGGCAGTGTGCCCCATACATAGGAAACTTGAAATTTCACACCTAGGCAATTTCTACTAGCCAAGTGAGACCAACTCATTAAAACCAGCATTTCTCATGATTAGAGACATTTCTAATTTCCAGGTGTCTGTCCCTTGTGTTCATCAGCCAAAAATCCATTTAGAAAATAAGGCTCCATTCCCTGTGTTATTTTCAGATTCACAGAAACACCTGCTCATCTTCTTAAGTGGATTGGAACACTGCAGAGACCTAACATCAATAGATCAACAGCAAAAATGAAAATCTAGCAACCTTAGTGCACCTCTCTATGCAAACCCTGATATCCTTTTAAAATAACCTCTACTGTTTAATTCAGCCCAAGCCCCAGTGTTTGAACAAGATAACTTCATCTATTTTCCTCATATGAAAAAGAACTTTTGCCCCCTCAGGCAGGTGATTGAATAAGTATATAAACACTCAGAGATCTTTAAAAGTTTACATGTTTTCAAATGAATACTTTCCTTCTAGCCTCTCCGTCTGAAAAAGAATCACTTTTTAAAAATCCTTCCCACTTTTCTCAAATACTTTGTTTTTACTTACGCGGATGTTATTAACTCAAATTTTTCATAAAACATGGCTACACCATGGATTAATTTAACAGCATAAGAAAATCAATGATCCCCAAGCATCTAGAGAATGGGCCCTCAACACTGACCAGAACTCCACCACTGCCCAAGACATTTCACAGCCTCTCTCCACAAAACCGCCATATTTCAAATTATCTCAGCTTCCCTCACACCTCTACCTCTCTCCACTGCTCCATTGCATACAAAGTCCGGTCTCTTACTTGGTAGGAAGAGAGCATCCCTAGGAGAGGAACTTTCTCATCCTCCCCACACCAGGCATGCAAACAGGGGCGTCTCTCTACCCACTCCTCTTCTCCTGAGCCAACACTGCCCATCTCCCTTCTCCTCTCCAATCAAATTCTTACTATTGACTTTTAAACATGCTCAGGTCTCTCCCATCTCATCTACACCCCTTCCCCAAGTCCTGCCTGTTCTGTTTGCTCTTCTCTTCCAGGCGAGACTTGTCTATTCTGACTATACCCAGTGTCACAGGATACACTCACTCTTCACCCTGATCTAATCTAACTTTTTCTATATCCTTCCGTAAAAATACCTCCTGCTAAGATCACCAATGCCAATAATTCCAAAGGACTTTTCCAATCCCACATCATTTGAGCAGCATTTGATATTGCTGGCGATTCCATCTTTATCAAAGCATATCTTCCCTTTGTTTTCATGATTCTGGGTGCTTTCCTTCTATCTTTTGGGATATTCGTTCACCTCCACTGTAGGCTGGTCTTCCTTCGCACAGCCATGAAATGAAGGTCCTGGAGTCTCGGTCCTCAGCTCTCCTCTCTTGGCACTCCAGGCAATGGCCTCACGGCCATGATGTCATTTACCACCTGCACACTATACACAAAGGGGCATCTCCAGTCCAGATCTCTCTGCAAGGCTCCAGAAATACAGATGTAAAGGCCAGCTTGATGCTTCTGCTTGTCTCTCTCAAAGTCACAGTCACCCTAAATCCAACAAGTTCAAAATTGGCCTTCAGACCTGCCTCCCAATCTCATCTGCCTCTGGTGTCCCTATCCCAGTGAATGGTGCCACCAACTGTCTGGCTGCACAAACTTACTTTTCTTCTCCTGATACTATATTCAATCTATCACTGGTCTCTGCCCATTTTTCCCCCTAACTACTTCTGACATCCATCCACTTCTCTCCATCTTCACATCACAACGTTAGTCCAGCTCTCTGTCCTATCTGGCCTTGTAGCCTCTGCACTTCTCTCGCGGTCCTCCCCCAGGAGCCCTTGGCTGCCTGTCAATCCTGTCTTCACTGAACTGAAAAGAGCTGGATTTCTAAATCACAAATTTGACTCTGTCGCTCCCATTTTTCAGTGACTTTATTTCGCCCTAGGATTAAAGACTTCTCTATGACCCAAAGGCCTTGCTTGGTCTGGCCTCCAGTTATCATTAAGGCCTCATCCAGCACCTTACTCCCAGGCTCTCCCCTCCACTTCCCCAACCCCAGGTCACTCTGGCATTCTTTCAGCCCCTAGAACTTCAGTGCCCTGACCTACTACTGAGTCTCTGCCTTCCCCCTTCCCTATCCTTCACCTAGCTCGGGCTGGCCGACTTCCCTCCCCTCTGAGGGAAGACAGCCCTAACAAGAACAAGCCCTCCTATTATTCTGTCTAGTAGCATCATTTCTCATGCTACCATGAGTGCTTGTGAGGTCCAATTTTCTATGTATTTCTGTGAACACTTGACTAAGCATCTGCCCCACTAGAAGGTGAGTTCTATGGAACAGGAACTCCTCTGTTTCCTTCAACACTATCTCTAGGACCTAGCAGAGCACCAACACATTATAGACACTCAATATAATATTTGTGAAATGAACAAATGAATAAATTGACTATTTACTATATTATAGTGAGAGCTATGCTACCTTTAAAATACTCTAAATGTTATCACCATTGTAATAGATTATTAGTTTTACATTTTATCATTTTTTTATAATGTACCTAATGTCTGTCCTTGTAATAAATCTCTACTACAGGGAACATGTTCATTAGTTTTTGTATCTGCAGGACCCAGCACAGTGCCTAAAAGGTGGCAGGTACTCAGAAAATGTCTGTTGAAAGAATGGAAGAAGTACTGACCCAGACTCAAGGAGGCTGTATGGATAAAAAGAGGTTCAATGTGTAGGCTATGGAATTAGCACTCTAGATTCAAATTCCGGCTCTATCCCTTGTTACAATAATTGGGTAATCACGGACAAACTACTGAATTGGATAAAGCTCTCTAAAATGGGGGTGGTAATACCTAATCTCATACAGGCACTGTGAGAATTAAGTGAGATAATCCTTATGAAGCTTAGTTTGCAGCCAAACCTCAGGGTGCACCTAAGGTATACTCAGAGAGGGTATTGTTTTCAAACAAATAATGCACAACTGCCTCAAGCCATCCTTGAAACTCTGCACAGAGAGAGACAGAATATATCATAGTCACTTCACATAGCCCTACCTGCCAGCATCTCTGTCAAAGGAAAATGTGACCTGCAGAATGACACTGGAATTTATACTCCATAATAAGACAGCCACCAGGGCTCCCACAGACAACCTGGAATGCCATCTTTTGAGTGGTCTTTTATATGTATGTAATTTCTTAAAAGGATGAGCAAAAGTTAAAATAATGATGATGATCACGATAGTTTTGTCACCAAACTCAAGCAATAGTCATCAGCCTTCTTACACAAGAGCTCAGCCCTGCTTAGTGGGCATTAGGATTCAGTGTTCTAGTTTTAGGGAAAAGTTTGCCTGGCAGGATATTTAGTCCTAGTTACTGAAAGACTTGAGCAACTTGACCCTCTGCGGGACAATGACTGAGTAAATGGAGGCAGGTGGGAACACAATGAGGGTGCTGTTATAGGTAGACAGAATTTTTTTAGGTTTGATGAGGTTTCAGTCACCCTTTCCCAGAAGAGCCAGTTCTGATGGCTCTCCAAGAGAGAAAGGAGGGGTCCTAGCAATGGCATGTCATTCTAAGAGGGTAGACAGTGACAGCACCCCTGGTGAGTCTCCAAGCAGGTAGGTGCAATTATGCTGTAGGGGAGACTACAAGCCTTTAATGAAAAAAATCCTTGATCTGACACCTTAATGCTAGAACTTCTTTGGAAAATTATTTAATGACTCAATTATGATGGCAGTTCATTCAGTCATTCTACAAATACTTATTAAGTACTTTCTAGGTGCCAGGCATTGTGCTAGATGTGGTGACACAATGATAAACAAGAGAGACACAAAGCTTGCCTGCAAAGGAGGCTATTGTCTACCAAGGGAGACAGATAAATCAGCCAAAACAATTAAGTGTACAGATGGGAACACATGGGGAAAACACCAAAACTAGTCTACAGCAGAAGTTAGGAAAGTGTTCCAGGGCTTTCTGCCAACAGCAGAGAATGGTCTTGGCATCTCAGATGAGTGGGAGGGAGCAGAGGAAAGACAAGGCGGAGGGACAGCACAGGTGAACAGCCCAGGAGGGAGCAGAAGCAGGCTGTGCAGGTGGAATCACCACAGCACGGGAAAGCCAGGAATGGGGCCCTGCCAACAGACGGACATGCCAATTACCCCACGCAAAGAAGGCATTCTGACAACTCCTCTTGAATCACCTTAACACCCAGAGTTTGTGTCTTTTTTAAGGAAAAAGGAAAGGACTGTGACATACATGGTGTTTGGTAATATTTTCTCTGAATAAAAGTTGTTTGAGGTATCTGAGCCCATGCTAGCCAGAAAATTTGTAGCAATTTGCTGCACTGTCTGGTGGAGAAATGAGCCCTGCACAGCCAATGTGTCCAGGTAAGAACAACACACTTCATAGAACAGATGGATCAGGAGTGACATGCATGCTTCCTTCAGCACAGTTTACATGGAATTTCTCATCTACACCATAATTATACTCTAGATGTCATTAACAGTAACAGTGAACAAATAATTTGGTCTATTTTCTTAGTTACTCAAAAAATATATATTGCATACATTTGCATATTGCATATGATATGCAAATTTATCAGTGCATATCATTATGTGTCCAAGGTTCTGGGGAGAACTGGGATGGTGTAAAAGCAAAGTTGGTGATAACAGGTAATCTAACGAAGAGAAAACCAACCTGCACTCTGGAACCCAACCTCCTGAGGTTTAAATCCTTCAACTTCTTACTAATTCAGTGGCCTTGGGTTATCACTTAACTCCCCTCAGCCCTACAATGTGGCGATAAAACACTATCCTGAAGGGCTGCAGGACTGAATGAGATAATGTGTGCAAATCACCTAGGAAAAGTTCTGCTCTTGAATTTACTGGTTCAGAAAGAGCTGGATCCCAGGCTCTGGCCTCCCTCACTGGGATTTGCAAGCACATATATGGATACCATGGTCTGGCAGCCACCCAGGTTCCCTGTTCCTGCAAACAGTGGCCCGATAGCCACCCCTTGTGCAGAGTGCAAACTCCCTCTACAGGACAGAACTGTGTCTTTGCTGAGGACCATTTAGGCAGGAAATTCCAGGGTCCAGATGCCCTGGCCATGACCTATAAAAGGAAAGTTTGAATCCTTAACCTCACAGAATCCTGACCTAGTAAAGAGTGGTGTAGCCAGAGGAGGGCTGAATCGGAGTTCTTTAACATGTGGGGCCAGGCAGGTGACCCTCTTGCCGAAGTCTAAGGGCAATTCAATTTGGAAGTAAGTGCTACAAGAGTATAAGGATTTTTAAGGCACTGTCTTTCCAGCAGACCATTTCCCTTGGCTCTACTTCTACAACAATCTGCTTTCCTAAGCTACCCTATTCCTATAGCTATTTCATAGGAATGCTACTCATGTTCTTTCCTTTTCTTTCTTGAAACTCACTCTGAATCTTGAACAAGTCCAAGGTCTGAAGGTACTTGCTCATTGCTCTGTATGCCTCACAATATCCTCTGGATAAAAGAACTAAAACCTTACCTAAACTTTGTTGGTCAGTGTATGGATTTGAATAAGTATTTTAACTACTGTTAATTATACTTTGTATAATGACAATTTCAAAGGTGGGAAAAGTTTTAGAAATCTAAGATGAACTCCTAAGACTAAGAGAAATGATGCCCATAAACTTACAAGAAAAAGACAGTATCACCCAAAGGGTGACGGAGTTATTAGCTATCTTTATGGTCACATACTTATCTGAAGTATATTTATTCATACTAACAACAAATTGTGAAATAGTCAATTCAGTGGCCATATATAGATAGAGCCCTGAGTCACTTAAACAAAAGAATCCTCACTCTGTCAAGGAGACATATGATTCATTAAACAGTCAGAAGGAGAAAAGTAAAAATCCCCAACAGAAAAGTCAAGAGGTGGGATACTGAGCTTGGAAACCATAACGCACCCACGCTCTGCGTCAGTACCCTCCAGGCAGAGATCTGACATTCTATGGGTGGGGGCAAAGCTTGGTGCCACCTGCCCAAGCCAACACTGGCACTAAGGCCAGGGCAGCAAGCTCAGCAAGATGGATGGTCAGAAGGAAAGAGCCTGCCAGGACCTGCCCCTTGGCAGCATCATTACACTCGTTCCTCAATGAGGACCCTCTCATCTCTTCTCTTAGTTGTAACGCATGACACACCCTCCTCACTGATTCACTGTGGTGCTCATCTTTGAAACACAAATGCTAACCTGCTAACTATCCCCAAGGCTGGAAACTCAAAATATAGGAAAGATGAATAAGTGCATCTGGGGCTCCAAGGACTAATGTCATAAAGCTGTTATCATTTCCCACCCAGCGTTATTTCACCCACTCACTTGATGTACATCTGCGGCCCATTCACGCTGCATATGGCTACAGACAGAAAAAGCCTCAGTTCAAAACTAGCACAGTGGTCTGGAAGAGGCTTCTGCTACAGCGTGGCTCCTTCTTAGTTTTGGCTCCAAACCTTACCACCCTAACATAAGGATGCTGAACAAGCCTACAGTGAAGGCCAGAACATTCCAAATATGGCTTCCAACTCTGTGGCTGACTTACTAATGCGTGGCTTGAGCAAAGTATTATTTAAAATCTAAAATGCCAAAAACATCTACTCTATCTCTGCTTTCTGTGAACACGGCAATATTTTCAACCAAAGGAGAGTCTTTTCTAGACAAAATGGACTTTCGTTCAAGAGTCCTTCAGTCTCTTCCAGGAACCCTATCAGCAGTTAAACCTCTCACCATAAATCATTACAGACTTAGCATAATGAATGCTTCCCTGTAACATTGGCTTCCCTCCCAAGCACTTAGAAAACAAGTGTGACCTGCCCCACCTTGCTTTACTCTTGTAACAAAGAACAATATTGAATGACTAATTACTATAGTTTCTGTTTTCCCTTACTTTTCTTGGATGAGTAATATTTTGGTAATTCATTCAATGTGAACTTACAGAATCAATTTCTAAAACACTAAAGGAATGAAAAGAACAGGAAGAATATGGTCTCTATCTTTATGCAGCTTATAAGAGAGTTACAGAGGGGAAGAACCTAAAAAATATAAACAATATAAAACAGACTGTAATTAAGTTCTGAAACTAGTAGTTTACACAAGTGCCATAGGCACTGGGAGAACTGAGTAGATGGCTGGGAGCCAGGGTGGGCAGCCATGGAGGGGGTAGCAGAAGGCTCCAGAAAGGGGTTGGAGGTATTTGAGCTGGGTGAACAGAAAGGTCTGGCAGAACTGAGGTTCCTGACCTTTTTTGTGCCAAGGACCCTTTGTAAGCCTGAAGTCTAAGACCTCACAACATCTAAGAATAAATAAAACAAAATATATTGGATCACAGAGGAAATCAATTATAGACATTTCTGCCATAATGCTTTCTTGAAAAAAATAATTTTTAATGCAATCAATATCGGGAAAAATCTGGGCATAACATACATTTCACTTCTGCTTTTATACCATTCCACCCATAAGAATCTCTAGATGAATGCAAACTCAACACCCACTGAGCCTCCCCACATTGCAATACATAAAATGCACAGACACGCATGCCTCAAACTTCTACTGGCTTCCTGAACTCACCACTGGTGTTGTCAGCTGCACACATCCACACCTGGTATCACAACTGTCCATCTGAGTTCAAAGAACTCACTTCACAATAACTCACAATCCTCACCCATTTCCACAAGCACACTCCCGGTCTTTTTCAAGGTCAGGTACCATATTTATTGTAGTACTTATTAATTTCTGTATTTTTTTTAACCATTTAACATATAACTGCATATAACATCATTTTTCTTAGGTTCCTATTTTTTCTTTTAATGTATAATTGACACAATTTTCGAGTAGTATGCCCCAAACTCCATGGTCCCGTGAACCCTGACATTTTCACTGTGTGATTTTGCATAGAGGGTGATTTTTAGCAGCATGCATGTTGGCAATGCAGCAGAACTGACTGTATATTTAAAATATTCTTAAAACAAATTTGTAAAATAGTAACATGTATGCTATGCTTCTAACATATTAAATTACAAGATCTAGTAGCTGGCCAAATAAACTACCATAATTTCAACTTATTGATAAGCACAAATGGTATACAGAGACACTTGTAATGTGTAACTATAATGTGACATGAGAATACTGTGATTTCTATGAATGACAAAGCCACAGACAGGTCTTACTAATTCTCCTATGATTTGTTGCCTACACTGATAACTGAAGAAAATGTTAAATTTCAGAAACAGATTGATAACAATAATGACATAGATGTTACCCATCTAGTCTCTTTGATGCCCTGAATTCTGTCTTCATCATCCAGGAAAAGAATCCCTGTTATAGACAGAGTAGAAAATGAAAAGCACTTCTATCAAAAGAATTGAAGTAGGCAACAGCGTAATGTGATGTGAACTGCCTAGCTGGAAACAATAATACATGATGGTGACAAGAAGAGGGATAGGTGGAGAAGGGAGGGAGAGAAAGCAGAGAACATGTGGAAATAGAGAATGGGCCAATTTAAGTCCAGGTGAGATTTCCTCATGACTTCTGCATATGAGATGTATGCCCCCAGGGTACCCTTCCTGCCTGCCCATAATATCAAGTCACTGACTCACACTCAAATCACCACCCACACACAGCGTTTGCTACGATGACTGGATAGAGTCGCTCCTTCTTAATATGAATTTGTCCATGTGCTTTTTCTCCCCTAAATATGATACACTGGCAATATCATTTTGAATTCACCTATTATCAAAACATCATGGCCAATTTTATCTTCTTGAAGACTTGGTTATACAAATATGTCCTATATCTCATGAAAAGGCAGATTCTGATACCTCATATTCAGCCCAGTTGAGAAACACTGCCCTATTTCCAACTGCTTCTTACCCACCCCAGCCCAGCTCCCCATGGACCCACCTAATAATTATTATGTTCCAAAGTCAGATGTTAACAACGTTAACTGGCTCATCTTCTCTTCTCAGAATGTGGACGGTGGATAGAATGTTAATGTAAATCACATTATAGACCTTAGGCAAAGTTCAGTGCAAGTATTTCAACAGCCATAAGGTATTTGTCTTTAGGCATCCGGATTTCTGAGTCATCTCCTGCACAGACTCTACACCAAGTCCTGCCACAGGGCTAATGCAAGACACGTCCTCATGGTCCCCATTTGCAGAGCCCTTGGTCTCTGCCACAAGGAGGCACATTGCCAAGATACCCGCGTCACTGCCGCATAGAGCTGCTGAGCCAGATGAGCTGGGGTAATGGAAAGAAGGGGGGACCTAGTTCTCTTGCAAACATGTGTATGACTCTCCCTGCTTCAGTCTCCAGCGATTCTGACACTTCCTAGTATGCACAGAGGGAAAAAGAGGAATTAGTGGGACATTGAATTCCCTACCCTTACTTCTAGCAGAGCTGTTCTGCTTCTCTCTGTTTTATATTTGTGTATTCCATGTAACTTTAAAGATAGATTCCATTTACAACTAAATAAAAGTGTGAAACCCACTGAACAAGATGACCTCCAAGGATCCTTCTAGTCCCAACCTTTTAGAGCAAGACACACCAAGGGCCTCTTCTGTGAGCATGAGCAGAGTAGACAGTAATCTGTGAGAAAGTGAGAAATCAAAGATTTCTACCCCAAATCTCCTCTTTCCCATATTCCTCATAATTTCAACCTTCTTTAAACCTAGGAGTCAAAGATGCTATTTGTAAATCAATTGATAGCATTAACATGTTACATCATTTTAAACTATTATCCCTTTAACACTAATCAGTTTAGCAGCATAGACCCTCAGACAGGGCTGGGAGGCTAGAGACGGCCATGCAAGGCAGCTTAGCTCTGGGGAACTGGGAAAAGAACAAAGATGTACAGGCACAAGGTGCAACCCCTCAGACCAAACACTGACAACCAGTTTCCAAGTAACCATCCTGCCAAGCTTACTTTAAAATAGTTGATTCTTTAATGTAGAGTAAGAAGAACTTACTCTGAAAGCTTCTTTCTTTGCCTTTGCTTAGCAAGCCCTTCTGTACCAATAATGTAAAAATAAACAGAAGTCAGTCATTTAAGTTATTACCACATTGAATCAAGAGATTATGTTATGATAAATATGTTCTTGTTGCGTGGCCATCCTGAGAAATAGTAAGCACTAAACTCTCTTTGGTAGCTCAGGAAAAGTCCACTTTCTTAAGGATGGAACTCTCGCATATGCTTCACTGTTTCCAGGAATGAATCTCACCTATCTCACAGCGCCAAAGGACTTCCTGAGTTGTGCTCCTCTGTAACTTAGCTTGGCAGCAAGCTGCCTTGATAAACTCTTACATTGGTTTACAAAATGGAACACTGACAACCTTGGTGGTCAAAGCAGTCTTATATATATCATTCATGTACAAGTAAGTGAATTTCTTATTTCGTACAAGAATCTCATTCTCTCATCTACTTTGAGGTTGTCCCAAAATGTTTTAATGGCAGGTTGATGTAGCTGATGATCCATAACCTCTGCTCCTTGCATTTTCCTTCCCTTTATTTCCTCCTCTGCCTACTAATTTCATACTTAACTTCCATTTTAACAGTTCCCACATGGCCATACACATCCCAGATAGGGTTTCCAGATAAAGTACAGGATACCCAGCTAAATTCAAATTTCATATAAGCAATAAGTAATTTTTAACATAAATATAGGCTATTTTAATTTGCTAATTCTGGTAACTCTATACTTAAATAAAATATCTTAAAGATATTTTCTCCTAAGGAAATAGAACACTGTTCTAGAAAGTTGTGGAACCATGCTGTTCATAATATAAATTTATAGATCAGTGGTTTCCAGGAGCAGGGGGTGTGGAGAGATATTGGCTATAAAGCAGCACAAAGGAATATTGGGGGTGATCAATTTGTTCTAATATCTTGATTCTGGTGGTATTTACATGACTGCATGCATTTGTCAAAATCTAGAGATCTAAACAATAAAAAGAGTGAATTTTACCCTGAGTAAATAACACCTAAATAAAACTGAGTTTAAAAAATAGAAACTAAATATACAGCACTCAACCTCTAATGGACCCCACACATATCACATATCATTTTATTCTACCCTAATATTACCAGAGTAAATGCCCCACAAGAGCTATTACTGTTTTTTCCTTTAAGCCCACAATTTCAAAACCACATCCCTCTCTGCAAACAAATTTATTCATTAATGCAAAAAGCACCCAACATTAATTGGATCTATGCAGACTTGGAAAATACAATGATGAAGGTTAAGAGTCCTTACCAACAAGAAAAAAAAAATTACTCATAAACTAGTGGACAAAGGGACATGGATTAAAAAAGAAAAAGATATAACATAAAAATTTTTAACGAATAATTCTAAGATGCACTAAATGGAGGAACTTTGATAACTCTGGAAAAGTTCAAAATGCTTGAATTATAGTCTTCTAGGTAAGGTGTTATACCATTAGATATAGGAGGGCAAGTTACCAGGAGAAAGATGATCAGCTGAACAGATGGATCAGTACAAATGATGAAAGCCCTTGTCATTCAGGTGCTGACACATTTCCTGCTTGTTATACTATAAATTGACTCTGGCTAGCTGAAACAGAAAAAGCAGACTGTTGGAAGGATAGGCTGGTTCACAGAATCAGTGAGAGGCTAAAGCACTAAATGGGATATGGAAAATGGGCACACACAGAAACATACACACACAAAAGGCAGTTCATGCTGGATGCCAAGGAGTAAAAATCACAAGAGCCATCCTATAGCAAAAATGACTAGGATACTGTGACTGCCACTGAAAACCAATGGATACCACCACGGGCATCATAAATCAATTATAAGAGTCCCTTGACATTGACCCTGTTGCTTCAGAGTCAGTCCCAGCAGGGGAGCCTGGTGGGCTGAGCCTGGGTCCCCTGACTACCCCTCCTCCTCCGGTTGTCAGAGGTAGGGACAGCCTTCCTCCAAGGTCGTACATGACAGACAACTGCCCACACTTGGAAAGGGGGTGGATCTTTGCAGTAAAAAAGTGACACCTGTCAACCTAAGTCTACTTTCTTTAGCATGGTTAGTAGCCAGAGCCTTTATAATTGGGCTCATCTGATATTTCTAACCCTGATTCCTCCAGCTGGGGAGAAAATCTCTTCTCCAGCTCTGTGGGTCTTGCACCATCTCACTTAGAGGACATACCATTTAGAGCGAATAATCTTGGTGCATCTTTGACTTGCCTTTTCAGATCAGTATGTGTGCTTTGAAGGTGGGCATTTTTTGCATTTCTTGGAGTCATCTATCTTTCAATCCCCTTTGTGCTCAGTATAGGCTTTACACAGGCTGCCTAATGCATGTCTGTGTTCTGCATGCATATGTTTCAAGGCAACTCAGCATGTGCACTTGGAAACATGCCACTTTCATTTGCAGGATCAGACCTCTTTCAAATTGACACTTTTATTTCAGCTCACAGGAGACCTTTGCCCTAATGGCCTTGACCTTTAGCTCAGTGGGACAGATGACAAACCAGCTCAAACCACCGAAGATTTTACTGATGTGCGTGTGGCTTGGAGCTGCCTGAGAGCTGGCACACAGCATCGTTGAGCCTGCCAGTAAGATCCCAGAAGAAAGCCTCCCAGGGATTCGGGGCCTCAGTGCTGTGCTCAGGGAGCCCTGCTTGCGGTGCCTGTTCTGACATCGCACAGGCTAAATAAAAGGAGTCTGAGTTATCAGTCTTTGATAAACTAAAAGAACATGCAGAGCATCCTAATTTTTTTTTTTTCTAATCTAGGAGAAAGAAACAATGTGTCTCTCTTAGCTCAGGAAGAAAAGGGATCACATTTGTGGAGAGGGTAGTTTCACTACACCCACTTTAATGCAGAAATATTTAAAGAGGTTATAATGGGAATTTTATCTCTGGCCTCAGACGGTCCTCTCATAAAATAGTTTCTCCGTTCAGCCATGACTGGCACATGGGGAGGCTTGAAGCCTCCCACCTCTCCGGGAAATCATAATGGCCTTTTTTTTTTCCTGACCAACTTATTGAAGAAGAACAGAACAGAACACAGTCCCATTATGCTCCTTCACAAAGCAGTACATCAGTAAAAAAATTAAAAAAAGCAAACAAGTATCCTAAAGATACCCTCATTTGCAGTCAAGTTCAGGCTTTGACCAAATAAAGTTTGCAGATGAAGGCGACTATTTAAGTGGAATTTTATCAATATTCCAGATGAGAAGTATAATGAAAGGTGATAAAGTTCAGAAAAGTTGTTCCTACAATCCAATTACGTAGAAAAACAGACAATATATGGACAAGGACACTGTCCTCAGAAGGCACATAAACAAATACCAGCCTTTGTTCTTCTGAATGTAACTGAAAGGAGAATCTTTGCCCAGTCTTGAGCACTTTTATGAGTTTTTATTCTGTTATCATCCAGTTAGTCAGTAAAATGAGAGTACTTTCTGCAGAACAGTTTTATTTCCACAAATACACCATAAAGCACCAAGCTGGCTGAAAGAAATGCACAACTGAAGGGAAATCAGTCTCCACCTTCATTACAATTGACCATCTAGTGAGTCAGAGCAACATCCTGAAGCTGTTCTGAATGGAAAATGAATTTTTTTCCTGTTGAATTCATGACCATGCTTCACAAAACACTAAAAAATCATAAAATTCTAGAGCCACAAAGATCACTGAACTCCTATCATATGATAGGCGAGTATTCTGGGCTTAAAATAGTCAAGTGATCTACCCGAGGGCATGTTCCTGAGCCAGGCAGGCGTCCAGTCTCCCATCTCCAACCCAGTGTCCTTCCTGTGACCCTTCTGTTTTCCATCCACACCACAGTGACCACAGTCATTCCCTTTCCCAGAAGTGACTGTGGTTGGATCCTAAAGGACCCCATGTGCCTGAGAGCAGGGATATAAGTGGTCAGCCCGTGCTGACTCTGGGGTGGAGCTGAAGGGTCTGGAAAAGCTGTTGTTCCATGATTCTCTCCAGGTCCTGTGGTCTTCTCACACACTTCTCCCACCGTCTGCCTGCCTCATCTCCAGGAGTAACACCCACCACTCCCCAGGTCTCATGACTCAAATATTGATATCATTGTTAAAGTCCCTGAAAGAGCTTTTGAACAACCAAAAGCCAAGGACATTTAAAGACTCCAAACACAGCACCTTCCATCCTCACCACCTTATTACTTACTTAAAACTGAGAGGAATCCCTTACACTGCACATTTACCAAGCAAAACCAATGTGTTGTGATTACTTTGCCTTTAAAAGAGCACCAGCTCTTTAAAAGAAAGAAGGCCAAAATGATTCTGAAAGAGGGTAGTACCAGGTAAAGATGAGAGAAATGCATAACTAGGCACCAGCCTGAGAAATGCAAGGCATGTGGCATGCTGGAGTGAACTTGCCAACCAACCACTGACCTGCCTGCCTTTTACCCACATCAGTGTTTGATCAGTGAGAATGTAGGTGCAGAGAAAACCAATAGTCAGCCACTCATGGATCCCACTAGTCTTAACTTCTCTCCTTAAGTATCTGTTTTTCTGATTCTAGAACACAAAGCAAATGCAAGCCATACATTTTCAACCCATAAGAGCATGTTGGCTTCTTTGTAACAAAGTAGAGGACCAATGTAATTTTCAACCTCTACTCGTGAGTGATATGGGTTATGGTCATAAGTCTCTGTCCTAGAAAGTGGAGGACAGTAAGTGAGACTTGGTATTTGGGGATTCGTCTCCCTCAGTGTCAACAGGCATGTTTCTTCTTCTGGAGGTCAGTTTTCTTAGCGTAGAAAGGGGAGATGAACCACATGCTTTTTAAGATCATTTCTTGCTTTGGCATTTTAGTAATCTATAACTGAGGTAATCAGGAATTGTTTTGCATTTAATTCCTTCTCATTCTGTTTCTGCTTTATTGGTAATTATTCCACATCAATGTTTTATCACCACATAGTGATTAAGAATGTGAATCTCACAGCATGGTGATGTGAATTCAGAGATTTGTAACTTCTAAGCCTCAGGTTCCTAATCTAAAATGAGGCACCTATCTCCTGAGGTTGCTGTAAGGCCTGACATCACATTAAAATGAGAGAATGAGCCCAACGTGCATGGAGGAATCAGTTACATGGAGAAAGCACTCAAGACTATTAGCTGTTGTTATCTTCTATTATCACTTATTTGAAACCTGGCCTTAAACATGAATAATATGGCACTGGAGAAAAACAGACAACCCTTAACTCCTTGATGTCAATATACATTCTTCCTGAGAAGGAGTGTCATTGGAAAGCCAATGTGAAAAAAGACTTAGAATACTTTAAAACCAAGAAAAGCTGCTTTTTTCTTATACTGATAAAAATCTCTGAGGAAAGAAATTCCCTCAGTACTTTAGCAAAATGCTACAATAAATAGTGTGTTTTTAAAAGGTGAAGAACTCAAGAGGGCACTTTGGCAAAGCCTTATAATTTATCTGGATGGACTTTTTAATTTTATATCTGTGCTTCACAGAAGCAGCTATAGGATTCTTCCTGGTGGGTCAGTTAAGGCATTTTGTCAAATTTTGATTCCCTTAAATTCATTAATTCTAATGTCAATTATGGCAAACACCAAAAATTAAATACGTATTCTTTCAGTTTTGTAGGACACAGCTAAACTCAAGCCCACAGGGATTAAGATATGGGAGAAAATTAAGCTTAAAGTTAATTGGCAAAGTTTTCCCATAGGTTTATGAATGATTATCATGCTCTGAGAACTGCCTGGATTCTTTAGAATTAGGCATGGCTCCATTCTGGTGTCTATGAGCTAGGTGTCTATGAATTCACCCTACCTGAATTCAACACAGGACAGACAGGAAAAGGAAATTTAAGGAGACACAGGAAAACCTCCTGCCTGAGAGGGAATGGAAATGCTGAAAAACTGGCAGCCTGACCAGAGCAGAGCCCAGGAAAGGGGAAGCTGTAGTGGAAATAGCCTCCTGGCACCCAATACATAAGGATATTCACCAAGAGATGTTGTTACCCTGCCAACGGCACCAACAGGGATGATGGTGACAGTGTTTACTAGGCACATACGCCAGGCAGACACAGTAACTCGGGTAAAACTCAAGACAGCTCTGAGGCAGGGATTTTTGCCTATCTCAGAGCCACTCCTCGCCCTTCCCCTACTCTGCTTGCATCTCAGATCAGCTGACACAGTTCCCCTTGTGGGCTGGCTTCGGCCTGTGCTTGGCTGCAGGAACCGAGGGGAGGAGAGCCAGGACATTTCTCCCTCTCTCTGTGTTGGGCACAGTCTCCAGCAGCAAAAGGGTGGCCTCTACCTCCAGTTCCACCGTAACTGCAGTTTCTCTGTGAGACCTGGAGCCCTGCACATCAGTAATGCTGTCCGCGGCAGATTGGCCCCAGACTAGGGTTCGTGGGTGCTCCCTGCTGTTGCTCATATTTGGTTTGTTCAGTGACTCTGCTTGGCTTCTCCGTTCTTTCCTCATCTACATAACAAATGGAATTGCCTCCAGTTCAAATACTTGAGATGACTTATTTTTTCTCTTTTTGACCATTATTATTCTCATTTTACAGATGGGAATATCGAGAGGCGGCTTGCCCAGGAATACACAGTTAGAAAGGGGAGGGCAAACTTGGGTCCAGTGATTCTGAAGCCAATGGTCTTGACTGCTGCATTATATTGTCACTTCTTAATGAAACAGTATGAAAGTATAAAGAAGTATATGAAAGGACTCCTATTTATCCCTTACCTCATGGACAACAATCCCCCACCTACCCACTAGCTTGCTGCCATTCTTCCCCAAAGGACCCAGCCAAAGATTTGCTCTGGACAGTGAGCTTTGCTTGGGGTCTAAGTCTGTACTTAAGTTAGTAGCAACGGAGCTCTTCATTTGCTAGTTTTGGTTCTTGATTTTTCCTGAGCACCTTAAATTTGCTGTTACAAAGTGAACATATCATGACCTTCCTTAACTAGGAATCAATCTCCTATGGTGCACAAGGTTGTATCAGTGGTATATTAGGCAAAGATATGTATGTGACCACACTGAACAACCCATAAAGCCCTTGTGATTCTCCATCAAGCACTCATTTTGCAAAATGTTTCTCTTGTACTCTATCCTATAACATACCTAATGATCTCTTTACAGAGAGTTATTTCATTTTTCAACAACTAACTCAGTCTTTTGGAAAAAACAACACAAGAAATAAACAGTTTTAACATACATACTCAAAAACATGAATTTACCCAATTTTAATTTGTCATAATTTCTAGCCAAAGATTTTTTGTAGAAGAGAAGCTATTTATGCAAGTAAGAAATTATATATACATATATACACATATATAAATTATATAAAAATATGCATATTCTTCTGTACAGAAGTTTAAATAATTCCCAACCACATTTTGACATAGTTCATTCACTGTATTTATTTAAGATTTAAAATAAATTCTATTTATTTTCTGATTGTTAACATAAGCATATTGCAGAAAAAGTGAAAATACAAAGAATAATAATATTCAAACCCTAACACTAACCCCTATTAATATTTTGACTTCTTTCCTTCCAGTTTTTTGGTTTCATCCCCTTTTTTTTTTACATGAGATTATATTATACATAGTTTTGGTTCAACTCCTTTATTATTTAAATAATTTTAAAAATTTAAATTTTAAGACACTTGTACAAGACTACATCAAATGGGCCTAACACAAATTATCTTATACCTGTATTTGAATACAAGGTGATTCCCAGCTTTTTTTTATTGTAAATAGTATTGTTTTGAATGTCCTTTTGCAAAGATGACTGAATTTCAGATTTTCCCAGATTTTTCCCTAGGCTAGATTTCTAAAATAGAATAAATTCCTAAAAGTCTGACTATTGAGCTGACTACTGACTATATCCAAATACTTGAACTATATTACCAAATTGTTTTCCAGAATAATCCCAATTTCCATTGAAATGATAACATCACTGAAGTAGTTCTGAAATACATTCATAGTTTCTAATGAAAATGTGTTCTTTAAAACAGAAAAAAGAAAGTCAAGCTTATAGTCAGTAACTAAAATACAAAACTACTAGTTCAATTAAGAACTTTAAATTTGAGACTACTGTTTTCTTACTTTCATCATCCTGGTTGTAAAATCTTGCAAAAAGAAAAAAGTAAGAATACATATACAACATGTCTACGTTTGTAATAAATTTTTGAATTTGCCAGGCTAGATTTTCCCATTTTCTTGTAAATCATGGTAAGATGACACATCTTTTTCGTTTGCCTTATTTCTATGTCTATGCCCTTTCCAAGGGAAATTCAACTAAAATATCCTCCTTGTTGCCGAATGACTCTGAGAGTGGATTATGTGATAAGATGTGGATCCTACCCTTGACATTCTAATGCAAGCTAAAGAAAGTAATCTGTTGACATTCAGAGAGCAATATGCAGAAAGGAAAGCTTCAATTTTCTCTATTATCTTGTAGAATTTTAGAAAAGGTATTCAGATGCTGTTTTCTAATATCTTAATGTATCATTACTTACTGCCTCTTTAAAAAAATGACAGGAAAATTTGTTCAATCCATTTCCCAAGGTTTTGCAAACTCTCAAGCAATTTGCCACCCTAGTATTCATTTATGTGCCCAATCCACTGGGTAGTAACCATGACTCATGATGAGATATTAAGCAAAACACTCCCAAGGTAGGAGTCAGGAGGTATGTCAACTCTTTTCAGCTCTACCATTAATTATGAAATCTGAGCCACTCCCAGAATCTCAGGATCTGTTTTCACATCTGTAAAATAGTCTGAGCTAAAGGAGATATTCTTTTGTGTTCTAACATCCCATGATTTTGATGAGTCCCAATAATAGCTTTTTTAATGTGAATTAAGTATCCCTCCCATTTTGTATATACCAGTTTCCATTATCAATGTAAAATTTCACTAATAGTATTCTGCCAACTTTGGGAGTGACATGATGTAGACCAATTATTTAACTCATTAATCCATTCTACAAACATACATTTCTTGGTACTGTTCTAGTCCTGGGCTTGAAGAAATGAGCTAGAAAGAGGAGCTCCCTGCTCCCAGAGTTTTCATTCTGCATAAACAAGTGAAGAAACAGACAAAACTGTTTCAGGCAAACAAACAGAGGAGGGGATAGTGGTTGGGTAAGGGTACAGAGTGCTACTTTCTGAAGGGAGGGTCAGCAAACATCTTTCTGACATTTGAGCTATAACCTTAATGATGTCAAAAGCAGGCATGTCCATGGTTCAGCAGAAGAAACAGCCCGCGCAAACGCCTTGGGCAGAAATGAGTTTGGCTAGTTCAAGAAACAGAGAGGACACCATTGTGGTTGGAAGTCAGTGAGCAGGAGAGAGAGTGGTTAAGAGGTAAGATCAGTAGGAACAAGATCATGCAGACATTTGTAGGAAAGGATAAAGAGGAGTTGTGCTTTTAACCTAAGAGCAATGAAAAGTCATGAAGGTTTTAAGCAGAGAACTGACATGATCTGATCTGTGTCTTAAAAGACCACTCAGGCTGCTGTGTAGAGAATTGACTGCACTTTTATTTCTAGCAATACTGGAAAGGACTCCTGTCTTCTCCCAGCAATATTGATAGTACTTATTTTGGTGAAAAACACCAAAAAAGTCTGGATAAATGGTGACAAACACCAAAAAATGCTGGCTAAAATACTTAAATGTAGACATGATGTAGAAAGAAAGGGAAATGCTCAGACAGCAAAATCAGTAAGAGCACAAACCTAGAGAGTTAAGCGCACTCACTCCTGAAGCCATCTGCTAGCCTGGTGGCGCCCGCCCACCCGGATGACCCAGGATGGAAACCCACTGCAGATGAGCCAACTGCACAAGGATCTGGAGCGGAAGTAACACATCTGTGTGGACCCACACCCAAACAGATGGGTACACAAAGCACCATCTCTTCTCCCTCTCCTCATCTGTCCACAGTACAGGGAGGTGATTCTCAAACTTCACAAGCATAAAAGCTGCTTTTTAACATCAAAAATCTTCTCTAATTCCCCTTCTTACATGCACACACACTCACTCACCTAAGAAATTGTATTTTCACTTATTCAATTCACTAAAGCAGCCTAAGGAACTCAAGAACTGACAGACCCCAGGGAAAAATTCTGTGTGTACTGAGTACTGGCGGCTGCCATATGGGGAAGAAGTGCAACAGAGGAAGAAAGACCAAAAGCCATCAAGAGGCCAGATCACAGAGCTAAGATGCAGCATTGCTCAAGACCACCAAAGAATTGTAACCTGGACCTACTGTTCCCTTCTCATTACATCCATTGATTTTTGGCTTAATCACAATCAGCCCAAGAGAATATGACTGCCCTTCCCTAATGCCAAGCTTTTTTTGCTGAGTGGTATGTCCACACACCCTGTAAAGTGTGCAGTGAATGCTCAGTGTTTGTTCATTTGACTTGCTCAGTAAAACCTCAGAAGTCTTGGTTTTGTCTCTTGGCCATCAGGATCAATCACAAAACCAAAGATGAAGGACACACTAGTTCAAACTGTTTCCCCATCTGCCAGCACAACCTTTCCAGTTAGCAAACAAGACCTGGGTAGCAGACTGTAATGTTTTGTACCCCTTCCTCCTTCTGCACTACTTCTCTTCCCAGCTTCTCATTGGATGCCCCTCCCACAGAAGAAAAGCCAGGCAGAGTATTAAGAAATACATATGTGCTTCCTGCAAAGGAATATTCAATAAAATATATCCCTTGAGCCAGTAAATCTACCTCTGGAATGCCAATTGTTTAAAAATCTTAAATATGGAAATGATTTCCACACAAAAGTACCCCACACAGCATTAGTCATAGTAGAAAAAGAATTAGAAACAGCCTGTGTGACCTATGAGATATTTCTTGATGGAATAGTTATAAATACATTAGAGATTAATAGTCTCATGAAATAATGTTAAGTTCAATTGCTCAAAATTCAATTTCCAATATGATAACCTTCATGGAACTCTGGGGTGTTTGTTCTTTTCTTCTTTCGTCCCCCCACCCCCCCAGCTTGTCTCTATTTTACAAAAGAAGCTTCAGGGAAGTTGTATTACTTTTATAACTGAATATACATTTTAAAGACAAAAAAATATATGAAATAGAAAATGTAGATCTTAACTATAGTGGCCTCACATTAGATAAGGAATGAAAAGAAATTCCATACACAAATGTGCTCTGAAAACAGAATCTCTAATTCCATTTGGCTAAGATTCAAATGTAGAGACCATTCGAAGAAATACTCCAAAAAGTATTAATTATACTGTAGATATAAAAGAAAACAGTTTCCAAAACTATATGGAAATAAATAAACTGAACCCTAATACTACAAAATAAATTTAGAATCAAACAAGTAAGCTGTTTGTAGAGTAGAGCACAGCACAAAAGCATAGGAAGAAGTTGACACAGTCGTAATAAATGCTAGTGGTAACACCAGGTAAAAAGCAAATTGTTATTTTTCTCATATTCTGGTTGTAGCCTAATACACTGTGTCTCAGCCAGTAAGTGCATCTGACTTCAAGTACTAGAAAAATTAACCTTCAATGGAGGGAATCCCTGTATGGATGTATCAATTAAGTACAACTAAGAAAACTAATGTAATTTCTGTCACTGGTGCTAATTAAAAGGTTGAGGCTCTCCCAGTTACAGTGAATAAAATAAGATCTTAGAATTGTACCTCACCTTTAAGGAAAATCAAATAGAGATTGCATATGTTTCTTTAGGCAGCACATTGTTTTTATTTTCCTTTTTTCCTATTTTTAGCTCTCAGCAGTAGGGCAGATTTAGAGGTCAGAATGATGGGACTGTAAACTGTTGACATTTAGTGTCTAAGGCAGAACTAAAAGATTTCATTTCAGGCCAAAGTCCAAGGATGCAAATACTGATCAGGGTAAAGGCAAGAGGGCTCTTCCTGAAACTTATAAATATAGTCTCTAAAGAAAAGCTTCATATGATGAAAATAAGGTTTCCTCAAATCCTTCAGGCCAGTATAGCTTAAAGGACCCTGATGGGTCTTTTTATAAATAAGTCACTGAACCCTATAGCTTTTCAAGGATCTTTCTTCATCTTTTGCACATTAAAATTAAAGTGGTTTTCAAGTCAATTTTTAATGGTTGCAAAAATACATATGCAGGTACAGTGTTGCTCTGGGGCAATGGTGGCTTAGGAAGCAGTTGAGTATATCCCTTTTTTAAAAAATGTAATACCCACTATAGTACATTCAGATAACAATGTCAACGAACACACTGCCAACAGTTGGAATATAGAGCTAGGTTGTGAACCATTCAAATAAAACTCCTAAGTAGGTTACAGTCAGTCCTGGAGACTGTAGGGAAGTCAAACAGCACCATCTGTTAGAACTGCTGCCTTGAAAATATTACCCTGGCTGATCATCACTTCAAAACACTAGGGGAGTTCACTCCCCCCCATGATGGAACAACTTGGTTGTGATCCGCAGTCACATCCTGGCTCTGGCTTTGCAAATGATGGCTTTAATTTAAGTCCATTCAGTCAGTCTTGAGATACCAGATACCTGAGGTACAAATGTGTCTTCCCACAGGTGATCCCTGGAGTCCTCACACTGGATGGACTGTCAGGCCCTCCTTGTGAGCCTCTTTCCTTATAGGATCTCAGCTTTCACTTACACCTTTCTCACCTCTCCAGGGTAGGAGCCCTCCATTCATGCCTCCCACTCAGACAGAGACTGAGGCCAACCAGCAGCACCCCCACCCCACCCCTGGTACTGGGTACCTCCTAAATCATCCCTGACAAAGGGTACAAGCACAGATGCTCACAGGTGCCCTGCAGGTTATGTAAATGAGTGAAAAGCTGGCCAGACATAAGATACCAGAAATGTGTGAATGGCTGGGAGCCAGAAAATGCAGGCTCCATCTAAAGCCAGCGATCACTGCTCAGCTATAAGAGGCTGTCAACATGCAGAATGCTGGATGGGTTTTGAAAAATAGTGTAATTTTGCAAATACCTATGAAATAAACTAATCTTCCAATGTTGGCCTATTTTCTTCTTAAACTCATTGGGACAAACAAAATATAATTTAGGCTTTTTGTAGTAGTCAAGGGGTCTTTATTCAGGGATGGGACTCTACAGCACAAAAAAACCTGAATACACTTACCCATGACTATGACCTTAGAAAGATTCCTACTGTTTCCTCCTCTTAAACCTTTCCGGAGCTCCAGCCATTTGTGCAGGCATTTGTCTGAGGGCGTTCATCACACAAGATCACAAGCAGTGTGCCAAAGGCTTCCCACAGACCTACTATTGTTTCAATTGATTAAGCTCTACAACAGGCAGAAAAGAGATTTTCAGGTGTGGCTGCCAATCTCACACAGCTGCAGGTGTGCTCAGCCATTCTTGGCAGGATCTTCTGGAAACTGCCCCCACTTTCTGGATCACCCAAAAGTAAATGTAAGAAACTCCATTTGTGGTGGTAAAGGCACTCGGCACAAAGTCAAAAGGCCACAATCAACAACAGTACCATTTCTAAGCTCTGTCTGGCTCAGCCTTTGTGGCAGGCAGCATGAGCTTCCTACTATCTACTTTTTCCTTCTTCCTCAGTAACAGAAGCCCAATGTTTAGCTAAGAATTTTGCAGCTTGAACAAACAGACTAAACTGCCCAGCCTCCCTTGCAGCTAAGTAAGGTCATGTGACCCAATTCTGGCCAGTGTGATGTAAGACGAAGCACTGGGGGAGGAAAGGCCTTCTGCCCTTCCTGCTGACCAGAATGTAGCATGAGATCTAGAACTCCAGTAGCTGCCTTGGATCTTGAGTTGGCCTTGAAAATGGAAGCCATGTGTTTAGAAAATGGATAACAGAAATAGAAGGAAATTGGGTCTGTGATCATCTTCTAGAATTGCCATGCCACACCCAGACTGCCTAATTCCAGACTTCTTTTAACATGAGAGATCAAACAGCTATTTGGAAAGGAATCTATCTGTGTTACTCATAGCTGAATATAATTCTTAAGCAGAAGAGTCTCTCCCCTTCCCTGGCCATCTTTTTCCCACCCAATCCTTTTATCCCTTTTAAACTCCTATTCTGTTGTGAATTTAATTCTATATGCTCAAAAATTTTCTATCAGTCTTCCATTTTTATTACTACATGCCATTTCCCCCTGATAAGAATTCTCCCCCAAGGGAAGGTAGTGAATTTCCCCTTTTGCTTGTCTGTTTAGCTTAGCAAGGTTCACTTTACTTAACAGATTACATTTCTCTCCTCTCTCTCGAGACTAACTGGAACTTACAGTCCCTCAGGTATGAAAATGATGCTGCTACCCCATCACTAAAGCACATTGAGAAAGTATCTTTGCCACCTTTCTACCTCTCTCTCTCTCTCTCTCAAACACAGGCAGTAGGACTAGGCAGGGCAACAAGTGAAGGCTGAGGTTGTAAAGGAGAGTAGAACTAGATGACTCACCTGGAGACATTACCCACTATCTTGACCTCTGAATAGCACTGTGCCTTAACCCAGAGAAATAAACATACTTAGACATTCACTAGAATATTGGTATTTTCAATCTCTAGTTTGAATGACAGGACCCTGGGGGCAAAACATTTCCTGCGGAGATTCTGCACTTTTACCTGCTTTTGCTTTCCTAGTTCAAACAACTCAATTTTGTTGGGTTTCAAAGTACAGCTCAAGTGACATTTTATAAGTCAAATTAATGGACCTGAGGATACCACCAAAGTAACTCATCAAGTATTGCAAAAATGTGAGGTGTGCGTAAATATTTTTAAATGGGTTTGAGAAAGGCCTAATTATAGCTATGCTTGTGATTATTTCTAATGGTATTTCCACAATTTTCCATGAAATAATATAATGGCCAGTGAATTGACCTTGGCAAGTTTTGAAGGAAGTACATGGCCCAGTGGGTTATTGGTCATGATTAAGTTAAGAGAACAGAATCTACCCTAGCTATTTAAGGAAGAAAAATATTTTATACAGACAATAAAATGACTTATGGAATCATGGGGGGAGGCTGAAAAAATGATCTAAGCTGAGTCTTTGGAAATGATTCCCAAGCCACACCACAGAACTGGGCCACCAGAAGAGCCACTACCCCTTCAGTGATCAGCTGCCTGCCTCTGTAGAAGGCTGCCAGTTCTATAGCCGCAATGTCTCACCACAATCAGGAAGCAAACACCAACAGGAAGACAGCTGGACCATGAAATCACTCAGTTAGGAAGCCGCGACCTAGCTACTACTTCCAGTCCTACAGTGCCTGCTCTGTTCTTCACCAGCACAACTGGCACCCCACACCCTGCCACTTCACACCATGCAGCCAGTGACTGGGCCCCAGGGCTTGTGCCATACTTAGAGCAAAGAAACAAAAACATCCCTGTAGCTACTCACCACCTTTTCTCCAAGGAAGTCTTGAGATTGTTTTTGTAATTCCCTAGCTTTTGCCAGACCAAAGGGTACACCAGTAGGGGCTCGGAATGGATGTTGAGAAATAATCTAATATATCTGCCTTAGAATAAGGTTACTTTCAACATGTCGTATTACTAAGTACATAACAAATACACTGTTGCATACAAAACTACACATAGCTCAAGTAGTCAATAGCATTGGCTGAGAAAGTATCAGGCCATGGCCTTCAATTTTCATCCACTAGAGGACATGGTATCTAAACTATTCCATTTTTTTATACCACTGTTTACCAGACCATACACAGGCAGCCACTGTATGAATGCTTATGAATGAGAACAATGATCATGGCATGTGTTCTAGAAAGCTCTATAAAAAGATATTTTCCCAAGAAACTTAATATCTACTTTAAAAAACACAGTACAAATATGAACAGTTATGAGTGAAGTGACAAATATAAAAAATGTTCCAAACCAAACCCTGAAAGCTAGTTATAATTACTTTTTATTTCCACAGTCCAGAAAGAAAAAAAGGACCAAAGTAGGTATATTTGAATCAGCACCCCTATCTGGTTATTTAAGAAGCATCATTTAAGTACCATTGACCATGTCCCTTCCAAAGTAGCAAATACAGTGGTGGTGCAAAGTGAACAGACGTTCATGCAGGGATCCAAGTGTATTCCAGAAAACACCAAGGCACACTATTAAATACTGGGAATTGGTTTTCAGACCAATGTTGAAATGGCTTTAGAAAGTGTGGTCCAAGACATTGATTTCCATCTGTTGGACACTGAAATAAACATGCCTGGTACTAAAGCTGTCTTTTTACACTCCTGGGGAAAACAACAGTTTTCCCATTGGGCAGAATCCACTCTGCTATGTAAGCACTTTTGCAATAAATCAGGCAGAGAAGGCAGCACTGGTGTAAGAACTGTACACTGTGATTACTATGCCCTGAGCAAACTCTCATTAATACAGAGGAGTGATGAATTATAGGAATGCCATGTGACACAGCAGACATAGTTCACACATTTCCTGGAAGCTGTTTATTGTTGTTGTTGTTGTTAATTTTTACCACAACTGAACAACGCAAGAGCAAGGAATTACAAGCCCACAACTGTACTTTGGAAAAATACTATAAAAAATAAAAATAAGCCTAGGAATTACAGTCAGGAGATCAAACGCAAGGAAGGACACGGTAGCCTCACTGCATCTATCAAATGTATTGCACATTAGACTAGAGCTATAGTATTCACGGGCAAATATTACATTACCAGCAAAGATATTTGGCTGCACTGGACTAGCTGGATGATGACAATCCACCCTCCCAGAGCCTCCTGGCAGGCGGCCATGTGTCCCTGGAAGGCCAAAAGTTATACCTTGACTCCTCAGAGTTCATGTTGCCTCCTAAGCTCCCCAAACTGCCCCAACCAGCCACACCTCCTAACCCACTACTTCCCTGTACATCTATTCCTACCTCTAGGGTAGTTCTCAATTCAGACCAATTCAAAAATAAAGTCTGTGTTCCCAGCCCCACCTTCCCTCAGCTCACATGCACTGAGAGAGTGCTCAGGAGGGGGCCTGGGAACGCCTCCAAGAGGGTGGAGAATCCCAGGAGACCTGTGACTAACTTGTCCGGAGACTCAGAGCCTCAAGCCAATCTCCGAGATCTAGAACTGCCCTTTTACCCATCCCCAGGATCTTCAGTGTTAAATTCCCACTAATATTAACAATGTTCTCACTAACAAGACCTAGTAATTATTATGTCCTCTCTGGCTTTGCTTATTGAATGGGCCAAATAGTTACCCTGAACATTTTATTATCAAGATAAACATTTAGTATCATACCTAACGAGAACTGTCAGTGCTTTTCTTCAAATGCTGTTTTCCTTATCTTATATATTTATACAGACTGCCTTTAGCTGCAGATATTTTTATGTAATTTACAAATCTTGAGAAATCCAAATATTGATACCACTATCTGAATATTCATGTTTGAACAATACTTTTCCTGAACATTTTATTCTATTCTGGATATCTCAGTATCTACTTACAAATTTAATTATAATAGGAAATTATCCTCTTGAAACCATTTACCAGGGCTTCTACCTGCTTCTGACTTCTACTTCCCTTTTGAGAAATTTGCTTGTTTTCCCTTTCTTCACCACTTTAACCTCTCATCACTTACTATAGGAATTAATATTGAATAAACGACTGAATGATGATGAGTGACTGAAAAAATGACATTAATGTTGTGGATGCCTCACACTAAATATATTTGATTTAGCATTCACTGGATTTGTTTGATTAAAAGTGTACATCACCAGAGACTCTGTGGCTTGGAAAGACAAGAAACAAGGAAATTGGCTTGTCGGAAGACATTGTCCAGCAATGCTGGCAGTGCCTAAGATCTATTACACACACTACGAGCACCAGAGTCACTGGTAATGTTGTTACAGGGCAGACAAAAATTAGTTTGATAAAGAAAAAAAGTCAGCAAGACAGATATAGAGGAAAGAAGAGTGTCAGTCCCAGTGGGAAGTGGGCAGCGGGGCAAGACCAGGACGCCAGAAGACAGATGTGCTTTGGAAATACTAAAAAGGACTGGAATAATTGAAATCAGAGGCAAGGGAGCTGTCCTGCCCGGAGTTGGGTGGAGTGCCAGGAATTCACCTTCCTCCTGTGCCTGCCCCACAGAACCACAGTTTATATATCAGTAGGCTTTTCCCACATAATTCTGCTACTAAATATTTTTTTTAACTTCATTATATTTATGAATTCAGAATCAAGCTGTGCAATGAATTCATTTTTAAACTGCTTCCCTTATTTTTCTGAGTTGTCTCTGTAAAAATTCACTATTGCTCTTTTAACACCTATAATGAATAATCCACACCATGCCTTCCTTTCATATTCACTGATCTTTATATTCAACTTCCTATTAGCTGCAATTTCAATTCACTAAAAAATGATATCATCCTGGGACTAAAACCTGATTCTTATGTTTGATGCCAAAGCAATTACATTTCAAAGAGTAAAATTTTCTGTGCCTTTCCACGTGGAATTTTTAGCACATTCCTGTCTTTTAACTACTGCTACCTCTCAGAAGAGCTGAGAACAAAAACATTTGAAAAACTCAAGTACTAAGAATTGAGAGCTTTGGATAATATTATTCACCCCGTATATGAGTTTGGGTTCATGGTGTATACAGAAATAAGTTTTTACATCTCCTTGGTAATAAGATCAATAGTGATGGTAACAATATAAGTAACAGTATTAGCTTGTGTTCCTGATAATTCTTATATACTGAATCCAGGTGGCCAATCACACAATTTCACATCTCCACTTTCATGCAGTCTTCCTGACCCTGCCATGATTAACAACACCAGTATGCTAAGCAATAAGTATGTGTTATCTCATTTAATTTCCACGGTAACCCTATGAAATATTTTGATTACTTTTTCTAATTTAAAGATTAAAAAACCCTGGGGCATTGAGGGTTCAGTCATTTCCTGGGTAGTAAAAGGGGGAATGTGAACCCAGGCAGTCTGTCAATGAAGCCTGTTCCTTTTACTACTCTGCTCGGTTATGGTGGTCCCTCGCCTGCTCCCCTGTGACAGAGTCACAGTGGGAGGATTCAGGAATGAGGAGCTCTGTCTATACCCACAGAGGAGATGGATTTATACACAGAGGTAGAAGAGGTCCCCACACTGCTGATTCCCAGGGAGTAATCAAGCAAGTCATGGGTTCCTGGCTTGAATTTCTTCATCCTTTTGCACCTTACGTCTTAGCTGTCCTTCTGCTCACTGCCTCTGGCTTTCGGCTCTCTTAGCCATCCCGGGTAGCTGGCAGGGGCACTGATGAATGATCATGTTTTGGCTGACTGCATCAGACACATTATGGTATATTATGCTGAGCCAAGAAAATATCTTACGCTGATAGAGCACTCCCTGATGGAGCTAAGCACTGCTGTTGGTATGCTGCACTCAGTACACACTTTACATGACAGCCATCCATCTCCCCCAACCCACATCCCCATGGTGACAGACTTGCCACTCCAGGTGGGAAGTGGCCTGAGCCTTCCAGGCCAGCCTCCTAATCTATGCAAGTGAAATGACAAAGCCCCTTGGCAAATAAACAGAGTTAATTTTGCACATAACATAAAGTTTCATTTAAGTTCAGTTTAGGGATATTACAAGAAAAACCATCTCCATTTTTCCTACTTTAAATAGACAAGAAATAAATAAAATAAAATCATTGGGAAACAAGATTATGTGTGACGGTTTCACGTGCCACACTTAGGTAACTCCCTAGTGAGAAGAGCCACCAGAGAGAGGCTTTTATTCTCTTTCTACTGGGATTCCTAGGTCTGTCTTCATTCATCGGATCAATCAAAAGACATAACTGGATACACATATAAAGTGGGGATTACAAGAGTTAAAGAGACAACCTCTGTCTTCAGGTGGCTTCTATTCTAAGTGTTAAAATAAGGACATAAGTGGTTTTCCATTTGGAAGTCTCAGTTACCAAATGTATGTAAGGAAAAATACTGTTCAGTTCTAAGATTTTGGAACATAGCCAAAACAGAATAGTGTTATAAAAACAAGACATCTTAAAAATAAATGATTTTCAAAGGTGGGTCTTATAAGGTAATAGTAGCTTATTTTCCTCCACAATGATATGCATAAAATAAATAAAAAGATACAACTTCCTGTTTCTATTCCATTTTTAAAAGAGTAACAACAAAAAAATTGCCTTTTCCCTAAAAACTTCTCAAAATATTAGCTAAAAACCTTCCTGCAAAGACAATCCTTTTAGTAAAACAGATCTAATAATGTATCTTCTGGCTTTTATAGTAATTCAGGTTTCATTTACCAAAGTTGTTCTTGTAATCATTATCTATGCACTAACATTATAGAACCATTTGGTAAACTATCACCCTTGCCTTATCCACCCATACACACACAAACACCTTTTCTCCCACCTCTAGTCACATTTTATTCTTACCTAACAAGACATGCTCTTGCCTCATACTTACCCTCTCCACTTTGGTAAATACCTTTTGTTAATCTGAGGGCAGGTGGGTGAATGGAATGCTCCTATAGGGAAAAAGCAGATTTGATTTGTTGCTAGAGGACAAGGTCTCCCAAGTCTGTACTTTCTATCTGACCTGGGAGCAGGGGCGAGAGCAGAATCAAAGCAGCAAGTGCAATTGCTTACATGAAAATCAAACAGAGTTGACTTGGCTTTTTGAAGCCATACACCTAAAGCGTGCTTATATTCCTTCTCTAAGCAATAAGACATGGAGCTAAAGTCCCAAATTTGGATCTGTACAGAAGGAAACCTCACCCAGTCAGTTTTATTTAACACCATTAATCTGAGGAAACCACAAAAAGAATTTTCACACTAACTGAAATGCAGTGATTTTTGGAAACAGCTGAGGGAGGGTGCACAACTTTACAAGAAGTAACCCACAGTCCTCATGCACTGTCTTTCAACCCACGGTGGTGTAAAACAAACTTGACACCAAGCACGTAGCTGCTGTTTACTAAGGGGAAAACACATGGGGTACTGTGGTCAGCAGAAAGGCATCTCTGTATCTTAGGGGGACGCAACTAGGGAGTCGAACCCAATGACCAAGGGGCCAGAGAGCAGAAGATAGGATTTAAGGGTTTACGCCCAACTGAGCTTAAATTTCAGTACCATCATGCATAACAACTATAGTGCCTGGCCCCATGTTGGTTATGTCATAGGGACAGAGCTGAGTTGTCATACTCACTATATGTATGGATGGCATCTGTGCCCTTGTTACCATCGGCACTGGTGTGACCTATTTAAGCATCCCACCTCAGCAGACCATAAATGGATAATGAAAGGAGAGCTCCTGGAGGCAGTCCTGACACCGGGACTGATCGTCTAGTGAGCACTGATTAAGTAAATTGCCAGTTCAGTAAAAATTATTTTAGGAAATGAACTGTAAAATCCAATTCAAGTTGTAATATTATCATCAACATCACTACTGCCAGTACTAGGCACAGTGGGAACATGACCTTGAATGCTCACCAATACCCTACAAAGTGGGTAAGCCTCACCAGAACCTTCTCTGCCTGCATTGAAATGTGTCCATTTCTGGAGTTAGGTGAATATTGACCAAGTGATAATTCAGCAAAGCCAACCAACTCCATATTTATCATAGTGATCGAGCATATGATAGATACTCCATAAATGTTGGCTGAACTCAAGAATCAATGCATTGATCAGTAAACCAATAATCAGTTACTTAATATGTCTGTGACAATGAATCATGATGTAAAATATATTAAATAACGAAATCATAAATTTCAATAATCCCATGATAATTCTGAATAAAGAAAATGAGACGTTCTCTGATAAACAGCCTACCCTCTCTCATAAGTCATTCTGTGCAAAAAACAAGCAAATACTAAGTGAAAGTCATTAGTTGTTGACAATTACACTTTCTATCCCCCTCATGGTTGAGTGGAGCCAAGCATGAATAATACCAGGAGTATCATTCAGTGTGTTGTTTAGTTGAAGTGCCTCATGCCATTTCTGCACAAGAGCATTTAACCTCTTCGGGTGAGACCTTTTAGAGCTCTCTTTCCTCTCAAGCACAGTAACTGGCAACATCTGAGGTGCTGGTTCCTCCATCAATCTATGTCCCTGAGTGACGATGATGAGCAGAGCACCCAGCTGACTCACAATGGCCTCAGATCATGAGGAAGAGAGAAGTCTACATTGTTTAATCCACTGACACCGTTACAGCAGCACATTTTAGCCCATCCCAAATGATAAAGTGAAGAAAACTCCATGACCCTGAAGTTTCTACTAAGTAACGGTGAGCCAGGATGGTGTCGTAGCCCAAACTCTTAATTTCTGAGTTTGCTCACCTCTACCCCAATCTCCTAATCTCCCCCAATTTCTACCCTTACTCTGATCTTCTGTTTAATCAAAAAGAATTTAAAATTCTGCTCTCTGCCAAATATTGTAATAAGTGCTGGGAACTGAGGAGAAAGAAGGCAATTTATAGCCCACAGAAATGCAATACACATTCTAGATGAGATGACATTTTAGGCTGTGCTCAAGAGATGTGAAATAGGCCAAAAAATCATCATGAGCCCCTCACCACTGCCTTCTCCCTCCTCCGTTCCTTTGGACTGGAGTTAATAGAAGTCTCAACTACAGATACCCATTTTGCTTTCTTTTGTTTTAAGTCTTGAAGAGATGACTGGAGGGTCAAAGGAATCATTCTTTGGAAACCTGAGAATTTCTAGCTGTACTTTCATATTTCATATTTTTCTGTCAAGAGATAGCATTTAACAGATTTGTACATTTTCTGCCATGTGATAGCAATAAGGATAGTGAGTCATGAGGGTGAAATCTCAGTGGATTATTTACTACCTTAAAACTCATCAACTTCATGGATTTTATCCTGTCCAACATATCTTAGGGTGGAGATAAGAAAGATTATTTTACTCCTGTTGAATGTTTAAAAGATTAATTCTGGTGCCCGTGGTCCTGATGAGCCATTCATAAACAAATACATGGTTCATCCCAGAGTTTCAGGTGGTGGCAGATCCCTTTTGAAAAACTGGCACTAGCTATGGGCTCTATTGCTGGTTGCTTATCATCTTGAATGCATGTTTCCCCTTCTAATCAGAAAAGCATTTATCAGCCATGCAAATTGGCTCAAAGCAAACTTGAAGCCCACTATGCTTATTTAATGTTCCACAAAAAAGTCATCAGCCTCACATTCTTGTCAGAATTATGATGATAAAGCTTTGGATATGCACGATTTACACAATTACATTCACTGTAAGGTTACATTAGAGTCTGACTTCCAAGTATTATATTTGCCTCTTTTTTCTTTTAAGATACCGCTTGTGATTCACTGTTCAAATCATGCAGCTGATTTCACCATTTCTGTATTTTCCTGTTTCCTTAGCACCTCTCACCTATTCCTTCCAACTCCTGCCAAATAATAAAGTTATATTGCAACCAAGAATAAGACAGATTGCAAGTAAGGCCACTGAATGGGAACAAATTGTGATCCATCCAGCAAATACTTTCGAGCACTGACTTCATGCTAAGTGCTGTCCTAGATTCTGGAACTATAGCAATAAAGTACAATAAAGTCCTACTTTCATGAGGCTTACCTTTTAATGGAGAAGCCAATAATAAATAAGTTGAGATATGTGCTCTAAAGAAAATGAAACATCAATGGTAGAAGGAGGCATGCCAAAGGAAAATAGAGGTCAGCTTTAAGGCAAAGTTCAAACGAAAGAGCCAGAGATCTGAAGAAAGAGTCACCTAAAGAGAGGGACCAGCAGAAGTGACAAGGAGCCTGACATGAGCAAGAGCTTTGCCTATTTAAGGAAGAGAAAGAAGGCCTAAATGGCTGGAGATGTGGCAGATTAGGAAGGTGGAAGCCAGCCCAAGAGCCATGTAATTCAAGGAAAAGATCTTGTATTTTATTCCAAATCCAGTGAGAACCTACCAGAGATTTTAAATTAAAAAGTGACATTAAGTTAGAGATATGCAAATATCAGCCCAAGAGTCTGACAGAACTGATCAAGCCTTTCACCTTTCACCTTTCAGTGAACAGAATGCTAATTACTTCTACCAGTTCTACAGGCAAGCACAGGGATCTTCCCCAGGTCTGGGGTAGAGAATTCCTGAGTTCCCACTTTTCATTAGGACTACAAGGCTCACACTTGCCAATACCCAACAGACGCGGGAGGAATATGTGCCCGCCTTTTCAGAAAGGCTGTCCAAACTATGGTGTCCTATTGAGCTACCTCCTGAATTATTACTCAGCTAGGGTGAGGTGTTACCCAAGCAGGCTCTGTCAGAAGATAATTGTCAGTTGCTATGTGGAGGATGGGCAGGAGGGGAGAAACTAAGGCTAGGGACACTGTGTGCTTTATCATCACTGGTCTAGCATTACATGGGCCTGCACAGAATTTCCTTAGGAAGGCACTGGAAAAATGGTCAACTGTGTTGTAAAATATAAATTATTTGTGTTAAAATATATTATAAAATATAAGACATTAAATAATATAAAACATTATTGAATTTTGTTGCATTTTATTATATGAATATTAAAATTTGTTGTATTTTACTATAAGAATATTATTGAATCTTACTGATTCTGGTACTAATAGTCTTTCATAAAACCTAAAAAGGTTTTCAGCTATGAAATCAGTGAAGTATCCTTTTTCCCCTCAAGAAAAAAGATGAAATTAATGAACCATGCTTGTGTCATTTCTGCAAGATGCCTGATTGATTAGCATTTACCGAAATTTGCTTTCAATTTGGCAGAGTACCATTAGTGCTCAGCCAATAAAACAAGTCGTATTTCTGTCAAGAAGTTCCCAATATTTTCTTAGGAATGTATATTAAAGTGACCTGCTTTATAAAGTCCCTATTTTTGACAGCATATGCACAGAATGGTTCTATTCCCAAGAAGCAAAAATGTTTCCTTCCCATCCTTCTTTTTTCACTGCCAATCCTCAACTCTTTTGTAAGTCTGTGGAGGACCCCACTGAAAAGTCTTGATAGACTTGCTTCAGATAATTAGGAAGAAGTTGGCCTAATAACAATTTCTCTAGAAGACCAATGATTTTTTATTCTGTATACTCTAAGTAATGTAACTAGTGTATCCTCCCACAGATAGAGGGATGAATGGATGATACCCTTACTTGAAAACTCACTAAAGGTAGAGAAGCTTATCACTCAACTATAAGATAATATAGGACACCCTTCTGAGGACATATAAATATACATGCACAGGTTACAAACAAACACTGAAACATTTCATGTGATAAATACATTTTCCCCACTTTGGCAAGCAGCAACATGGGCATAGTCTCATAGGTTAGCATATTGTTGTTTAAACATTTGTACTGGCCATCAATATTTAGAAATCGGGGTATTTCACATCTTGATTTCCAGTTCCTTTTGTGAAAATCAAGGGATCTGAAGCCACTGGAGCTGCAGGTTTGCTTTTCTATAAGACAACAATCGCCTCAAGGGGAGCAGTGGCCTTTCCCTACAGACCAGGGATTTTCCAGGTTTCAACCACACCCTACTGTTTTGAAATCCCTCCCTGCATCATTCACTTAAAACACCTGCCTGGCCAGAGCAAACCCTCTTTGATAATGAAGAGAACAGATCAGATAGATGGATGGGTAGATGGATGGATGGATAGATTTGAAATAAGTCCGAAATTACTGAGTTCCCCTGAACAGTAAAATTTTATAGCTAGTACTCTTTTGTGCCAACCATTCTGAGATTCCAAGGCTTCCTTAAATTTCAAACTTTGAGTGCCTCACATTAACCAAACTGAATAACAGACTTCAGTAATTGAGACTACCTAAGAATGTGACTGCTTCCAGCACTCTAGATATTATCATTTCTGCCTTCTCTTCATCACAACAGGAGACTGTAGGGGCAACCCAGGCCACTTGCTAGCCCATAGGGCACCTTTGTGACAAATAGAAAAAGGTGCCCCTTCCTCTGGGTTGACAAAGACCCACATCATGTGGATTGGGCTGGCAAATAGAAAGTATGGCTGCCTTTCCACTCTCACACTTGTACAGTGAATAGTCTGCTCAGATATGTGCATCATCACAACCATCAGTTGAGCAGACTTTAAACAAAACACAAATAAAATCAACACACACATGGAATTCAACCAGGGAGTTGCACCTGACATAGTCAAGAGATTAAAGAGGAATGAAGATTTGCACTGGGCTTTCAATCTCTCTAATGAAACAGGTTCTAGAACCTTTGGAAAAAGGATATAAGTGCTACACAAGCCAAGAGAGAGAAAAATCAAATCCAAGCCCAAACCACTCTACCTAATCTCTGAGATCACTCCAGCCTGATGAAAAAACAGGTCTTCCTTATGGGTATATAGATACCCAATCTGTTTGGAAAACCAACTCCTCTTTTGTTGGGGGGTAAAAGTAACTTACAAAAAGAATTTCTGTGTCAAAAATTCCAAACCAAATGGAAACTTTAAAAATCTATGTTCTTAAGAAATCCTACCATTTGCAACAACATAGATGGAGCTAGAGGGTATTATGCTCAGTGAAATAAGCCAGGCAGAGAAAGACAAGAACCAAAATGATTTCAGTCATTTGTGGAGTATAACAGCAAAGCAAATCTGAAGCAACAAAACAGCAGCAGACTCACAGACCCCAAGAAGGGACTCGCAGTTACCAAAGAGAAAGGGTTGGGTAGTGTGGGAAGGGAGGAAGGGGGAAGGGGATTAAGGGGCATTATAATCAGCAATCACAATGTAGGTAGGTGATGGAAAAGGCAGTACAGCACAGAGAAGACAAGTAATGACTCTATAACATCTTACTAAGCTGATAGACAGTTACTGCAATGGGGGGTGGTGAGGACTTGATAATGTGGGTGGATGTTGAAACCATAATGTTGTTTCATGTGAAACCTTTGTAAGATTGTATATCAGTAATACTTAAATTTAAAAAAAATGTTTTTGTTTATCCTAAATAGCCCAGTTCAAATCATCTTTTGTACTTTTTAATGCAATAGGAGTTTCAACAAGTTTAGCCTGTCTTATTGACCTGAAATTTCTCCTGTCCTATCTCATGGTTCAATTCCATGTTTCATCTCCCTGCTGGGACCTAGTTACACTGGGCTTTCAGCGGAAGTTCGATGCCCTGGCTCAGTGTGTCATGACAGTCTTCTGTGTTATTTGAATCTGAAGAATAAGCAGTTAACACCAAATTGGTTTTTCCCTAGTCCCCTGGAAGTACACACGTCAAGTACCCCCTTTGCCTCTTCTGGAGGGACGCCAGGGCTAAGCCTCCAGTGCCAACAAGACCTCCTCCCTCCAGCTGGACTACAACAGCTGCTCTGCCCTGACCTAGGAGGAGGCCTTGCCCTCTCCAGAGAAAGCACCTTTGAGTTCTGTCTGTCATCACTGACATGGAAATTCATAGACAATGGGAATGAAAGAAGCATTACAGAGAAAGAAATTAATTTTACTTCTTTGAAATATCTTTGATCTTCTGCCATTTCCTGGTTTATCTAAGGATAAAATACTGTATTTGCCAAGAATCGTTCTCGTAATCTACATGCAATTTTCCCTTTTATAAAATAACAACAAAGGGAAAATTTTCATTATCTAAAATAAAAGGTATTGTACCCCTCTCCTAAAGACTGAAAGTTGATATTTCATAGTCTACAGGTGACAAAGGTGTGGTCCCATATTCCTCAGTGACAATGTTGGAAGGGCATTGTGGCTGACTAGGGTTCTCTTCAGTGTAGCCCCAAAGACAACGGCAAGAGAAACAGCTGAACAGCAACATCCTGGCAGCCGCAGCCCCACGATGTACTTCAGAGCATCACAGGGAATGTCATGACCTGTGTGGAGGGCGGTGAGGGGCACATGAGGGCGTCCCTTTTCTCCCTCTCCCCACAATCTCACTTTATCATATAAAATAGAATATTTATGTTTTATCACATAAAACACCAGTATCTGTTGGTATTAGGGAGGAAGTATCCCTTTCCTCCATCCTTCATTTTCCATCACAGGCAAAGAATCAAATTATTTGGTTACTGAGTTTCTCCCTCACTCCCATTCTCCTTCTGTCTGTCTTCCTCTCTCCTCCTCCTGTTTCCACACCTTTCTCCTTCTTTTAGCTGTAATTCTCCCTCCCCTTTTCTTTCTTACTCTCTCTTCCGCTCTGAACTACCAGCCTGAAATCAGTCTTTTTCTGTCCTTGTTAAAAGCCAGAGGGGCAGGCCCTGCTGCTTTGTGACTGAGGGAGTAAATCCTCTACTGAGGGAAATGGTGGGAACCCACTGGACCCAACCCCTTAACGAACACGTGCCTGTCCTCTGGAAGAGATTCTGATCCTCATCGGAAATCAGGCCAGACATGAACAGGAGCAATTCTGTTAGGGATATTCACTTAATGGGTTTTCAAGAGGGAAGAATTGGAAAGTAATGTCCAAAACTGTCATATAGTATCACAGATGTTATTTGTAATTAGGCCGTATAGTTCTCATCATTAAAGAGAGAACTGAGCTGAGTTAATGCCTGTGAATCACTCAGTCCTGAGTGGGTGGACCAGGTAAACAGCATCCCTAATAGAACTGAGCCTTAACAATAATTACTTCTGCTAGGAGGGTCTGGGCTGAGCAACCACACATCCCTGTTTGTCTAATATAGCACTGGTTTATATCTACTGACCAGCATAATTATTAACAGCACCCCTTTTTTATTCTCAAAAAGTCCCAATTTGCATGATCAATTATAAGGTCTCTTTAGGTATGTGCTATATAATGGATTATTTATAATCCACTAGAGTTTTATAATAGTATGTCACAGCCTACATTCAACAGAATTTTGAGAACTGAGAAGAAAATTATAAATGAAACTTACTTAGGAATTATCTTTATGAAACTTTAGAGATAAGCAATATGTAAGGAAAGACAGAATACAAAACACCTCAGAACAGATGAAGCCATAAGAGGAAAGAAAATGCAACCCTGACCTTATTTCCCACCATCCTCATTAATAATGACCGCTAAGAATGCCTCATCCATGATATTTGGAAAGCAATCTTAGAAATTAATATGATTATTTAAGAATTTTTAACCTTTGATTCATGAGACAAATGGCCTTTCTATTGTAACCAAGACACCTAAGTACTGAGTAAATATGAGTGAGTAAGACAAAGATCCAAAATTTAGTTTTCTGAGAGGAAAAAAGTGCTTTCAGTGGATTCATAAGGAAGAATGAATTGCCTCCTTCCTTTTAAAATAGGTAGGGAACTTAACTGTTCGCATTATCATCTGCTGCAACATACCTCCTGCTAGGAGACCGCAGACCAGATTCAAACTCATAATCATAGCAAAAGTTTTATTTACATTGCATATAATTTGCTTAATATGGTAATGCAGCCTGGTGTTTCCTTGCATAGAGTTCTACTGCCTAGTTAAAAGGCAAAAATTAAGTAAGGTCAAGGAATGAGCTGTCAGGGTATCCTCTGTACCGACCTTAAATGAAACCAATTCCTCTCCATGATGCACTATGAGAATGGCCTTTGCTGACTTATCTTATGAAACAGGATCAGATAGAGCCAAGCCGCTGATGCAATATTTTCAATCCCACAACAGCTACGCAACAGACTCTGTCATAAAAAGATGCTGCTCTACATCTGTGACTCCAAAATGTGGTGATTTACCCTTTCCCATCACAACCACCATGTCCATAATTTCCCCAGTCTCCCATGTCCAATATAACTGGGGACACATTCAGTAATTCAGTCCTTTCTCTTGGCTCCACTTGTTTGCAATTTCAATACTACTCTGTCCTGACTCTAGACTCCCACCCAGGCCTTACATTTTTTTTGTTCTTGGATATCATGTATGCACAGCAACTTTGTGTCTGGCTTCTTTTCTCAACACTGTATATTTGAGATTCATGCACATTGTGTGTGAATGTAGCTCATTCTTCTTTATTGTTATAGAGTATTTCATTTTGTGACTACACTGAAGATTAATGAGTCTTCATCTTTCACTATTATAAATATTGTTATTGTGAGTATTCTTGCACTTGTATTTCAGTGCCCAAATGTGTCTGTTTTCGCTGGACATACACCAAGGAGTAGACGTGCTAGGCTATAGGCTATTATGTATGTTCAGCTTTCATAGTTGCTGAAAACACATTTCCAAAGTGCACCTGCCAGTTCACACCCCTACCAGCAGCCTGTAAACACTTCTGCTCCGCCTACCCCACACTCTCACTGGTATCGGTAGCCTTTTTTGTTTGAGTCGTTTGACGTAGTGCAGGATCAAGGAAGCACTGTGGGTGTAATCTGAGTTTCCTCAAGACTAATGAAACTGAGCCAATCTGCTCTCTTAAACTTGCAACTTTTCCCTGGACAATGGCCAGTCTTGGTCATTCAGTTCCTCTATGGGGGACGCTGCTGTAAAAACCAAGTGTGTGTCTCCTCCCCCCATTCCTCTCAAAGCCATCTGGCCCATTGGCCTTTGTTGTGGTCCAACAATCATTTCCAAGTTATGTCCCAATCTCCTATGCACGTCCCTCTAGTGGCCACCCTCTTCCCTCCTGAAGAAGCCAATCTGACACACACTCGCATTATAAACCTACCCTTCTGTTACCAGCTAACCTGACCAGCCACTTGCGCTGGGAAAGACAGGTCCCTGCAGCATGAGTACTGCTTGTTTCCTTACCCACCTTATCTCCCTCTCTTCTCCAGGCCAGAGGAAGCCCTACTCTTCCTCTGTAAAACTTTGAACCCTTGAAAAAATGTGTTCTTTTGAGTTTCCTTTGCCACTCATTCTCTGCATAACTGAGGTGCAAGTTGCCTCTCTTGGACTTAGGTTTCCTACCTAGAAAATGAGAATATTGCTTGCCTCATAAAACTGTGAGAATTAAAGGATAATGTGCTTAAAATCTCTGGTTCAATGCCAAATAGGTATTTTGTGCTCAGCAAATACTGTTTTCCTTTCATTTCTCCCTTTAGCTCCCCACCATTATTAATCTCCTCTTTTTAACTTCACAACAGTAAGAAGGAAAAGAAAATACTTGGCTTTTGCAATCAGATACACTGAGACTTTAAACATGATGTTTATCATTGACTAACTTGATCATTAACTTCTCTAAATCAGCTTCTTATACCCTAAAAAGGATCTGGAGGTGTTGTATTCTGAAGTGTGAGAATTATAAGTCACTCAGGGTGCCTGGGCTTCTAGACTGGAAGTCACAAAACCTGGGCTCCTAAGCCACATCCATCCAGCTGTTCGTGTTCAGGCAGTGTAGGGTTTATTTGGCTGGTTGGCTGTTGGTTGGGTAAACTGTCTGGAGTTAAATATTAGAATAATTTATACTAAAATTCCAAAATGTGGGCTTCTTTTTAAAAAAACTGGAAGATCTAGCAACAGAGCTCATATTCCCTCATGGCAACAACCAGCTGGAGCTGAGCAACCACTGCCCTCCCAAGCCTGGCCATGAACTCTCTGGTCTGCCAAACTCACCTTCCCTCCCTATTGTCTTCCACAAGGTCAGTCTCCCTCATTTATAACACCTCCCTAGACTCTGAGGCTTTCTTTAGTTTGCTACTCCATGTCCAAATTCTTATGGTACTAAATGACTAATTATCTGAGATTTATAGAACACTTGTAATGTATTTAACATTGTTTCATTTACTAATAAACTCCCTGTTCTTCAGATTCTTGCCACTTGCAACTGTCAGGCCTCTTTAGTTTGCCACTATAGCAAATTATCACAAACTTAGTGACTTAATACAAATGCATTATCTTACAGTTATGGACATCAGAGGTCCAGAAAGGACCTCGCTGACCTAAGTCAGTTAGCAGAGCTACATCCCTTTCTGGAGGCCCAAGAGGAGAGTCTGTTTTTCTTACCTTTTCCAGCTTCTAAAAGCTTCCCTTATTCTTTGGTTCATGGCCCACTTTTCCCATCTTCAAAGCTGGCAATAACTGGTTGAGTTTGTTCATGCTGCACCATTCTGACCCTCTATTACCTACCTCTCCCACTCTTAAGGTCCCTTGTGATTACACTGGGCTCATCCCCATAATCTAGGCTCATCTCCCTAACTCAAAGTCTGACTAGCAACCTTAATTCCATCTACAACCTTAATTCCCCCTTGCCAGGCAACATTCATAGGGCCCAGGGATCAGGAAGTGGACATCTTTGGGGAATGACAGGGAGGGAAGCATTATTCTGCCCACCACAGCCCTAAATACCATCAAGACTTTCTGTCCTTGAAAAGTACAACTGAGCCAGATTGTTTCAGTTCAAAAACAAACAAAAACAAATGCAAGCCTCCAAAATACAAACAGCTCATAGCTGGAATTATAAAAGCAGTTTTCTCATGCATGCCTGTGCCTATAAATTCCAATTAGCACATTTAGTTCATTCCCCCAAAACACCACAACCTCTATGAGTTAGGAAGAAGGAAGAAGGGAAAGGAGAGTGAAAAGGAATGACAGTAGCTACAGATGCAAGTACAATTCCACTTGAGGATTAAAAGAAGGAAATACTAAGGAGCATATCAAAGAAACTTCTGTGTTGCCTATCAGCAAGGCTCTGAATAATAATTTGGTCTGAGAGTAACTTAAACTACTGAAGGTGTCCATGAATATTCCACCATGTTCTCTCTGGACAGCGTTTCATAAATTGCCTGGGGAAGGTCATCTGACTCACCCCTAACACTGTCCCAATTAAACAGAGATAAGCAAACAAGACAAAGCAAGCAAAATCCCATAGGATAGTTTTACCTCTCTCTAAGTAGATTATCTAGACATCATTTCCAGGTTAAGAAAAAAAAAAAAGGAGGATAACTCAGATCCAATCTTTAAATGTCTATCATGAGCTGGGTTCTAAACTTCATTTGCTACTTCAAATTTTTAAGTGACAAATCTTAAAAAGAGATAAGTTTAAAATCAGTAGAACATGTATGTGTCTCTATATAACCTTTAAGAAATTTTTCAGTGCAACAAATACATTTTAAATATGTTATTGTACATTTTAATTAGTATTTGAATTAATTGCTTAAATCATACACAGTGTTAGCAAGGTAATTCTATTTAGCTTTATGGCCCTAGCAGTGAAGTCATCCAACACAGCCTACCTCACCCTCCTTGAAACACTTCCATGAATCAACCTTCCTGGAATCAATTCCTACATAATCAAGAGCCTTGTCCTTCCTGCATCTAAACTCTTTCTCAAATCTTCCTAGTTGTGTCTATCACCTAGATTTCATTTCCAAAACACTTATCTTTCACAGTTTTAATTAATTATGAGAGTAAATTTTTGTTTACTCATGAGGACAGGGACCATATCTGTCTCTTCCAAGTTTCAGCTCTGTGCCCAGCACACAGTTGGCTCACAAACTGTTGAATGAATGCTCCCTATCCCTGCTTTTCTTTTTTACATTTATATTTATTTATGTCAGGTATTCTTCTAAGTGTTTTGAATGAATGAATTCATTATTCTTACACCCAATTCGTTATGTGGGACCATGACTTCCTTGTTTTCCAGATATGAAAATGGGCATAGAAAGAATCGATCATTTTCATAAAGTCCTGCAGCCATTAGTAACATAACATTCAGTGAGTACTTACTATGTGCCAGGCAGGGCTGCTGAAAGACACCTAAGGTAACTTTTGTATGAATTACAAAAAGATATCCCTTTTGGATGGATGAATTAAAAAAGGCATCTCCAGGATGAATAAGCCCCCTTTAGGGCACAGGACTTGCAAACTGAGAAGCTCTGCACTGGCCCTTCAACCAAGAGCTTTTTTGAGGACCCGGCCTAAAAAAAATACACTGTGGTGCCACAAACTGCTCTGAGCACCAAATGGTGATTAACCCTCAGCAACCAATGTGGTAAGTATTAGTATCATTCCTATTCTACACAAGCAAGAACCGTGGCCCATGGAAGTAAATGCTCAGAGCTGTCCATTATTGAGTGACAGGTAGGATTCGAACCCAGGGATTGTGGCCGCACAGCACACATGCCTAACAATACTGCCTACTCAACCTCTTGGTCTAGGTTCCTGCCTGCAGCAGCCTCCTAGTCTCCTGCCTCTTAGCTTGTCCCCCAACTTCATCCACTACAGCAGCCACAGTGAGTTTCTAAAGATAAAAATGTGATGTCTCCTTCCTGCTTAAACATGTCAATAGCTCATTCCCTTCAAGATAAAGTTAAGACTCCCTGTGGCTGAAAAGCCCTCTTATGATTTGATCCTGGCCGCCCTCCAGCTCTGGTCATTCTCTCTGCACCTAGCCCTCACCATGCACAATGACAACCATACCAGATGTTCTGCTCTGAGATTCTCCATGCTCTCACGTGACTCAGGCCGGAACATGATATTCTTTCCACATGGAGCCTTCTTCCTTCCCTGCTGCAGTTGACTAGACCCTATGCATACCTTAAGTCTCAGCCTAATGTCACCTCAGATTCATGTTCTTGAAACACTCAGTCTAAATTAGATTCCCTCATGGATTTTCTCATCATACCCCATGTTTTTCTTAATAGCAGTATCACACATATGTGTTTATGTGTTAATTCAATCAAAAACAGTTTTCCCCAATAGTAAGTATCGTGATGGCAGGGGAAATGTGTATTTTGCTAGTTAACTATAAACCTAACATTTAGTACATTTCCTAGAACATACAGGCAACCAAATCTTGCTAAATGCCCCTCTTGGGTGCTTCCCCATCATAACATCCTTATAACATACTGTAACTGCCTGATTATTTCTGTATCCCCCCATTAGATTGTAACTATTTTAAATACTATGAGGACAAAGATTTTATCTGACTTGGACCCCACTACTGAACCTTCAGTATCCAGCACAATGTCCGGTGCATGGTAGGCACTCAAACATTCCAGAATAAATGAGTGAACAAGCATAAGTAAATGGCCCCTGCAGAGCAAAAAAAATCCTCTTTATTATTACTGCCATAAATGACATCAATAGATTGAGGAATTGTTTTAATTTAACCCTCTTACAGAAATAGAATCTATGTGAAGTACTGGACAAAGTTACCACCTTCAAAATCTGACCCAATATGTTCACCAGCTACAAGACAGGGAGGAGGTCAACTCAGGCCAAAATGACCTGCCAGCTTAGTCAAAAGTCTCAGGAGTGACCACTGAACAGAAAACTTGGCATCTCCTTGTGAAATCCTAGACAAGAGCAGGACAACAGAACTACAAAGGGTCCCAGACAGGATGTGCATTGCTTATCAATAGACATTATATTGCTCCGCAGTAAAGGGAGGTCCCATTAAACCCCTCTAAACTGATAATTAAATTTTACTCATCATTCTGAAAAGAAAGAAAAAAATGCATTCAAATACAAAGAAGCAAAAGTAATTAAAATACATTACTTCATAGTGTCTTATAAGACTATGGAGGAAAAAGCCATTCCTGTAGCCTAATGAGAAATATAAACATCTTTTCTACATAAAGCATATGCAAGAGCGGCAACAGTTTGTCTCATTTTGACCTGGTTCCAGGAAGTCCGCTCAGACGGGGAAACAGTGACAGCTCCTTTGAGTCCTGGGAGAGGACTGTATGGTTTTGCCCACAGGCAAGTCATGATTGCCAGTTGCACATGAAGGAATTTCAGAGCAGTGTTGGAGCCCGTAAATGTGAAGTGTGAACAGCTATGTTATAGTAATGACAGTAATCCCAAAATGACACAAATTGATGTCTCACTAAATGATAAGAATATCTCCTGACAACACAAATGCCCTTTCATTCCCCCACAAGTGAAGAGGACATGTGTTGGGTTGATCAAACTTCATCTTCTCTAGATTCAAAACCAGGTTTCTTTTCCAGTCACATACCAATTAGCTCCACACTCCACTTCTAATACTAGGATTCTGAATATGAGAATCTAAAAGTTTACCTACTCGATTTACTTTCATCCAATATCCTCTAATCATCTTTGTCTTGCTGCTCAATATCTCATTAGAGCTGAGTTTAATGCCTTATCATGAATGACACTGATATTTCTCTGCTGGGTTTATTCCCTTCATAATCTAAGATCTTAATGCCCTTGAAGCAAAACAGAAGCATATGTGAACTATTGTTTAAAAGCAAAACAAAAGAGCATGTTGCCAACACACACAGTTGGTTTTACCTGCTGTGAAGTTGTTAGGCCCAGGCTGACTGTGAGCTCACGCTCAGCACTGAAGCACTTCCCCGGCAGCGAGGAAGGTCCCACATTCACAGTGACCCCGCCTTGGGCCATCAGAGTACTGTGGTGCTCCTTTCTGCTCCTGACCACTGTGACGGCTCATAGGCAATGCTCTGCTTTAGTAGTGAATTTGGAGCACATTTCTTCTGGAGAGTTTCTAAAACTGTAACCATGGGAAAAACCTTAAAAATCACTTAATCAAAGAATTTGTTTTGGCTGTGTGCTGCATTGCCAGGGACTGGGCCTTATGTTTAAGAACACTTTGCAAAACTAGGCCTTTACTCCTTTTCACCAAGCATAACTGGTCCAGTTACTTTCTCCCTCCTTACTCTCGGATCTACTATGTTTGACCTCAAGAGTTACCTTCTCCAACAAGAGGGGTGTTGCCCCCGAGACAAGGAGAACTTGAGGGAGCAAAATCAGCGCAATCCATAGGTCCCTTCTCATGAAGCCCAGGGTGGCACGGAGGACTCAGTCTCATGGTGATGCTGAGTCACAGGCATTCAAAGGACACTGAGAAGGAGGATGGCTTGGTGGCTTAGGACTGGAAAATTTCAAGAAAGCAGAACCAAAACAACATTTTTCTCCTGCTGATCTGTGATGATTACATATGTACAGCCCTTTGAAGGCAGGAAGTTCCTGTATAGAAAGTTTCTTCTTAATATACAAAGACCCTGGAAGGAAGGCCATGAAGGCTCCCCCATGCAGTGGTCCTGTGTGAATTGGAGAAAGACACCCTTCCTCCATATCCCTCTCAGGACTTGGCTTGTGAGCAAAGCATGGGCTGGATTTCAGCCACCCTGCTCTCCTTTGCCTGACCTCTCATGGCCACTGAATAGGACTTGGATTTCTTTGTAACACTCATTTGTTCTTCCATTCATTGATCAAATGTTTCAGGCATGACCATGGGTAAGGCACTTAGGGTTTGTGGAGAATTTGAAGGTAAATAAAATGGTAGGTTTCTTCAAAAAAGCATCCTTTTCTCAGTGAATGAATGTCATGAGTAATGGTGTAGAAGATGCTAAGATAAAATAAACCTAATACTGGTGAATATTCTGCTTTCACTGGAGTAGAGTCATGGATGATTGAGCTTAAAAGAGGGCTTGCATCACTAGTCAATAGACTAGTCAAAGCAGTTTTAGAGAAGGGAAATCATTTGCCAACACTGAGGTTTGAAGATACAGACTTAGTGATGGTCAGCAGGATAGACTGGAGTATGTCATGAGTAGAGGGAACCTAACTGGCAGAGAAGCCAGTTAGGAAGTTGACAGGGTATATTACTGTCCCAACATTCATCACCACCCACCAAAAGAAAATTACCTATTCCTAATCTGTTAACCTCAGGCCTGGCTAAAAGACTTTCTTTAGACAATGAAATGGGAACAGATGAAGTAAGTTCACTTCTATGCTTAAAGAGCCCTTGTTTGTTTCCACCACACACTTTTATTTTTGCCACAATATCCCAGCCTGGGGCTGCTCCTTCAGTCTGGGTCCCAAATGACAATAACACGGAGCAGAACTGCAGCCAACTTATAATGAACAAGTACCAGGATCTGTAAGTTCTCCTTTGTTTTTGGAAGCTGTGATTTAGGGATTGTTTGTTAGTGCAGAATACTTACCCTAAATTCACTGACATGGGAAGCTAATTCACTCTAAGGGTGAAAGCAATAAGGACTGGTTTCCCAAAAGCCTTAGAAAGAAAAAAAAAAGTGAAAGCAAAAAGATTTTAGACTAGATGGATGAAAGTGGTTTTGGATAGGAAAGGACCAAGACAAAGATAATGATAACAACAAAAAACACCATCTAACACTCATTAATATGTCCAGCATTATGTTAATCACATCTCATTTAATTTCTCATAGAGTTAGAACTCAAACAGATGCCTATTTAACACCACAGTATATGTTCTTATCCAATTTTCCCAACAACCAGTAAGGCTTGGTGATTGTATGTGCATGCAGGGTTAACTTGGCAAGCTGGGGTTGCTCAAACCCTGTCTAAGCTCAAAGACAGCCTGTCTTTAAGACTCGCCCTTGGCTGTTCCTGGGAAATGAGCTCTGAGCCCTCAGAATACTCTGCCTGATAAGAGTATAGTATGCCTGAGGGCTTTAGGCCATGCAGTATTAGTTAGAACCAGCAGTTAATATTAATAATGTGATTGATGGTGAATGGCTGTTTTTCCCCTGGGGACCTTGAGTCTGGGTAACTGAGGTAAGTCATGCTGGCCACCCACCTCAGCCCCTGCCTGTGCCTGCTTTGCACCCTCTTTGCTCAAGCCATGGTGTCTCTGCTTTGCCTTCCTCTTTTCTTCCCCCACCCCAGCACATGTGGGGCTCACCCCCAGGCTGTGAGCTCCTTGGGGCAGGCCCTCAATAACTGTAAAGTGCTACTGCCCACCTCCACGTCTGTGCCTCTACCCACCTGGCTCACCAGGAGCTCTCAACCAGCCCCTTAAGCCAAAAACAGCTCACACCTCTGGGTGCCCTCACCCCAGCCAGGGCTCAGAGTGTTTGTGTAGTAGCTGAAGTAAGGGTGGTCTCTACTAGGAGGCCTCAAGGGGAGGGGGCTGAGCCCAGGCCCATCTGCAGGCTTTAATAACCTTAGAACTGGGATGGAAGTCCTACAGGCTCAGACAAGTAAAAAAATGACCGAGCCCCAAAAGCAACCCTGGACACCAAGGCTCAGGAGAGCCTTCCTGTTGGCAGTACTTTGCACACACAGTTTCACAACACTGCTCAGAGAATTAAATGTATCCACTCAATTCTGCCAGGAAGAACTTTTGGAAGCTCACACCTGGTTTCTCTTGGACTTTTCCCCATGCATCTTTCCCTTTTCCCATTTTAATCTGAATCCTTTCGCTGTAATAGATCATAACCCTAACAGTTTTTCTGAGTCCTGTGAGGCCTTTTAGTGAGCCATGGAGCCTGATGGTGGTCTCAGGGGCTCCAGACACAGCACAAAACATGAGACAGGTGTCAAAGATGACCCCAAATTTCCTAGCCCAGGTGGTTCAAGAACACAAATGGCAAAGTCAAGGAGGAGTTGGTAAGCTGGGATGGGGGTAAAAGAGAAAGCTGTGAAGGTAAGTGGAGAACGAAAGGTAAATTTGGTGACTGACTTATTAAATTTGGCCTCCACAACCAGGTAAGATGTGCAAGGGGAACCATACACTGGAGTCCATGATGGAAGCCGAGGATAGGGGTGCAGTTCATGGGGGAAACCATAAGCATGAACGAGAGGGAGAGAAGGATCAGAGAAAAGGAACAGCAAAGAGCTGAACACAAACTGCAGAGGCTATAACTTGGCTGTCTATGGAGGGAAACCCAGTGAGAAGGGAGACATGCTATACCAACTTCACAATCTATCATAAAGGATGATCTGTTTAATTTTACAGAAATTTCTATTAATGCAGTTATACCATAGATTGTACATGAGAAAATAACTGCCGTAGAGTTTTTGGTCAATATATAAACAGCACTAAAAAGGCAGCAGTATTGATTTTCTCATAGAATCTGCAGCTTCAAGTACATTAAAATCTTGTGTCTTGAGCAAAGCATTCAGAAATGACTACGGTAACCACTGATAATTCCCAATAAACTGGGGCAGAGGGAACCCCAACATTCATGATACTCCCTCATGCATGTGTGGGGCTGATACCTGGGCTGTTTTTGCATGTTTTTGTGGTAAGCCACCCAAAAATTGGAGTCAAAAGAGAAACCCCAGTAAAGCCAGTTGAGGTTCTGTGAAACAAAGGTTTCATTTTGTTTCCTTATTGTCTATTTTTCTGCATTTTCTTCCAACAGCAAAAAGAGGTAGAGGCCAAAAGCAACAGGCTCAACTCAAGCCATTTTTGCTCCTGCCCCCTCCAGGTATGATTTGTTTTCTATTTCATTGTGCTTTAAAATTTTTCTTTTTCTATGGAAGAATGGATCCGGGATCATTTTAGAGGCTCCTTTAAATAATGATGCTGTGGAAGTCCCAGTTTCTGCCTCACTTCTCCTCCATTTCACCTAAAAGGACAGCTCCCCATGTTTGTGTCCATATAATTATTATTTAGGCTTCAGAAAACAGTCTGCCTTGAATTTTCTTTCTTTTTTTTTAGCTTTACCTTTTTTTACTAGAGTACATGTACATTGCTTGCTACTTTTAGAACAGCACCATGAGTTGAGTATAAGGCCTCAGAAACAGTGAACACTGGGGAAACCTAAGTCAGTTCTATAGCCAGTCTGGGCTATTTAACTCCCTGCTATGGAGAATTCCACTCCATCATCATACATCCAAGTTGTTGAGAAAGTCACCGAAGTGTAACATTCAGACAGTGTCTCAAAAGCTCCCCCATGTGTGCACATAAAAAATAACTCGTGAGAGGAAAAGTTCCCTGGAATAAGTGCAGAATAAGAACAGGGACCAGTTTTCAGATCTCAAAAACGTGCAAAGATACAAGAAAACACCAAATTGTGTAATTGTTATTTTATTTACACATGTCATGTTTAAAATCCAAAAGAATGACTAAGTGGGCTGATCTTGTGCAGATTATAGCATCAGCTCATGAAACAGATGCATGACTTTTTTTGATTTTTCAATAAGACGTATATAGAGAAAGCAAAAAAAAAAAAGAAAGAACTGGATTGAACTTACTGTAAGTAAACTCAAAAAGAAAAGTTCAGCCATCTCAATATAGCATAAGCCTCGGATGAACATATTTCAGTCCAAGAAAGGAATGACATGAAAACAGACGGAAACATTTGCTGTACTTTGCAGAAAGCAGTTGCCTTGTGGAAATGTTTCATATTTCCCCCTTTTGCCCATTTATCTTTCCCATAGGGAAAAACGTACATATCTAAAACTGCTTTGTAAATCAGCTACTCCCAAGCAAAAGGCAGGCTTCCAGAATATTAAAACCAAGGCTGGCAAAGATTTTCTATTCCAACACCCATCTTCTACAGATGAAGACAGTGACCTCAGAGAAATGAGTCGATTTGTTGACCCCAGAGTTGACAGGAAAGCTGAGAGCAGACCCCTGGTCTTCTATTTTCATGTTCAATCATTATTCCTTTAACAATAGAAAAGACTACAAAATAGTACTTGTAATTAGTACTTCTAGAAAGTACTAAGAACCTACTCTGTGCAGACATGTTTATAAGTACATCTCATGAATTAAGTCATTTGGTCCTGAGAAGAATCCTCTGAAGTTGTATTATTAACTCCATTTTACAGGAGAGGAAACCGAGGCACTAGGCAGTACCTCCCCTAGGAATCTTAGGTAATAAGTGGTGGAGTCACTATAATAGTTAGCCAACCAGTTTGAATCTAGGGATCAAATTCTTAACCACTAAGTAACTGCACAAGATACAGAAAGTAAAATTGTTATTCAAAATTCAAAGGGGTATCAGCAATAGGATTAAACCTCACTCTTTAGGCAACATAAAATTGAAAACTGTGATAATTAAAACAGAAGCAGGATGAACTTGAAAGGAAAAAAAAATCTGACTCAGGAGGAAAATCCTTACTCAATTAGTAGAACAAACCTGAAGCTTTGGAAGTATTCAATTTCAGATAAATCATCTAAAAACTAGACCTCATTCTTTAGTACGCTAACTGAAATCATGCTTATCTATAATAAGAAATTCTTATCTATTCATTAAGGCAATCTCTCTTCTAGGCAATTCTTGTTGAGCTTATTTGCCAAGTAATAAAACCAGATTTCTTAGGGGAGGAGGATTTTACTCTTTAATTGATCCAAATTAATACGAACTCCCTAAAGATACCAGTGACTGACTACCGGATCTCCAAACCCAATGGCAACGTGAAGACTTCCAAACCTCTCCACTGTTTTCTCCCTCCTTCTGGCACTTTCCCTGCCTTGACTTGTACGACATTCATGAATTGGCTTGTTAAAGGCTGGTACTCCCAGAGTTCTGTCCTTGCTGGGTTCTTCCCAGCCCCTTCCCCACTCTGAGTGACCACACTCACATTCACAGCTTCCATTTCTGCTCGGGGCTGATGGCTGGCTTCCAGATTGGAGTCTCCAAGTCAGTTAACTCCTCTAAGCTCCACATTGTCCATGGCAATACCTTAAACTCAGCATAATCAAATTCAAATCCCTTGTGTTTCACCAAAACTCCTATTCTCCATCCTGTATTCCTTATCTTATTTAATGGATTCTCCCAGTCACGCCCAAACCTTGAATCACCTAAGACATGTTCCTCTCCTCTCATCTAGGTTGAAATTTCTCTGAATTGTACTTTCTAAGTCGCTCCTGAGTCTTACCCTCTCACTTCCATTCTCATGAGAACCACCTAGTACACACCTTCTTCACTATGCCTCTCCCCCTGCAAATAGCCACCTTAGGCTGGGTCCCACCAGAAGTAAACCCTGGGCTAAGAATTTGAGTGCCAAGGGTTATTTGACAAGTCATCCCAGGAATCAAATGTTGGGGATATGAAAGAATGGTAGGGATGCGATGTCAATCCTGGTGTGTTAATGATCAGATAACTGCTGTGAGCAAGTGGGGCTCAACCCTCCTGGGGACCTCTAAGACCACAGAGCCTGCTCTCAATTTGGGCTGCCCCAGGAGCAAAGAAGCTGAGATATTTATCCATCACTGCTTGAGGGCTGCTCCCAAGACTGTGAACTCCCTGCACTTCCACATGTCTCCTTGTAGTCTTGCGAACTCACGGCTGTTGGCTTGTCAGGTACAGTGACTGCCAAGAGAATATGAGAGATGCACTGGCAGCATCTGCCACAAAATCCTTCCAAGGCTCCCAGAGGCTGCAGATCAAATCCAAGTGCCTCTGCACAGCCTACAACACACTCTGTGATCTGTCTTTCTTCCTTCGTCATTTCCCAAGTTTCCTGCTGTAACACTCATGTGCTCTAGTTTTACCAATCCACCCATGGTTCCCAGAACACAGGATGTTATTGCCACCTCTGTATTTCATACTCACTGTTCCTTCCCTCTTCTATAAATAGCCACCCTACCTCCCAACCCTCTTCCCATCTACCTGGAACACTCCAACTTTTTGACAAGATACAGCTCAAAAGACTCCCCATCTCAACAAGCATTCCCTCAATTCTCCCCACCCAAGCTGAACACTTCTACTGCACCACTCCTCCCACCTCCAGCCTCCAGTAAGTAGTCAGGTAGCTGTCTCTCTTACCGAGCTGCACAAGAGTGACCTGTCCACGTGGCCAGACCAGCCTGCCAGAGTGTGAACTCTTGACAAGCAAGGACTGCATTTGATTATCTGTTTCCCTACCACCAAGCTCAATGCAAGGAAGAAACTGGGAAAAACACAATCACTGAAAGGTTTATCTATCATATAGAATTAATCAGTCTCCAATTAACATGGCAAACAAAACCCCAAAGGCAATTCTCCCTTCAGTGAATGCTTTTCTTAAAAAGTTGCTGATGAGGGGTGTTTTTCCTTAGATATGGGCTCTACATTCATTTGGTTCACTCTGCCTGCACTTCAGCTATGTGCCTCTTTGACACTGATTTCCTTAAAAGGGATCTAATGCTTAAGGGACCCTGACAGGGAGCCCCTGAGGATAAATCCTCTACATATTCACTCAATGAGAATTTTGTGACATTTCAACTTTCTACACTCAGGCACTTTCGCGTGCCTGACAGTAAGCAGGCCTTCACATGGAACCCATTCAGATAGCCCTAGAAAGAAGAAACAAGGGCCGTATTTGCCCTCCTAAGATGTGCTTTACAGGCCCCTCCAGATCACCTGCATCTGCCTCCTGCTGAGCTGTCCCTGCCAGTGATTTCTGCCAACATCAATGCTGATGGGCAGAAAGCCAGTACAGCATGGGATGGGAGCAGTGCTGCCCGGCTTTCACTGGATTCCTCATCTACAACTCGATTATATGCAAATGGACCCAAACCTGAGCCATGATCAAATTTAGATTTTAGGGCTTTCTTTGAGATAGAAGATGAAAGGGGTGATAAAGGCCATTTAGTTCAGCCAAAATTGACTCTACTTACCTGGATGTGAAAATTAAACATATTGCAGATTTCTTTGATCTGGGATCCTGCAACAGACATACTTTGTGTCGGGCAACTGCTTGAGATTTTGTGATTCACTGATCACTGTCACCGTGTCAGATGCAAACTAACCGCCTTCAATCCATGTGGAGGCAATATCTGTTTCTACTCTACTCTCCCTCCCTCTCCTTGCAGTTTCACAGTGGGAAGGGGAAACAAGTACTGGATCTTCCTTGCTGAAGGTTCTCACACTGGGGGGGGTGCCTTTCATCACCTGGGTTTTGGGTTTTACCCTAACCAACTCTGAGATACTTTGAGATGATAGAAATCTACAAATACAGCAACAAAGCAATCTGCTCCAGCAGAAAGCAAAGAAGGAATCTTGGAACACCCTGTTCATGTCTGCTGTTTATGTTTTATTTCATATTTTCAGACCCACTACAGGCAGCCAAGGAATTGCTACTCAAAATGTTTTGCTGACCTCATAAAAAACAATGTAAATAGACTTTCCACCCAGTGACGCCAGTACTGAAGCCAATGTCTATGTGCTTTTATATTTTGTGAGATGTTTTTGTGTGTGTATTGCTTCCAATTCCTTGTGCTGGCGAACAGTTTTGTTATGGTGTAAAGTGATACCAACCTTTGCAAGTTACTGTTTCTCCTAGTTCCTCCACAGACAATGACAAAAGTAAGGAGACCAGAGTGAAAAGCTAACATGGGGGAGGTGCGGAACACAGTACTGAATGCCCCTTTCCATTCCCACTCCTTGGTACTCTGTCCCGGGGGCCCGTGTCCCAGGGGCCCGTGTCCCGTGGTGTTTTGATGGATGAAACCTTGCCCTTAAAGGTTCGGGCTACCTAAGCAAGCAGTCCCCATTGTGTAACAATAGCTAACAATTAGTTCAACACATATTCATTGAGTACCTCTAAGAGCAAGTTATGACTTTTCTAAACAAATTCACTTCCATTTTTTTCATCTCAACAGTCCTTGGAAGGAGGGAAGGACAGGATTTCAATCCACATTTTACCATCCAAGAAATTACAACATAGAGGTTTTGTACTTTGTCCACAAATTAAGAACAAGTCTTTGAAAGGGGTAGAATAAAACCCAAGACTAATAACAGAAAATCCAGGGTCCTTCCCTTAAGCTCATACGGAAGTCCACTTCGTGACATGGAGTGGTAGAGAGAGTTATTGGCACACAGGTTCTCAGCTTGGAGTCTACAGGCCCGTGGAGAATGTTGGTGGTCCTGCGTCTCCTGAAACTGTATTCAAAAGGTTGATGTAGATGCATTTTCCAGAGGAGAGTCAGTAACTCCATGGACAAATGGTTGAGAATGATTTTTATCATCTGATTTATATTAGATATACTTGAACAAACCAATTATAGGACTTGACATTTCTCCTTCCTCTCACCTAAAATGTACCTTTTTGCAATTATCTACGTACAACAATCTACCTCAAAACTTAGTAGCTTAAAATAACAATCATCATGTAGTTTTCTCTTCAGTTGGGGCTTAGCAGGCACAGCTCAGGCGTGCTCCATGCAGTGTCAGCTGGGCCACTGACATCCAGACGGGAACTGGATGACCCACTTCCAAGACAGCTCTCGCACGTGGCTGGCTCTTGGTTCCTCTCCACAGGGACCTTTCTGTGGGGTAGCTTAGCTTCCCCACACCATGGGGTCTGGGTTCCAAGTGCAAGCATCTCAAGAAACAGAAAGTGGAAATTACCCATTTCTTAAGGCCTGCACTCAGACACAGATACAGCCTGGCTCCCCCACACTCTTTGACAGTCAAGCACTCACAGGGGATTCAAGACCAGGAGACAGAGACTCCACCTCTTGGTGGGAAGAGCATCAAAAACTTGTTTTAAAACTGCCATGTGCCTGTCAGGCCTTTTTCTCTTCCTGTGGTTTCCTTCATTATATTTTTCTCTCTTTCATAGGTCTTTGCTGTGTAGGAAATCGAGTTCTGATTTTTTTGTCCATTTCCCACCTCCCAGGGCAGGTTTGTCACCAATCCGACCTGCTACCGCCCCATGCTCTGATCCTCTCTGGTTATGCATTTCACCCCAGGTGTTCAGCCCGCCCCCTGCTAGGATCCTGTGAGGCGCTCTGCACAGTCTGCTCATTTAAAGCGATGCTGGAAAATACTTTCAGGGGATAGCAGCTCTGGTTCTGCCTGAGGACAGAGGGATAAAAATCACTCAGAGAGATCCACATTAGATAGGAATCGTGCAAAGCAAGATGAAGAGACCGACCTTTCCCAACATGATGTGCTGAACTTCAGGTTAGGTCTGCAGCAGTCCCAGTTCTGCCGGTTTCCAGTCACTAACCAAGCACACTACCCTTGGGAAAATAAGTTATTCAAATTTCCAAGGAAATGCCAATCAGGACTTACATTATTTGCATTGCTTTCCCCCTTTCTCTTTATTAATTCAAGTGACTAATCCATAAAATTGGTTATCAGCACTGAAAAATTCTTTGATACTATCTCCCTCAGGCACCTCCAGGCAGGCCTTTGGAAATGGTCTGCTTTTTCGCTGCAGCAAAAGTGGTAACATTTTCTAAAGGACCACCAGCTGTGGAGAAAAGGTTCCAACTCCAGGCCTGAGGGTCTGTAAGCCATATTCAGACACACACCAGTCACACCGGAAGTTTTACCTACATTCCCCCCTACCTGTCAGCTCCCATCCATCAGCATGCCAGGGCCCTCTGTCCTCAGAGCCTTTGAATTCTCTTTGCTCCAGACAACCTTCACCCAGAAAGCCATGATGTGGCTTATTTCCTTTCCTGACAAAAGTCTTTAGATCTTTATTTACATATCACCTTCTCAGTGAATCTGCCCCAGAAGCTCCTTCTAAAATGTATAAACTCTATACCCACACGCAGACACACATGCACCCCTTCCTCTCTCTTTATAATTTCCTTATCACTATTTAGAATATGGTGTATTTTACTTACTTACCCTATTTATTGCCTGTCTCCCCTTCTACAGTGATAGCTTCATGAAAGCAGGATTTTTTTTTTTAATGTCCTGTTTACTGTCAGGCCTAGACTGGTACCTGGCATCAAATAGGTTACAATAAAGTAAATATTTATCAATAAGTAACTGAATGAACTATTGATCCAACCTGTAATTGCCCCCACATGGTAATAACAAAGGGTTCCTCATCACACTGCTGTGAATGTAGAGCTGTAGATATGGTTTTAAAAACCAGCCCATCTGTATTAGTTACCTACCCCTGCTGTAGCAAATGACCACAAACGTAGTTGTATAAAACACAAAAGTTTATTATCTCACAATTTTGTAGGTCAGAAGTCTGACAAGGGTCTCAATGGGCTAAAATGCGATGTTGGCAGGGCTACGTTCTTTTCTGGAGGTTTTATGGGAACATTTGTTTCCTTGCCTTTTGCAGTTTCTACAGGCCACCCACATTCCTTACCTGGGGGCCCTCTCCTCCACTGTCAAAGCCAGCGATGTCACACACCCCTGACTTAGTCACATCCCCACCTACCATACTCTCTCTTCCTGCCTCCCTCTCTAAGGACTGCATTGGACTCACCTAATTAATCCAAAATAATCTCCCTATTTTAAAGACATCTATTTGACAAACTAAACCCATCTGTAAACTTAATTTTCCTTTGTCCTGAAGCCCCACAGATCCTGGGGGTGAAGATGAGGAACCTTTGGGGCGATTACTCTTCACATCACATCACCTGCAGAATAACAAGAAGTGGTAAGATCCGTCCCACCAGTTTGGTAGTTGTGATGTTTCTTATGCACAGCCACACTCAGTCCTTACATTTGGTCCTTTCACAAATCTCTGTTGCGGCTGCACAAACTTCCCTAGACTTAGAAGACATTCATCCATTCAAGACCTTCTCTGACACTGTTGTTCTTCTAACCTAGAATGACCAACTCAGTCACAATCACTGAGGAAAATGGAAAGAACAAAACCTCCTACCAGGTCTCTTATGAAGATTAAATATGGTGATGTTTTTGAAAGTTCTGTAAATGTCAAACTCCACACAATGTAAGGAATCATGATAATGACAGAGGACTAGAACCAAGGATACCCTGAGCTGGTACCAATGATGGATTGTTTTGCTCCTTGAAAGAAATGACATAAATGATCACTTGCATACTTTGGACAAATCAGAAGTGAAACAGATGATGCCGCCGACAGTCAAAATCCAGCATCGCCGTTAGCTGGTTTGTGATGACAATACCATGCAGACAAACCAACTGTGAATATGAATTTGGCTTCTCCTGTTTGAAGTTGTCATATATTTTCCTTCAAAAAATAACGTTGGGAAGCAGATAATCCTCACCTTTATTTGATCAAGAAGCAATCATTGTACTCATTTCTCTCTAGGCTCTTTAAGGGAGAAAATGTGTCTCATTCAGTTTTGTAACTCTAGAGGCCATAACTTTGCCTGGTAGAGATGCCCAATGAAAACTGGTTAAATTAATGGATGCACTAATACATTAATGATTAGTCAGTTGTTTAGGAGCTTGTCCCGTTGCTGATATACACTTATAAATCCCTTGCTGTCTTCATTCTCCATCTTTTGTTGACCACCCGCTCTGAGGTTCCCGAAACCAAGGAGAAACTGGCCTTTGCCTGGCCTCTGGAAAGTCACTAAAATTATCTCTTTAAATCAACTTCTTTAAATAGGGAACACACACGTCCAAGTACCACTCTCATATTTCTCAATATTTCTCTCAAAAGCTCTCTTTAAAAGGGTACCACAAGAAGATTTTGAATTTCATATTCAAGTAAAAGAGGTAAAGCAACATATTTAACTGGGAACTTCCCCTAAAGTATTTGTAACTATTGCTTTTATGAAGCCAGGGGAGGATTTCCTAGAGGCTGAAAGAAGTTCTTAGTGGACACAGGTTTGACTGTGAACCTCCTGGCCTCTGCTGAGCCTTGCCGTATCACAGGGCTCAGTGGATGACCCTATCAGATATGTCACAATACATCAAGGGATTAGATAAATCCCAGAACCCGCCTTTATAGGGCTCAAGCCACAACCAATTTAAAGCTCCACAGGATGGAGGTTTCACACACTGAACAACTACATAAGAAGACAGTGGGAGCTGGATCCCACATCTCCTGATTTGCCATGAGGGGAGAAAGGCTGTTCTCTGCTGAGAGTTGCTCAGCATTGCATATCTGTGCTCATTACTGACGGGAATCAGTTCCCTTTATTTTCCCCTTCAAGTGGGAAGAATTAAGAAAAAAAAATGCCCTGTGAATAGTCCAATGCAATTAGAAAACACAGCTAACTGGACCAAGAAGTTAAAGGAATAAGACATGTTCATACTGACTTTCTCCTGAAATACTCTTGGATTTAGAAGATAAAGACAAAAAAGACTTGGCAGTGTGAAATTTTGCTGGCAACAGAAAACTTCAGTTCAACAATTAATTCTACAATGGTCATTTTGCCAAACTCTCAGCAAATATCTCTGGATTCACCCAAACTTAACAATGCAGAAGTAACATTTCAAAATTTTTCCACTTTAGGCACTCACTGAATGTTGAGATGCCCAGGTCAAGTAATAAACTCTTATATTTGCTTCCATCTTTTTTCTTGACTAATTTACCATAAATTCTGGTGTGGAAAAAGTCATTTCACAGTAAAATATTAATTTAACTCTGTTAAGGAACTAATTCACGTGTTGAAAAAGAGAATTCATTAAGTATTTCTGTTGGAGGGTTATCATCTACAGGTTTGCCTACATTTTCTAACCCATGTGTACTTGCAACTAATATAACCTATTATTTATTGCAGTTTAAGAGGTAAACAGAAGTTTAATCAGTAAAAAGTGAAATATGTTTCAGTCGTCTGGATTTTTATTCAGTCTTACTGTGGGTAAAATTGCAGTATTTCCAGAATCTCTCACCTGGCTTTAGTTCATCTGCATATCAATAAGTGTTTCCAAGGGGTGAAGTGATTTAATCTATCTACATATCAATAGGTAAGTACAAGGGCACATGAGGGTTTATCTGGACTGGAGAGGTTGGGTGGAACTCTCTTCTGCTGTAGTCTGGTCAAGAGAGAGATGGGATGACTGCTCGTAAGAAATAAATGGGTCTCTTAAACTTTTTTTCTCCCTCTGACTGATTTCAGTCTTAGAGGTATCTTGCCCTGGGATATCCCCCTGAGTTACACACATTTACATCAGTTCAGTTCAAATATGCATTCCACCAAAGTTTTCAGCAAAATCTACCTTTGTCAGGATATTTCCTATAATTTTAATATGAATGCTCCAAAATACACACACAGAATGTTCGGGTAAAAATGCCAATTTTTCTTATCACAAGATTGTTTAATGAACTTGTTTCAAAAATAAATAGAATGAAGAGAGAACAATATAGTTTAAGTTATAGTGGCAGCTCTTTCTCTTCTGCTAAAATTTTCTCTCTATACCTTGAGTTTTTTGGGGTGGGGGAGGGTAGGGGTTTTTTAATTGATTAATTAATTTTTTAGTTAAGGTGTCATTGATACACAATCTTATGGTTTCACATGAGCAACATTGACTCTATACCTTGAGTTTTTATCAGCGAAATTAGGGTGATAGTGCTCACTGTTCATTATTTTAAAATTAATTTAGGGATTGTGTTTTATAGAGAATTTTGAACTCTTTGGAGATTTCACATGTTGAGAAGAAAATCTGCACATTTCCCAGAACAAATTATGCTTCAATTACGTATTAGATTTACCTAAATTTTCTAAATCTCTGTGTAATTCCAACTAATATAACCTCTTATTTTCTGGTTTTAATAGCTAAATTGAGCTTTAACTGATAAAAGCTAAAATAAGTTTTATCCTCTAAATTTTTGTCCTACCTTATTTACATCAGTTCAAATCTACAGTCTCTAAATTTCCCTCAACAAACTCAGGCAACCACTAAGCACAAATGAAGTAAATGCTTCCAGTCACCAGTGACAAAATAACAAATTCCTAAGTTATCTTATCTATTGACACATATTTAAGATCTCTCTTTGGAGAAGGAGAAACACGGACATTACTTTGGCAGAGCCCATGAATCTCCATGAATACCCACTGATAGGGGGCTTTCTACACCCTCCTTTGAGGCAAACATTTTGTTGGAAGCAAAAAATTAATTCACCAAACCAAAGAATTTTTGCAGAGAAATACCAGCTCTCTCACGTCTTCACCTTCAGTGCAATTCTAAAACCCAATGTTTAAAGTTATACTAATACTCCTAAAGTAATGCACATGGATGCATATTTTCTTCAAAAGGTTCAATCTCAAGACCCTTCCCAGTGCTCTATCTTAATGCACAGGGACAGAGGGATTTGCCTAACCCAAATCGTGTTCAGGCAAAGAGGTAGGTGATGGTGAGCTCCCAGCAAATCCCCACCTTAGTTGGGAGAACAGCTGTACCAACAGAGAGCTGACAGCCTCCATCTGCTGAATAACTCATTGAAAACCAATCAACCACAGAGAGCTGATTATTCTGAGGTACTTTTAAAATGTAAGGCCTTTTTAATTCTGAAAACTTGACTTCTATTAGTTAAGATGGCCCATTCCACAAGAATGGTTCATAATTAGATCTATTTATTTTGCCAGTCATAACTCCTGATGAAAGGCCATCTGCAATGTTTTCAAATTACAGATTTTTCCTACAAAGAACATTATTATTCATAATGTGAAATATTGAGGCTTGAAAGGGAAATGTAATCAAAGATCACAACATAAAATTCCATTATCACAGTGTCTGGTTTTGTCTCTGCTTTCTCAATTTAAAGAGGAAGGACTAGAAGTAAATGCAGTAAGTAGTCATGAGGCATAAAGGATGGGGTAATGGAATTGCTCAGTTAGACTGCAAACATCTCAAAAGCAAAGACTGCCTTTTCTTTATCTTTCTTTCACATCTGCAAAATATGGTACATGATCTACACTGTGCTCTGTTAATATAGGGCATCAAGATTAAGAGTTGGAAGAAAGCACACAAGTGCCAAATCACCTCATCAGGTCTGAAAGAGGAAAGACAGCACATAGGTCTGCGCCTTTTAGCATGCTAAAGTGAATCTTAAATATGATTAAAAATGATTAGCATAATAAAAACATGTGCCACTTTCCTTTCTCTGGGGAGTATCAACTGATCTCACTGAAGAATGACTCTAGAGCTTAATGTTTAACAGAGAGCTTTGGTAGGGGGGTTTCCTTGCATGTAGTTACATTACTCTGACTGTAAATATCCTGCCTTGCTTTTTACGGAGGCCCTCACCCTAGTCTGTCAAGCCCATGGTCTCTGTCTCACTAGTATCCAGCTGGGAAGGCCTCCTCTTTGTGGACCACTTTGCAAATGCCTGAGGTATCTTTCCATCACTGAGAAAGCTACTAAGCATATTGGCTAAATAAATCAAGTCAGGAAAAGTGGTCAGAGTTAGAATGAGAGTGGTGAAGGTGGCTGCCACATTTCTGAACCTGTTACTAGTTGGACAGACCAGCCAATTTCCACCTTGGCCTCATCTGTTCATTTCTAGATAGATATTGACTTTGCTCAACACTACCCGCAGGTCTGTCATTCTGCCACCTGAAGCAGGAGTAGGCAAGTTGAAGAGACTAACTGTGGATAAAATTGCAATATTTCCAGAATCTCTGGCCTGGCTTTAGTGCATCTCCATATCAATAGGGGTTTCCAAGGGATGGAGAGAGGTAGTCCATCTCCATATGAATCAGTAATTACATGGGTGAGCAAGGGTTTTTCTGAACCAGAGAGGTTGGGTGGAGCTCTCTCTTCTGCCGCAGCCAGGTTGAGAGAGATGGGGCAACTGCTTGTAAGAAATAAATGGGTTTCTTAAACTTTATTTCTACCTTTGACTAATTTTGGTTTCAAAGGTATTTTGCCCCAGGATTTTTCCCCCTGGAGTTACACTAACCCTCATCTGAATTCTAGGAGGGTTACTGTCCCACTGGGTCAGCTACTGAAGAGCACCTGGAAAGCTTCTTAGTCCACCACATCTGCTTCCCAAGGCAGGAATTCCTTTGACAGCAGCCCTCGCAGTAAATCAACTGCCTCCACTTGAACACTTCCAATGAGGGGACTTTCTTCCAAAAGCAACCCCCCTTCATTTGTAGAGAATCAGCTTTTCCTGTATTCTCCAATGGCCAGAATTAGAATAATTAGGTACTACTTACTGAATGCTTATTATGGGCTTTACATATATGAATTTATTTAATCCCAATACCAATGCTGTGAGGTAGGGAGGATCACTACCCTCTTCCAGTGAGGAACAGACCCAGAGGAAGGGGCACACCCACAGCCACACGGCTGGATGAGGAACCAGGTCTGTCTGAGTCCATCCAGCAGCCTGTCTGTAATCCCAAAGCTCTACTTCTGCATATTTAAGCATCTATCTATCTCCAAACTAGATGAGATGTATATTCCAAAATCAAAATTTCAGGCCCCTGAAATTCTATGATTTGATTACTTATACTGCTGAGGGAGAAAATGACTATATTTAAGAATATTTAAACCCCATTTAAATAATGACTTTCTATTCCCTCCCATCTCATCCAATCCTGGCCTATTTCATAGCTATACTCTCAGAAATTAGGCTCACTCCTCTCTTTTCAAGTTCTTGGATAGGGGCGAGGTCAAGGAGGGTATGATATTACCCCTGGGTACAGCTTACAGAGAGCTGTAAAATAAAGCAATTTTGAATGTTATCTCTTTACCTTTCCTTCTATTTGAAATATAGCATATGAATAAATGGTTTAAAGGAGAAAAAATATTTTTTAGAATTTCATTTTAATTTATATTAACTTTAATAAATAGAAAAAATTGAAGGTTCAAAAGAATGCCTTTGGATAAAATAAAAAATGAGTTGATTATGTGTGGTCAAATTGTGACCTACCAACATCTGAAACCCTTCCTATATTTGGTAAACTTCTACCATATAGGTAGTTCTCTGTGGGAAACAAAGCCACTTCCATTAGATCAGTCAAAAATAGCCAAATTCTCATTTTTCCAATACCTCTGGCAACTATGGCACAAATAATAAGCTAGCCCTACTCAATGAGACACACCCACCTTTCGAATCAGGCTTCAGATCAGGGACCAATGACTCAGAGAAGAGGATATCTTCCTCCTGTGACCGTGAGGGCAGCAGTCGGTGGCCAGGCCACCAATGTCAGCAGCATCCATGGCCGACACCAGCACTGAGCACACAAGCTACCATGTCACGTTCAGCAGGGGCAGCCATGAGGGCTCACCAGGCTGATTCTGTGGTGGGACTTCAGCTGTAGCTCTGGCTCCTCTTACTCCCACTCTTATTCTAAGTCTGGTGCCCAAAATTTCACCAGATGGCCTGATATCATTCAGGAAATTCCTTTTATGCTTAAGCCAGCCAGAGTCAGTTTCAATTGCTTGTCATGAAGATTCCTAAGGGATATGTTATAAAATAAATAAATAAAAGCACATAATTGTGCTAAATCAGAACTGCAATGGCATCAAGCCATATTTGGAGCTGACACTAAATCCAGATCAGAATGTGAGGCTTGTCCTGCCTTTGGACATGGAAAATCACAAGGATTGCCAGACACTCTTATATTCTTTTCATTACTACATTATGCAGGGATCCCTGCCTCAGAATCTCACTCACTCCAGAATAATGTAGAATGGGGATGCAGAATTGGGTGAGTGTGGATAAAACAAAGGTTCCTGTGGCCAGGATTCTTACCTGGCCCTAGTCAGCTAGCTGACTGCACACATGTGGGCAATACGTTGTTACTGACTCTATATAAAGAGCTCCACCCAGTGCTCTGGGTGACAAGGTGGCAGGGCTGCAAGGCTGCAGGAGAGCAGAGCAGAGGCTGGAGTGGTGGCAGTGCCAAGGACAGAGGCCCAGAGGATGGCTGTGCAGGACGGCTGTGCAGGCAGAGGGGCCCAGAGGCAGAGACCAGCTTGCTGCATACAGACTCTCTCTGAGTGAATGGGATTTTAGTGATTGACCTGCCACAATGGCAATAAAGTTGGGTATAACCCTTTCACCCCAAGAACATTCCTTTGATCACATTGAATCCATAGTGAACTTACCCAGGACTAAAACCCATTAGCAAGACAGTGGGACTGTGGTTCAAAGTCTTTCATTTGTTTCCCACTATGGTTAAATGTAAATTCTTATCAAACCCCAAGTGTATTTAGTAATATAAATTCTTTGTCCTAACACCCTGCTGTAAAATATTCTAATTTATAGAACTAAAAGTGAGGGTTATGTAGTATTGGGGTAAACAGGTGAAAATTACTTAATGCACAAATGTCTTCATTTTAATTGTCCATCAGGGCAACATGAAACACATGTACTTGGCATAGGTGATTTTAAAATAGAACTAATCTTTGTAAACAGGGAAATGGCTATGGTTGTGAACAGGCCTTTATTAAACAAAACCATATTTTAAATGGAGGAAAACTGCTTAACAAACCATTGTCAAGTAAATCATGGATATGATAAACTAAATTTCAAGAGCAGTTCAGAGGAGGAGCGTACAAAAGGAACAGGCCTGAGAATCCGTAAGTGAGCAGTGGGCACATGGGAATTAATGTCAGTATTCGGCTATAAACTATATGACAGAAATTCTTGAATATATGACATAGTTCATCATGAGAGATCTAAAAACAAAAGGACAAATAATCATAAAACTTAAAAAAAACATGTTTCAAGAACAGCTGTCTTCAGTCTACTCCATTGTTGAAGCTCCAAACTGTTAAATAATACACATTCCTGGAGCAAGCACCCACTCCTGCCCTTATCTTAAGATGGAGAACAGAACCTGCATCCTTTCCTTAGCAAGACCGCCAGGCAGACAGCAGCTCTGCACCAGATATTCACATATGGGGGGTGGTGATCACTCCACATTGAACTCCTTCAGGAATGAGTCACAGATTGTCTGCAGCATCTCACTCCACACCCTGTTTCAGGGATCCATATGCTAAGCATGAGCACGGGCTAATTCTCTGTCTTAACAGGCACTTCTCAGGAAACTTTAAGCCTGCAGAGACCACCCCCCACCCCCCTGAGTTTGCCCAGCCTTGATTCATCTGCCACTTACTACAAAACATTGAAAAGGTTCCCAGAACATGTTTGCGGCCACTGCCTCAATCAACAGAGATGTCTAGCTCAATAAATTGATACAGTCTGTCCACCTCCCAGCAGCATCTTAATAGGAAACCCAGAGAGTGTCCAGCTTCTTTGTTAATCTTTTAAAGCACTAGAAATGAGACTCAGTGAAACCTAAACATGGTCCCAAAGTGGAGGAGAAGCACAAAACTATAACTCTTCACCAAAGGAAAAAGGGAAAAGAAAGATCCAACCAAAAATTTACATTGGAACCTAAGAGCTGGAAAATACAACCAATGACCTCAGATGCTGCTGTTAGGATGGGTGATGACGGGGCCACTGGGGTGATAGTTTCTTTGTACTGAAATGCCTGAAAATGGCAAAAATGTGAAAACAGTAATTCCATCCACAATGCCCATAGGCAAAAAAACACTGAAGTGTAACAGCAAGTAGTATTTGCGGAATTCCTGGAGGTTGTGTGACATACTTGGGGGGTCAGAACATGAATTTGGCCATCCAAGATCTTAGAATCAAATCTCAGCTCTCCTACTTTACTCTCTGAGTCTCGGTTTCCTCGCTTGTGTCATGACAACAATAACGTCCCCCTGGTGTTGCGATTTACATGAGATAATATATGTGAAATGTCCACTGTAGTGTCTGGCATGTGGCTGGTGCTCAGCGACTGTTCGCTCCCCTCCTGTTCCCTGGCACCTACAGCCACAAGGAGCTGCTTCACTCCCAGTTTCCTCGCGCCAAGCCATGCAACATCTCTCCAGCCCATAGCTTCTCCATGGCCTCCTGGCAGTTCATGGGGGCACCACTGAGCTGATAGTCACACCCTGGGTTGCCGTGGAGCAATTTTCTACCATACGCACAAGCCCCCACTTCATGGGTACCCAGGGTTATGTAGCATTGGGGAGGAAGATCACATTTTAAGCAGTAAACTGGCTTCGTTCCAGGCTCACAGGGTTTTTGACCTTTTGTTGGTGTTTAACATCCAGTAAAACTGCTACGGGATGTTTATAAATCAGGCTGGCTTCAGACAAGCCTGCAGAACAGTCCTGAAACCGTCGTTGTTGGCCCCTGCTCACTCTCATGGTGTGTCTGCCCTGCCTTCTTAGTCAGGCTCCTCCTGACCAGGCTTGATGAATGCTCCCTGTCCTTCCAGGGCTATAATCTTTACAGTGCCACTTTCCAAGGCCCACCAACCCAGACTCTGTCCCAGGCCTCACCACCAAAATTCACCGCTTAACCTCTGTCCCACTTACAGAATCACAAATCGAACCATTTACAGGACAGATCTACTCTAACCTTCCCTTTAAATTAATAGAAAACCAGTGGCCCTGAGGCCCAGGGAAGTGATGCCAGATGCTAGGTAACATCAGAGCAGGGTCAGGGGCCAGAGCTCCTTCCACCATGCAAAGCTGCCTCTGGCAAGAGCCCAGAGGCCGGCCCAGAAGTGTGGCATGCAATAGCTTAGTGTTTCCCTGCTCTCAGGTAGTATTTGCTTTTAACACGGACTTCTAGCTGAATGGAATGGGCAGTGCATAAACTTCAAAACAGCAAACAGCAGGCAGGGCCAGTGGGAAGATACTTGGTGTTGAGTAAGAGGCTTTTGGACTCTTCCAAATCATTCCATGTATGTGACCACCTATGCGCTGAGGAAATGCTCTGCAGGTGAAGGAATATGTGACCACCATCTTCCATCCATCGATCTATTCAACAAACACTTGCTGAGTGTCCAATATGTACAAGGTATAGGGCTAAAGGGCTTGGAAATAACTCCTTCCCAGTTTATTCCCTTTCTAGGGGCCAGGTAAACAGTTTATTTGCCTCATCTGACTCAATCCTCACATTCATCATATGAATAGTACTGTATCCCCCATTTTACAGATAAGCTAGAGCTGAAAGAATTTAAATAAACATCTAAAGTCCTGAAGTTCGTAAGTAGCAGGGCTGGGATGCAAACCTGCCCTGCTCTACTCCAGAGCCCGTGACTGTGTCCCTCCTGTGACAGGTACACAGCTGCCCTTTCTTGAAGGACTGTCAGGAACTCAAACAAGAAAATGTATGTGAAGCAGTTAGCATAGTGCCTAGCAGAAAGTAAATGCTTTATCTTTTTAAGGTTGGACAAGATAAACCATTTCATAAATTTTTTGTTTGGTTTGGAACGCGAGGACACTTTGATTTACAATGCCAATATTACTATTTAAATGGAAGATTATTTTACTGTGAAGTGATCATTTTATTCAAACTGTTTGCAATTTTCCATGGATGTTAAAAAAGAAAAAGCCTAGAGAGGTTCTGGTTCCTACAGTCCGACAAGAGCAATATCCTGTGCGCCAACACCCACATCCAGTCAACCAATTCTATTTTGTCTTTCTCTGTATTTATCTATCTGGAGACAGGGCCACATTCAATCCTCATTTAAATAGTACAGAATGAGTTGGTCATGGTCAGTAAAACTTTGTTGACTGCCTGGCTAAGAACTATGGGTGCTTGGAACAATGGGTTTGTTACCTCGACTGTCATTAAAATTAGAGAACCTCCCCTGGGACTGTATTACCACTGCTCAAGTGGCAATCAGGTCACTGAAGGCAGTCTCAGAGGCACAGAGCTTCTAGAGCAGGACTACCCAACAGAATTTTCTGTGAAGACAGAAATGTCCTTTCTTTGCCCACTCTGGCAAGTATAGCAGCTACTAGCCACATGTAGTTATTGAGCACTTAAAATGGGTTTGTGTGGCTGAGGAACTTGATTTTTAATTTTAATTTTAATTAGTGTGAATGTAAGAATACAGTAATTTATCCTCCATTTACCCCATGGTCCCAAGCACATAAGCCAGTGAGAATTATGCCTGGACTTGCCTGGGCTTGCCTGACCTTATCTCTAAACATCCCTAACCTCCTGGGCAAGGCAACAGGCCAAGCGGATCTGCCACAATAAAAGGCACAACTCTCTGCACCATGCTGCTGCTGTCTCCCTGTCCCCCTGTCCCCCTGCCCCTCTGCCTCACTGCCTAGCTGCTCTCTCTGTCCCCCTGCTCCCTCTCTCTCTTTCTCTCTCTCTCTCCCCCTCTGGGGCAGCCACTTTCTCTTTCAGATAATAAAATCTCTTGTGTGGGCCTGTGTCTCCTGAGTCATCCTGGGTAAGGAGGGTCGCAGTGAGATACCCTTTCAGTGAATAGCCACATATAGCTGGTGGCCACAATATTAGATAGCATAGTTCTGGAGGCATCAATGGCAGAAAAGTTGGTTTTTGGAGGACAGAGTGACGGCTCATAACTTGACATTGTAGGTTCTTGACAAACCCTTAACTCCCCAGAAGCACTTCCACAGAGAGGATGTAGGCCATGTTGGGACAACCATTTTCCCCTGATGTTCTTTCTAATCCTGGGCTTCCTACAGGTAGGACCCAGACCACAATCAGGAACCAGAGAATCAGACAAAGTAAAGGAACTTTGGAAGCTATCTTTTTTCAGAGGAAGAAACTAGTTCAATGATGAAGCTACCTATCCCCAGTCAAAAAATGGCAGAGCTATAGAAGCTTCCTGATTCACAATCCATTCCCTTTCAACTGAACTTAGCTGACAGCTCTCAACCCTAATAAACTGTGAGCAGATAAGATTTCAGGGGTTGCAGTGAAACAATGAAAGTACATAAAGGATGCCAAGAGTAGGATATAGGCACTGGTATCCCTGTCAGAAGTGGCCATCCCATAAAAGCTAGGCAACTGCCCCTTGCAGCCAATTGTAGCCATGTAAGAATATGTTACCTGATTGCAACTTCTGGATTTACCTGTCTTCTCCTCACCCTCATAACTCTCCCCATTTGCCAACCAACAGGAACATTTGTATTGCAATAGAGGGCTTGGAATTCTGGAAATTTCTTCAAAACTCAGAGAAATGAATCTCTAATTGGTGGAACTGTGGAGAAAATGAGGACTCTTGGCCCTACGCAGAACTCCAACCACATCACTGTGGTTTGGCTGCCACTATGTCCAGCTCATAACTAGCCAGGAGTGTCACTATACCTAAGAAAAAAAGGCAGCAAATAGCTGACATTGTTTAGAGACTCTCAAATGCTTATAGTACTGCTTATTAATTATAGCATAGTGGCCTATGTTCATTTGGAAAGGATTATTTGCTAAGTGCAAGACACTTTGCCAAGGATTTTATAGAAATTATGATATTTCATCCTCTAAAACACCCTTCCTAGATAGTGATCATTATTCCCAATTTCTAGATCATAGATTATTGAGGTTAAGTATCTGGTCAAGAACAAAAGGAAGAAAGTTGTAGAACATGAATTAAAAAGCAAGCGGGCTTCAAGGCCCAGGCACTTCCCACCACACCCTACTTGCTCCCACTGCATCAGCTACACCCACTGAAGCTCCTTACTCTTACCAGTAGGCGGACTGAATGACTCCCCAGGCAACAGACCATATTGTACTTCTTGTTTCCTTTCTTAAATTAGTTTCATCATTAACAAGTGACGAAAATTCCATTTCCATCATTGAAAAAAATAATCAAGCTATTTCTTGCTCAATCAAAATAATGACAAAATAAAGCTTAGTATCTGACAAAATCATTGGTTAGCATACCCCATCCAAACTTACCCATTCCTGTTACCTGTCAATAGTGTCAGTCTACGTATCTTCTTTTTAAAATTGCCCTAAATATTGGAAGTGTAGGGCTCTTACAAAGAAAATTAATTTTTGAACTAAAAGGGGAAAGAAAAGAAACAGGAGACAAGGAATATGCTACCTCAGTCTCCTTAGATTGTTTTTTCTATCAAAAGTAAAAACTTTCAGTGTGCTGTTTATATCAGTCATAACTTTCTTCTGTTTGAGATGCCACAACTACAGTGATTAATGGGTAGAGTCCAGGGTTTCTAATACTATCTACCCTGATGGTAAATTGATATATAGTACTCAGCAAATTCCATTTGAGCTCATGGTTTTCCTGTAAATGTGTCCCAGAACAGCTGCCACATTCCTAAAGTCTAAGCAAAATTTATGATCATACTGCAGCATTTGATTATTGCGTAGAAGTTTAATGTAAAACTCCCCAAATAACAATAATTTGATAGCAGTTCTTTACTCCACTCCTAGCTACTAGTTTACATTACAGCTTTACATTAGCAGGCTTTTTGATGAAGATTAATTTCATTTTCTTTCTATCAGCTGTGTTAATAAAAATAAGTATTGTTGAGAAAATAGGACTATGTGGCACAATTAGCTAATACCCCATTCCTTCTATTTCTTATAAATTATGTTGCAATAAATGGCAGTAAAAATGAGCTTGGGGGTTTTAATTTTCTTCCCAGTGGCTGGTTAAAAAAGTCCTATAAACTCGGCATAATGAGTCTTTCTGACTCTAAGAACCAAGAGCAGTGGGCTAAATGAAATGCAGACGAGAACCAGAAATTAGGTGGGAATGAGGAATGAAAAAGGCCAGGGAAGATGTGATGGAAAGAGAGGAGGCCAAGCAGTTGTGAGCTGGAGGTAGAAAAGGAAGGTGTGTGTTCAGGTAAGGTGTGATGAGTAGCTCCTCAGTGATAGGGGGTAATATATGAGTATTCCTGCCCATTTTATTAGGACCACCAGGGATTTCAAGCAGTTGTTGTCTAGCTCTCCTGAGCACCTTCAAGAAGAGGAAGGAAGCTTTTCTCTCAGATCAAAGAGCTCTAAGCGAGCAGAGGACGCCATGGGAGGCCAACCTGCGCACAGTGAACTTGACCCAGACAAGGGCAGACTCACAGGCCGATCTCCTTTTCCCAAGTACAGGACCCTGAACCTCCTTCTGTTTCCTTCTGTTTTTGATGTAGCTTCAGTTGTGGCCTCCAAATTCTTAGACACTCTTCCCATTAAGAAGTGGGGTCTGTGCCCTCCCCTTGAATCTGTGTGAGCTTTGTGACGTCCACAACCGAGAGAGAACAGTGGAAGGGAGGCTGTGTGATTTCTGGGGTGGGTCATGAAATAGTGTCCATCTCCTTTGCTGAAACACATGCACCGGGGGCCCTGAGCTCAGTGTCCACAGCCACCAGGCTGTGAGGAAGCCAGGCCGCATGGAGAGGTCCCGGGGACCCATGAGTGAGCATCTCCCGGGCCCAGCATCAGCATCAAGATGCCTCTGCCTTCCAGTCTCCACTGGTCTCCAGAAAACAAGTATGTGGCTTTCTTCCACCAATGAAATAACTTCTGGAATTCTGCCTTCTCTTGAAAGCCTTCCCAGTTTAATCATACAGAAGTGGATGGCCTGCAATTTCCTCTCTCACCCAACTCCCCCTACCGCCACTAAGAGTCACTGATAAGTATGTGTTGAACAATCAAACGTCATAGAAGATGTGAGAGAAACAGGAGTCATGAGGCCACCTGTCAAAGGACTCACTAACTTGTTGGGAAGGCAGTGCTAGCTCCCCCCATCAGCATTATAGAACAAAGTAGTAAAGAGAGATCCATTCTCACCACTATATTGCATAAGAAAAAATAAAGAAAATCCTATCTCTGTGTTTACAAGATACAGTTGTGCCCTGCACACCCATGTCACCAGTGTTAATAACAATGATGCCTTATATTTGAAATAAGATAATATTCAATCACCTGTTCATACAGACAGTGACTATTTATATACTCTTGATATGTGCCAGACCCTCTGCTACGCTTCAGGAGATGCAACAGTAGCTACAAACGCCCTGAGGCAAGAATGATCACACCATGCTCCAGGACCAGAAAGGGCTGTGTGGCCAGAGGGAAGGGGGACCACGGAGGAGCATGAGAGCTGTCAGAGGCAGAGCGAGCAGGCGTGGTGATGACCTGTACACCTCTGCCGGGTCTCTTGTCTCTGAAACTACAAGCCACCCAAGGGCAAGCACATTCTAAATAGCAACTGTCTATGCTAATAATTACTTTCTCTTCTTCACTGTCCTCCTCCTCATGAAGTTTACACTGTGATTACTTTGCATTCATATTTTGGGAAATATTGCTGTGCTCTTTCCTTTCTTTTCAAGTAAAAACCATCCTTAGGACAGAAAGGAGGAGTTAATACACAGTACCTGGCATTCAGATAGGCCGTATGCAAGTCTCACTGATACACTGTCTTGAGAAAGAGTTTGTAAATGCCTGTGTCACCTCTCACCTACTGTAGGCTAACCCCAAAGAGCCCTCCCTCAGGAAGGGAAGACATGACACAGAGGAGTTGGGGAAACCCATGTCCCCTCCTCACCTCTGGATTGTACAGAGAAGGAAAGGGAGGCAGAAAAGCAAAGTGGTCAGGATAGTGTCTGCAGCAGTGCTGAGCAGGTATGGGAAGCCAGAGGGATGTAGGAGTCTGACCCTCTACAAGGACATGACCTCACGGTGCCCCCACCAGAGTACAGGTGGAGTCAGGTAGGTAGACAGAGGCCTCAGGTAGCTTTTCTGAGCACCTCTGAGTTCCCTATGGGAACCACTGTGGTCAGGCTGGGACTCAGGGGTTCACAGCTCAGTAAGGGGGCAAGTTAGAAGGTAGGTGAGCTGAGAGCCAGTATGCTGGCCTGGTGAGGAATGAGATGGAGCCCTAAGCAAAGGCTGGGTGTGGAGGGTCAGCCGGTCTCTGTTCCTGCAGTGGGACAGGGCTTCAGAGGGCCTGTGATACCCCTGAAGATGAGATGATGCTCAGAGAGCCAGGGACTCCATCAGACCCCAGTCAACCCCAAAGACACCAGATTCCATGGCATAACAGCTCAGATCTCAGCCAAGAACGCCAGTAGGCCACATGGCAAGCAGGAGGACATGGGAGCAGTGGACACCATACCCAGGGCTCTGGACCCCTCCCCACCAAAAGCCTGCCTAAGTCCTACCTCTCCTCCATGTACTCACTCCTTATCTCAGAGAGGAGCCTGGAAAAGCCTGGAACCCTGAAAACTCTGAGAATCTGAGCACTTTTTCCTAGAGATGGAACATTACCTAAAATCAATACTTGAGACTAAGATTTAAAGCACCTTAGACATTTAACTAATTTTCCTTCTAATCAGCAAGAGTTTGCTCAGGAAGAAGATCACATTAGTTAAAATCAAAATGAAGGAGCTACATGTTCTCTGCCCATCCTGATGAGGTGGGAGTGAAATCTGTGACTCACCATTAGTCCTTTACAAATACCATCTTCTTCAGTCCTCAGAAGGATCGTAACCAGTAGTCACAACCCCCCCATTTTCCAGGAGGGGAAGTGAGTGTCAGGTTGAATAGCCTCTGAGGCCCACACATCCCCCAAGTGACAGAGCCATCAAGGGTCTGGGCACCTGTCCCCTGCAGGCACTGCCTCTTTGCCCAGGCCCCTGGTGATGGAAATGAGCACCACAATTTTATATTTACTTATTTAAAAGCACAAGGCACTTACCATGGCGAAGGTACTGCTCTTACTGCTTTGCAAACATCAACTCATTTAATCTCACCCAAAATACAGTGTAGGTATTATGATCATTCCCATTTTATATGGGAACATTGAGCTCATAAAGTGAAACAATTTGCGTGAAGTCACTTTTGCAGCTGCTAGGTGGGGAAACTGACATTTGAACCCAGATTCCAAAGAATGGGAAATAAAACATTAACTACTGCACTGATGAGATGGCATCAAATGACTTGGAAATTGTTTTTCAAATAGCAATGGTTCTAGGATGCTATAAGACCACATAATCTTTGGGGTGGGGGTGGGGGTGATCCAGAGAAGACTGTAGCCCCCAACAGTGTTGTTTTGTTATTACCACCCCGCACTGCATCTCTTTTGTAAATGGACATATTTACACACCTGCTTGAAAGAGCAGTCCAGAAGAGATGGAAAATTAGTCCACATCTTTCTGGAGAGCCTCGCTGGACATGCCTGGACAGTCTCAAATATTTTAATGCAGTGCCTGTGCTGCACCTCATTTCATCTACTTTTCTTTCTACACATCTAGATCACTGTCTAGGGATGAAGAGTGGTTTGTATTCTTTCCAGGAGGACAGAAATTTTTCCCAAATCATCCTCTTTCATGACCAGTTCAAACCCTGCCTCTTTTGCATATTGACGTAGGTACTTAGAACAAAAGGATACTTTCACCTGGAATTCTGGTTTGGTCCCAGAAAAGTATGAGAGTCATTTTATCTCCAAGGATGACTGTGAGGCATTCCTGCATCTTAGGGTATGTTCTGAATCATATTTTAAAAAACAAATTTTACATTAAGTTCATGTTAATTATTCTAGTTATTTTAAATAGGTAATCTACTGTATGACAACAACTGTTAGGTGTTCGTGTATATTTATCGATTTGCCAAAGGCTATAACATTATTTCATATAATATTTATAACAAATCCCTGAGGTAGGTTTCATTAAATACTTTTTACAGATAAGGAAACTGAGGCAAGGCCAGAGATGGAGGTGTTTGCGTAAACCTATGCAGCTATTAAATCATGACAACAGAATTTAAACCTACCTCGGTGTGATCCCAAAACCATGCTTCTAACACAGACTCAGGTATGAGATGCATATATAATTCATTCACCAATCTATTTACTAAATGAAAGCACTTTCTTCCCCTTGCTAGCTGAGTTAACAAACACAATTTTCATGCTATCACCAGCTTTATTTACTCCTGGACATACTTCCCTGACTGTACCCTTAATGACAGGTGCAGTCTTATTTTATTATACCACTGATTCAAAAACCCTCAGGATTTTTAGAGACCAATGTACTGAAACATTACCTCATTGGACCCACAGGCAGAAAAAGTTTGAAAGTCAAATCTACCTTCACTTAAATCCATCTTTCTTCTAACCTTGAAGGGAAAGCCTCCTTTATATTCATATTGCTCTGTGTTGCATATTGGTCCCAAATGTACAAATACATAACGGGCTTCCAAAGCCTTTCATTTTCTGAAGATAAGAGTAAGTACACAAGAAAAGGGAAAGGAGGACAGACTGAGGAGACAGGAGCACCATGCAGAACCAGGCACACAGCAGCACACGTCTGGTTAAATGGACACAGTGTGACTTTTATACTTTCATAATCGTTTCTCCCACCTGCATAGAACCAGACTCCACCAGGGCCAAAGGCAATGGTCTCGCCTTGTACACTCAGAAAGCCAAAGATAAGAGGATTTGGGAATGGTTTAATTTTTATAATTTTTTTGGAGAAAACACTGAGGAACTTCAATTTGGTACAAGGATCATGAGGCCTTAAGTTGGATTGCGTCAGTCCTGTATCAGATCCCAAAGTAACAAACAATCCTAACACAACTACCCTTCAAAAGGCGGAAACACAACCAGCCAGTTATAAGCATTTCCTAACTCACAAGCAAATCCTAGATCTTTCTAGCTGCTTTATTGAAATTAATGTTTACTTTGTCAATCTTCCTTTTCACAGTTCTAGAGAAAAATGTAACCATGACCCATGTTTTTAAATTTACTTAACTCATTTCATGTACTTCGGTTTTTCTACAAAGTGTCCAGACAGCAACAATTTCTCCCCTGTGAAAGCTAAGAAAAAGGGATCATGTGTTCACAGCACATCCCATGGTGGTAGCCATCTATCACACACACCAGGATCCCATTTTTTAGAATAATCTCCTCAAAGAAACACTCCAAGCCTAAGCCTGTATATGCTGAGCAGTCCCTGGCTTCCTACTCCATCTGAATTCTGTGTCCTTTATGCATGTTGCCTATCAACTGCTTATATATTCTTTAGGTAGTTCTTGTATGTTGTTCTGTATCCAGGGAAACAATAGTCATAAAAGCAAATTTTGATTTGAGTATTTTTATGGCCCCAAATTTACATATTCCTGTGGTATATTTTCCCATCCAAAGATACAGTCACTTAAAAAAAACACACACACAAAGACAGGCAACTATAATCTAGGCCTATTATAAAAATTTCCCATGTCAGGGATATATTTAAGTTAAGGATCAGTGAAGGGATTGCTTTGAGGGATAAAGAAAATAAATAATCTGGAACCTGTTTCTCTTGGTAAAAACTAGACTATAAAGCAGTTTACTGGTCTTTCAACACCCTGGGCAGCTAATGTAAACCAACCCTAAGCATTTTTTGAATGTCCTGTTACAAATACCACACAGGAAACAAAGTAGGTACCTCTTACGAGAACCCATGGTAATCCAATTACACTAAATCTAAGTGAGAAGCCTGCACTCACCTGCTTGAGATCATAATATCCCCACAGCCGAGATGCAACCACCCACAAGTCCAAGTCCACATTACTGATGTGCCTCTGGCACATGCTTCATAATTCCTCTTTGGTTAAGATGCAAGAGGGGAAATGAAGTTTGGGTCTTAGGATAGTCATTTGCTTTCAGGCAGATCCCATCAAGCTAGATGGCAACACCAGGTCACAAGGCAGGAATGGCTGAGTAGTTGTACTCAACCTGGATGAAGCCACTGGACTCAAAGTCCAAACTTCCAAAATTCTGCTAAACAGATTAATAGTACTCACCAATATGCATTGGTCATCATCTTCTTTTGGCACACTGCTGGACTACATTTCCTAGACTCACTGCGTTTGCTCTGAGATTAGTTCAAGTCACTAGAATGTGAGTAGAAGTGATATACACCCCATCTGGCCCCACTCTATAAAACCCCCACACAGTTTCTCACACACTCTTCTCTGGTCTGCTAGCCAGAGGCAGAGAACATAAGCCAAGACTCTGGAGTGTGAGACGGTGAAGCCATGAGCAGAAAGAGTCCATCTGAATGACTTCATGCAGCACACTGAGCTCCCACCCCCAGTCCACACTGCACAATGTGAACAAGAAATAAATGTGTAACGTGTTAGGCCACTGAAATTTAGGGATATTTGTTACAGTCTTTATATTACCTAATCATACTGTGTGTCTCCATCTACAAGTGACCAATTTGCGTATTAACAAATCAAACATCCGGTTTATCTGAAGTCGGCGTCCAAACCCTGTTTTACTGCCAGAACTTGAAGTAGCTGTGTTAATGGCTACAGTGGTATTTAGAAGCTGACTGACAACCACTGAAAAGACCACAAAACGCCAATGAGCCCAGAGAAACAACCTCTCTGAGTTTGGAGAGAATTCTCCCCACAGATTTATCTTGTTTAATGTGTAAGATCAGTATAATTATTTCACACATGAGAGAACTAAGGCTTAGTGTACCTTACCCAAGACCATTCAGCCTACGTCTGTCTGCTTGACTTCAAATCCTGTGTTCTCAACCATTACACTCCTTGAGGGCAAAAACCATTCTATTTTTAATTTTTGGTTCCCCTAATATAGTTCTAAGTTGAGAGCTTAATAAATACCAGTAATGTAAGTCAGTATATCCTCAAAAGAAGTTAACACACTCTCTCAGTAGAAAACTATATTTGCAAGATCTTTTCAAGTCACTCGGTTGCAGTTTTGCATAATAACCAACACAATAAATCAGTAAGGCTATTTGAAAAGAAGATACAGAGTCAAAAGGAGTTGGCAACAAAACACCGACATTAGGAATGGGGGATGAGCTTTGGAATACAAAGAAGAAATTTTTTCATTGGAAAGCAGTTGCCAAAAAGGAAAATTCTTTTTAATGGGTTCTTTTCAGGGTTCATTCCTTAGGTATATTACATTACAACTTAGTGATGAAATACATTGACCTGCATTGAACTACATATAGAGAGAGAGATAAACAAATGAGAAACTTCCTTGTCTATGATATTTAAATGGATATACCATTTTAGGTGATATTTTTTAAGAAAAAAGTTCTAATATTAGCATTATTTACAGGAAATAAATGCTAGTATTAAAGATAGATACATTCATATTTCACAGCATTGAATTAACAATCTGCTTTTCCACACCCTGCAAAGAGACAAGAACCTAAAAATTCAAAGAAACTTCTGAGTTATCTGAAGAGGACTTTATATCCAAGGAAGCAGAGAAGTACATCCAAGAGTTAAACCTTGTACCAGATACCCTTAGTTTCTTGCTACTCAAATCCTGAAGAGCAAGCAAGGCAAAGAAAAAAGCAAGCAATAAAGAAAACAAGCTAAAAACATCAAAGGACATGATTCCACAAATTAATGAAGTCAGACTGCACATTTGAAAGAAATATAATAAAGCTCAGAATGAGGAACAGGCTAGCATACGCTCTACCCATATTTTTAAAGGGCAGAAAAAGGAGAATTCTTTGAAAATCACTGAACAAAATGGAAATAAAATTACACTTTCAAAATGGAAATTGTCAGCTGGTATATGATCTGGAGTATTAGGGAAATGAGCCACAGTGTAGTAGTAGTAGTAATACCACCTCTAATTTGTATAAATCACATTATTATAAGCCAATTTATTCAGAATAAAATAAAATAAAAAGCAGAAGAGAGTTTCGTAGATGTACTATGGAGACAATGAACCCTGGAGGCACAACAAAATGTCAGCATCCCTCTGATAGAGTGCTGGTGCGACTACAGCCACCTGGAGGGAAATCTGGTAATATATAACCCAAAAACAAATTTGCATACCTTTTGAGGTAGCAACTGCACTATTATGAATTTATCTCACAGATATACTGGTTTGTACCAAATGGTGTGTTCAAGGTAGTTCATGGAGCATTGTTTACAATAACCAAAAAGTATAATAATAAATAGGGATCTGATGAGGTGATTTTTGGTTGATTTATATAAATGAATAACATGGAAGCCCAAAAGAGAATGGATATATTATGTATTAATATTTATAGCCTCCAAGATAGTTAAGTAGAAAAGGTAAGGTACAGAAAAGTATATATATCATAGTACCATTTATATGAGAAAAATAGGGTTATATATAATCTTATATATATATATATATATATTTTATATATACACACACACACACACACACACACACACACACACACACACACACACACAATCGTTTCCCTCTCATTTTTTCTGGAATATATAATATCTCTGAAAGAGTACAGAAACAAAACTAGTAACATCTTTCAACTTTAAGAACTATACTATTCAGTTTAGAAGGGACATTTTTCACTCTACATTCTTTTGTAGCTTTTGACTTTTGTCCATGTGAATGTATTATTCTCTGCTAAATACAAAATTGAAATTATGAAAAAAATCTTTAAGAATGCATTCTAAGTTACAAAAAATTATATATCAAACCAATGCCCTATATATTTCCACTAGCAGCTGTGATGGAATAATTTACAACAGATTAGCCCTCCAATAGAAAATACTTCTTAAATAGGATTAAAAAAAATTAGGAAAATGTTTTCAGATAGCAGCCAACAGGCTAGTTCAGGACTGCAATCGCTGAAGAAAGGTAAGTTCAAAAGGTAATAAGCCCATGAAGACAGTGTGGCACAGAGAAGGCAAATAGTGATTCTGTGGCATCTTACTACACTGATGCACAGTGACTGCAATGGGGTATGGGGGGGACTTGGTAATATGGGTGAATGTAGTAACCACATTGTTTTTCATGTGAAACCTTCATAAGAGTGTATATCAATAATACTTTAATAAAAAAATAGATCCTTTGATAATAAAAAAGAATAAAGAGGGTAATAAGCACATGATTGTCCACTTCTTTGATTGAGGATATTTTCTGGAACATGACAGAATTAGAGCTGAGCAAAGCATGATAGTCATGTTTTGCTGAAGAGGTAGAGATCAGGTTTCAGAGCAGCTGGAATACAAAAGGCAGAGCCCTAGAGAGTAAAGATTTATATGGAGAAATTCCCACAAATCTAAATAGGGATTCTCCATAAGTCCGTGGCTAAGATGAGGGCTCTACCTTTGCAGGATGACAACACCTGAGGCTTACCAGACAGCAACTTTTATGGGGTTAAAAGACCAAAGATACTAAGGGTCAGGTAGTACTGGAAAAAAAACAGAGCTGGATGTCAGTGGAGTTCAGGGCCCATAAGAGTAGGAGATCTCACCCATAAATAGTCCATTAACACCTCTGGCAGCCATCTGAAACACAGGAAGTTGCTACTCTATAAGTAAAGGCCTATTCTAAAGGAAACATTGGGACTCCAGCAAAGCCTATCCTCAAAAACAGACTCTCTTGGATATTAAATAATGCCAAGTTGAAGAGGCTTGGGAAGCACCTTAGGCTTCCTAGAGGTTTGCACTAACAAAGCATAAAACCACGTGCAAGGTGATCAGCCACTCATTCAACAGAATGCTGCAATTAAGAACCAACATTCTTCAGGAGAGAACAGAATCCAGCAGCTTTACAAGTTCTTATCCAAAACTTCCAGTAGTCAAACAAAATTCATTAGAAAAATCAAAGAAACAGGAAAATGTGATACATAGCTAAGTAAAAGAATAGTGAACACAAACAAAACCCAGAATGGTCCAGATATCTGGTCTAACAAAATCTTCAAAGCAGCTATTATAAATATGTTCAAAGAATAAAAGAAAAATATGCTCAAATAATTAAAAGAAATACGATCTTAATAAGCAGAGAGGGAATATAAGGAGAAAAGCAGCAAATGGAAATTCTAGAACTGAAAAATTACAACCAAAATGAAAAATTTGGTGGATATCCATAAACAGCTATTTGGAGATGGCAGAAAAAAGAGTCAGAACTTAAAACAGATCAGTAGAAATTATTCAATCTGAGAAATGAAGAGGAAAAAAATCAAGAAATGAACTGAGCCTTAAGGATAGGTAGGGTAATATCAAACAGTCTTACATAAATATAATTATAATCCTAGAAGGAAAAGGCAGACAATGTATTTGAGGAACAATGGCTGAAAATGTCTCAAATTTGATGAAAAATCCAGGCTTACAGATCCATGATGTTTAGCAAACCCTAAAAATGTAAGCATAAAGAAAATTATACACAAGCACTTTATAGTCAAATTGCAGAAAGTCAAAGTTGAAAAGAGAATATTAAGAGCATCCAGAGAAAAGATTCACATTATATACAGCAAACAAGGATAAGAATGATAACAGGCTCATCAGAAACAAGAGGCTGAAAAAGTCCATGAAATTGCTTCTGTATATTACTGAAAGGAAAAAAAATTTGTTGACCCAGAATTCTCTGCCCTACAAAAATATCCTTCAAATATGTAAATAAATTAAAGGCAGTTTTAGGTCAACAAAAGCTGAGAATATTGATCACCAGCAGACCTACACTGCAAGAAATGCAAAAGAATGAAGGCAAATGATACCAGAAGCAATTCACATGTACAATGAAGAAAGAGCACTAGAAATATTAAATAAATTGGTAAATATAAATGAGTATGGTATCTTTCTTCTAGGAAAGTCCTTAGAAGACCACTAATTATTTAAAGCAAAAATAAAACACTCTAAGGTCAAATATTAAAAATGTGACAACATTCATACAAAGAAAGGATAAGTAAGTTTAATTATATTGTTACAAGTCATTACAATTGTGATATGTTAAGGTGTGAAGTTTGAAGAGGTACAATAATGACTCTAAATAGATTCTAATGAGTTAAAGGGGCATATTTTTAGCCCTTGAGCCATCAATAAAAATGACTGATTGATAGATAGGTATGAAAGGGGATGTAACTAAAAGTCAACAGAAAAAGTAAAACAGCACACTTAAACACAATTATCCCAAAGAGGGCAGAAAAGAAGCAACAGAGGAACAAAAAGTAGAAGAGACAAAGGGGGAAAAATTTTTGTCATACCTGGTGTTTAGTGAGATACACTCAATAAATTTATTGAAATGAACAGCAAGAGGCTACAATGTTTATGCCTTAAGAAATGCAAACATTAATAAGACATACCTCCTAACTTTAAAAATCTTGTAATTTACATAGACTATATAATTATCATATAAGAAATACAAAGACAAGGGGGGGTAGCCAAATGGCGGGGTGAGTAATTCAGCAGAAATCTCCTCCCAAAAACATATATATTTTTGAAAATACAACAAATACAACTATTCCTAAAAGAGACACCAGTAGAAACAGTACAACAGTCAGGCTACAGCTACATCTGTGAGAACTCAGCATCACACGAAGGGGGTAAGATATAAGCCACGGCCCAGCGGAACCCGAACGCCCCCCTATCCCAGACCCTGGTGGGAAGAAAGGAGTTGGAGCGGGGAGGGAGTGAAAGCCCAGGACTGCTAAACAACCAGCTCTAGGAATCCACACCAGGAGCACAGACACACAGTGTACAGGGTGCTGGATATTAGAGAAATGGAAAAGCAAAACCTGCGAGCAGGTCCCCCAACCGGTGCCTCTGAGACAAAAGAAAAGCGAGTGCTTTTTGCAAGTCTTAAAGGGACAGGGACCTCACAGCTGGACGAAGGCATCCTGACACACGCACCCCAGCACCTGAGAACCTGGGGAACTCTAGGCAACCTAACCACCTGGGTGGCAGCGCAGCTCTGAGGCCCCTCATGGTGATAAGCAGCCTGCCAGTTGTTCCGCCAACTGGCATGGACCCCGAGACACTGGCCCAATAGTGGGAGAGTAGCAGCGTGCGCTGGAGGAGGCAGCGCCAGAGGGACCTGGGAGCAGCCTGTGCAAGCCTGCAGCAGTGGCAACTGAGGGGCCCAGGGCCAGCCCATGTGGGCCGGCAACGGCGACAGAGCAGCCCGCACGAGGCCGTGGCGGTGGCACCTGGGCTGCCTGGGACCAGCCCGCATGGGCCAGCAGTGGCGGCAACAGAGCGGCCCACAAGAACCTGTGGCGGGGGCACCAGAGGGGATCAGGAGTGGCTCACACGAGTCCGTGGCAGCAGCGACCAAGTGGCCCATGCGCGCCGGTGGCAGTGGTGCCGGAGGGGCCCAGGAGAGGTCCGCGTGAGCCCACAGAGGCACCAGAGGAGCCCAGGAGTGGCCCACAGGAGCCGGCGGTGGCAGTGGTGGAGCAGCCCAGGAGCAGCCACACCCCCAGCAGCCGCTCAGCCCAGCGCATAGCCACCCGGGCCAGACCCAAAGGCTGCTGTTGGCACCCAGCAGCATGGCAGGGGTGCCGCTTTCAGGGGAGAGCGTACACAGTGCGCCTGCCACTCCCTGCATGGCTCTGTGCGACTCTGACAGAGACCCTGCCCACAGCAGCTTAGGGGATTAACCCAGAAGCTGCTCCAAGAGTGTGGGTAACCAACACAGGCAACGGAGAAGGGCAAGGCACCCAGCAAGCAGGAAAGGACTTTGTTCTCCCAGCTGACACATGCACTACTGGCCTACAGCTACCTCTCTCACCATGAAAAGGCAGAAGAATTCAGTCCAGTCCAAAATAGTCGAGACAACTCCTGAGAGAGGGCTGGGGGAGATAGACCTAACCAATCTCCCCAAAAAATAATTCAAAGTAAAGGTCATAACCATGCTGACGGATCTTCAGAGAAATATGCAAGAGCTAAGGGATGAAGTCTGGAGGGAGATTACAGAAATGAAACAATCTCTGGAAGGACTTAAGAGTAGAATGGATGAGGTGCAAGAAGCCGTAAGTGGAAAAGAAATTAGAAAACAGGAACACAGAGTAGCTAATGCAGAGAGAGAGATAAAAGGATCTCCAGGAATGAAATAATATTCAGAGAACTGTGTGACCAATCCAAACAGAACAGCATTCACATTATAGGCGTACCAGAAGAAGAAGAGGAGAGAAAAAGGGATAGAAATTGTCTTTGAAGAACTAATTGCTGAAAACTTCCCCAAACTGGGGAAGGAAATAGTTGCTCAGACCATGGAAGCACACAGAACTCCCAACATAAGGGACACAAAGAGGACAACACCAAGACACATAATAATTAAAATTCAAAGATCAAGGATAAGGACAGAGTATTAAAGGCAGTTAGAGAGAGGAAAAAGGTCACCTACAAAGGAAAACCCATCAGGCTATCATCAGACTTCTCAACAGAAACCTTACAGGCCAGAAGACAATGGCATGATATATTTAATGCAATGATACAGAAGGGCCTTGAACCAAGAATACTGTATTCAGCACGATTATCATCCAAATACGAAAGAGAAATTAAACAATTCCCAGACAAGCAAAAGTTGAGGGAATTTGCCTCCCACAAACCACCTCTACAGGGTATGTAAGAGGGACTGCTCTAGATGGGAGCACTCCTAAGGCTAAAGAGATGTCACAAGAGAAAATAAAATCACAGCAAAGAAAACAGACCAACCAAATACTAACTAAAGGCAAAAAATAAAATCAGCTACCCACAAAAGAAGTCAAAGAAAACACAAAAGAGCACAGAATAAAACACCCAACATATAAAGAATGGAGGAGGAGGAATAAAAAGGGAGAGAAATAAAGAATCACCAGACACTGTTTATAATAGCTCAATAAGCAAGTTAAGTTAGACAGCAAGATAGTAAAGAAGCTAACCTTGAACCTCTGGTAACCACGAACCTAAAGCCTGCAATGGCAATAAGTACATATCTTTCAATAATCACCGTAAATGTAAATGGACCGAATGAACCAATCAAAAGACACAGAGTAATAGAATGGATAAAAAAGCAAGACCCATCTATATGCTGCTTAAAAGAGACTCACCTCAAACACAAAGACATGCACAGACTAAAAGTCAAGGGATGGAAAAACATATTTCATGTAAATAAAAAGGAGAATAAAGCAGGTGTTGCAGTATCAGACAAAATAGACTTCAAAACAAAGAAAATAACAAGAGATAAAGAAGGACATTACATAATGATAAAGGGATCAGTCCAATAAGAGAATATGACCATTATAAATATATATGCACCCAATAGAGGAACACCAGCATATGTGAAGCAAATACTAACAGAATTAAAGGAGGAAATAGAATGCAATGCATTCATTTTGGGAGACTTCAACACACTACTCACTTCAAAGGATAGATCCACAAAACAGAAAATAAGTAAGGTCACAGAGGCACTGAACAATACACTAGAACAGATGGACTTAAAAGATATCTACAGAACTCTACACCCAAAAGCAGCAGGATACACATTCTTCTCAAGTGCACATGGAACACTCTCCAGAATAGACCACATACTAGGCCACAAAAAGAGCCTCAATAAATTGAAAAAGATTGAAATCCTACCAACCAACTTCTCGGACCACAAAGGCATAAAACTAGAAATAAATTGTACAAAGAAAGCAAAAAAGCTCACAAACACATGGAGGCTTAACAACATGCTTCTAAATAATCAATGGATCAATGACCGAATTAAAACAGAGATCAAGCAATATATGGAAACAAATGACAACAACAACACAAAGCCCCAACTTCTGTGGGATGCAGCGAAAGCAGTCTTAAGAGGAAAGTATATAGCAATCCAGGCATATTTAAATAAGGAAGAACAATCCCTAATGAATAGTCCAATGTCATAATTATCAAAATTGGAAAAAGAAGAATAAATGGGGTCTAAAGTCAGCAGAAAGAGGGACATAATAAACATCAAGAAGAAATAAATAAAATTGAGAAGAATAAAACAATAGAAAAAAAATCAATGAAACCAAGAGCTGGTTCTTTGAGAAAATAAACAAAATAGATAAGCCCCTAGCCAGACTTATTAAGAGAAAAATGCAATCAACACACATCAACAGAATGAGAAATGAAAAAGGAAAAATCATGACGGAACCCACAGAAATACAAAGAATTATTAGAGAATACTATGAAAATCTATATGCTAACAAGCTGGAAAAACCTAGAAGACATGGACAACTTCTTAGAAAAATATAACCTTCCAATACTGACCAGGGAAGAAACACAAAATCTAAACAAACCAATTACCAGCAAAGAAATTGAAGTGGTAATCAAAAAAACTACCCAGGAACAAAACCCCCGGGCCAGATGGATTTACCTCAGAATTTTATCAGACTTACAGAGAAAACTTAATATGCATTCTTCTTAAAGTGTTCCAAAAAATAAAAGAGGAGGGAATACTCCCAAACTCATTCTATGAAGCCAACATCACCCTAATACCAAAACCAGGCAAAGACGCCACCAAAAAAGAAAACTACAGACCAATATCCTGATGAATGTAGATGCAAAATACTCAACAAAATATTAGCAAACAGAATTCAAAAATACATCAGAAGGATCATATACCATGACCAAGTGGGATTCATCCCAGGGATGCAAGGATGGTACAACATTCGAAAATCCATCAACATCATCTACCACATAAACAAAAAGAAAGACAAAAACCACATGATCATCTCCATAGATGCTGAAAAAGCATTTGACAAAATTCAACATTCATTCATGATAAAAACTCTCAGCAAAATGGGAATAGAGGGCAAGTACCTCAACATAATAAAGGCCATATATGATAAACCCACAGCCCACATTATACTGAACAGTGAGAAGCTGAAAGCTTTTCCTCTGAGATTGGGAATGAGACAGGGATGCCCACTCTTCCCACTGTTATTCAATATAGTACTGGAGGTCCTAGCCATGGCAATTAGACAAAACAAAGAAATACAAGGAATTCAGATTGGTAAAGAAGAAGTTTTCACTATTTGCAGATGACATAGTACTGTACATAAAACACCCTAAAGACTCCACTCCAAAACTACTAGAACTGATATCGGAATACAGCAAAGTTGCAGGATACAAAATTAACACACAGAAATCTATGGCTTTCCTATACACTAACAATGAACTAGCAGAGAGAGAAATCAGGAAAACAATTCCATTCACAATTGCATCAAAAAGAAATAAAGTACCTAGGAATAAACCTAACCAAGTAAGTAAAAGACCTATACCCTGAAAACTACAAGACGTTCTTAAGAGAAATTAAAGAGGACACTAACAAATGGAAACTCATCCTATTCTCCTGGCTAGGAAGAATTAATATTGTCAAAATGGCCATCCTGCCCAAAGCAATATACAGATTCGATGCAATCCCTATCAAATTACCAACAACATTCTTCAATGAACTGGAACAAATAGTTCTAAAATTCATATGGAAACACCAAAGACCCTGAATAGCTAAAGCAATCCTGAGAAGGAAGAATAAAGTGGGGGGGGGATCTCACTCCCCAACTTCAAGCTCTCCTACAAAGCCACAGTAATCAAAACAATTTGGTACTGGCACAAGAACAGAGTCACAGACCAGTGGAACAGAATAGAGACCCCAAACATATATGGTCAATTAATATTCAATAAAGGAGCCATGGACATAAAATAGGAAAATGACAGTCTCTTCAACAGATGGTGCTGGAAAAACTGGACAGCTACATGTAAGAGAATGAAACTGGATCACTGTCTAACCCTATACACAAAAGTAAATTTGAAATGGATCAAAGACTTGAATGTAAGTCATGAAACCATAAAACTCTTAGAAAAAAAATAGGCAAAAGTCTCTTAGACATAAACATGCTCGACTTCTTCATGAATATGAATATATCTCCCCAGGCAACAGAAACAAAATCAAAAATGAACAAGTGGAACTATATCAAGCTGAAAAGCTTCTTTTTTGTACAGCAAAGGACACCATCAATAGAACAAAAAGGTATCTTACAGTATGGGAGAATATATTCGAAAATGACAGATCTGATAAAGGGTTGACATCCAAAATATATAAAGAGCTCACACACCTCAACAAACAAAAAGCAAATAATCCAATTAAAAAATGGGCAGAGGAGCTGAATAGACAGTTCTCCAAAGAAGAAATTCAGATGGCCAACAGACACATGAAAAGATGCTCCACATGGCTAGTTATCAGAGAAATGCAAATTAAAACCACAATGAGATATCATCTCACACCAGTAAGGATGGCTACCATCCAAAAGACAAACAACAACAAATGTTGGCGAGGTTGTGGAGAAAGGGGAACCCTCCTACACTGCTGGTGGGAATGTAAATTAGTTCACCCATTGTGGAAAGCAGTATGGAGATTCCTCAAAATGCTCAAAATAGAGATACCATTTGACCCAGAAATTCCACTTCCAGGAATTTACCCTGAGAATGCAGCAGCCCACTTTGAAAAAGACATATGTATTCCTATGTTTATCGCAGCACTATTTACAATAGCCAAGAAATGGAAGCAACCTAAGTGTCCATCAGTAGATGAATGGATAAAAAAGATGTGGTACATATACACAAGGGAATATTATTCAGCCATAAGAAGAAGACAAATCCTACCATTTGCAACAACAAATCCTACCATTTGCAATAACATGGATGGAGCTAGAGGGTATTATGCTTAGTGAAATAAGCCAGGCGGAGAGAGACAAGTACCAAATGATTTCACTCATATGTGGAGTATAAGAACAAAGAAAAACTGAAGGAACAAAACAGCAGCATAATCACAGAACCCAAGAATGGACTAACAGTTACCAAAGGGAAAGGGACTGAGGAGGATGGGTGGGAAGGGAGGGATAATGGCGGGGAATAGAAAGGGGGTATTATGATTAGCATGTATAATGTGAGGGTGTGGGGGAAAGGGGAGGCTGTACAACACAGAGAAGACGAGTAGGGATTCTGCAGCATCTTACTATGCTGATGGACAGTGACTGAAATGGGGTTTGTTGGGGGGGACTTGGTGAAGGGGGGAGCCTAGTAAACATAATGTTCTTCATGTAATTGTAGATTAATGATACCAAAATAAAAATTAAAAAAAATTATCAAGGGGTTGGAACAGTGCCTGATACATAGTAAAATCTATGCAATTGTTTTCTTTCAAAGTAATTAAAACCATTTTTTGTGAAAAAAAAAAGAAATACAAAGACAATTATAGTACCACTGAGCACTTCCTATATACTGGAGATTCTACTAAATGCTTCATAAATGTTATCTCATTTATTCCTCACAATCCATAATGTAGGTATTCTTAGACCCATTTTGTCAATAAAAGGTGCCTCTAGGTTCCATAAACACAATGACCATAAATAGTATTTATCTTTGTGCTCATTCATACCATCTTTCACCTTTTTGCACAATATCTAATTGGTGCTCAATAAATAGCTGTCAAATGAATTAATTTTAAGGGATATTATGATTTTCCCATAGCAACTCAGCAATTCAACAAAACCAGAGTTAGACGCCAGACAGATTTGAGTTTAAAGTTCTTGACATCAACTGTCAGGATCCAAAAGACAATACTAGACAGTTCTAGGTTCTGACTATTGGTCCAATGTACTCACTAATATAATTCTTATTCACTCTTAAAAAATAAAACAGCAACAACAACACATTTGGATGATAAACTTTATGGTTACTCTAAGACTTCTGAGACAGAAGAGAGCTCCCCTCTGGTTAGAATGATAGGAATTCTTCATTCAAGAGATGACATCTGAAATCAACTTTTTTAAAGAATAGGATTTTCTAGACAGAAAAGAAAGTAAAGCTTAAAAGTGATGAGAATTCTATGACTTAAAGAAAACATGACATATCAATGTGTAAACAATTGTTAGATCTGTCACTACAAGAAATGCTTTAAATAAAATTATTTTTACAGACTTTCACAAATGACAGGGATTGAAGGCTTTCTAAATGATTGTGTTACCTAGCAAAATGTATATGTGTCCTAGCTGAACTTTCACCCTGTTTTGACTGCCTAAACACCTGGGAATCCTTGGTGAATTTTCATCCTATTTTGACTAAGAAATAGGATCCCTGCAGTCAGGAGCCCTGCGCTTGACCAGACCAGCTGAAACTGGTGGATTCATAGATGGTGGTTCACTTAAAGACAAAAGAACATCTAACTTCATTATAAGGTACTTTCCATACTAAATACACATTCCCATCAGCTCCATGACAGTTGACAGTCACTGTGACAACAGGCTGAAGAAACCAAAAGAGGACAAAAGAAAGGCAGAGTTCTGGTTTGGAGAAGTTCTCCACTCATTCCAATTAGAAACCTGACTACATCTCCTGCTTTTACTGCCATATCCCTTCATTAAATTTGCCCTGTATCTATCATTTCCCAACTCTCACAGCTGGGAAGTTGAGCTGTGCTCCAGCTTCTCCATTCTCTGGCCATTGAATAAAGCCTGCACTGCTTGCCACTCACCCTGTCTCATATTCTGACTTCATTAACACTGAACAGAGAAAGACCCCACTTTGGGGGAACTTACAAAGTCCCAGAATTGGAAAAGGCAGTAATAATTGGAAACCAAGAGACACTGATAAACAAGAGTACATGTCACTGGGCTGGTGGGGAGAAGCTGGGATAGTTCTCCTTTACTTCAATCTTTATGTAGAGTTTTTGGAAGGTGGAGTTTAATAGCATAACATTTGTAGATCTTTCTAATTTTGAAGGTGAAAGTAAAATAGACAATGGATTTAAATGGGTACAAAAAGTGGCAAACTAAACCAGTTATTTTCAGTTACAAAAACACAACTTAGTTTTACTTTAAAAAAATAAGAAAAACATCTAATTCAGATACACTAGAGTAGCAATTTCCAGGGAAACAGAAAGTGATGTCAAGTTATGCATTTAAAGAGGAATGTTCAACAACTAGATCAAATTATTACTGAAAATATGATGACTATTAGTATTAGCTATATCTGTTGAACATTAATGTGTACCAACCCCCTTGTTAGACATCTTACATAGCTCATTTAATCTTTGCAACAATCTCATAACATCAGTATTCTAATTCTATTATATAAATGCAAAAGACAAACTTCATTGGACTCCTAATGGCTTTTAATGGTATTATCAGAATCTATTCTTAGACATCCTTGATGCTAAGCCATTTCTCACTCTGCCTCCCAGCTGCATTATACCAATAATGAAACTTAATTATTGGGAAAAATCAAGGAACAGAGGAGAGGGCTTTCCTCTATCTCCCTAGCTCTGTGAGATATATCTGTATGTCAAATAAATGGTCTTAGCACACTGCAAAGAAAATGCTGAAGGAAACACAGAATTGGAAAAAAGCAGTTGAATGAATCTTACCCAGGAAATTATTAATCCTTGGAGAAAATAATGGTTTACAAATATGAAAAGAGTACACTTTCCCAGAGTACAAATTTATGGTATGATATTAAAGGGAAGTAAACACAGGCTGAGAAAACTGAAAAGAAAAAAGTGAGTGAGGTGTGTTTGCTGTTGGATTATAAACTTCATTTTCTAAGATGTAAAAGTAGTTCCTTTACCTATGTGATGTAAAACTAAACTTGAAAAACAGAACATTCAATGTAGATATTTCCTTTAAAATGGTGTGTATAATAGGAACAGTATGTTATGTTTCTCTACTCTCATTACTAAAAATTTCTTTGATATAAGTATTTTAAATCAAACTATTAGAACACATAATTAGATCGCTTAAATCTTCCCTTTTTCTTAAAAAAAATCTGCTTGGTAGATATAAATAGAATGTGTAAATTTCAAGAGAATCTTTGTTAAGACATTATAGAGAGTTCACATCTTCCACCTTTTCTTACTCCTAAATAAAAGTTTAGGTTTACATTTTGGATGTTTCATGACAATTTATATTAGTTAAGCCTTCAACCAAGAATACAAGTGTCTCCTGACTCTGCTTGGTTAGAAGTCTCTGAATTCATGTTACATTTAAGATTTTCCTTTAGAAACTGAAGTTCAACATTTTATTTTAAATTTGGAAATACCTCTTTCCATTTCATTTTATTTCAACTTCAATACATTAGAGAATTATTTGGGACAAGCTGAGTATTTTCCCATTGCAGACTTTCTGAAGCTTATGTTTATAAAAGGGAATGAAAAGACTGATCTTTAGGATTAAAGATGGCAGTGTGAAATGTGAGACAGAGGCTTCCTCCTTAAACCACATATAATACGAAAATATAATTACTACAATTAATCCCAAGAGAGCAACAGGAAAGAGGATGGCGCCAGACTGCATACACCTGGAGAAAAGAGCAAACCTCATGGAACAGGGTAACGTTCCAAAGCTCTGGCCCGGTGGGACCCAAGCCCTTCCCCCACCCAAGCTCACCAGCAGGAGGAAGAGAAACTGAGCAGGTAGGGTATGGAGGCCTAGGGCTACTGAATACCTAACTCCAGAGATCTGCTCTGGGAGTACAAACCTACATTTCATGGTGATTTCATGATACTCTCATGATTACAGGGTTGGAAAGCTAAGACAGGCAGAATTCCTGGAGAGACTGAGATTCCAGCCACTGTGGAAAGCAGGGATCCATATCTGGTTCCTCTGCGACAAAAGCTTATACCTGTGTGCTTGGTCCACTGGTTCAGGCAGTGGAGACAGGCATAGTAGCTGGGAAGCAGGAAACAGCTCTTTCCTCCCCCCAGGCACCAATACCACTCCCATGTGACCTCTGACATTGCTTCAGGGGCTGAGCAGCTCCAGAGAGAAGAGCTTCTGTACACTAGAATGTGCCATATACAAATATGAAACTCCAAAGGAACCTGGTCCAGAGTAAAATTAATATAACCCCTGAGAAAGATGACATGGACCTAATGACTCTTCCTGAGAGGGAGTTCAAAATAAAAATCATTAACATGCTAATAGAGGTAGGGAAAGATATTCAAGAACTCAGGAATAAATTCCGGTCGGAGATCCAATCATTGAAGAGCACAATGGAGGGTATTAAAAGGAGACTGGATATGGTGGAGGAGATGGTAAATAAAATAGAAACTAGAGAAGAGGAATACAGAGAAGCTGAGGCACAGAAAGAAAAAAGGATCTCTAAAAATGAAAGAATATTGAGAGAACTGTGTGACCAATTCAAACAGAACAATATTCGCATTATAGGGGTGCCAGAGGAGGAAGGGAGAGAGAAAGTGTCTTTGAGGAGGTATTTGCTGAAAACTTCCCCAACCTGGGGAAGGAGACAGTCTCTCAGGCCATGGAGATCCACAGATCTCCCAACACAAAGGACCCAAGGAAGACAACACCAAGACATATAGTAATTAAAACGGCAAAATCAAGGATAAGGACAGACTGTTAAAAGCAGCCAGAGGGAGAAATAAGATCACATACAAAGGAAAGCCCATCAGGCTAACATCAGACTTCTCAGCAGAAACATTACAGACCAGAAGGGAGTGGCATGACATGTTTAATGCAATGAAGCAGAAGGGCCTGGAACCAAGATTACTTTATCCAGAAAGATTATCATTTAAGTTTGAAGGAGGCATTAAACAATTCCCACATAAGGAAACGCTGAGAGAATTTACCTCCTACAAACCATCTTTATAGTCTATTTTGGAGGGACTGCTATAGATGGAAGTGTTTCTAAGGTTTAATAGCTGTCACCAGAGGTAATAAAACCACAGTAAAGAACGTAGAGCAGCTAATTACTAAGTAAATGCAAAATTAACTATCCCCAAAGTCAATTAAGGGATAGACAAAGAGTACAAAATATGATAAATAATATATAAAGAATGGAGGAGGAAGAAAAAGGGGGATAAAAAGAAAAGAACCCTTACATTGTGTTTGTAATAGCATATTAAGTGAGTTGTTAGACTCTTAGACTGTAAGGAAGTTAACCTTGAACCTTTGGTAACCACGAATCTAAAGTCTGCCATGGCAATAAGTATACACCTATTGATAATCACTCTAAATGTAAATGAACTGAATGCACCAATCAAAAGACATAGAGTCACTGAATGGATAAAAAAACATGACCCATCTATATGCTGCCTACAAGAGACACACTTTAAACCCAAAGACATACACAGAGTAAAAGTGAAGGGATGGAAAATGATATTTCATGCAACTAATAGAGAGAAAAAAAGCAGGAGTTGCAGTACTTGTATCAGACAAAATCAAAGAAAGTCACAACAGACAAAGGATATTACATAATGATAACAAGGTCAATCCAACAAGATGATATAACCATTATAAATATCTATGCTCCCAACACAGGAGCACCTACATATATGAAACAAATACTAACTGAATTAAAAGGGGAAATAGAATGCCATGCATTCATTCTAGGAGACTTCAACACTCCACTCACTCTGAAGGACAGATCAACCAGACAGAAAATAAGAAAGGACACAAAGGCACTGAACAACACATTAGAACAGATGGACCTAACAGACATCTACAGAACTCTACACCCAAAAGCAGCAGGATACACATTCTTCTCAAGTGCACATGGAATATTTTCAAGAATAGATCATACACGAGGCCACAAAAACAGCCTCAGGAAATTCAGAAAGATGAAATGTACCAACTAGTTTCTCAGACCACCAAGGTATGAAACTAGAAATAAATTATGCAAAGAAAATAAAAAATCCCACAAACACACAGAGGCTTCACAACATGCTCCTAAATAACCAATGAATCAAAGACCAAATAAAAAAACAGAGATCAAGCAATACATGGAGACAAATGACTACAATAATTCAACACCACAAAATCTGTGAGATGCAGCCAAGGCCATGCTAAGAGGAAAGTATACTGCAATACAGCCTACCTCAGGAAAGAAGAACAATCCCATACAAGCAGTCTAAACTCACAATTAATGACAGTAGAAAAAGAACAAATGAGGTCCAAAGTCAGTAGAAGGAGGGACATAATAAAGATTAGAGCAGAAATAAATAAAATCAAAAAGAATAAAACAATAGAAAGAATCAGTGAAAGCAAGAGCTGGTTCTTCGAGAAAATAAACAAAATAGATAAACCTCTAGCCGGATTTACCAAGATAAAAAGAGAGTCTATACATATAAACAGAATCATACATGAGAAAGGAAAAATCACTACGGATAACACAGAAATACAAAGAATTATTAGAGAATACTATGAAAAATTATATGCTAACAAATTGGATAACCTAGAAGAAATGGACAACTTTCTAGAAAAATAAAACCTTCCCAGGCTGACCAAGGAAGAAACAGAAAATCTGAACGGACCAATTACCAGCAATGAAATCGAACTGATAATCAAAAAACTACCTAAGAACGAAACCCCTGCAACAGATGTCTTCACCACTGAATTTTATCAAACATTATTGAAGACCTAATATCCATCCCCCTTAAAGTTTTCCAAAGAGTAGAAGAAGATGGAATACTTTCAAACTCATTCTATGAGGCCAGCATCACTCTAGCACTAAAATCAGGCAAAGACACCACAAAAAAAGAAAATTACAGACTAATATCCCTGATGAACATAGATGCAAAAATACTCAACAAAATATTAGCAAAACAAATTCAAAAATACATCAAAAAACATCATCCATCATGAGCAAGTAGGATTTATTCCAGGGATGCAGGGATGGTACAACATTCGAAAATCCATCAACATCATCCACCACATAAATAAAAAGAAGGACAAAAACCGCATGATCATCTCCATAGATGCTGAAACACATTTGACAAAATTCAACATCCATTCATGATAAAAACTCTCAACAAAATAGGTATAGAGGGCAAGTACCTCAACATAATAAAGGCCACATGACAAACCCACAGCCATCATCATACTTAACAGCAAGAAGGTGAAAGCTTTTCCTTTAAGATTGGGAACAAGACAAGGATGCCCACTTTCCCCACTTCTATTCAACATAGTACTGGAGGTCCTAGCCACAGCAATCAGACAACACAAAGAAATAAAAGGCATTCAGATAGACAAGGAAGAAGTTCAACTCTCCCTGTTTGCAGATGACATGATATTGTACATAAAAACCCTAAAGAATCCACTCCAAAACTACTAGATCTAATATCTGAATTCAGCAAAGTTGCAGGATACTAAATTAATACACAGAAATCTGTAGCATTCCTATACACTAACAATGAACTAAAAGAGAGAGAAATCAGGTAAAGAATTCCATTCACAGTTGCATCAAAAAGAATAAAATACCTAGGAATAAACCTAACCAAGAAAGTGAAAGACCTATACCCTGAAAACTACAAAACACTCTTAAGAGAAATTAAAGAGGACACTAATAATGGAAATTCATCCCACGCTCTTGGCTAGGAAGAATTAATATTGTCAAAATGGCCATCCTGCCTAAAGCAATCTACAGATTCAATGCAATTCCTATCAAAATACCAACAGCATTCTTCAATGAACTATGAGAAAATCATTCTAAAATTCATATGGAACCACAAAAGATCTCAAATAGCCAAAGCAATTCTGAGAAGGAAGAATAAATCTGGGGCATTACGCTCCCCAACTTCAAGCTCTATTACAAAGCCACAGTAATCAAGACAATTTGATATTGGCACAAGAACAGACCCATAGACCAATGGAACAGACTAGAGAGCCCTGATATAAACCCAACCATATATGGTCAATTAGTATATGATAAAGGAGCCATGGATATACAATTGGGAAATGACAGCCTCTTCAACAGCTGGTGTTGGCAAAACTGGACAGCTACATGTAAGAGAGTGAAACTGGATTACTGTTTAACCCCATACACAAAAGTAAACTCGAAATGGATTAAAGACTTGAATGTAAGTCATGAAACCATAAAACTCTTAGAAGACAACATAGGCAAACATCTCCTGAATATAAGCATGAGCAACTTCTTCCTGGATGCATCTCCTTGAGCAAGGGAAGCAAAAGCAAAAATGAACTCATGGGACTACATCAAACTAAAAAGTTTCTGCATGGCAAAGGACACCATCAAAAGGACACATCAGAACAAAAAGGCATCCTACAGTATGAGAGAATATATTTGTAAATGACATATCCAACAATGGGTTAACATCCAAAATATATAAAGAACTTACACACCTCAACACCCAAAAAGCAAATAACCTGATTAACAAATGGGCAGAGAATATGAAGAGACACTTCTCCAAAGAAGAAATTCAGATAGCCAACAGACACATGAAAAGATGCTCCACATCACTAATCATCAGGAAAATGCAAATTAAACCACAATGAGATATCACCTAACACCAGTAAGGATGGCCAGCATTGAAAAGACTAAGAACAACAAATGCTGGTGAGGATGCAGAGAAAGAGGAACACTCCTACACTGCTGGTGGGAATGTAAGCGAGTTCAACCATAGTGGAAAGCAATATGGAGGTTCCACAAAAAACTAAAAATAGAAATACCATTTGACCCTGGAATCCCACTCCTTGGAATTTACCCAAAGAATACAACTTCTCAGATTCAAAAAGACCTATGCACAGCTCTGTTTATAGCAGCACTCTTTACAATAACCAAGATATGGAACCAACCTAAGCGTCCATCAGTAGATGAATGGATAAAGAAGATGTGGTACATATACACAATGGAATACTATTCGGCCATAAGGAAGAAACAAATTCTACCATTTGGAACAGCATGAATGGAGCTGGAGGACATTATGCTCAGTGAAATAAGCCAGGTGGAGAAAGACAAATGTCAAATGATTTCCCTCATTTGTGGAGTATAACAATGAAGCAAAACTGAAGGAACAAAATAGCAACAGACTCAGAGACTCCAAGAAGAGACTAGTGGTTACCAAAGGGGAGGGGTGTGGGAGGGCAGGTGGGGAGGGAGGGAGAAGGGGAGTGAAGGCTATTATGTTTAGTACACATGGTGTGGGGGATCACGGGGAGAACAGTGTAGCACAGAGAAAGCACATGAGTGGATCTGTGGCATCTTGCTGCACTAATGGACAGTGACTGCATTGGTTATGGGTGGGGACTTGACAGTATGGGTAAATGTAGTAACCACATTGTTTTTTTCATGTGAAACCTTCATAAGAGTGTATATCAATCATACCTTAATAAAAATTTTTTTAAAAAGACTGATCTTTAATTTTTCAGAGCCCCCAGGTTTAGTTTGTTGCTTACAGGACACATAGTCTACCAATGCTCCTAGGGAAATGGAACACAGCAGAATTAATTGGTGCATAAAAAATAATGAAACTCTAGAGAGACCTGCCAGGGTAGCATTTTTTTCTCAGGCAAATTCACCTGAATCTATCAGTGCTGAATATTGATAATTTATGAATTAAAGTTTTTTGGTTCTTCTAAAACTCTTCTCAAAAAAGAAAGCTGAGATTAAAAGAAGCTTCTTAAGAATGACAACTATCCTTTAATCCTAAACAGTACCAATTTATTAGGAACATGAAATATAGTAATTTGTTCTGAAATTATTAATATCTTACCATATGAAATGATAGCCCAGAAGTGAGGTAAAAAAATCATTTAAATTGTTTTTCAAGTTTCCAACATTAATCTTCAGTAAAGACTTTAGAAATCTACCAACTTTCATTCATTCTTGAGTTCTCCTTTGAATGTCTTTAAGAAATTAATAACCTTTCTCCTATACAAAATTCTACTCTTTGAATACTAGAGCACCATTCTTGGGTTTAAAAATTAATAATGATAAGCCAAAACAACTCTTGATGTGTTTCAAGTAGACATCAAAGGATATCAGGATCAAGATCAAGAATTTACTTAACCTAGTTCTAGCTTCACAACAGGAAATCAGGAGAGGTAGACCAAGATAGTGACCTAAGAGGCCCGTGAGCACCCCTCTTCCCAGGTGCACCCAATGTACAACTACACATGAAACAATTTCTTCTGAAAGAAATACAAAAAAAGTGACTCCTACACATCAGATGAATGTGAAAATAATCACACTGAAACAGGTGGGAAAGGCTGAGGCACATTCTCTCCACAAACTCCTCCTCTATACAGGGCCACACAACTGGGAGGAAGCCCCCAACTCCCAGCTTTTCCCTGAGGGTTCAAGGGTTTGGACCCTATATCTAGCACCCCGACTTTAAAGATACTCACTAGGGGAGGGGCACCCACAATACTTATCTCTGGAAGCCAGTGGAGTTTATACCTGTGAGACCCACAAGACCCGAGCTAACAAAGAAGCAATTCTTAACAGATATATAAGCACTCACCCGGCTGTCTCCCCAGGGCTTAGTCCAGAAGGGGTGGGCAAATATCCCATCACCAGTCTTCCCTGAAAAAGGTTTGTTTACATACTTGAAAGGCTGTTGCCTGAGTGCCAGACTTCTAATTTAGCGGAAACTAGAGGCTGGCTGTTATCCTTCCCAGAGGCCAGAGAAGCTGGTGGATACCACTCCCATCTCCTCCCACCAGCCCCCTCCAACTTACCATGATGTGATCTCCTGGAAGGAGTTATCCACACATCTGTGCCCAGGCTTTTAAAGCTGCCACCCAAGGAACAGATTCCCAGATCTGGGAGCTCTGATAGCCAAAGGGGTTTCCATTCATGAGTAACAAAGGAGGAAACAATTCTTAACCAGCTATCTCCCCAGGGCTAAGCACAAAGGGAACAGACAAAATCTCCTGTCTCCTAGTTTTTCCCAGAAAGGGGGGTTTATCTGCATATTTTTAAAAGCTGCCCCCTGAGGGCCAGTCTTCTAATTTAGCAGACCACTAAGGGTTGGCTGCAATCTTCCTCCACAACCTAAGTACCTGAGTAGACAGTGGATACTTCTCACAGCCCCTCCCTCCAGCCCACTTCAACTTAAAAAAAAAAAAAAAGGAGTCACCAATATCTCCCTGGAAGGAACTTATACACACATCTGGTACCTCAGCTTTTACAACAACTACCTAAGGATTAAGCACCCCATTTGCCTGGTTCTAATAGCCCATGGTGCTTGCATTCACATATACCACAGGACTATTGCAAACAAAGAAACAGTTTTTAGGAGGCACATGAGATACCCCTGCCCCCATGACTATAAACAGGCCCAGCACACAGGAAGCAAGCAAAAAAGCCCATCTTGTTTCTCCTTTGAAGGAGTTTACCTACATACTTTCCCAGCTGATGCCTGAGGGTCCAGCATCTTACCAGTCTGTATCAGTCTGCCACCCTCCTTTTTTGGGATATTAACAGATTTTGGCACATCCTCAATTACTGGGAGCCATTAAAAAAAAAAGGAGACTTGGACAATCACAAAAATTTGGGAGACATCTAGGAGTTCAGGCTGGGCTATTTGACGGGGTTCATCTTCTACATGAGGCTATCCTGTCCAAACTTTCAGAGGTGGCTGTTCTATCTAATGTGCAGAAACAAAAACAGAGTCAAAAAAAAAAAAAGAGAGGGAGAGAAACAGAATATGTTCCAAAACAAGATAACAGAGAAACAATCTTAATTAAATGTAGGTAAGTGATTTACACCTCATAAAGAGTTCAAAATAATAGTTAAAAAGATGCTCACCAAGTGCAGGAGAATAATCATAAGCAAAGTAAGAATTTCAACAAAGAGAAAATATTAAAAGTACCAAATAAATCATATAGCTGAAGGAAAAATAACTGAACTGAAAGAGAAAAGGGGGCAAAAGCTTATGCAAAAACATAATGGCTAAAAAAAAAGCCCTAATTGGGGAAAGAAATAGACATCTGGAAGCCCAGAAAGCTCCAAATAAGACAAATCCAAAGAGATAACATCATTACACTGTTACGGAAAATGTGAAGACCTGGACTGGATTACTGACAGAAGAACCAAGCAGCACTTGGAGGTCTTGGAGGGTTGAGTTTTATTTCACACCAGTGGGCTCAGATGGAAGTAACTCCCAAGGCCTGAGCCCAGAACAAAGACAAGAGGAGCAATTTATATCTTTCTACTCTGTAGCATTTCTACCTATGCAGCAAGCAGGGTAAAAGAGAAGCCTGGAGGAGTGAGGGCCTAGAGGAGTGAGGATGAAGGGGAGGGAGCACCAGGAGTGTTGGAGTGTTTCTTTCACTGACCTTGCCAAAGAAGAGAAGAGGAGGGGGCCAAGGGTTTTTTTTTCTGCTGACTTTGTCAGCTAGGTTAAATATTTTTCCTTATCAACACATTAAAATTAAATGAAACAAAGTTAAAGACAAGGAGATAATCTTAAAATCAGCAAGAGAAAATCAACTTTTTACTTACAAGAGAACCCCTATAAGACTATGAGCAGATTTTTCAGCAGAAACCTTGCAGGTCAGAAGGGAGTGAAGTGATATATTCAAAAGGCTGAAAACAAAAAGAACTGCCAACCAAAAGTACTCTATGCAGCAAAGTTGTCCTTTGGAATTGAAGGAAAGAGAGTTTTCCAGATAAACAACAGCTGAAGGAGTTCATCACTGCTAGACTGGCTTAATAAGAAATCATAAGCGGAGGTCTTGAAATAAAAGGATGCTAATTAAAATAACAGGAAAACATATGAAAGCATAAAACTCGTTGGTAAAGGTAAATATATAATTAAATTCCAAATGCTTTCATGTTGTAATGGTGGTAGATAAATCACTTATAACTCTAGTATGAAGGTTAAAAGACAAAAATGTGAAAAATAACTACAGTAACTTGTAAATGGATACACAATATACAAAGATACAAGTTGTGACATTAAAAACATTAAATGCAGGGGTAGGGGAGTTTGGGTCTGCATTTGAAGTTAAAATATTAACAGTTAGAAATAGACTGTTATAAATGTTTTATGTAAGTCAGATGGTAACCACAAAGCAAAAGCCTATAGTAATTATACAAAAGATAATGAGAAAGAAATCCAAACACAGAAAGTCATCAAATCACAAAGAAAGAAGAAATGAACAAGGAGTTATAAAACAATAAACAGAATGGTAATAGTAAGTCCAAACCTAGCAATAATTATTTTAAATGTAAATAGACTAATTCTCCAATCAAAAGACATAGAGTAGCTTATAAGAAACGTCTCAGCTTTAAGGACACCCATAGACTGAAAGTGAAAGGTTGGAAAAAGATATTCCATGTGTAAGTCTGGGGAAAGGCTATCCCGGGGCAAAATACCTCTAAAAACCAAAATCAGTCAAAGGGAGAACTAAGGTTTAAAACCCATTTATTGCTTACAAACTGCAGTCCAGGGCCATCTCTTTCCTCTGCTCTGTAAGAAGCAAGCAAGCAAGCCCCTCCCCTTAACCTCTCAGGTTCAGATATGCTCCCAGTTGCCCAGGTAATTACCCATTGATATGGAAATGAACTTCTCTCCACCCCTGAGAATATACAAATGCACTATAGCCAGGTGAGATATTCTGGAAATATTACAATTTTACCCACACCATGCAAACTGAAATTAAAAGAAATCAGGGATAGCTATACTTAAACAAAAATACACTTTAAGCCAAAGACACAAAGTTATTATATAATGATAAGATTAATTCAACAAGAGCATATAACAACTATAAATATTTATGCAACATAGCAGCATCTAAATATATAATGCAAATGTTAACAGATATGAAGGGAAAATCAGAAGTATAATAATAGCAGAGGACTTCAATATTCCATTTTCAACAATGGATAAATCACCCAGAGAGAAAATCATTAAGAAAACATTGGACTTAAACTACACATTTTACCAGATGAAACTAACAAACTATACAGAACATTACACCCAACAGAGGCAGAACACACATTCTTCTCAAGTGCATATGGGACATTCTCCAGGACAGATCAATATTAGGCCACAAGACAAGTCTTAATAAATTTAAGAAGACTAAAATCATATCAAGCATCTTTTCCAACCATAATAGTATGAAACTAGAACTCAATTACAAGAAGAAAACTGGAAAATTCAAGAATATGTGTAGGTTAAAAAACATGCTCCTGAAAAACCAATGGGCCAAAGAAGAAATCAAAAGAGAAATAAAAAATATATTTAAACAAATGGAAGTGGAAACACAGCATACCAATACTTAGGGGATGCAGCAAAAGCAGCTCTAAAAGGGAAGTTTATAGCAATAAAGCAAAAAAAAAATGTCAAATAAACAACCTAGCTTTATACTTCAAGGAACTAGAAAAAGAAAATGGAAGCCCAAAGTTAACAGAAGGAGGGAAACAACAAAGACCAGACTAGAAATAAATGAAATAAAGACTAAAAAAACAATAGAAACAATCCATGAAACTAAGCTGCCTATTAAAAAGGTAAACTAAATAGACAAACTGTTAGCTAAGCTTACAAAGAAAGGAAATGACACAAATGAAATTATAAATGAAAGAAGAGATATAACACACAAGTACAAAGAATAATAAGAGACTGCTTTTAACAATTATATGCCCCCAAAATTTGATAATATAGAAGAAATAGGTAAATTCTTAGGAACATACAACCAACCAAGGCTGAATCATGAAGAAGAAAATCTAAACAGGCTGGTTACTAGTAAGAAGACTGAATCAGTAATCAAAAACCTTCAACAAGGAAATATCCCAGACCAGATGGCTTCACTGATGAGCTCCAGCAAACAATTAAAGAACTAGTACCAATCCCTCTCAACCTCTTCCAAAAATAAAAGAGGAGGGAACACTTCCAAATTCATTTTACAAGGCTAGCATTACTCTGAAACCAAAGTTGGACAAGGACATGACAAAAAAGGAAATTACAGACCATATTCCTAATGAGTACAGATGCAAAAATTCTCAACAAAATACTAGCTAAGAGATTTCAGCAATGCATTAAAAGGATCATACACCATGATAAAGTGGTATTTATTCCAGGAAAGCAAGTACAGTTTAACATCTGCAAATCAATCTGATATAGATTAAGAAAATAAAGGATAAAAATAATATGATCATTTCAACAGATGCAGAAAAAGCATTTGACAAAATTCAATGCACTTACATGATAGAAACTCTTAACAAACTACATATAGATGGAATGTGCTTCAACATAATGAAGACCATATATGACAAGCCCACAACTAACATCATATTCAGTGATGAAATGCCAAAAATTTTTCCTCTAAGATGAGGAGCAAGACAAGGATATCCACTCTCTGCATTTTTATTCAACATAGTACTGGAAGACCTAGCCAGGGAAGCTGACAATAAAACAAAAGGCAACCAAATCAGAAAGGAAGAGGTAAATTCATTTCTATTTCCAGAGAAATGATATTATACATAGAAAATCTTGAAGATTTTACCACAAAACTGTCAAACCTAATAAAAAATTTCAGTAAAGTTTTAGTAATAAATCAATATACAAAATCCAGTTTGCTTCTATATACTGACAATCATCAGAGATATTAAGAAAATAATTCCATTTCCAATAACACCAAAAAAATAGTAATCAGGAATAAATTTAACCAAGGAGGTGAAATATCTGTGTGCTGAAAACTATTAGACAATGATGAGAGAAATTGAAGATGACAAAAATAAATGGAAAGGTATTCCATGTTCATGGATTAGAAGAATATTGCTAAAATGTCTATACTAACCAAAGCAATCTAAGATTAAACACAATCTGTATGAAAATTCCAATGACATTTTTCACAGAAATAGAAAAAACAATGCTAAAATTGCTATGGAACCACAAAAGAATCTGACTAGCCACAGCCATCTCACAAAAGAAGAGCAAAGCTGGAGGGCATTAAGCTTCCTGATTACAAACTATATCACCAATTTATAGTAATCCCAACAGTATGGTATTGACATAAAAACAGACATACAGACCAATGGAACAGATGAAGAGCCCAGAAATAAACCCATGCATATTTGGTTAATTTATTTTCAATAAAGGAGTCAGTACAATGAGGAAAGGATAGTCTCTCCAATAATTGGTTTTGAAAACACTAGATAGTCACATATGGACAATATCTTATACCATAGACAAAATCAATTCAAAATGGATTAAAGATCTGAACATAAAACCTGAAACCATAAAATACCTAGAAGAAAACATACTAAGTCTTTAACCATGATCTCGGAATGAGTTTTTGGGTTTGACACCAACAGCAAAAGCAACAAAGCAAAAATAAATAGCATTAATATCAAACTAAAAAAACGTCTGTACAGCAAAGAAAACCATTGACAAAATGAAAAAGTAACCTGTGGAATAGGTGAGAATATTTACAAATATCTTCACATATCTGAAAAGGAGTCAATATCCAAAATATATAAGGGATAAACATACATACAACTCAATAGCAAAAAGAAATAATAAAAGCAAACAAAAAAATCCCAATTTAAAAATCAGCAAAGGACCTAAATAGTCGTTTTTTCCAGACATACAAATTGGCAACGAGTACATAAAAAGGCTTCAACATCACTAATCATAAGGGAAATGCAAATCAAAATCAAAATGAGATATCACTTCATACCTGTAAGGATTCTATTACCAAAAAGACAAAAGATAACAAATGCTGGAAAAGATGTGGAGAAGATCTGAAGGAACACTTATATACTGTTGGTAGGATTATAAATTGCTGCAGCCACTATGGAAAACAGTATGGAGGTTCCTCAAGAAATTAAAGTAGAACTACCATATGATCCAGCAATGGGTCAATCCCACTTTTGGGTATACATACCAAGGAAACAAAATCATTATCTCAAAGAAATATCTGCACTCCCATATTTATAGCAGCATTATTCACAATAGGCAAGATATGGAAACAACTTAGTGTCTGTCAACAGATGAATGAAGAAAAGTTGGTATATATAAATACAATGGAATATTACTCTGCCTTTAAAAGGAAGGAAGTCTTTCCATTTGCAACAACATGGATGAACCTGGAGGATATTACCCTAAGTGAAATAAGGCAGAGAGAAAGATAAATGCCACACTGTATCACTTTAAGGTAGAATCTTTTTTTAAAAATTGAACTCATAAAACATAAAATTGTTTGCCAGGAACTGGGGGGTGGGGGAAATAGGAAGAGATTGATAAAAGGGGTACAAATTTTCAGTTATAAGATGAATAGTGTTGGAGAATCTAATGTATAACATGGTGACTATAGTTGATAACACAGTATTGTAGAATTCAAAGTTGCTAAAGAATAGAACATAAACATTCTCATCAAAAAAAAGGTTAATGTGTAATGAATGTGTTAATTAACTCAATGGGAGGAATTCTTCCACAATGTGTACATATACCAAATCATCACCCTGTACACTTTAAATAGCTTATACTTTCACTTGCCAATTATACCTCAAATAAAGCTGGAGAAAAAAAAGGAATAAAAAAATACTCTCCCATTCCAAGCCCTCAGAATGGAACTGATTGCCCACTGCCTAAGCTACTTGCAGGTGGCAACCATAATTCATACATAGTTAGAAGCAATATGAGTCTTTGTGGGCCACTAGGACACCACTTAGTTCACTGAAGCATACTGAAAACTACCCACAGAACTCCTGCTTTTTCTAGAAGTACCAGTTAGATTCAACAAGATAATGGGCTAACTGAGAAGAAAATCCAGCACAGTTTTTTAAAGTGCAGATATTTGACACCTTTCTCCTAGGAATCCTTGCTAATTATCACTTGATCTCAAAAGAGTAGGCAACTGGAAGAATAAAATGATCATTGTGCAGACAGAAAATAGGCTGTGATATAATTTTTTAAATTCATTTAATGGTTTTGAGACAGAGGTCCTAAATTCATATTCTGACTTCACCACTCCAGAATGTGTGACCTCAGCACAATCACTTTACTTCTCTACTCCTGGATTCCCCCTCTTCAACAGAACATCTACTTTATCTACTTACTATAACTGGTTGAACATGTATGAACCCATCTTAACTGATGCTTGGCCCTCTGTAGGTGCTCAGACATTGGTTGGGCACAAGTTTTGAAATCAGACAAACTAAGTTCAAATCTCAATTCTAACACTTATTACCTGTTTGATTTTGGCAGGTCACTTAACCTGTCTCTCTAAGCTTAAATTTCTTCATCTATAAGGGGTAATGAAATCACCTACCTCTCAGGCTTGCTATGAGAATGAGTTAGAGTAATGCATAAAGTGCTTAGCAGAGTGCCTTACACAAAGCATTGAATAAATGAAGGCTATTGTTATTATTTTATTTTAGCCTAAAGAAAAGCGAAGTGGCCAGTTTGTGGTTTCACTAAAAGTTGTGGTGGGTAGACTCTCCTAACTTTGGATCCAAATTTCTCTGACTTTTGCCTGGGAACTCATGGGTAGCCTTTACCACTGTGACTTGCCTATAGATGTTGAATATTCTTAATACACTTGGGTTTTTTCTTATGTTGATTTATATTAATACCCTTTCTTTCAGCATAGAGGGGGAACATGTAAATTAAGAATATTTTTTTCAGATCTTTGATATCTATTATGGAAATTCAGTTACCACTGCTTCCATGGTAAAAATCTTAGAGCCTTTCTTTCCAGTGGCATGAGCATCCAGAAAAACTAATTAATAAAAACTTTGTTTCCCAACAAACCCTGTTTTAGACATTTTATCTTCAGGAACCATGGAAACCATGATGAATTTTCATTTCCACTTTCCCTTATTAAAACAATTTTTCCAAATGGAGAGTGCCTTTGCTATGAGAACAAAAGCCATAGACCAATCCCAATGAGAAGCTATGTCTTTCATGACTGACAACAGGCATTTGTGAGATAGCCGGCACTACCTGAGAATGGAGTGAAGCAGCCCTCAGCAAGTTCTGGAACATCCTACACCCTTTCTATATTGGATATTGGTGCTCTTTGTCACCCTATAAACATGACAAATTTTAGAAGACCATTAGATATCATTAATTTGTTCCAACATACCAGAAAATCACACTGAACTGAAATCATTTTAATGCAATCTTTGTGGGTAGGCATTAAACAAAGCTCTAGCCATATTCTGCACCAGAGAATTCATAGTATTCATAGAATTCACAATATTATTATTGAAAGAAATAAAAATATAACAAGGAAGGAGTACAATTAGAGCACACAGACCAGAAAGAAGCAAGAAGTACCTGGAAATGCTCTTCCTATCAAACTGACATAAATTTGCACTTGCCCTCACCCTCACTATCTAAACCTTTTTTCTTCTTCATGGTATTATCACCACATAAAACTTCCAATTTTTAGCTTATTTATTTATATTGTGCCTTTTTTGTTCATTGACTGTAACTTCCCCACAAGTACCTAAGACAGACTTTAGCACACAGTATGCACTCGAGAAATGTTAATGTAAAGAACAGGAACCATTACCTGAGTAGCCTAAATCGGTCTCTGAAGGACTGGAAACTGGAGTTTCCATTCAGTGCCCAGAGAAAATTTCAGAAAATATGAGCAAATTTTCCTCTTGATTCTCACCATTTTCTCACGATGTCAGAAGTTCAAGAGTAGCTAACAACTGTGTAAAGTAGTATGGAGGTTCTTCAAGAAATGAAAAATAGAAATACCATACAACCCAGTAACTCCACTTATAGGAATTTACCCAAAGGGAACAAAATCCCTGATTTGAAAAGGTATATGCACCCCTATGCTTATTCATGCATTATTTATAACAGCCCAGATATGGAAGCAACCAAATCCATCAATTAGATGAATGGATAAAGAAGATGTGGTATACATATACAGAATGGAATATTATTCAGTCATAAAAAAGAAAGAAATCCTGATATTTGTGACAATATGGATGGAGCTAGAGGGTATTATGCTAAGTGAAATAAACCAGGCAGAGAAAGACAAATACCATATGATTTCACTTATTTTGGGACTCTAAAAACAAACCAAAATTGCAGTAGACTCAGACACTGAGAAGTGACTGGTGGTTACCATTGGGGAGGGGTTGTAGTGGGTAGGTGGATGAGCAAAGGGGATAAAAGGGCAGAAAAATTCTCAATCATAATATAAGTCAGTCATAGGGATGGAGGTCAGCATGGAGAATACAGCCAATGATTCTGCAACATCTTCTGACGTTGACAGATAGTAACTGCACTGGTGAGGGGTGCGGATTTAATAATGTGGGTAACTGTTGAACCACTGTGCTGTATACTTGAAACTAACATAAGATTGTATATCAACTACCTCAGTAAAAAAAAAAAAAAGTAGCTAATAGTGGGAAAAGGAAGCAGAAAGTGCTCTATTGTACTCCTGATAAAAGAAACATTAATTAAAATAACACTGAGTTAGCACTTTTTCCTATGAGATGAGCACTGGTGTTGGTGACATAGTGACAGCAGCACTGACTCATGGACACTGAAGTGTAGACTGGTGCAACATTTGTGGCAAAAAATTTGATAACTACTTCATCCAACAATTCTACTCTCAAGACATTGTCCTACATATAAACTTGCACATGTATAAACTGCTCAAAACAGGAAAACATTAAAACAACCTAAATATCCACCAGCTGGGGACTGGCTATATAAATGATATGATATATAAGCAATATAATACCATGAAGATTTTAAAAAGAATAAAGTAGCTTGATATATTTCACCTCTCCAGAAGGTCACAACTGATAACGATTAAATACTTTTTTAATTTGCAGACCACTCTATAGCTTCATTAGCAAACATTGCTTTTACTCCAGTATCACAGCTTCCATAACTGGGGGGAAAAAACCTATTTTGTCTAGAATTATAGGGATCTGAGAAAATTAACACAAATGGATTATGGATAGCAGACATGAACTTTTCTCCATCTCCAGTACTTTTAAACTTACTTTGTTATTCATTCCAGAACCATTTCAAGATACATCTTCTCCATCAAGTCTTCCCCCTGGACCTCTGTGTAAACCACATGACAAGCACTCCCAGTGCTGCAGTGTCAGGGGGCAATACAGAAACTATTCATCCTATCCCAGATGGTGTCAGACTTTTGTATTAAGTCAGAAAAAATGGTGTCTAAGGAATTGGAAATTATCTACCCAATGAAACTTTACTGAGTCCATAAGCTGAACAGGAAAAACTATGGCCACACCCTCCACCCAGACATCTGAGTCAGAAACCTAGGGATCACACCAGGTTGCTTCCTTTTGTAGGATCTGAAGAATCAAAAGTTAGCATAAGTACAGCCATCTTAAGGCCTAAATACCACCCCCTAACCCAGAAGAAGCAAAATCATTAGAATCTTGAAAAACAAGTTAGTTAGCCTGTGTCAATTGTAGTGACCTTTCTGTGTCAATTGTAGTGACCTTTAGTTAGCTAACCGTAAATCAGTTAATCATATATGCCTAGCTTATCTTACTAGAACCACCCTAGACATTCCGTAGGTGATCTCATCTAATCAGACCCCAGGATGTGGCGCCAGCAAAAGATTTATGAGCCTATAGAAAAAACTCTGTATTGTGATTATGGAAAATTTTACCCCTTTTGAAAATACTATAAAACCTTCTGCCTTAGTGTGCTCGGGGTCCTCGTTGAGACCTGCTGCGACAGGCTGACTTGGACCCCAACTAGTTGGCTTCCGAATAAATTCCTCTTGCTTGTTGCATCAAGAAACGTCTTTGGTGAGTGATTTGGGGCGGCGCCTTCCTCAGGGGAATCCAACATTTGGGGGCTCGTCCGGGATCGGTTGTCCACCCCGCTTCACTCCCGAAGTCGCTCTTGGAGGAAGAGGTAAGATTAGTGGCGCCTTGAGTTGTTGTTTGTGTTCTGTTTTCTGTTTCAGTGAGACCGGTCAGAGTTCTGAAGGGTACCCGTTGTCTGGCAGCCGTCTCAATCCCGTACAGGGGCTGTGACTGCGGTCGGTAGACGTACTAGAGCACCGCAGGCTGCAACCCTGGGGGACGCCTCAGGGAGGTTGGGGGGCCAGGGACGCCTGGTAGCCTCCCGTCTGTTTTTCCGGCAAACTGAACCTGATGAGATAGGGTTGATTTTTGGGCGCCGAGAATTTCAACCCTCTGATTCCTTTCGGTTTCTGTTCGAGGCTCTGAAAAGAACCAAAAGCGGCCGCTGTGTGTCTAATCTGTGTGTGTCTTTGTTTTTTGTGTCCTTTACGTGTCTAATTATTGTTATACTGACAATGGGACAGACAGTGACGACCCCCCTTAGCCTGACACTAGATCATTGGACGGAAGTTAGAGCGAGGGCACGTAACTTGTCAGTAGAAGTGAAAAAGGGACCATGGCAGACTTTCTGTTCCTCCGAATGGCCCACCTTCAATGTTGGGTGGCCCTCGGAGGGGACTTTTGATCTCCCCACTTTACTAGCAGTAAAAGCTATTGTTTTTCAGGATTCGTCTCAAGGACACCCGGATCAGCAACCCTACATTGTAGTCTGGCAAGAGTTGGTGGAGAACCCACCACCCTGGGTAAAGCCCTGGGTGCAAAAGAAAATGGGCCCTCGAGTTTTAGCTGCCCAGACTCAACCTCAGAAAAAAGAAAAAGAAACTACCAAAGTTTACCCTGATACTCAAGATTCGCTTATAATTGATGATCCCCCTCCCCCTCCTTACCCTCCTGCCCCCACGGCACCCCCGGTGCCCCCGGCCCCAGCACCCCCAGCACCCCCAGCTCCGGCACCCTCAGTCCCTGATGCTGAGGCAGTAGGGCCGGCTCCGGGACCTGCCCAGGGCACCCGGCGCCGCCGAGGGGCCATCTTGGACCCACCGGGTATCTTTCCTCTCCGGTCTTATGGAGTTCCCATCCTTGGAGAAGAAGGGGAACTGCCTTTCCAACCTCTGCAATATTGGCCCTTCTCCTCTGCTGATTTGTATAATTGGAAAGCTAACCACCCGCCCTTTTCAGAGGAACCGCAGAAACTAACTGGTTTAGTAGAGTCTCTGATGTTTTCCCACCAGCCCACCTGGGATGACTGTCAGCAGCTTTTACAGGTGCTCTTCACCACGGAAGAGAGAGAGAGGATTCTCCTGGAGGCACGGAAGAATGTGCCTGGAACCGACGGATGGCCTTCGCAACTCCCTCATGACATAGAGAGGGGGTTCCCGTTGACTAGACCCAACTGGAACTTTAATTCTCCAGAAGGTAGGGAGCGACTAACCATCTATCGCCAGGCTCTGGTGGCGGGTCTCCGTGGGGCCGCCAGACGCCCCACCAATTTGGCCAAGGTAAGAGAGGTCAGCCAGGGAGCCACTGAAGCACCTGCAGTATTCTTAGAACGCCTGATAGAAGCCTTCAGGCGGTATACTCCCTTTGATCCCACTTCTGAGGGGCATAGTGCTTCAGTGGCCCTTGCTTTTATCGGGCAATCGGCACCCGACATTAGGAAAAAACTTCAGAGATTGGAAGGCTTACAGGATTTGTCGCTGAAAGATTTAGTGAAAGAAGCAGAGAAAGTTTATCATAAGAGAGAGACTGAGGAAGAGAAAGAGTTAAGGAAAGAGAAGGAGAGGGAAAGTAAAGAAGAAAAGAGAGATAGAAAGCATGAGAGAAATTTAACAAAGATCTTGGCCGCAATAGTAGAAAGTAAGGGACGACCGCCCTCTAGTGGTAAAACTAGTAAGGCAGGGTCCCTGGGCAACCGACCTCCTTTAGATAAAGATCAGTGTGCGTACTGCAAGGAAAAGGGGCATTGGGTGAAAGAATGCCCTAAGAAACCACCACGGGGACCTCCGAAGAAAGTGTTGTCCCTGCTAGAAGATGAAGATTAGGGAAGACGGGGCTCGGAGCCCCTCCCCGAGCCTAGGGTAACTCTGAAAGTGGAGGGGCAACCCGTTGAGTTTCTGGTAGATACCGGTGCTCAACATTCAGTACTGACCCAAGCTAGAGGCCCCCTTTCTAGTAAAAAGTCTTGGGTGTTCGGGGCCACGGGTCAGAAACAATATGCATGGACTACCCAAAGAACAGTGGACTTAGGAGTGGGACAAGTAAACCACTCATTCCTTGTTATACCAGAATGCCCTACACCCTTGTTGGGAAGAGACATCTTGACCAAAGTCAGGGCCCAAATATCCTTTCAGACTGAAGATACCCAAGTGACTGATAGCAAAAAGAGACCTTTGGGCCTAAGCATCCTGTCCATAAAGTTAGAAGACGAGTACCGCCTTTTTAAAGAACCAGAACCCTCCCGAGTTAATCAGAGGTGGCTCAACCAGTTTCCAGGGGCCTGGGCAGAAACGGCAGGTATGGGACTTGCTGTAAACCAGCCCCCGGTAGTCATAGAATTGAAAGCCTCAGCCTCACCAGTAACTGTGAGACAATATCCAATGAGTAAAGAGGCCAGAGATGGGATTAGGCCCCATATCCAGAGGCTCATAGAGCAGGGGATATTAGTAAAATGTAAATCCCCATGGAACACTCCCTTGCTGCCCGTAAAGAAGGCGGGAACAGGAGATTATCGACCAGTGCAAGATTTAAGAGAAGTTAATAAGAGAACACAGGACATTCATCCCACTGTGCCGAATCCTTACAACCTGCTAAGCTCTCTGGCCCCAGAAAACACTTGGTACACAGTCTTAGATTTAAAAGACGCCTTCTTTTGTTTGCGCCTGCATCAGAGTAGTCAACCGCTGTTTGCCTTTGAGTGGAAAGACCCCTCCACAGGAACTACTGGACAATTGACCTGGACTCGCTTGCCACAAGGATTCAAGAACTCACCTACCCTCTTCGACGAGGCTTTACACCAGGACTTGGCCTTTTACCGAGCCTCCAACCCGCAGGTAACCTTGTTACAATATGTTGATGACTTACTGATAGCCGCTCCTACACAGGAAGTCTGCCAAGCGGCTACTGAAGCCCTTTTGACTGAACTTGCTAGGCTGGGGTATAGAGCATCTGCCAAAAAAGCACAGATCTGCCAACAACAAGTGACTTATTTAGGGTATTCCCTGAGAGAAGGGAAAAGGTGGCTTACTGAAGCCCGGAAGCAGACTGTGACGCAGATCCCGGTCCCTACTACTCCGCGCCAAGTCCGCGAATTTCTGGGAACAGCAGGGTTCTGCAGATTATGGATACCCGGATATGCCACCTTAGCTGCCCCCCTGTACCCCCTGACCAAAGGGGCAGCCCCGTTTGTTTGGGGACCTCAACAGCAACAGGCCTTTGATGAGATCAAGAAGGCCCTCCTGTCGGCACCTGCTCTGGCCCTCCCAGACGTATCTAAGCCGTTCGTCCTTTTTGTGGATGAACGGAGTGGAGTAGCTCGGGGAGTGTTGACCCAACAATGGGGACCTTGGAAGAGACCTGTCGCCTATTTGTCAAAAAAATTAGACCCAGTAAGTAGTGGATGGCCTGCCTGTTTGAGAGTAGTGGCAGCTGTGGCCCTCCTAGTTAAAGATTCTGACAAACTGACACTGGGACAGAAACTTACTGTGGTTGCTCCACATGCGTTGGAGAGTGTGATTCGGCAGCCACCCGAGAGATGGATGTCGAATGCCAGAATGACTCACTACCAAACCTTACTCCTGAATCGTGATCGAGTAGAGTTTGCCCCCCCTGCCATCCTAAACCCGGCCACTCTGCTCCCCGAGTTGGAGAAAGAAGTGCTTCATACCTGCCAGGAAATCCTGGCTGAAGAGACAGGAACCCGCCAGGACTTGCAAGACCAGCCCTTAAGGGGAACAGGACTCCTGACTTGGTACACGGACGGGAGCAGTTACATCATGGATAGTAAAAGAATGGCTGGAGCTGCAGTAGTAGATGATGACCGAGTTGTATGGGCCAGTGGACTCCCAACGGGCACCTCTGCACAGCGAGCAGAACTCATCGCTCTGACTCAGGCCCTAAGGATGGCAGAAGGTAAGAGACTTAACGTCTACACTGACAGCAGATACGCCTTTGCCACTGCTCATATACACGGGGCTATTTATAGACAGAGAGGGCTGTTAACTTCTGCCGGGAGAGATGTTAAAAACAAACAAGAAATTTTAGATTTGCTAGAAGCCATCCATAGGCCTAAAGAAGTAGCAATAATACATTGCCCTGGACACCAGAAAGATGACTCTCCAATAGCTCGAGGAAACCGGAGAGCAGACCAAGCCGCAAAGCAAGCGGCTCAGGGAATGAACATTTTGCCCCTCCAAGTGTGTCCGGAAGCCACTCACATCAAGAGCTTCCAGTACACACCTGAAGATCTCATTTGTATAGACAAATTAGGGTTCAAAAATTCTTTGCCCCAAGAGATATACAAGTCTGAAAAAGGGAAAGTTGTCCTGCCCCAGAGAGAGGCAGCAGAATACTTAAGGCAATTACATCAACTGACACATTTGGGAGCAAAAAACCTAAAGACCTTAGTTCGAGACTCCCCTTATCATGTTATTAAATTAGGAAAATAAGCTGACGAGATTGTAAAAAATTGTGTTCCCTGTCAATTAGTAAACGTGAGCAAAAATCAAGCAATATCCGGGAAAAGACTTCGAGGAGATCGCCCAGGAGCTTATTGGGAAGTTGACTTCACTGAAATTAAGCCTGCCAAGTATAGATATAAGTACCTTCTAGTTTTTCTAGACACATTTTCAGGATGGACAGAGGCGTTCCCCACCAAAACTGAGACAGCTCAGACGGTGTCTAAAAAGATCCTTGAAGAAATATTTCCCAGGTTTGGAATCCCAAAAGTAATCGGCTCCGACAACGGCCCTGCTTTTGTTGCCCAGGTAAGTCAGGGATTGGCCAAGATCCTGGGGACGGACTGGAAATTGCATTGTGCATACAGGCCCCAGAGCTCAGGACAGGTAGAAAGGATGAACAGAACTCTAAAAGAGACCTTGACTAAATTGTCCATAGAGACTGGCTTATGTGATTGGTTAGTCCTCCTTCCCTTCGCCCTATTTAGAGTCAGGAACACTCCCGGCCGCTTTGGACTAACACCTTTTGAAATAATGTTTGGGGCCCCAGCTCCGCTTCAGTCAGCACATCTTCATGTATTCCCTGAGTGTGCAACTAATAAGTTTTTGCTTGAAAGGTTACGAGCCTTGGAAGCTGTGCAGAAAGAGGTGTGGGCCTCCATCAAGGAAGCCTATCGGCCAGAGGAACTCTCAGTGCCTCACCAGTTCCAGGTGGGAGACCCTGTCTATGTAAGAAGGCACCGGACAGGAAACCTCGAGCCACGGTGGAAGGGGCCTTTCGTCGTCCTCCTGACTACTCCCACAGCTGTAAAAGTGGACGGCGTCTCTTCCTGGATACACGCTTCACATCTAAAGAAGGCACCCCCGGACCCAGACTGGCGAGTAACTCGGACTGATAACCCCCTTAAGCTTCGCTTGTGTAAAAAGAATTATGCTGTTAGTAATTCTGATGTTTCTGCTACCTCCAACCCACCAGAACCCTAACCCTCATGAGCCCAGGTTACTGACATGGCAAATCATTACCCCAGCTTCCCGCCAAATAGTAGTCCAGATAACAGGACAACACCCTAAGGGAACCTGGTGGCCTACCCTCACTGTAGACGTATGCACTCTTTTCAAGCAAGACCCTAGGTATGAGGACACAGTTGGAGTACCCGGATGTAGCACTCGGGATTATATAGTGCATTGGGGCTCTGGGACTATGAAAGAAATTCAAAGTGCCTGCTTTTATGTATGCCCGGCCCCCTCAACTGATGCCGAGGTCTCACAATGTGGAGGGCAGACAGATTTTTTCTGTAAGAATTGGGGTTGTGAACAGACAGGGACATGCCATTGGCTGACAGGAAGCGCAGGGAGACCCCCTCCAGGCCTTATAAAAATCCAACGAGGTGCCACTCATGCCCAGTGCAAGACTCATCCCACCTGCAATCTCATTGATATCTCCTTCACAGATGCAGGAAAAAGGGCAGCAAACTGGGAAAAGGGGCTTACTTGGGGACTAAGACTGTACCAGAGTGGGTATGACAATGGAGTCTTATTTATGCTCAGGCTAAAAGTAGAAACTCTCCCGGCTATCCCAGTGGGACCCAACACTGTCCTGCAGGACCGGCCGCGTCTCCCAGCCCCAGCCCCCGAGCAGACCCCAGCCCCCCCTGTAGTCTCTACCGCCGCTCCCTCTGTTTCCACTCCTGGTCAAGTTGCCCCTTTCCCTAGCACAGGACGACGCCTCCTTAACCTCCTTGAAGGAGCTTTTCAGGCCTTAAACACCACCAATCCTAAAACTACTGAATCCTGTTGGTTGTGTTTCTCTTCTGGGCCGCCTTATTATGAAGGATTAGGATTGTTAGGCAATTTTAATAAAACAACCCGTCACGAGATCTGTAGCTGGGGAAGCCACCGGAAACTAACTCTAACTGAAGTAACTGGAAAAGGAAAATGTTTAGGTACAGTCCCCCCCACCCATAAAGCCTTGTGTAATGAAACCGTAGCTATAACCCCCTCAGGTAAAAATGAGTATCTAGTCCCTCCCCCCGAGGGATGGTGGGCTTGTAATACTGGAGTGACCCCATGTGTCTCTACTTCTGCCTTCAATTCCTCTCGCGATTTCTGTATTATGGTTCAGCTAGTACCCAGGTTAATGTATCATGATGATCTCTCATTCGTAACTGAATTTGAACCTAGGCATAGATATAAAAGAGAGCCGGTCTCGCTGACCTTAGCCGTGTTGTTAGGGATAGGAGTTGCAGCCGGAGTGGGAACGGGGGCAGCCGCTATTGTTCAAGGGAACCAGCATTATGAAGGACTAAGGACTGCTATTGATGAAGACCTAAAAACAATAGAGCAATCCATTACAAAACTTGAAGAATCTCTAACTTCCCTCTCTGAGGTAGTCTTACAGAATAGACGAGGGCTGGATCTACTGTTCCTAAAAGAAGGAGGACTGTGTGCAGCTTTAAGAGAAGAATGCTGCTTTTATGCAGATCATTCCGGGATAGTAAGAGATTCAATGTCAAAACTTAGAGAGAGGCTAGATCAGAGGAAGAGAGAGCGAGAAGCAGGCCAAGGACTGTTTGAATCTTGGTTCACCAGGTCCCCGTGGTTTACAATCCTGATATCCACTCTGGCTGGGCCCCTACTCATCCTTGTGTTGCTTCTAACTTTAGGACCCTGCATGTTAAACCGGTTAATAACTTTTGTTAGAGAAAGAGTGAGTGCCGTTCATGTACTAATGTTGAAGCAACAATACCACTCACTCAACTCATAAGAAGATACAAACATTCCATGATTGGAATGCCCCAAAAAGAGAAATGGGGAAATGTAGGATCTGAAGAATCAAAAGTTAGCATAAGTACAGCCATCTTAAGGCCTAAATACCACCCCCTAACCCAGAAGAAGCAAAATCATTAGAATCTTGAAAAACAAGTTAGTTAGCCTGTGTCAATTGTAGTGACCTTTCTGTGTCAATTGTAGTGACCTTTAGTTAGCTAACCGTAAATCAGTTAATCATATATGCCTAGCTTATCTTACTAGAACCACCCTAGACATTCCGTAGGTGATCTCATCTAATCAGACCCCAGGATGTGGCGCCAGCAAAAGATTTATGAGCCTATAGAAAAAACTCTGTATTGTGATTATGGAAAATTTTACCCCTTTTGAAAATACTATAAAACCTTCTGCCTTAGTGTGCTCGGGGTCCTCGTTGAGACCTGCTGCGACAGGCTGACTTGGACCCCAACTAGTTGGCTTCCGAATAAATTCCTCTTGCTTGTTGCATCAAGAAACGTCTTTGGTGAGTGATTTGGGGCGGCGCCTTCCTCAGGGGAATCCAACACTTTCTTTCCTTCAAAAGTTACTCAGAAAATCCTGGCCACTCTACTTTCAAAATAAATATCAGTTCCACCCCCTTCCTCCATCTCTAGTGTCATCCCCTGAACTCAGGGCACAAGAGTCACAAGACTGCAAGAGTTCCCTAACTGTTCTCCCTGCTTTTGCTCACTCTCTCATTTGGATTTGCACCCCAAATTTCTCTGACTTTTGCCCAAGAACCAACCCACTGGTTGTTCAAGAGTAATGATAAAATATAGACCAAGCACAATAGTTTAAAAAAAAAAGAGGGGGGTGAGAGTGATTAGCTCTGCCCAAACAGATCAGGCAATGTTTCGGAAAGGAGAAGACCCTTTGATCTTTTCTTGAAATACAAGCAGCAATTTTCCAGATGGGTGAGGTGTGTGGCCAGAGAGCACTTTGGCAGAAGAAATAGCACATAAGGAGGCACTGAGGCATGAATCAGTAAGTAGACTGTTTGGTAAACTGCAGTTCAGGATGGGTGAGAAGGAGGATGTATGAGAGTGGCAAGAGAGGTAAGCAAAGTCCCCTCATGGTGAGCCTGCTCCTATGAACCAGTCTAAGAAGTCTAACCACCTTCTTGTATCCCAGTGGTTATTACCACTTTAGAGTCATGGCTTCTTCAAAGTCTAATGAAACTATAAGTCTTCTTCTTAGGAAAAAAGAAAAGTGTACAATGTCAACAAAACACTCAGAAGCCCAGAAATTCTTTGGACTTCAGGTTTAAAATCCTGCTATAGGCAACATGCCCATTTTTAGCTTTGAAAAATGGCTAGAAGAGTATAGAACAAACAGGGAAGTAATATGACCCAATTTGTGTTTTGAAACAATATCCAACTCTGTTGTGAACAGATGAAGAGTAAGTGAGACCAATGGTAAAACAAGCAATTAAGACACTGTGACAACCATCTGGTCAAGAGATGATGAAAGAAATCACCAAGCAATTTTTGGAAAACAGTGATTCAAGCTATCAAATATTTAAATGTATTACAATAGTTTAAAAATGTGATGCTAATAGAAAAAAATGTGAAGAAGTCAATGAAAAAGTAAATCTAGACACTTTGTTCAAGGTAAAATTTGAAAGGGAAAGGATAGATTATTTAGAAAATCATTGTCGGAACAAGCGGGAAACTATTTGCAAAAATACAAAGTTAATTTCAGACAGATTAAGATTTAAATGTAAAATAAAGAAACTAAAATAGTACTGGAATAAAATGTAGGAAAAGTGTGCCTAATTTTGGGATACAGAAATCCTTTCTAAATACAACACCAAAGGCAGAAACTTTAAAAGGAAAATATGTAGACTCAACCACATGCACAAAAATTTCTCATGTAAAAACATACCAAAGGAAAAAGTCAAAGGTGACTAAGAAAATGGAGAAAATATTTACATTTTAGGAAACCCATAGACAAATGGAATACTATCTGTAGTCTATAAATGAATTCAATAAAATTAATTGAAAAATAAGCATCCCAAAAGTAAAATAAGCAAGAAAGATTAATAAGCAATTTAGAAAGGAAAAAATGTCCAACCTCACTAACATTTTAAGAAATGCAAATAAAAACACAGTAAGATATCATTTTCCCCTTCTCAGATTGGCAGTTTTTAAAAAACAATATTACTTAAAATATGGGAACACATACCCTCTCATGCACTGTTGGTGGGAGAATAAATTAAGTGGGGAAAAAATACCTTCTGGAGTACAATCTGAGAAAAACAATCAAATCTTTATAAATAAATATACTCTTTCACCTACCAGCTCTGCTTTTAGAGTGTACTATAAGGGAAGAATCCTGATTTAACTACAAAGCAATACACAACAATGGTTATAGCAGCAAAAAAAGTGATTGAATAGGTGAATGCTATGTAAAAAATAATCTAAATATGAAAGAGTATGTTGTAGAATAATATTTAGAAGTGTGGATAGATGTTCACCCATTTGTTAAATAGACAAACAAAACAAAAACAAACACAAGTTATAAAACTGTATTATCATATACTAGCCTACCACATCCCAATAACCACCCTATGCTATCACAGTTTAACAAGACAATATAGGTTGGTTGAGATATTAATCTGAAGTACAACTCAGTTGCATTGAAACAACAAATGATAGTTAATGTCAGTAGTAGTAGAAATAACAATAGAAACAATACTTGATATTAAGCAAATGGCAGGCTGACTCACAGTTAATGTGTCACTAACAGAATTCAGATGGGCAGGCAGCTTCCTATTACTCCATTAATCTGATGTAATACCTCTAGTATAGCACAATAGACTTCGTTATGTCTCCTCATACTGGTCTCTTCATCTTAATCCTGCCCCCACCCTCTGGCAAATTTTGGCCCAGAAATCAGAAGGAAGAACACAGAGAGAAAAACACATACAGATGGACAAGGAAACTATAAAAAGAAAAAGCAGTCTGGGGCTGCTACTGCATCCCCCGGGGGTCTGAGCAGGTTCTCCAAGAGTGGCATGGATTGACATGAGTTGAAAGCATAGCCTCAGACTGATGGGCTGACAACTATGTGGTAACAGCCCTGATACAACTGCACAGGGGTGCTTGGTACCACTGCATGGCCCCAAGCTCACTAACATGTGCTGATTTCTAAGGCCCAGTTTATATGGTGCAGAGCAAGTGGCATGCTTTCATCCATTTCCAGCATAAATGTTTTTATTTCAAAAGGTCCATATTGCGCCCTTGAAAATCTACAGATATCATATAGATCAGTTTACCAAGTAATAAAATGGTATTATATCCTTTAAAACAGCATCTCAAGCCACCTGTATTTCATTTTGAAATATGTTAGCATGGAAATTACAACCACTCTTATTTAAGCATAATTTGCAATGGAAAAAGCATGTTTCTATTCAGTTCAAATTTGCAGGCTTATCTTTGTGGCTGCTAATTCCTTTGCTTCTGATTCACTCCTTTCCAAACTATTAACATGAGGTTCCTCAGAAGACCATACTCATATTCACTGCTTTCAGTGACTATGAGGCAGAAAAGAGAAGTAGCTTTTAAAATGGAGGGAAAAAAAAGAAAAAGAGAGAAAGAAAACAAACACCCACACAAATGAATGTGTGTTTAACAAGGGAAGTTATCTCAAAGGTCATAGATTGGCAGAGGAAATATGCTATTTACCAATGGTGGGGAAGGTAAAATCACAAAGACACATAAAACTCACTCTAAATATTTGCCAGTGTGTTATTTAAGATGAGGGTGCATTAGCAGGGGAGAACTAGGTACACACTGAGGACACCAAGCTACAGGGCCCAGTTTCTTTAATAGTGGTTTCGGTAGAATTACTGTCAGTAGAATTAGCCTGGGATGGTAATCTCAGAGGATACCTATTTTACTATTAATAGTTCTTAAGAAATATAATATTTTATTTAATTTATTTATAGTATATTCTAGTTCAATTATTTGATTGATTTAACTCATGATTTTGCTTATTAGCATTTGGAATCTTATAAAACTTACTTCAGTCTATTTTGTTGACATTTACAGTCATTTCAAATAGTAGAAAATAATAATGACATTTTGTCAAGAGAAAATGCATTTATTAGTCATTTCTGAAAGATTGCATTGATGAAAGTTATCCCCCCACAAATTAAACTATACGTGACTTTTCCTTTATATTTGGAAACTACAACAATTATTTAAAAGCGAAATCATCCATTTACCAGAATAACTCAGAACGAAACCCATAGTATTATAAGACCTGACAGTATTTCTTGGAATTAACTATTATCAGTTCATAACCTTAAATCAGGCACACAAATGCCCGCCCACACATAACATACAACATTTTGCTTCAGAAAAACCTTTGACCATATTTTGACCATAAACCCTACTTGGTAATCACAACAGTAGAAGGTTTAGATTGAGTACAGGGTTTTTTATTTCTCACGCATTCAGGCAGATAAAGAGGTACACTTTCATTCTAAAGATGTTCATTTGGTTTAACCCACACTTCATCATGAAACCCATGCTTCACTCCAGAAATTCTTTTCCTGACTTACCTTGGGCATAAAACAGGGACGGGAGACTTGCTGCAGTGCAGCCAGCATTCAGAATGTGGCCAAAGAAAATGAAATCTCAGTTCCTACTAACAATACAAATCTCTGACATTCAATAGCAGAACAAAAAGGGAGCTAATGTCCCATCTAATCTCAGTGCTTTCACAGCAGATATTTTAATGAAAACATTTCAAGCTCCTGATGCAAATGGAGAATAGAGTTTACATATTCAGTTTGTAGTGCCTCCAAAAGGTACCTGATATTTACTTACGATCCAAATATATTAAGCCTGAAATAGAAAAACTTCTAGAATTTCCAAAAAGCCTACATTAAATTGTCTGAAGCATTAGTACCAAATAAGTTTGAAGAAAACATTTTTTAGGTTTTTCTGGCTATTATTTATCTAACCCACCCCATCCCCATACACTGGATCCTGAAAACATGTTTAAAGGATTTTAACAGAGAAGTCACTAATTTGATTATTAAAATCTCCCTGGAGCCCATTTTTAAAGATCACCTTAAAAATCTTAGAAGATTTTATAAGATGTCCCAAATTTGAAAAAGCCCATACTAAAGGCAAAGAGCCCCATGAAATGGCAGGTGAGAAGGCTTCATGAGGTATCCTTAAAGAAATATGTTCCTCAGAAATGGAACTGAAAAGCAAGAAACCGTTATTCTTCCTATTCATAATAAAATAAATTCCTGTTTACCTGGAGATAAATAATCACAAACTCACATAACCATTACTTTATTAAATCATCTTTCATGAGAAAGAGACAAATGAAATATATACAAGTTGGTTCAGAGACTAATTTTTAAAGCAGCAATTAGGATACAACCAGAGATTCAGCCTAACATTCAGCTCTGTATATATCAAGCAGATTCTAAAGCTAGGATTCATGTTCATATGATAATGTGAGTATTAAATAAATTTATTATTTTCCAATTATTTGAAAAGTGTTTTTGCCCCAATTTATTATAAAGTCTAACTCCAAGTTAATCACTATAGAATTGTTGAATTAACCTACCCTCTGCTATTCTGGACAAACTGAATTGACAAAAAAATAAAGAATGAGGGTTTATTATATTTTACCTGGGGGAGGGACAGAAAGAAATGATGAGTGGGCCACTAATATGCATTTTTTTTGTAGAACAATTAAATGAGAATGCAAGGTTAGGGACTGAAATGCCTATAGTTTACTTTATATAACTGAGGAAAATCACCTAACCTCAATTTTACCAAATGTAAATTAGAAGAACTCTTATACTTTCTGTACCTCCCACAAAATAAAATTATGATATATATACAAGGTTCATTGACCTGGTCAAATTGATCTGGATAAAGATAATTATCCATATACCTGGTGATATCTATCCTCATCTGGAAAAAATAAGACTAACCATTGATTTGACAACAGATATATAAATGCTGTCTTTATGTCTTCACATGGATTTATTAAAATGAGATGCTCATTATTAACCTGAAGTTTCCTGTGAGGTTACCAGACCATTACTATTACTATCTCCTACCGATAAGGGAAAACTGAAAGCAGAAATCATAAAAACAAGTTGTCCAACATATAGGATGGGATCAAAGATGGGACTTAGAATTGTGAAATTATTGAAGATAGTGTTCTCCTTTTAGTAAGCACTTAACACATGCTTGTGGAGTAAATGAATGAACTGACACCCACAGTCCAGTAGATTACCAAGACGAGCCCCAACATTTGCCAAGAGCCTTATTATAGAGCCCCAACAACAAAATGAAGAATGAAAACTACGTGAGGCATATACTTATGCTTACTGCCTTTGACCATCTTTTTGCCCCTGTTTCTCTTCTAACTCTAAGACAGCCCAAATTTGTTCCAAGTGAGCTCACAATGTAATATGTTCATAGTAAAGGAGACCGAAGTTCTAAACCTAGTCTTCCCAGCTCTCCCAATAACTATCAGCCTTAAGGAAGTCCTAACAGCTATCTTTATTTCCCCATCAACAGAAGGATCAAAGGCTGAATTTGATTGACAGACTGTTGATGTTAAGGATGTTGGAACCACCCTGTTCAGACCAAAGGGGAAAACTTCCAGGAGTTTAAATGGTGTTCAGAGATTCGGGAAAGCCAAAGGAAGTCTCCTTTCAATCTAATTCCATGGGACCTATTGCTGAACTACCCATGAAGTGGAAGAGGGAAACCTCACTGACTGCTCTGCCTGCTCAGTAATACTCTGAAGCAGGACTGATAACAGCATCTTTACTGACCAGGGTGATGCCTGGCTAGGCTTGTTGCAAATTAAATGCTACATGTAAGTGAAATGGAATTGGAATATTATTATTAAATGTGTAATGACAATAAAGAACTCCCTTACAACTCTCAAAGCCCAGGAAAAGTGTCCAAATGGTTTTTCTCATTACCCCAGGAAAAAGTCTAAATAGTTTCTAGGAAGGTTCAATTAACAGCAAAATCACAATCATATGTCTTCTTCCTTCTTTTGGAAAGGATTAATAAACCACCAAATGAGAAATAAGAAAAGAGCCTGAGGACTCTATATATGGATGTTCCATAATCAAGATACTCAGTCAGCCCTTGGCATTTAAGTATCTGAGTAAACACTGAAAGGTTACTTGTCCAAGGAACAGAGGGCAAAATCGAGAATTCTCTTCAACTAATCTAAATCTCATCTATGTTCCACTCATTTTCAATCATATTCAATCACCCTGAAAAAAGGCTGGACCACAAATCCACATTTTCACTGCTCTCTTGCTTGGGCATTTTGTCTCTCAATCCTTGGCTCGGTGTGGACTGGCCATCCAGCCATGCAGCCAACAAGTTATGTAACCTATATACTCTCCGAGAGCAATGTATGTTTTATCTGTATGTACTGAGTCCACAAACATCTCACCAACCAAAAGAAAGGTAAAGAAGAAGATAATGACCCTACCATCAAAAAGCTTAAAATTTGGAATGGAAGACATATTTGCATGCCAAATTATTATAATATGAAGTAAAAAGTTATAACTGGCATAAATCATGTTTTTTTAAAAAAATCAAACATCTATGACATTTCAGAGGCAACAGCTACACTGAGGAAAAAAAAGAAACATTTCCCAGCATTTTAAAAATCATTCCTGAAAAGATTCCACATTATTAAACAGATCCGACAAAACAAAGCATCATAGCTGAAGGAGGAAACAAAATGAAAAACACTGTCCTAAAATAGTATCATTTTTTTACTCAGCTACATATACTCCAGAAAAATACAAATGGAGATCAAATTTCTCAAGTCAAACTTTGCTCATTTTCTGTGAGAAAGTTATTTTCAAAAGCACCAGCAACTTAGAGATTAAAATGTGAAGAGAGGGAACTTCACATCATTGCACATACGCGTGGGTCAAATCACCCTTAGGATTAAAATTCACATTTTATTTTTTTTCAGTTAACACTGTAAACCTTCACAGCAGAAGCCTCTTACCTTTGCTGTTTAATTATCCAGCTGATTGCAGCTCAGATCAGCTCTTTATAATCCAATTTTGAGAAAACGATGCATCTATTTAAAAGCATGGCTTGTTTGTCCAAGTGGAAAGTTGACTGAATTCTCCTCGCCTAGAAAGAGACTGGTATGTTTGCTTGTGCATATCAGATGATTTAACTGAAAACTGGGAATTATTCCATAGATGTGAATGGATATCTAATTTGTGTCACAAAGGAGAGATTATACTCTTAGGAGAAGTTATTTACTTACTCATTTTCCTAACTAGATTTCCTTGCACATGAGAATTTCGAGTCAGGAAAGCATTGCAACAATGTTCCACCAGAGACAACCAAAAAGAGATCATAAATGTCTTGTTAGCTGTAAATAATGATGAAATGGATATCTCTGGGAATATGATTACAGCTGGGCTAGCCTGAGGAGTTTAGAGTTTATATTAACCAGAGTAAATTACAGTACTGATTTTAATTTATGCATTAAAATAGGTTTGGTGTACTTTTTGTCAGAAAATAAAAAAAAAAGGACAGGATCAACTCCTTTATTTTTTTCCAAAATATTTTTTCCAAATGTAAGGTCAGTACATCTTCTTTGTGTGCATATGTTGACAAATGTACTTCTCCTGCCCTCTAACTTAAGCCCACTCTTGTGTGTGGTGACTTGTCTGAACTTGTTCATCCACAGTTCTTACCAACGATTTCTAAGCTATCTTTTAGTGATCTTTTAAAGAAATGACTTATTGGGGCACCTCGTATGTTCTTTTGGGTTTACGATGCCCCATATTTTTCCTTCCTTGGCATTGCAGGAATACAAGTCTATAATTTATGGTAGCTTATTTGTTTTTACCTGAATGTATTCAGACGCTATTTTGAAAAGGACTAGATTGGAAAATAGGAGATATGGAACCTGGTCATTGCGTAGCCTGGGGCCAGTTACAGAATTCACTGGACCTGTCTTCTCAAGCACAAAAGGAGAAGGCCTCTGCTAGGTGATTCATCTCCAAGGTTCCAACAAGCCTGAAACCGGACGGTTCTCCAGCTCTGTGACTTGGAATCTCACACTTGGATGCCATTTGTTGGCCAAAAGGTGATTGGCTCTTCTGGTGGATATAAATCCAGACAAAGGCAAAAGGCACATACATGAGGAGGAAGGGTAATCAAGAGATGCAGACAAAGAGCAGTATATGGGGGGAGCAAGGGGAGAGTGGAGGAGGAAAGGGGAAGAAAAAGACAGACAGAGAGAGAGAGAGTGGGGAGGGGGGCAAAAACCCAGGGACCTGGGGGTGGAAGCACCGGGACAGGGTGAAGGATCTAAAGAGAGAGACTCTACAAAGGTATGTATGTAAGAAAGCTAAGGAAGAGGTCTAAATAACAGTAACTGATCACAGAGTGTAAAATTTGAAAGTTTTCACATGCATTTTTTGCATGGGAACAAAAACCTCCAGTTTTTTGTTTCTCTCCAGAAAGAGAAAAACGGGGGAATATTTGGAAATGGAAATAACTTTAAATCTTCGTAAATATTTGGAAAGGAACAAAGTTATTTTCTCTTACGGGTTTACCAAACACTAGATGATGATATTTTAAACAACCATATGCTCATTAAAAAATAAGCATCACAGAAATTGCAGCACAGGCCTGGGAGATAGTTGGTAAACATATCCCTCAGAGAGAGAGAGGGAGAGAGAGGAGGGAGGAAAGAGACAAAGACAGGCTATATTTTAAAGTGACATATAAATTATCTTCCTGAGCGCAAAGACCACACACTGTAATAGGGAGAGAACAAAGGTAGCATATAGGCCCACATAAAATTGCTTAAGACTCTGAACAAGCTGCAAGTACAAAATACAGTGAAGAAGTAAATCACCAGAACTCAACAACTAGACTCCTGAGTATACTAGAACACATACACTGTCCTTTACAGTTCAGCAGTCAAGTAAGAGACAAATTTACATGAAAATAAATGATTTCGGTGTTCATGAGGTAAGGACAGCTATCACCACCACCACCAGTAGCAGGTCCCTAGAAATGTCTCTGGAGAACAGTCATCTTAGTCCCCACATCATTAATATCCACAGAACCACCACCACTGTGCTCCGCCCACAAGCCAGGAAGCATGACCAACTTCGGTGGTCAGTGAAAGCCTAGCTACCCTCAAGTAGTGTGCTTCTCAGTCAAGATGAGTTGACTGTCCTAAAGGGTTTTCCACTAGAGTTTGAAATACCAGCTCCTCCATAAACTCTGTGGAACAAAGGCATCACAGCAAGTAGCCCACTCCCTTCTCTTTCCCACCTTCAGTTCTGTTCCACGGGGTGAGGAGACGTGCACACACTCAAGAGGATGTTCCAGCCGCACATCCAGGATTCACCACGGCCCCACAGTCGTGGGTCCTTGAAGTGCTCACACACGAGTGGCACAGTGCAGCTTTGGGAGACCTGACCCCAAGAGAGGCACACACAGACTCTTTGTGGGATCATTTGGGCAAGGGATCAGAGGGTCCCAAGTGGTTTAGAAGTGGGGGCAAGGATGCTCTGCACAGACAGCATCTCTGTGGCTCTGCAGAATCCTGTCCTCGTGAGACACAGTGCAGCTGAATGAGCCACAGCAGGAGCCTTTAAAGCAAGGGACCTGGTGCAAGACTTCCTGTTGCTCAAAGTCAAAGGTGTTACTACTATAGATGTGATATCTCTGCCTTAATCTGGGTTAGCCAGAAAACCTAATTAGCTGTATCTCTATTCTAAGCAACAAACTGGACAATAATGGTTGTACTATATGTAAAATAACCCACCTAATGCCAAAATGACTTCAGCTCAGGTGTGCAAGTGATTTTGGTTTTATTACCACCATTCATTCCTGCAGCAATGAAACCCCAGAGATGGCATACATAGTGTGCAAGAAGAAGCATGTACCATGAAGAGAAGCTTTGGGAGCTGTTAGGCAGTGACCAAGCAAACAATACAGTTTTTGTCTCAATGTCTCCTTCCTTCCTCTCAGTCTACAAAGCATCACAGGGCAATGCAAGAAGCCACATTTAATGATGAGCCTTCCCTTTCTTTCTCCCTTCTTGTTACACTTCCCCCAGACATACGGGGGTTGTTCTCCATAGGAGCACAAGATCCCCTTTCCCAAGAATGTGTTCCATACCTCTATTTCCTCCTTTCTACCACCAAACAATTTTTTTCTCCTCTTTTCAGGATTTTATCTGGGGGTGGCTAACCAACTAATAGAATAAATTACCTACCACGTGCCAGTGAGCTAGTGAGTATTATCAGTTGAATAGACTATCCATACAAGCTAATTAATACCGTAAACAGAGCCTCAAAAACATATCATTCTTTAATAGATAGGAATGACTCCAACAGAAAGTATTTACTGCAAAAATTCAGTCAGGTCAAGGGGGTACCCAAACTTCTTGGGACCTCTCAAACATATCATGCAGATAACTGCGTGTCTCGCTGAGAGGCCTCTCTCTGTGGACAGAACACAAGCAGGAGATAAAAGAGAAGAAATTTGTCCTAACAGGTTTGCAGAGCAGTGGAAGAGATGCAATCTGTATAAAATGAGAAACTTTTAATAATACTACAAAGTAACACAAGGGTGTAAATGGGTGGGTTATAAGCCCTTTTCCCTCCTAGCTTCTAATACTTTTCTAAAAGTCTCATCTTCCATAAGCTGTCCCTGAAATTTTGATTTAGGGAGAGAAGACGTGGCTTGAAGAGCAAAAGACAGCTTGGAAGAACGTCCACACATTTCCCTGCTTCTTTTCTCACTTGTTTTTCCAGTGCCCAGAACTTGGGCCTCTGGAGGATGTTTCGATGTGGGTTCTACACATTCTATGTGCCTCTATCTTTTAAGTCTTAGTTCTACTAATGTACCAAGTTCCTCAAGAGTTACCTTTCTTCTTCTTTATATAAGGGTGACTAGTAATTCCACTTCAGTTCTTCCAGCCGCTTGTTTACATTGCTCTGATCCATCACTTCCAAAGGTAGGTAACCCTTAAAATCCTAGAACCCTAGACTTGGAGTCAGAGGGCAACATTCCAGCTCCAGTTCTAACACTGAGTCGGCATGAGAAAGTGGTTGAACTCTTCTCTGAATCTCAGTACCATCGATAAAACGGGTATTTGTTTTAGCAAAGACCAAGTCAAGCAGCATGTGTGGGAGAACACTCGACAGCTGTGCTCAGTATGTGTGCTTGATGTGAGCATTCATACCATGTTCTCTACTTTGGAATTTCTCAGAAAAGATCACATCCATTAATTTATTCAGTTGATAAATATTTTGTTGAGCACCTAATATGTCAGACTTTCCAATAAGCATTTCTGAGAACTGCTAGAGCTGTGAGCCATCCCATCACTACTGGAGAGTTTCCATTTTCAGATTATGTCTCTTGTAGTATGTTCCCTTTTGGAAAATGTTAAGAATGTATGTCTCATGATTGCTTGCTTGAATTATATCTATTTGCAACATTTTGGAAAGAAGCCCATCTCTCCCTGGGCTCCATTGTACATCCAAATTCCTGCAGTTGGTGTTTTTCAAGACACATTAATCAACACAGTCCCTAAGAAATCTCTCTCAGATTTGACAAAACAGAATAAAAACATATCCAGGTTTTATCAAGCCTGGTTTTCAGACTTCGATAGGAGGCTGGAGTTGGTAGGGATAAATTAAATTATTAATAATGGAAGTTTTCAATAATCAAAGAGGGAAAGTGATAATGAACAGCACACCAAAATAATGAGCAAGCATGTACAGGGCACACTAGGACCCATCTGATATTTAGTCTGCCATCCAAAGGTGCCCCTCTTTATTCCACTGCCACTGAAAACCCAAAATGTAATAAGCAAATATCTGAATAATAATTCCTGCTCAGTGGAGTCCCTAGTTATGAGCAAATAAAGGTAGACTGACTGCTTTAAAGATGGATACAAAGAACAACTGGACAATTTAATTACCCAAAGGAGTGTGACTTATTACAAGTTTTGCTGTTACAAATGGACAATAACACAGTTATTTGAAGCATCCCTTTACACTATTATTCTAGGGAAATCACGTATGGAATCAGCTGTGAAAATGGAGGATCTATAGCTGTTCGGACTGCAGAGAAGCTAACCGACATAACCATCAGAATAGAGCAGGAGTTTGAAAACATGTTTTTAGTGCAATTTTTGGCCAGAATTTTTAACTATGTAAAAATTGCTTCTGTATATCTTGTCATCCATCATATCATGTAGCTTCCATCTCTTGTCATCTACATTACTATTAAAAGAAGAATAAGCGCCCTCAAAAAATGGAGGAAATTGTAAAAAATAACATAATTTTCAACTCCTTTCTTCAAACGCTCATCTTCTCTATATGTTTATGATGACTGAGAGAAAGAGGAAAACACTGGGCCTGCTGGGGAGGAATTCCTGAATCACAACATCCATAGATGAGGCTGTCACTTTGCACAACTCCACTCATATTCTCTCTGAAATTTACCTCTAGGATTGTGCAGAGCACAATCTCTCTCTGCTGTATACAATGACCCTATCAACAGAGTTTCCAATAATTCTCAAAATGAAAGTGCTCCTAGCCCAGGAAAATACCTTGTTGCCTCGTGAGCTCAATCCTAGAAAATAAAAGTGTTCATTGACTTAAATAATTATTCAAGAAGTTCCATCAGCAGACATAGAAGTATCTGAGAATTATAAAAGATTTGATTCCATAATCACAAGAAAGTCTTTCCATTTGACTGATCCTCTGATAAACAAAACAACTGTGGAAATGACTGAGCAAACAGTTTTCCTATCTTCATACCCACACACCTGGTAGAACACATCAGAAGCAGAGCAAATATTCACCAAATTTCCACTGATGAAACACTCTAGGGAAAGGTACCTTCCCTTTGGTGGGCTTTGAGAACAGTAGGCTATAAAGTGTCTTGTTTCTACCTGAAAAATGGAGTTGTTATCCTAACTATGTGACATTTAAGGATAAGCCAGCCTGAGGGTAAGATGAGGGATTTCTACGAGGCCACATGAAGGCTCTTCCTGGACCGCGTCCAAGTGACCAAGTGGTATCCCTCCCTGAATGTTCCTACCCCAAGCTCTTCAGAATTGTGTGGGGAGCCTGCCTTCCTGGGCGGCACAAGGCTGTGCTAGAAACAGGACCTGTGAAAAGCAGAGGCAAGCCAGGTAGCCCTAACTTGTAGCTGGTACTGTAGAGCACTCCTGTCATGCTTCCTGTAACCATGCCTCACCATGGGGCTGGGAGTCTGCACGGATGGGGAACATACCTACCTTCTAGACCATTCCCCAGCTACCCATGACCCAGAATGCCCTGTCCCAAACAGACCAAAGCCAGCTTCTATGGTCTGTGTGGGTCTTTACCCTCCCAAGTGTAAGCCACTTCATGGCCAGTGTGTACACATTTGGTCCTGAATAGTGAGCATGGGCAGTTGTTGGACTATGGGTATAGATAAAGCTTGAATGAGCAGACTGGCTTGTCCACAGATGGTCCTATAAGGTTCCTCCAGTTACATAGTGTAGCCAGGGCAGAAAGAGAAGGTATAGGGCTATGGGACAGGAAGACCTCTTGTCCTAGGCCCACAAATGTTAGGGGTGGCCTGGAGTAGGATAAATGACAGACTGACATGAGTGTTATTCAGTGATCTCAAGAAATTTTGCATCTCTCTCTCCTGTATCATGGTGAACACATAACTTATTATCCAAATCAGGACACTGTTGAGTACAAAAGGGACCCTAACAAAATGGGATACCAGTTCAATATGTGAAGCCAAGACTGTCTTGCACACTGGAATGTAAAGTCATCCCAGCTACACCAAACTGTGGGTAGCAGCTTCCCTTACAATGATCTCTCGTTAACACTAAGCCCAGAGCTCCACAAATACCTGCCATCCACTGGCATCCTGCATTGTTCTTGCCCAGCAGTTCTTTTTTCTCCTCGTTAGAGAATGTATATGCTGGGTGCCTCCAAGAAATAAATAAAACTTCACTCTTCTCCTGTACAATAAATTTTGGGTATATAATAGAAAGCATTCTATGTAGTTTCAGCTTGTTGCTTATCTGCAAAGTTATGCAATCTGTGAAATTTGTAGAAAGGCATCCTAATAAAAGGCACAGAAAATAAAAGGGAGCCCAAGAAACCAAAGAGACACAGGAAATCTGCAAAGAAAGTTGGCTACTAGGATTCCTGCATGAGGAACAAACAGTAAATAGAACTATAAAAGAAAATACTGGGAGAGGAGATTAAAGATGGCAGCATGAGAGGAGAGACAGAGGCTTCCTCCTAAAACTGGATACAATTAGAAAATTTAATTGGTGCAACTAATCCTGAGACAGCAACAGGAAAGAGGACAGCATCAGACTGCACACACCTGGAGAAAAGAGCAGACCTCAGCCAATGGGGTAAAGTACCAGAGCTGTGGCTCCGTAGGACCTGAGCCCCTCTCCTACCCCAGCTCACCGGCGGGAGGAAGACAAATGGAGCAGGGAGGGAGTGGAAGGCTTGGGGCTGATGAATACCTAGCTCCAGAGATCTGCGCTGGGAGCACAAACCTACATTTCATGGTGCTTTCATGAGACTCACATGACTACTGGGTTGGAAAGTTAATACAGGCAGAGTTCCTGGGGAGACAGGGATTCCGGTTGCTTGTGGAAAGCAAGGATTCATATCTGGCTGCTCTGGGAAAAAAACTTTTACCTGTATAACCAGCCCACTGGTTCAGGCAGTAGAGACAGGCACAGCAGCCGGGAGGTGGGGAACAGCTCTTTCCTACCCCAAGTACCGCTCCCCTGAGACCCCCAACATTGCTTCAGGGGCTCAGCAGCTCCAGAATAGAGCTTCTGGATGCTAGAGGGCACCATATACAAACATGAAACGCCAAAGGAACCTTGTCCAGAGTAAAATTGTTAATAAAACTCCCAAGAAAGATTTAAATGATATGGACCTCGTGACTCTTCCTGAAAGGGAGTTCAAAATAAAAATCATCAACATCCTAATGGAGGTACAGAAAGACATCCAAGAACTCAGGAATGAATTCAGGTTGGAGATCCAATCGTTAAAGAACACGATGGATGGTATTAAAAGCAGGTTGGATATGGTGGAGGAGACAAATGAAATAAAAACTAGAGAAGAGGAATACAAAGAAGCTGAGGCACAGAGAGAAAAAGGATCTCTAAAAATGAAAGAATATTGAGAGAACTGTGTGACCAGTCCAAGCGGAACAATATTCACATTATAGGGATACCAGAAGAAGAAGAGAGAGAGAAAGGGATAGACAGTGTCTTTGAGGAGGTAGTTGCTGAAAACTTCCCCAGTCTGGGGAAGGAGATAGTCTCTCAGGCCATGGAGATACACAGATTCCCCTACACAAGGGACCCAAGGAAGACAACACCAAGACACATAGTAATTAAAATGGGAACGATCAAGGATAAGGACAGACTGTTAAAGGCAGCCAGAGGCAGAAATAAGATCACATACAAAGGAAAGCCCATCAGACTAACATCAGACTTCTCAGCAGAAACCTTACAGGCCAGAAGGGAGTGGCATGATGTACTTAATGCCATGAAGCAGAAGGGCCTGGAACCAAGATTACTTTATCTGGCAAGATTATCATTTAAATTTGAAGGAGGGATTAAACAATTTCCAGATAAGCAAAAGCTGAGAGAGTTTACCTCCCACAAACCATCTCTGCAGTCTATTTTGGAGGGACTGCTATAAATGCAAGTGTTCCTAGGGTTGGATAGCTGTCACCAGTGGTAGTAAAATCACGGTAGGGAGGGTGGAGCAGCTGATTGCGAGGCAAATGCAAAATTAAATTGACTATCCCCAAAGTCAATCAAGGGATAGAGAAAAAGTATAGAATTTGATACCTAATATATAAAGAATGAAGGAGGAAGAAAAAGGAGGAGAAATAGAAAAGAACCTTTAGATTGTGTTTGTAACAGCATACTAAGTGAGTTAAGTTAGACTCTTAAATAGTAAGGAAAGTAAACTGGAATCTTTGGTAACCACGAATCTAAAGCCTGAAATGGCAATAAGTACATACCTATCAATAATCACCGTAAATGTAAATGGACTGAATGCACAAATCAAAAGACATAGAGTCACTGAATGAATAAAAAAACAAGACCCATCTATATGCTGCTTACAAGAGACTCACCTCAAACCCAAAGACATACACAGACTAAAAGTCAAGGGATGGAAAAAGATATTTCATGCAAACAATAGGGAGAAAAAAGCAGGTGTTGCAGTACTAGTATCAGACAAAATAGACTTCAAAGCAAAGAAAGTAACAAGAGATAAAGAAGGACATTACATAATAATAAATGGCTCAGTCCAATAAGAGGATATAACCATTATAAATATATATGCACCCAACACAGGAGCACCAGCATATGTGAAAGAAATACTAACAGAACTAAAGGAGGAAATAGACTCCAAAGCATTCGTTTTAGGAGACTTCAACACACCATTCACTCCAAAGGACAGATCCACCAGACAGAAAATAAGGACACAGAGGCACTGAACAACAAACTAGAACAGATGGACCTAATAGACATCTATAGAACTCTACACCCAAAAGCAACAGGATACACATTCTTCTCAAGTGCACATGGAACATTCTCCAGAATAGACCACATACTAGGCCACAAAAAGAGCCTCAGTAAATTCAAAAAGATTGAAATCCTACCAACCAACTTCTCAGACCACAAAGGTATAAAACTAGAAATAAATTGTACCAAGAAAGCAAAAAGGCTCACAAACACATGGAGGCTTAACAACACACTTCTAAACAGTCAATGGATGAACGACCAAATTAAAATGGAGATCCAGCAATATATGGAAATAAATGACAACAACAACACAAAGCCCAAACTTCTGTGGGACGCAGCGAAAGCAGTCCTAACAGGAAAGTATATAGCAATCCAGGCGTATTTAAAGAAGGAAGAACAATCCCAAATAAATAGTTCAATGTCACAATTATTGAAATTGGAAAAAGAAGAACAAATGAGGCCTAAGGTCAGCAGATGGAGCGACATAATAAAGATCAGAGAAGAAATAAACAAAATTGAGAAGAATAAAACAATAGAAGAAAAAATCAATGAAACCAAGAGCTGGTTCTTTGAGAAAATAAACAAAATACATAAGCCTCTAGCCAGACTTATTAAGAGAAAAAGAGAATTAACACACATCAACAGAATCAGAAATGAGAAAGGAAACATCATGATGGACCCAACAGAAATACAAAGAATTATTAGAGACTACTATGAAAACCTATATGCTAACAAGCTGGAAAACCTAGAAGAAATGGACACCTTCCTAGAAAAATACAACCTTCCAAGACTGACCAAGGAAGAAATACAAAATCTAAACAAACCAATTACCAGCAAAGAAATTGAAGTGGTAATCAAAAAACTACCCAAGAATAAAACCCCTGGGCCAGATGGATTTACCTCGGAATTTTATCAGACATACAGAGAAGATATAATACCCATTCTCCTTAAAGTTTTCCAAAAAATAGAAGAGGAGGCAATACTCCCAAACTCATTCTATGAAGCCAACATCACCCTAATACCAAAATCAGGCAAAGACCCCACCAAAAAAGAAAATTACAGACCAATATCCCTGATGAACGAAGGTGCAAAAATACTCAATAAAATATTAGCAAACTGAATTCAAAAATATATCAAAAGGATCATACACCACAACCAAGTGGGATTCATCCCAGGGATGCAAGGATGGTACAACATTCGAAAATCCATCAACATCATCCACCACATCAACAAAAAGAAAGACAAAAACCACATGATCATCTCCATAGATGCTGAAAAAGCATTTGACAAAATTCAACATCCATTCATGATAAAAACTCTCAGCAAAATGGATATAGAGGGCAAGTACCTCAACATAATAAAGGCCATATACGATAAACCCACAGCCAACATCATACTGAACAGCGAGAAGCTGAAAGCTTTTCCTATGAGATCGGGAACAAGACAGGGATTCCCACTCTCCCCACTGTTATTTAACATAGTACTGGAGGTCCTAGCCACGGCAATTAGACAAAACAAAGAAATACAAGGAATCCACATTGGTAAAGAAGAAGTTAAATTGTCACTATTTGCAGATGACATGATATTGTACATAAAAAACCCTAAAGACTCCACTCCAAAACTACTAGAACTGATATCAGAATACAGCAAAGTTGAAGGATACAAAATTAACACACAGAAATCTGTGGCTTTCCTATACACTAACAATGAACCAATAGAAAGAGAAATCAGGAAAACAATTCCATTCACAATTGCATCAAAAAGAATAAACTACCTAGGAATAAACCTAACCAAAGTAGTGAAAAACCTATACCCTGAAAACTATAAGACAATCTTAAGAGAAATTAAAGAGGACACTAACAAATGGAAACTCATCCCATGCTCTTGGCTAGGAAGAATATCGTCAAAATGGTCATCCTGCCCAAAGCAATATACAGATTTGATGCAATCCCTATCAAATTACCAACAACATTCTTCAACGAACTGGAACAAATAGTTCAAAAATTCATATGGAAACACCAAAGACCCTGAATAGCCAAAGCAATCCTGAGAAAGAAGAATAAAGTGGTGGGGATCTCACTCCCCAACTTCAAGCTCCACTACGAAGCCATAGTAATCAAGACAATTTGGTACTGGCACAAGAACAGAGCCACAGACCAGTGGAACAGATTACAGACTCCAGACATTAACCCAAACATATATAGTCAATTAATATTCAATAAAGGGGCCATGGACATACAATAGGGAAATGACAGTCTCTTCAACAGATGGTGCTGGCAAAACTGGACAGCTACATGTAGGTGAATGAAACTGGACCACTGTCTAACCCCATACACAAAAGTAAATTCAAAATGGATCAAAGACCTGAATGTAAGTCATGAAACCATAAAACTCTTAGAAAAAAACATAGGCAAAAATCTCTTGGAAATGAGTATTAGCGACTTCTTCATGAATATATCTCCCCAGGCAAGGGAAACAAAGGCAAAAATGAACAAGTGGGACTATATCAAGCTGAAAAGCTTCTGTACAGCAAAGGACACCATCAATAGAACAAAAAGGTACCCTACAGTATGGGAGAATATTTTCATAAATGACAGATCCGAAAAAGGCTCGACATCCAAAATATATAAAGAGCTCATGCACCTCAACAAACAAAAAGCAAATAATCCAATTAAAAAATGGGCAGAGGAGCTGAACAGTTTTCTAAAGAAGAAATTCAGATGACCAACAGACACATGAAAAGATGCTCCACTAGTTATCAGAGAAATGCAAATTAAAACCACAATGAGATATCACCTCACACCAGTAAGGATGACTACCATCCAAAAGACAAACAACAACAAATGTTGGCATGACTGCGGAGAAAGGGGAACCCTCCTACACTGCTGGTGGGAATGTAAATAAGTTCAACCATGTGGAAAGCAATATGGAGGTTCCTCAAAATGCTCAAAATAGACTTACCATTTGACCCAGGAATTCCACTTCTAGGAATTTACCCTAAGGATGCAGCACTCCAGTTTGAAAAAGACAGATGCACCCCTATGTTTATCACAGCACTATTTACAATAGCCAAGAAATGGAAGCAACCTAAGTGTCCCTCAGTAGATGAATGGATAAAGAAGAGGTGGTACATATACACAATGGAATATTATTCAGCCATAAGAAGAAAACAAATCCTACAATTTGCAGCAACATGTATGGAGCTAGAGGGTATTATGCTCAGTGAAATAAGCCAAGCGGAGAAAGACAAATACCAAATGATTTCACTCATCTGTGGAGTATAAGAACAAAAGAAAAACTGAAGGAACAAAACAGTAGCAGAATCACAGAACCCAAGAATGGACTAACAGTCACCAAAGGGAAAGGGACTGGGGAGAATGGGAGGGTAGGGAGGGATAAAGGTGGGGAAGAAGAAAGGGGGTATAATGATTAGCATGTGTAATGTGGGGGGTGGGGGAAAGGGGAGGGCTTTGCAACACAGAGAAGACAAGTAGTGATTCTACAACATCTTACTATGCTGATGGACAGTGACTGTAATGGGATGTCAGGGTGGGACTTGGGGTAGGGGAGAGCCTAGTAAACATAATGTTCTTCATCTAATTGTAGATTAATGATAGCAAAATAAAAACTGTAAAAAAAAAAAAGAGAGAACTTAAAGAATTAAATAATGAAAAAAAAAAAAAAAAAAAGAAAGAAAACACTGTGATGGCCTTTGTTTTCCATAAGCTCACACCCTAGAGGAGGGAGTTTCTGGTAAGACCTAAGGGCACATCCTTAGCACCTAGTTAATGTGTCTCCCTTGCTGCGTCTTGACAAATTCCAGTAGCCAGATTTCATCTGTTGCACCACCATTGCACAACACACACACACACGTTTTCTTCCTACAGTGCTTCCAGTCAGTCTGCCTTATTGTCTGCTGTTATTTACACTAGCACTTCTTAAACATGACCACATCACAGTTCCCCTGAGAGCTTCTCTAAAATATGGATTCCCAAGCAGCACCCCACAGAGACTGACCCAGCAGGCCTGGGGTGAGCCTGGCACATTTCTACCCTTGGTAAACAATCCAGATGTCTACAAAGAAAACATTCCAACCCCTGGAGCAGCTCAGCTAGAGCCACATAGTCCAGAACGCTGCCCAACCAGGATGCAGACAGCCCTCCTGCTCCATTTCTCCAGCCTGCTCCCACACTGGGGTCTTCCCAGAGAAATGAACATGCTTACCCAGCACCCTGGCATGAGGCACTGCAACAACGGCCATCGCTTCCTGCCATGGCCAAGCTCCCACTGACTGCCAGTTCCAACATGGCCTGGAAGGTTTCTGTAGTGTCTCCCTTGCATGAAAACTATTTGGGCTTTACTCACAAATAAAATTACAGATGCAGCAAATTTATGAAATCTTTACAATGACCCACTCTTTATTGACAGTCACTAGTTCCTAGCACAATCGTAAAACTGTTCCTTTGAATGAAATTTTAATCCATTCCTTTCCCTTTTCTCCATCCTCTTCTCCATCCTACGCACACTGTGATCTGTGAGTCTTTCATTAAATTAATGATTCTCAATGAATGGAGGTCCAACCCTTTGGGGAGGACACATCAACATTCCTGGGAAACCATGTAATTTATCTATTTGTGAAAATGAACCAAATGTTTTCAAAATATAAGAAATGGTGCTAACTTCATCTTTGGTTCATCTGGAATACGAATGGGAGGAAATTATAGTAATCAGTCAACTTGAATTCTATGCTTTACAAATAGCCTGTGTAATCAGAAATAAGCCTAAGTTTATAAGGAAATTAGAGAAATGCTGTAAGGTAAAATCCCTCTTGTCTGTGGAAAGGCTGACCAAGGGGATCCAGGTATCAGTCTGGCTGTTACCATTGCAGGCAGCCCCACAGGTAAGTCAGCTGGTGATAGAGGAGAAGAGGTAAAAAGAGCTGTACTCCCCTGGCACGGTTCTAAGGTTCAGTGTTATACAAGGTTGGCAAGGTAATCAGTACACTGTCACTTCCCCCAGGAGCAGCCACTGCCTGTCTCCAGGATGTTCCCACAGATTCCAGGATGGAACCTTACAAGACACCCTCTGATCTTGGCAGAGGAAACCCTCAATGTGGTACCAGGCAACAAGGCAATGCTAAGCATGGGATCCCAGTTCCCACCCATCATGCTAATGTGCTTCGGATGGTATGGTGCTGTTAAAGTTAAACATGAAGAGACCAGACCCAACTGTGGAAAATGAACCCACTTACTTCCTGACTGCATGATAAGCTGAAGGAGTACTCTATATATTTGATTAATTTATGCCTCAATTTTCTTGTTTTATTGTTTTTTCCACTAAGCTTTAGATAATTTTCCTCATGTAATTTAAAAGTGAGGCTGAATGTTCACCTTCCATAAATCACAACTTCCATAAATTGTAAGACAAAAGATATGTATAATTCCATTTGTTTAAATGTAAATTTGTCATGAAATAGTTTGAAACAAAGTTTGGAAGATGGCAGAGAGACATCCCCATTGGCCAGTTTGGGATGGTACAAAATTTCTGTTTTTGTTCTTTAACTCTTTTCTACTATAAATCCTTATTACTTGTATGCTTTTTCAGCTTAGAAAAAGGAGGTGGAAAATATTGAAGTTACTTACTAATATAAGTTATCAACATCAGACAATATAATTAATGACTTCAAAACTCTAGGTATAAATGCCTAACATGATACATCTTACTTTTGCTGTGTTATCCATCTTTACCAATGTTCATCTGCCAGTTAGAATGAAACATAAAAAAAAGATGGACACAAACTTACTTACCCTCACGAAATAGCCATGCCTTCCACAAAATGATCTGCTGGCTGTTCAAGACAGAGACCCTCACACATAAAGTAAATAAGGATGTCTCCTATCAATAGACTGAAAAAAGCATTGTTACGATTGACATTTCAATTGCAGAGTTCTTATTTCCACTTTTAATGGAGGCTATACAGCAAGAAGCAGATAGCAAATGTTCCCTATGAGGATTTGAACTGGCTCTATTAATCTCTCTCTGATATCAAGAAAACTTTTAAAAATAAATGTTGGGGTACAAACCAAAATCCTACAAGCACCAGAAAAAGGGCTAAGTAAAGCTGAAATCACCAATCTCCTGTTAAAGACTTCAAAGTAAAAATCATAAACATGCTCACAGAGCAACAGAAAAATATTAAAGCTCTCAGGGACAAATTCCAGAAAGAGATAAAAACTTTGAAAAATACAGTATCAGAAATGAAACATACAATGGAGGGATTTAAGAGCAGACTAGATGAGGTAGAGGAGACAGTAAATAAGAGAAAAGGAATACAAAGAAGCTGAGGCACAGAGATAAAAAGGGATCACTAGGAATGAAAGAATATTAAGGAAACTCTGTGACCATTCAAAATGGAACAATATTCACGTTATAGGGATACCAGAAAAAGAAGAGAGAGAAAAAGGGATACAAAGTCTTTTAGAGGAAATAATTGCTGAAAACATCCCCAGTCTGGGGAAAGAAATACTCTCTCAAGCCATGGAATGGAAGTGCAAAAGATCTCCCAACCCAAGGGACCCAAGGAAGACAACACCAAGACATGTAATAATTAAAATAGCAAAGATCAAGGATAAGGACAGAGTGTTAAAAGCAGCCAGAGACAGAAAAAAGATCACATAGAAAGGAAAACCCATCAGGCTATCATCAGACTTCTCAACAGAAACCTTACAGGCCAGAAGGGAGTGGCATGATGTATTTAATGCAATGAAACAGAAGGGCCTTGAAACAAGAATACTCTACCCAGCAAGATTATCATTTAAATTTGAAGCAGGGATTAAACAATTTCCAGATAAGCAAAAGTTGAGGGAATTTACCTCCCACAAACCATCTCTACAGTATATTTTAAAGGGACTGCTCTAGATGGCAGTGTTCCTAAGGCTAAATAGCTGTCCCCAGAGGAAATAAAACCACAGCAAAGGAAGCAGACCAGTTAATTACTATGCAAATGCAAAATCAAATCAACTACCCACAAAGTCAGTCAAGGAATACACGAAGAGTTCAGATTATGACACCTAATATAAAAAGAGTGGAGGAGGCAGAAAAAGAAGGGAGAAAAAAACCCCTTTACATTGTGTTTGAAATAGCATATTAAGTGAGTCAAGTTAGACTGTAGATAGTAAAGAAGCTGCCCGTGAACCTTTGGTAACCATAAATCCAAAGCCTGCAATGCCAATAAGTATATACAATAATCACCCTAAATATAAATGGACTGAATGCACCAATCAAAAGATATAGAGTTACAGAATGGATTAAAAAAAAAAACCAAGACCCATCCATATGCTGTTTACAAGAGACTTAGTGCAAACTCAAAGACATACACTGACTAAAAGTGAAGGGGTGGAAAAAGACATTTCATGCAAATAATAGAAAGAAAAAAGGAGGTGTTACAGTAGTTGTATCAGACAAAATAGACTTCAAACCAAAGAAAGGAACAAGAGACAAAGAAGGATATTACATAATGATAAAGAGGTCATTCCAATGAGAGGATATAACCATTATAAATATCTATGCACCCAACATAGGAGCAGTCAAATATGTGAAGCAAATGCTAACAGAATCAAAGAGGGAAATAGAACACAATGCATTTATTTTAGGAGACTTCAATACACCACTCACTCCAAAGGACAGATCAACCAGACAGAAAATAAGTAAGGAGACAGAGGTAATGAATAACACATTAGAACAGATGGACCTAACAGACATCTACAAAACAATCCACCCAAAAGCATCAGGATAGACATTCTTCTCATGAGCACAAGGAATATTTTCAAGAATAGATTACACACTAGGCTACAAAAAGAGCCTCAGTAAATTCAGAAGGACTGAAATTGTGCCAACCAGCTCTCAGAGCACAAAGGTATGAAACTAGAAATAAATTACACACAAAAAATGAAAAAGCTCACAAACACATGGAGGCTTAACAACATGCTCCTAAATAATCAATGGATCAATGACCAAATTAAAGAAGAGATCAAGCAATGTATGGAGACAAATGACAATAACTCAACACTGTAAAATATATGGGATGCAGCAAAGGCCATGCTGAGAGGAAAGCATATGGCAATATAGGCTTAATTCAGGAAAGAAGAACCTCATATGAATAGTCTAAACTCACAATTAATGAAACTAGAAAAAGAACAACAAATGAGCCCCAAAGTCAATAGAAGGAGGGACATAATAAAGATAAGAGCAGAAATAAATAAAATTGAGAAGAATAAAACAATAGAAAGAATCAATGAAAGCAGGAACTGGTTCTTTGAGAAAATAAACAAAATAGATAAACCCCTAGACAGACTTATCAAGAAAAAAAGAGAGTTGACAAACATAAACATAATCAGAAATGAGAAAGGAAAAATCACTATGGATACCACAGACATACAAAGAATTATTAGAGAATACTATGAAAAATTATATGGTAACAAACTGGATAACATAGAAGAAATGGATAATTTTCTAGAAAAATACAACCTCCCAAGACTGACCAAGGAAGAAACAGAAAATCTAAACAGGCCAATTACCAGCAACGAAATTGAACTGGAAATCAAAAAACTACCTAAGAATAAAACTCTGAGAAGAGATGGCTTCACTGCTGAATTTTATCAAACATTTAGAGAAGACATAATACCTATCCTCCTTAAAGTTTTCCAAAAAGTAGAAGAGGAGGGAATCCTTCCAAACTCATTCTATGAGACCAGCATCACTCTAATACCAATATCAGGTGAAGAAAATTACAGACCAATATCAAAACAAAAATTACAGACCAACATCCCTGATGAACATAGATGCAAAAATACTCAACAAAATATTAGCAAACCGAATTCAAATATTATTCAAAGAGATCATCCATTTTTATCAAGTAGGCTTTATTCCAGGGATTCAAGGATGGTACAACATTCAAAAATCCATCAACAAAAAGGACAAAAATCACATGATCATCTCAATAAATGCTGAAAGAGCTTTTGACAAAATTCAACATCCATTCATGACAAAAACTCTCAACAAAATGGGTATAGAGGGCAAGTACCTCAACATAATAAAGGCCATATATGAAAAACCCACAACCAACATTATACTTAACAGCGAGAAGCTGAAAGCTTTTTCTTTAAGATCGGGAACAAGATAAGGATGCTCACTATCCCCACTCTTATTCAACATTGTTCTGGAGGTCCTAGCCACAGCAATCAGACAACACAAAGAAATAAAAGGCATCCAGACTGGCAAGAAAGAAGTTAAACTGTCCCTGTTTGCAGATGACATGATATTGTACATAAAAAACCCTAAAGACTCCACTCCAAAACTACTAGAACTAATAACTCAATTCAGCAAAGTTGCAGGATACAAAATTAATACACAGAAATCTGTTGCATTCCTATATACTAACGATGAACTAGCAGAAAGAGAAATCAGGAAAACAATTCCATTTATAATTGCATCAAAAAGAATAAAATACCTAGGAACAAACCTAACCAAGGAGGTGAAAGACCTATACCCTGAAAACTACAAGATACTCATGAAAAAAATTAAAGATGACACCAATAAATGAAAATACATTCCATGTGCATGGGTAGGAAGAATTAATATTGTCAAAATAGCCATCCTGCCTAAAGCAATCTACAGATTCAATACAATCCCTATCAAAATACCAACAAACTAGGAGTCTTCAACAAACTAGAAAAGTTGTTCTAAAATTCATATGGAAATACAAGAGACCCTGAATAGCCAAAGCAATCCAGAGAAGGAAGAATAAAGCTGCGAGGATGATGCTCCCCAACTTCAAACTCTCCTACAAAGCCACAGTTATCAAGACAATTTGGTACTAGCACAAGAACAGATCCATAGATCAATGGAATAGAACAGAGAGTCTAGATATAAACCCACATATATATGGCCAATTAATATACAATAAAGGAGCCATGGATATACAATGGGGAAATGATAGCCTCTTCAACAGCTGGTGTTGGCAAAACTGGACAGCTACATGTAAGAGAGTGAAAATGGATTACTGCCTAACTCCATACACAAAAGTAAACTTGAAGTGGATCAAAGACCTAAATGTAAGTCATGAAACCATAAAACTTTTAGAAGAAAACATAGGCAAAAATCTCTTGAATGTGAACATCAGCAACTTTTTCCTGAACACATCTCCTTGGGCAAGGGAAACAGCAAAAATGAACAAGTGGGAGTACATTAATCTAAAAAGCTTCTGTACCACAAAGGACAGGATCAGCAAAACAAAAAGGCATCCTACAGTATGGGAGAATATATTAGTAAACAACATATCCAATAAGGGGTTAACATCCAAAATATATAAAGAACTCACATGCTTCAACACCCAAAAGGCAAATTACCCAATTAAAAAATGGCAGAGGATCTGAACAGACACTTTTCCAAAGAAGAAATTCAGATAGTCACCAGGCACATGAAAAGATGCTCCACATTGCTAATCATCAGGGAAATGCAGATCACAACCCCAATGACATATAACCTCATACCAGTTAGGATAGTCAACATCCAAAAGACAAACAACAACAAATGCTGGTGAGGATGCCAAGAAAGGGGAACCCTCCTACACTGCTGGTGGGAATATAAATTAGTTCAGCCATTGTGGAAAGCAGTATGGAGGTTCCTCAAAAAACTAAAAATAGAAACACCATTTGACCTGGAAATTCCACTCCTAGGAATTTACGCAAAGAAAATAAGATCCCAGATTCAAAAAGACAAATGCACCCCTATGTTTATTGCAGCAGTATTTATAATAGCCAAGACATGGAAGCAACCTAAGTGTCCATCAGTAGATGAATGGATAAAGAAGATGTACATATACACAATGGAATATTATACAGCCATAAGAGAAAAACAAATCCTATCATTTGCAACAACATGGATGGAGCTATAGGGTACTATGTTCTGTGAAATAAGCCAGGTGGAGAAAGGCAAGTACCAAATGATTTCACTTATCTGTGGAATATAACAACAAAGCAAAAACTGAAGGAACAAAACAGCAGCAGACTCACAGACTCCAAGAAAGGACCAGCGGTTACCAAAGGGAAGGGAGTGGGGAAGGTGGTTGGGGATGGAGGGAGAAGGAGATTAAGGGACATCATGATTAGCACACATAATGTAGGGGGGAGTAATGGGGAATGCAGTATACCACAGAGAAGACAAGCAGCAACTCTATAGCATCTTACTACACTGATTAACAGTGACTGCAATGGAGTGGGGGGAACTTGAAAACATGGATGAATGTAGCAACCACAATGTTGCTGATGTGAAACCTTTATAAGATTGTATATCAATGATAACTTAATAAAAAATAAAATAAAATAAATGTTGGGCTTAAAATTTTATGGAAGCTTCTTTTTAAAACCATATGGTTTTTCTTTTGTGTACCACAAGAGAAATTTTTTATTTAGGTTCTAAGTAGTAGCCACTCAGCAAGATTAAAATCACTTAAGGCAGCCTCCATCTTTTCAGCTCAATCACTCAATGGCTTGCTTGATCATACTCTAGACCTATTATATTACCACCTGCAAGTTTCTAACAGTCAAGAGCTGACATTTAACATTCTTCCTCTAACTACTATCTCAAATTTTTCCACTTTTCCTACTTTTTGCCTTCTATTGAATTTATCCTGCCCCTTCATTGTTCTCTCCATTTGATTCTGCTCTTTCTTTTTGTTTTTATCCCAGGCTTCTTAAACTAGGATTATATTCCCAAAAGTACAGGGCTTACTCATGGAAAAACATGGCATCTATTTTTTAGCTGTTTATTTCATGCAATAATACTTCAACTAAAATACAGATTCAAACTGAAAGGTCTATATGGAATTAAAACATTTTAAAAGATAAACCTCAAGACTTTGTAACCTTCAGATAGGCTACATTGTACTAGGCCCCCAATCCTCAGAGAGAAATTTTTTTCTTCTGTGTCACTTCAAATATTTCATAGGAAAAGTTTGAGAGTCATCAGCCCTGCCTGTTCAGCCTCCTCCTGCCTTCATAGCCTATAGCCGACCATTTCCCAAATTCTCTCTGACCTCTGAGGTTTCCTGGTACTCTTTGACTTCCAAAAAACCCTTACTTGGACTGGCCCTATCCATTTCTTAGTCAATTCCAGGGTGTCACTAGAGAAAGTCCTCTAACAATACCCTGTACAACTATACCACTTAGTAAGTCTTAAGTGCTGGCTATCAAGAGACATCTCCTTTTTTTAATTTTTTTACCTCCAATATACATCCTAACTTTCTCCAGTCCTTGCATCTTCTCAATATACATCTGACCTGAACACACAGCCTCATTGCCCACTCCACAAAGACTGAGGTGATTTTAAGTGAATTGCTTCAACTTTCCCCACCAATTTTAAAGCAGTGTTCCTATTTTCTTCTGAAGCCAACCCCTGCAGCCATGCTCCTAACCCTAAGCCTGCCAGCCTGCTCTCTCCACCTTCACCACCATTTCCTGCATGTTCACCCTTTGCCTTTCTGCTCCAACACGACAAAGACAATTGCCTACATTGGAAAGAGATCATTTCTTGATCCTGCTACTCCCAAAGTCCTCCTTCCTTTCATTGCCAAACTACTTGAAAGAACAGTTTACTTCCATGGAACCCATCTCCTCTTCCCATTCTCTTCCTGAGCCCCCCACAATTAGACTTCTGCCCTCACCAAGCCAGTGTAACCATTCTCCATTTTAAGATCACAAAGGGCCATTAATTACTATCCCAGGCCTCTGTCCTGAATTTGTTCTGCCTCGACTCCCAAAGAATGGGCAAGTCTCTCTTTAACTCTCCAATCTTCCTCTCCCTCACTGCACACCCTCCTGTTTCGTCTCTGACCTCTCTGGCTGCTCCTACCCAGTCTCATTCAAAAGCTCCAGCACTCAGTCTTTTCTTCTACAGTCTGTCTCTTAGCAACCGCATGTATCCCATGTTTTCATCAATCACCTCTATGAAAGGGCTTTGAACTCTAGAGCCTCCAGCCATTACCCTGAGTCACTAGTCCCTCCTACTGCTTGTCGGGTATTCTCGTATAGAGAGCCCAAGGACAGTCTGGTCTGTGCTCAGCGGTAAGTTTCTGTGCCAACAGCTGTTTGGCCATGAGCAAACCAAGTAACAGCCTCAGTCAGTGGAAACAGTAGTACTTACCTCAGAGATTTGTTAGTGAGATTCAGTAACATAAAAGTTAGGAAATCCAATATTTCTTTGATTCGTGTGTCAGGCTGGCTTGTAATACAGCACTTTACAAATAACTCACTTAATCCTCACAAGGACCTATGACTGTTATTATCCCCATTTCACAGAGGAGAAAACTGAGGCTCAGCCAGGTCACACAGCTAAGAAGAGGCAAAGCCCGATTCCAGCCCAGGCGGTCTAGCCCCAAAGCTCACACTTGACTGTTACACTAAGTCTCTTCTCATTACACTGCCTTTCTTTTAATGTACAGCAGAAACCCAATTATCATTATTAAATAAAAAACAAGAACATTTGATCACCCTGCACTTCCGATCCCTCTCCTGAGTCCCTTGTTGGTTAATGACAGCAATCCTATCAACTGCAACCTTGTCACCTGCCTGCCTTCCTTTCTCACTGTGAGAACACGGGGTTCCCAAGCCCTACTGCGTCCACCTCGGCAATGACTGTCTTCCTCCACTGCCTGTACTCCAGACCCAGCCTATTTCTTGATGCCCACGCTACTTTTTAAACAAAGAGAAGGAAAAAACTCCCTATATATTGGGGCAATTAGTAAGATTCAAATAAAGACCAGAGAACAGTTATGTATCAACACTAAATTTCCTGATTTCAATAACTGAACCAAAGTTTTATAATTGACAGCCCTTGTTTTTAGGGAATACACACTGAAATATTTAGGGGTAAAGTGGCATGAGGTCTGCAACTTACTCTCAGATGGTTTAGTAAAAAAACAACTCAGTATTTGTATATGCTGGAGAATGAGAGAATGATAAAGCAAATGTGGCAAAATGTTAACAATTGGTAAAAATTGAAAGGATACTCTGAAGCCCTTTGACTATTCTTGCAACTTTTATCTAAATTTAAAATTATTTCAAAATAAAAAGTTTCTAAAAAAAAACCTAACCAAAAATAACAACAAAGAAACCCTCTCCCTGCTGCCCCTGGCGCACACAGATCTGACCGTGGCCCTCTCCCACCACTCCATTCCCCCAGGAAGGTGCGAAAGGCTCACCATGCAGATCCAATACAGCTCAAAGCACTCAGCTGGCATGCCCAGTGACCCATAACCTCCCCTACTCCCATCCAGTCTCCTGGCATCCTTCCCAACAGCTTGCACAAACTCCCTCCCCATTGTTAGGTTCACCTCGCCCTTGAAACACCCCACCCCACCAAACCCACCCCCTCCTTTTTACTGCTTCCAGACCTTTAAAGAAGCTGTCTTCTTTGCCTAGGCTAGAATCCCCTTTCCTCCTAAAAATAAACATCAAAGTCTTATCCACCCCTCCAAGCCTAATTTGAATCCTATTTTCTTTCAAAATGGCTCCCTAGGTCCACCCAGTTGGAACTGGTTCACCTCACTTTGCCCTCCCAGAGCAGGTGTCTCTCTCTGTACATGGCTTACCTCCACTCAGCCTTACACTGTAATTTCCTTCATGTGTCTTTTACCCAGGAGATTAGGACATTGCAGAAATCGATAATAATGTGTTTTTCTCCCTTACACCTTTTCACCCTCACCCCACCCCTTTCACATGATTTTAAAGAAATTATGAATTTCATAATTTTAAAAATATGTGCTTCCAGGGCTGATTAGGGCCATGGGGCAGAAGACAAGAAGGGCCTAGGAGGAAGTGGTAGTTCTGGCCATGTGCACTAAATGTGCGGAGCTCTTACCTAGGCGTGCTTCCCACTCTCCACAGCTCTCAGCACTTCAGGGGATGCCACAAGGAAAGGCCCACCTGCAAGCAGTAACACCTTCCCCAGGCTCGCCTTACCTTCAAGAAGCTCTTGCTTTACCCAGGAGCCCCTTTTCTCAGTCAGGGTCTGCCCCGTGCCTCATGTAGGCCTCCCAGCATGCTCTGCCCTGTGCTGGCCACCCTCCCTCTGGCTGCTGCCAACGGGTGAGTATGTGGAGCTTCTCTCCCTGTGTTGCTAGAGCTTCACCCAGGAGTCTCAGTGCCTGAATGATGTAGCTTCCAGTACTTTGCCTTTTAATTTTTTAAGCGAAAACAATCAAGCTTTTTGAGAAAACTTATCTAAAAGAGTGTCATTTAACTCCTTAGAAAGTTCTGGGTCATAGGCAAAACAAGGATGCTCAAGAGGAATGGAAATTGAATTCCATTTGCCTCTCAAATCATCTTTTCCCTAAGTCATCTTTCACTTTCCCTAAGTTTCTTGTCCCTCTTCTTTTCCTAGCAGACCTCGCTAGGTCTGAGCAAACCAGGGCTCAGATCCAGCTTCCGTCTCTTCCTCTTAGTGAGAGATGCTCAAGGGAGGTGAAGTGACTTGCCAAAAGTTACGTTTGCCTAAAGTGGTTCCAAGTTTCTTAGTGGGCTTACTTGTTCTACAATGAAGTTTAGGTCCAAAGTCTGAGATTCGGAAATGGCACACAATATCATAGCCAGAAGAGTAGATGAGAGTCTTAAGGGACAATAGGGAAAAAAAACACAAGGTCAAGGTCACTGTGGGTCACTCTTGGGTCCCCAAATGTGGCCTTCCCATTAAAATTCCAGGGGTTGCATCCTAACACTCATCCCCTGTAAGGAACAGGAACTTGCACCACTCTTGAAAAAAACCTAAGTAAAACACCCATTCTTTTTTTCTTTTATTTGTTCAGCAAGTACTGATTGAATGTCTAACATATACCAGACACTACTGCAAGTGCTGAAGATACATTCAGATACCAAACAGACCAAGTCCCTGTTTGCAGAGAATTTATCAGAACTATACATTATTTTGGTAATTTTGCAATAGCTGAAAACTCAGAGTTTTCCTAGAACAAATTATATATTCCCTGTGAACTTTACTTCCCTCACCTGTGAAATGGGAATATTAAAACCTTACTACCCACATCACATAGGACCTCAGTAAGAATGGGTGAAATATCATCTATGAGGTGCTTAGTATAGAGCCTCACACTCAAGAGATAATCAGTAAGTGGTAATATGTAATTATGATTACATGTTATCCTAAAACCAGACTCCCCATTCACTTATCCCTCAAAACTAAACCTTAGAAATAATCCTGTCACTGTATCCTAAATCCAGTCATTCAGACACAACCTGCAGGATTTTTGCTATTTCTGCATTCAACTCTGTCAAATATGGAGTCAACACTTTATCTTCACTTCAAGCAATAACTGTAGAACCACAGGTATTATACAAAAGGTTTATATCATTCCTAATACACATTAAATCCCTAAGTAATTATTAAAATGTAGAAGGCCCATCCTTGTGCCATGGCACCTAAAATTAACTCAGACATCACTGCAAGTATGCGGGGTCTACTTTGGGAAACGCTTCTCCATATGCTCAAGTTTTCAAAGCTGATCTCAGTATCTAAATTCAGTTTATTTAAATAAAACATATTTTGGAGAGCTCCAGATCTACCATCCTCACACTCTCCTAAGACAGCCCTTCAGCATCTCCCTCTAACTCAACTGCCTGTCTCCCAGCTTCCACCCTTGAAACCAGGTCACGTCTCTCCCCTCCTGAATCCACCAGTGGACTCCATCTCACTTAGAATTAAAGCACCTCACTGTGCATTACAAAAGCCCTCCATGATCTGGGCCCTGCTCATCTCCCCTTCACATTTCCTACCGCTCTTCCTACTGGCAGCATGGCTACAGCCATATGGAGTATTATTCAGGCAGCCTTTGCATTTGCTATTTCCCCGCTCACAGCATCCTTCCCAGCTCGCCCAGGCTCATTCCTTCACTTCAGAGGCCTTTCCTCAGCACCTGCTCACGCCCCCATCACTGTCTTCCTGCTCACCTTGCTTTATTTCCCCCATAGCATTTATCACTACCAAACATTAAATGAGCTATTCATGCATTTGTTTACTGTCTGTCAAGCCCCAGGAGGGCCTCCATGTCCTCCACGTTGTACATTACTGCATTACTAATGCCTGAAATAGTGTGGAAGCCACTGAACAAATATTTGTTGACTGAAGGCATGAGTGAATGTGCAAGGGTGGGAAGGAAATAGTGTTCTTTGAGACATGTCAGTGCGCAGTTTCTCCCAGACTTATACGGGGGAAGTAAAAAGTGCAAACCTGGAGTTTAGAAGAAAGTAAAGTAGAAACCAAGAAACAAGACTAAACACACACACAAACCCACCCACCAAAGCCCTCCAAGTGCTGCTAGAATATTGGCCCCAAATACTGGAGTTAGTTGGAGACAGACTAGAGCTCAAGGCTACATAGGGACAGAATTGAAGAACTAACTTCATTGTGCAAGAATTTATGGTGCTTAATTTGGTTAAAAGTGAGGGGTGGGGGGCATAAGGAAATAAATAAAGTAAAATTTTATTTTAGCCTGTGATGACTAGCTGCTCCCTCACCAAACGTTAAAAACAAGTGCTGACAAATAACTAGGTAGAGTTTGGGTTGGTCTGTTTTCCTGCTTGGCCTGAAGCAGCACAATGAACAGTGAAACTGCTGAAATGGAGACTGCTAAGGTGGAAGCAAAGAGTGAAATGATATTTGGTATATTGAAGCCCCACTGTATGGTCTCCCTGTATCTATATACTTCTGACCCAAAACCTTGTAGTCCCTTCTGAGTTTCACTATGACCTGCTTTGGCCAGGGGGATATTAGCACATGAGACATGAACAGATCCTGCAAAGCACATGTGTGTTGGCATCCTATTCTGGAGAATGACTGCACTTGCCTACTTTTGGACCCCAAGCACAAGCATGAGAATGTGCCTGCTCTGGCCCTGCTCAGGGAACGAGAGCCGGATCGAGAGACATGTGGAAGGGCACTGAGTTTTCCCAATCAATGATACCCTAGACTGCCAGACAAGCATTATATATGAGTAAGGCCAGCTAAATCATCAGACTCTGGCTTAGATAAGCAGAACTTCCCCCAACTAATGAGTAGACTCCTGAGAATAAAAAATGGTTGTCATTTTAAGACACTACATTTTGGAGTAGCTTGTTACATGGCAGAACTCACTTGATGCCTTGGATAATTACCCACCAAATAAGCAAAAAATTAAAAGGAAAGGTTTGGGGGGGTTAAAACAAACTTTCCATCCATATACCTAAACTTAAATTCAAGATCCCAATTTTAAAGTATTTTCTCTAAGTGTCACAAGAATTCAGATGACAAGTTACCTGAGCAAAAGAGGTTTATAATTTTGAAGTCATTTGAAAACAACAGGATTATGAGGAAATATGTTCAACATAACTGTATTTCAAAGCTGAACTATCAGCCTCCCCTTAAGTTATAAAAGTAGGGTGATTTTTTACAAGTATAAGTATTTTATGCCCAGTAGATTGCTGGTTTTCTTTGAGGGTTCTAAAAAAACAAAATGGAACTATGTATGTTCCCTTCATCCTACAGTAATTGTATACCAGCCTCATCATGGAGGACTTCTGATTTCTGTAGCACTGGAGTCTATTTTCATTAAAGCAAACTGGGCCTTCTTTCATCTTTAAAAAATTGACAACCTTCCTGTACACATACCAAATTCGCTTCCAAAACGGTAGCTAAAATCAACCAACAGCAATTTGCTTCTATTCAGACTTTTGTGTTGAACAAACAGTACCTTTTCCCCTTCCCGGGTTATCTTTCTTTTTCTCTCTGCATATTTCCCAGGAGGTCTGCACTAATGCACAAAGCTTCACACTGGAGAAGTGAATGACAAAGCAGATGCCCGAGGAAGACATATGCTGTGGTGAGGCTGCCTTATCCAGCCTGCTTCACACTCAGCAGCCTCAGACCCAGCCCTGGGTGACAACTTTACTTCATGCGGAATCCATTTTATATTCTGTTCCATAAAAATATGCATCTTCAAATGAGAAGAAATCGGGCCAAATTGAGAGCATTATTAAAGGTACAAGTAATACTATGCACTTGCAGAGCCCTCACCTGTGCCTAGTCGCAAGCGTTGCCCCTTGTGGACAGTCTCAGGCCCTTCCGGCTGCTGTGACAAAATACCACACACTGGGTGGCTTATAAACAACAGAAATGCATTTCCCACAGTCCTGGAGCCTGGAAGTCTGAGAGTGGGGTGCCGGCAGGGTCAGGGGAGGGCCCTCTTCCGGAGGGCAGACTTCTCATGGTGTGCTCACGTGGCAGAGGGCTAAGGAGTGCCATGGGACCTCATTATAAGGGCACTCCCCCCATTCATTAGGGCACTGCCTTCATGACTTACCCACCTCCTAACACTATCCTGTGGCACATTAAGATTCAACATATGAATGGGGGTGCAGGGGAGCCACAATATTCAACCTACAGCATATGGTAAGCAGAGCATGCATTCTTGTCTCCCTTTTACCACAGAAACTAAAGCTGGGGTGGGCACTGTGACTTCCCTGAGGCTTCTCTGCTGCAAAGTGACTAAATCAGAATTCAAACCAAAGTTCAGAGTCCTTTTCTGTACACTCTGCTCCTGAATAATACAATGTTAGAAAACTAAAAATAAATGTGTTTCACAGAAAAGGTAAGGAACACATATGTGTAAGGAGAAAGATAAAGAACAGATAGCTGTTTCTGAGAAATGAGATAACAGAGACATTTACATTGGACAATTATGTAGGAAAAGCAGCTACTAACTGGCAACACTACAATCTAGAAAATTCTACAGAACACAACAGAAAGCTACGTGATTTTACATCATATGATATGCTGATAACAGTAGAGCAACAAATACCAAAGTGAAGCTTCCCACACAGCTTTGCTTGGCGATCACATTCTCACCTCCCCTTGATGTTCTAAATGTGCTATCGTGGGCCGCTCACCCTTTACCCAACAGAAGCTGCTGCAATAAATTCTTGTTTATCCAACATATATTTTGGAGAGGCAGTGCTACAGGTAATTGAATACGCAGGATAACAGGGACTACTAAACATAGTAACATCTCATTTTTTTCAGACTGCCTGACTTTAAAGCTTTAGAAAAGGGTTTGGCAAACTTTTTCTATAAAAGGTCAGATAGTAAATACTTGAGGCTTTGTGAGCCATATGATCTCCGCAGCAACTGCTAAATTCTGCCCTTGTGGTGTGAAAACAGCAGTAGACAGTATATTAAATAATGAAACAGTATATGATGGCTATGTTCCAATTAAACTTTACTTACAGAACCAGATTTGGCCAACAGGCAGTTACTTTGCCAACCCCTTTACTGAAACATAACCCTCACGCATAAGGAAAAAATGCACTCATGTTCTCATTTACTCTCAGGAGAGAAACAACACTCTGGGTAATGCCTCGTCTCTCAATTTAAAAATGATTTTTGAGAACTGGGCCATTTTCTTGCCTACAACCTATAGCAAAAGAGAAACAGGAATTTCAAAGCAGGAATACTAGCCTAGGTCAGTAGAGTGAAGGTCAACGGCCTTTAGGACATGGCTAGAGGACTGAAACAGCAGCACAGTCTGGATCAGTTGGTTTAGGAGCAAAACACTCTCCCTAAACCTCGTAACATCTTAATCATTTCAGTACCACCCTGACTCAATATCATTTAGTTAAAACAAAGTTCCATTTTGATGGTCATAATGATTGATGTCTCTGAATCACCAAATGGAATCTTTCTATTTAATCTCTAAGATAGAAGAGTCACATAGGATCCATTTAGAAAGTCCCATGCAAATTGGCTTTCTACTTTCTATTTTCTTCAAAACTAGAAGTTTTGAAACTTAGTGAATAAACTTCAGTTATCTAAAATATATATTCTATGAAAAATCAATTCCCCAGATAATAATAGGAAGACTAAAATTTATAAAGCACTGAGTCATGCATTCCAAGTGTTTTATGTATATTAATTTTTTAAATGTGCACAAAAACCAAACCAGGTAGATACTATTATTGTCCCATTTTTCAGATAAGGAAATTGAGGTACAAGGAGATGAAATAACTTGCCTAGAGTAACACAGCTACTAACTAAGTGAAAAAGCTAGGATCTGAACCCAGGCAACCTGACTTACAGACACCATTTTTTCAATAATTATACTAGGTTAAGGTATTACCTTATAAACACATGAAGACTGCCTATTTCAAAGACCATGAACATGATAAGATACATGTAAAATCTCTACTAAATATAATATAATCTTCAGAATCTAATGATTGAGATATATAAGTGTTTTCCAATGCCTCTGGGTAAAGACTGTAAGTATCTATTAATTTTGTTCAGGCCCACCAAAATAAAAAGATGTTTAGATGTTAGATTGAGGAGATTTTATTTTTAAGTGTTGCATTAAAATTGTTTTTGGAATGAGCCAAGGAAATAAACATGTAAATGGAGTTAGAAGAAAATTCTTTTTAGGCACTCCTAGTTCAAGCAGATAAATATGAGGATGTGAAATGAGTTAGTCCTTCTATTTCTTAGCTCAGGATATGAAGATTAAAACAGATTTTTATTTGTTGTCTTTTTTTCCTAAATAGCTTAATTGTAAAGTGGGCTTTTATGAAAGGAAACTAATTTGGTTGTTAAAATAACTGAGATTACTATTGGCTTACCACCTAACAAAACTATTTGACCCTAACATATCCACCATATAAAGCACTAAAATCAGTTTATAATGCTTTATTAAAAGAAAATTAAAAGTTTGTGGAGAGATATTTTTAAATAGCAATGATCTGAAAAATATTTTGATTACTAAGCATCTCTGCACTTTTTTATTTATGATACAAATATTTTTACTTACCTTCAGAAGCTCAGAGTGGAAAGAAATCTTTTAGCTTCTAGAAAATAGGCTATGAATGAAGGTCATATGAGTTTCATCATTTGCTCAACTCCATGCAAGAAATAGTTCTCCATAAAATATATACAGATGGCCAACAGACACATGGAAACATGTGCAACATTACTAATCAGAAAAATGCAAATCAAAACCACAACGAATTATCACCTCACACCCATCAACAAGACAAGAAATGAACAATTATTGCCAAGAACAGGAAGACAGCAGAACCCTTGTGCACTGCTGGTAGGATTGCAAATTGGTGCAGCCACTATGGAAAGCAGAATGGAGGTTTTTCAAAAAACTAAAAATAGAACTAACATATGACCCAGAAATTCTACTCTGGGAATTTACTTAAAGAAAACAAAATCACTAATTTGAAAAGATAGATGCATTCCTATGTTCAATGCAGCATTATTTACACAATAGACAAGATATGGAAGCAGCTATATAGGTAAGTGCTCATGAATGGATACAGATGTGGTACATACATAAAATGGAATATTATTCAGCCATAAAAAGGAAGATATATAGCCATTTGTGGCAACATGGGTAGACCTAGAGGGTATTATTCTAAATGAAATGAGTCAGATAAAGATGAATACCATATGGTTTCACTTACATGCGGAATCTAAAAAACAAAGAATCAAACAAAACAGAAACAGACTCATAAACACGGAGAACACACTAGTGGTTGCCATGGGGAATGGGGCTGAGGGGATGGGTGACATAGGTGAGGGGAATAAAGAGGCACAAACTTCTAATTACAAAATAAATTAGTTACAGGATGAAGTACAGCACAGGGAATCTAGTCAATAATATTGTCATATCTTTGCATGTTGACAGATGAGGTGATGAGAGCAGTGGCCAAGACCACCACCTGAATGAGAGCGATTTGCCCATCAAGAATATCCTCAGTAAATTGGTGCCACAATGGAAAACAGTTTAGAGGTTCCTAAAAAAATTCAAAATATAAGAACCATATCATCCAGCAATCCTCCCTCTGGGTATACATCTGAAGGACATGAAATCACTCTCTTGGAGAGATATCTGTACCCCTCTGTTCATTGCACCGTTATTCACAATAGCCAAGACATGGAAAAACATTAAGTGTCCATCAGCAGAAGAATGGATACAAAAAAAACATGATATATAAATATATGGTAAAACAGTATTCAGTCATAAAAAGAAGGAAATCCTACCATTTTTAACAACATGGATATAACATGAAGACATTATATGAAGTAAAACAGAGAAAGACAAATACTGTATGTTCTCACTTAAATGTAGCATCTAAAAAAGCTGAACTCATAGAAACAGAGTGGTGGTTGCCAGGGACCAGAGAAAAGAGGGGATATTGGTTAAAAGGTACAAACTTCCAGTTACAGGATGAACAGAACTCTCATGCACAACATTGTAATTATAGTTAATAATATTCTACTATACACTTGAAAGTTGCTAAGACTATAAATCTTAAATGTTCTCACCACACAAAAAAAATGGTAATTATGTGACATGATGCAAGTGTTAGCTAACACAATGGTGGCAACTATTTTGTAATATATAAATATGAAATCAACACATTGTACACTTTAAACTTACACAATGATATATGTCAATTATATCTCAATAAAGCAGGGGGAGGGAGAGTGTTAAAAAACATTCTTTCACTATAACTTTAAACTACTGAAGAGTGCTCTTTTCCAATCACCAAAGGCACAAGAAAAGACAATGGTCCCAGGTGGCAGTTTCCAATGTGCTACAAATGAAATTCCTTCACTTTTATGAAGTCCCTTCATGGATTGCTGGGTGGAGTGTATGGGATAAAGGTGGCAGAGGATCCATTCTCTTTTTATTTGTTTTACTTATTGTGCTTTCTCTATGAGTTCATTGAAAAAGAAAAAGAAATGGTTCTACAGGTGGTGGAAGTGCCTCAGACTAACTGATATTACCGTTAGGAAATAAACCCATCACAGTGCACGCAAGCAGCTGAAATGTACATAGAGTTATGGCCAGTATTCCAAAAAGCATGCACTTTGAAGTAGAACTGGTTAAAAATTTGGGATATAGAACTGTTGAACTTTCTGAATCATTCATATTCATTTTGACCATTTTTATTCCTGTAATGAAAAGACACAGGATTAAACATCACCTTAAAACCTTCATGATTATCTATTAGTTACATTGAATAAGGAGTCACAACAAGAATAAAAAATTCCAAGAACATCTGTCAAGCTGAATTTCCTAACTCATGTTTCCCTGTGAGGAAACCATATCCTGTAAAATTTCATCATTAACAGTTGTACATGTACACCGTGATGGAATGCTTATTTAACCACTGGCTTACTGCTTTATCTAAGTGGAAGGAAAATCATGGCACAGGCTTAACCAACAAGAAAAGTGTCCTGCTGGAAGGAAGCAGGCATAGTTTCGAAAGGTAATCAAACTAACCAAATAAGAAATGTACCTCATATTTTCTGTCTTTAAAATTGACGATTTAATACTCTTATCAATAAGTAACATTTATATGGCTCTTAAAAGTGTACTAGATGTTTTTACGTACAGTAACCCTATTGGTATTTTTAATACTCAAGTGACAGTAAGGACTGACACTCTAACAACTTTGTAACCTTTCAATATCAAACAGTGAAGACTTTCATTGCTTTAAGAAGTATTTAGCCAACAGCAGGGATATGCTTTTAGAAATCAAGGAAGCCTAGGAGCTTCTGTAGTAACAACAATGTGGAGTTGGACATTATATTACAGTGTGCAAAGAATTAAAATGTCCTTTCATAGGCACTTTCTTGTCATGCACTGATATTCACCAATACGGTAAAATGCCAGGATATATATATATATATATATCATTATTTTCATTTTACAGATATAGAGTCTGGGACTTAGCAAAATTTCAGGATCTGAGCATGATCTTACTGGCTCCAAGATCAGTTCACTAAGCCATTCTACTTCTTGAAATTGGAAATCAGAAGGACACAATTTTGACTAGTGACAAAAATAATGGGAAATATGTTCAGGTGATAACCTGAACATATTATATGATTCAAATGGGATAACTGATTGTTTCTAAATTAATTGAATGCTCCTCCTCCACCAACGGGTAGTGCCAAGCTCCACAAAAGGAGGGAATTATACAAATCTCAAGCACTGAACTCTCGGTAGTGTACTGGGGAAGAGAGCTGTCAGGGTGGGGGGATTAAGCAGTAAGATTAGTCCTATACATAACACTGGAAAAAATGTCTTAGAGAAGAGCAAGTCTTCCCAAAAGCAAAGTTCACCAAATAAAGCTGACAAATGCAATTCAACCATGAACTAATACTTTTTTCAATTTGGATTTATGTCATTGCTTTCGTAGGTAGTGTTAATAGGTTCCAAATGCCAGGGTGGATTCAGGAACACTTTGCAAGTTCCTGATGTAATACATTCCTTTTTGGGTACATCTTTTGTCAAATCCATCTGTCTATGGCAGATATACATAGTTTTACACAACCTTATCTGCAAAGGAACTTCCACAGTCAGACAAAAATGGCTTCAGAAAATCAAGAGTGGAGAGAAGACCCATCAGCTCCTGCTGTTTTGGAGCTATTTCCTCTTCTCACAATGTCTTGCCTGCAGCTCTGTATCCACTGGGCGCCTGGCACGCTTCTCCTCTTGCTTTTCTTAGTATCCTGCCCTTTCATCAGAATGCGATGAGAGGCTGGCAGCTCAGGGGGGACTGAACGACGAGGGTCGCAGAGGCGCCCCAGTGCAAGATGCTGATGCTCCGAGTACACAACCAGCAGAATTTCTCCCGGCCCTAGGCTCCTGGTCCTATACAACTTCTAAATTAAATGAGCCTCCCATTAAAGTTTGGTAAAGCAGGAGTTATTTTTAGTTGACTTATTTCAGTAACAGCCCAAGCAAGTTAATATACAGAATGGAGGCAGGAAAGGTGGGAGGGAATGCTACTGGTACAGCAGGAAAGCTACACTGACCCTACAAGAGAAGCCGGCTTAGCAGTGAGAAGCTAGTTCACAGAAAGCACCCTCCATCACCACCCACAGAAAGCACCCTCTGTCACCACCGCTTCTTCCTCTGCATGGGATCCCAAACACCTGGAGGGATAAGAGCATATTCCTTTCACAGACACATTCCTTTCTTCACTAATACTATCAGTTAGGAAGGCAGAACCAATGAACCAACCATTACTGTTAGTGTCTGTGGCTACAGAGACTCAATAAACGAACTCACTCTTCTATCTCAATAAAGGAAGTCATACTATTTCTTCATAAGGTAAATTTCTAAAAGAATATACTAGAATTGCTTTTCTTTAAAACTGTTTTACATAAATTTGGTTGAAACAGGAAAAGATTCCATTTTGACTATTTCTCATTCCTTTTATGAACGTCTTCCACTGGTGTGACCTAAAAGAGGTCATATTTCAGAAAGGAAAGTATTTTTAACAAAACTTCCATTTCCAGTGTGATCTAAACATAAAGCAAAAACAAAACTAATATATCTCTCCTACTGGCTAAATGATGTCAGTCATTCAAATAGGTGCGACCAAAATTAAACTGCTCCTGAATATATAAATAATATCTTTATAGGAATTGGCAAGTAATTACTATATTTATTAGAAGTTTATATTTGCCACAGGAACCACTGAGTTTAAAAAAACTGTTCAAACAATTTATGCTTGAGGCTTACACATAGCACAAATATATATATTTGTATCTATATGTTGAAAGAGGAAAAATTAGACAAAAAAACTAGGAAACAACCCCAAATTATAAATTACCTAGTTTTGTACTGTATTGAGAGTATAAAAACTGTTTGGAGGTAAGAAAAATCATTTATTTCTAAGTATGAACTTCATAGGCAAAAGCCCTATTTTTTTTTAATGACAGGCTGAGAGAAATCATCAATGATTTCAAAGTGAAAAGGTGAACTGCTTCCCCTAACCAATCTATACTCAGTATTAATTCTATCCTGCAAAGGTAACAGAAGGCTGGTGTTTTCTAGTTCCTCATTTCTATCTGCTCCAGCTTTATCTTAAACCTTGTTAGCAACAGAAGTAAGTCACCTCAGCAATTACAAACCTAAGAGTGGCTCCCCTAGGATGATTCGATCGGCTCCAACTAAAAATTCCAATCCACGTACTTTCTTCTGTTATGGTTGTGTCTGTGTATGTTTAACGTGCTTCTTCTAAGGCTTTTAAAAACAAGCTAGTGATTTCTCATTCAGCTCTCTGCCACAGAAACAGAACCACTCTGAAGCATTTCTATACATATAAAAATGTTCTCGTAAACCATAGGCTATGTCTTAAGTCAGCTTCAGATGACAGCGAAGAAAAATATTGTTGCCATCATTTTACATTTCTCCTTTTTCTGCACTCTAACTGCTGTGTACCTGTGTCCCCAAAATTTGCTTATCACTTGCTGCTGCCTTCCAGTTTTAGACGGTGGGGGTGGGAAAGCGAGAAACTTGCCTGACTCCGGCGCTTTCTCAAACGTTGCTTTGACAACCAGCAGCCTGCTTTAACCTGCTGGTGTCGGACTTTTATCACTTTACAGACCCCATAAAACAAACAGGGCTAGCATATACCCTGAACAGCCTCCTTCAAAATGTAACTTGGCTGCAATTCATGGCAAAAAGCTGGAACTTGGAATGCCAGGTCTTGGAAGCGTTAAGAATTATTGCATTGAAATTGATACAGATAGCACAGCCCCTTGAAAATGAATCATTTATTAATTCACTATTTTCAAACTACAGTTACTCCCTCTCAGGGCATGTAATTAATATACTGAGTTTAAAAAAAAAGTCATGACTACTCACACAGTCTTGAAGGTGCAATGTCAGCTATTTGGGACAGAGACATCCAAGGCCGTGTTAGAACGCAGTTACGACTACATGTGCGTTAAAGCAGGAACCGCAGGCCTCTGGATGACGGTAACTATAGGACTCGGGCTTCTCGTACTTGGGACTATAGTTTATGAAACTGAGCCCCAGATCCAGCCAATCATTTAGCTCCTCATAACAAGTCTAACTGGCTCTGGAAAGCTGAAAGGGCTGCACTGGAATAACAAAGATGAGATATTCCACACAATAATCTGCTTATCTGAAGCCCTTTCCCTCACAAGACCAAGGAAAAATCACAGCTCCGTTGTCTGAGGGCAGGACAGATGACCCAGGGAAACCCACCTACGCCTGCAGCAAGAGCTCCTCTGGCGTGGCAGGGGCAACGGTGCCAGCACTGAGGGACCGAGAGGCCCCGGAGCTGGAGGGCGGCGGCAGCAGCAGGAGCCTGAGGTGATTTCCATCTTTTTCTTTTTGGAGGGGTAATGCTGAGTCCAGATTATATATATGAAGTCACTCAGGCATGTATGTCTGCTTCAATCTTATTTTACCTTCTTTCACTCTAATCTTTTGTAGGATCGTTTATTATTAAGGATGAGCAAAGGGAGGCTTAAGGTACCTGAAACAACCTTGAAACCAAAATGATCCTTTGTGGAGGAAAAGAGGTCATTTTCCAGGACAGATTTAGAGCCGCCCTTTCAGACGGGCAGCCTTCCCACCCACCCACAGAAACCAGCACACCGGGGGAGGAGGCAGGGCCGAGAGAGGCCGTTCATGGGCACAAGTAAATGCTTCCTGTATCGTGAAGGGAGTAACAATGCCCAGACAGCACTGGGAAAACAGGCCGTCACCCAGCTCCTCTGTCCCTTGGCCCCAGGCCACGTATGTACCAGAAAGCACACTGCTGGGATGGGGTGGGGGCAGAGAGGGACGGAAGAGATTGCTGACAGCCCCAGTGGTGCTGGTTTTTCTTGTTTCCTTGCAATATTTTCCTTATTTTCCATTAAATTTTGAAGTGTTAGTTATACAAACTACTTGTTATACTTCTAAATGTGTAGTTATTAAAGGTTCCATGGAAACTGCTTTTAAGTCAAAAGAAGTGACTAAAATAGAAAAGCAGAAAAACAAAAAACAAATAAACCCAACTGACACACACATCACCCCAACACCACACCGTTGGGTACCTGACATACTTTAAACAAATTCTTCCAAATCCTTAGCAGATAGTGTGTTTCATCAACAACTTTTGTTGTAAGTGTAGTACTAGCAACAAAAAACAAACTCTGTGATGAGCTTTTAAATAGCTAAATCAGTCACTGTGCTTTCAAAGGGACTATCGACCTCTACAATATTCAAATCAGGTCAGTTTTTATGTACTCCCAAAGGAAAAAGCTGGAAAAGGAAAACTGCTTTGTTTAGTGATAAAATGTAGACAACAACAGAAGGGACATTTATGCACTTTTTGTTTGCTGTAGATAACTGACTGAATTCAACATGAGATTTGACAAGAAGAAGAAAGACAGCAGGACAGAGAGAACAGAAAAGGAATCCACTGGCAATTCCCCACTGAGGTCTGTACTGTGAATTGTCCAATTTGTGACAAGCCAGAGAAGAGGATTTCTCCTCTGTGTAAATATTTATTTAATTAAACCTTTGTTTATTTGACCACACGGCTGCCTACAGCGACTGTGTGATAACCAAAACTTCTGAGGAAGCCAGGTGGTTGAAATTGTTCCCTTTACTCAAAGATAACATGATTACCTAGTCTGAAATGGAAAGCAAACCCTTAAAGATAATATTGGCATTGAATGTTCAACAGATGGAACTTCTCATTCTCGTCTCATTCTCTTCATAAAATGCCACTGAAACGCCCTTGAATTCCCATGTCCAAGTCTCCATGTCAGTAGAAAGGCCAAGAACACTCTAAACTGAGGCATTTAAGTCATTTCACCTATATTCCTGTCCAGCAATTTCCCGTGAAAAGACTTCACCTCCAACAAATTGGAAGACAACCATCTCTCCACCCAAGACAATGGCCAATAAGCAAGTCTTCCTATTAGAAGCTTTCATGGCTTCTGTACATTCTGTGTCAACATAGCTAAGTTACAGACTGACCCCTGGCTCTCTGACCCTTACAATACTAAAGGTTTGGCTCAGCTTCAAGCTGTTCATCTGTTAGGAGGTAATATTCACCCCAAAACATATTCACAGTGGGATCCTCCTACAATCGTAATATCTGTGAAGGCCTGTGACATGTTACTGCTACCTGGCAATTCTGGGGAGACTTGGGTATTTAGTGCCTGGAGGTGTCACCTAGCAGGGAAAACCTTGCACTGAGAAAAGGGAGTGATGTCTCAGTACGACCCACCAGGAGCTGATTATGCTGTTCACGCTTGCTTTCTTTACCTGATTGAAAACAATGCAAAGGAGGACACTAAAAAGTAAACATACCAACACTGTCATCTCTTGCCTAAAACTGTCAGTGCAATGTGTTAAGAGTCCACTTGTAACTGGCCTCATTCTCAGCTCATCAGGGCTTGTGTTAGCAGGTTCTGGCTAGAAACACTCTCTCCTGTGGACCACCAACTGGTATCAGTTGGCTATGGGATCTGGTGCTATCTAAGAAGTTCACAGTATACAAGGGTCACCCAAATAGCTAAATTCAGTCCTTACTCATTTCCTTGATCTCACCCTCCCAAACAAGAATTAAAATGATCTCGATAAAGGAAAAGCAGCCCAGGAATGCAAACCTTTTTCTGAACCAAGAAGTGTCAACAAATCTTAAGAATCAGAGCAGCTATGGTTGACTGAAAACTGTCCCTGAACCTGGGCCAAGAATGATTTATTTCTAGGCCCATAAGTTAATCTGACTGTGCAGTTTATGTACCCAAAAGGGTCATTCAAGAGAAAACTGTCAGAAATGTTCAGACTCTCCACGTTACTGTGTCAAACCAGTTGAGACTGGCAGGGTATTAATTCCATTCCGGGTGATGAGGGCAAATAGTCCCATTATTTTCACAATGCTAGACTCTACCTGAAGAAACCCTAGAGCTCAGGACCAGTTCACTGGTAGGGAAAGCTGACAGTTGAAATGCTGCGGAGTCAGCATCTTGGGGTGTAAACCAAAGACTAATAGTTACCCTAAAAATGTCAGCAAGAAGACCTGCTTCACCTGAACAAACCAAAAAAAATTTTTTTCATTTAAATACAAAGGCATAAAAGTACTAGAGATGTGAGTCTATAGTCATCATAGGGATGAAGTTTATGTTGTTGGTTCAGGTAACAAAATACTTACCTGGGCACATAGACTCCAACTCAAATTTGCTGTTGGCACATGGAGTGAATGTCTAGTTAGTGGGTCTCATGGGTCTTTTTAAAATTCAATCTCTCTTAAAACATGAATTATGAAAACATGCTCATAATACATGTGAAAAGACTCTAAAATATATTACACTTAAAATCAGCATAAACAACCTTTTGCACTCATGTATATTCAAAACTCTTCTAGGTAATGAGACCTGAACAGAAGGATCCATTTCCCTTTGGCCTTACTCTGTCAGTGCTTCCCAAATGCCATAGGAGAATACATATGTAAAAACTGACAATGACTTACATTAAGTAAGAGAAACATTCTTACTATGAACTAGGGATGGGGGTTGCAATCCTCATCTTTGATGCTAAAACCACCTCTTTGTTGCAAGCAATGTGTGAGTATTAGTACATGGAGGTTGAGAGCATAAACCTGAGCCAGACTGCCTGGTTTCAAATCCCAGCTCTGACCCTTGGGATTGGGCAAGTTACTTAACAGCTCTATGCATCAGTTTTACACATCAATGTGAAATAGTGCCACATAGTCATCACCTCCTGGTGCTCGTGTGAAGATTGGATGGGCAATGGGCACTTAGAACTGAGCCTTTTGCATGGTGAGTATTCATTAAGAAAAAACTGTCACCATCATCACTAAACTAATTGCAATAAATGTGCACAGTATCCAAACTGGAGGTGAGTTACTAAACAGCCAGGTATGCTGAAATGCATCTACTAACATCACATAGCTCATTTCAGGTAATACTTATAAGATTTTGTCTGAAGGTCTCTGGGAAAATAGCCCAAGGTGGAGTGCCAGTCCCCTCATCATGCATGTTCTGCCTGGTTATCACCTGATACTCCTAACCCTGCCCTGCATGGAGTGTGTCAGCCCAGGGCGCTAACCCAGGAAATGACACAGGAAGGGGTCTTTGTAGTAGACACAATTCATTTGATCATTGGTAAGTTCAGGCCAAAGATTCCTGCGTGAAGCCATTAATAATAGAAGCCATTAATCTTGTGTCATGGTACCCTAGCCACAGAAGATGTGCAGAGGGGATGGGGAGTTGCCTCCCATGAGCAGCTGTGTTGGTTCTCCAGCTACAGGATCCAGGTCTGGAATTCACTGTGACTTCTCAGCTTAAACAGGAGAGAACATGAAGCTGATTATCCCCCTTTCTCCCTATGATGGGGGGTGTAACTGAGACATCAGCCTGCTCACTGAGAAGGTGCAGAGAAACAACAATCAGCTGGGTGAGGGAACAGCTGCCCCAGGGAAGGACAATGGCCCTCTATACTCGACCATTCATTCATTACCCTCCTGAGCAATCTTATCCCATATCCCCCTCCACAACTACACAGACTCCTACCAGCCACATCTACCTGCTTATGGTTCTGGGGAGGCCCGTGCTCTCTCACACTGCTGTGCTTCTGCAGATGTGGCCCTCCATCTGCATGCCCTTCCCCAGAACCCACCACAAAGCCTGAGGAAACTTTTCTTCTTCACATTGAAACCCTTCCAACCCACCTCCTGTCCACTGGAAGATGGTTACTCCCCCGTTGGGCAAATTATTGAATCAGTACCACTTACTACATGAAATAGCATTAAAGGACAAATAACATGGCAAAATGGAGGACATTTTCAGTTTAGCAAAAAATGCTTTAAAAATAAAATTGGGTTGATGATATGGGTGAATGTAGTAACCACAATGTTGCTCATCTGAAATCTTCATAAAATTGTATATTAATGATACCTTAATAGAAATAAAACAAAATAAAATAAAACTGGGGACTCTTTCTGCAAGATCCAAAATAAAATCAAATGTTAAGGCTTAACAGACCTGCAGACAAACTCTTTGCTAAAGTTAAAGCACCTCTGGTCTTTCTCAACAAGTCGATAAAGAAATGCAAGGAAGCCCACCGTGATTGCTAGAAATGACTGCATATGTGAAAGCTTCGTGTGGGTCCTGGCAGGGAGTATAATGTGCTAAGCTAAGTCTCACTTATTCTAATGACCCTGATCCTGGCAGAGGAATGCCAAGGGACGGGGCTCTCAGATTTCAGAGGTGGGTGATTATCTCCCCCTTCACCCTACACTCATTCAGCGACAGAGCTGGACATGAAGTCCCTCTCCCAGGCCCACTGTGTCACTGAGACCTTGCCCAGCAGCACTGCTACAGTGCAGGCCTATGACTGAGGGGCAGTCACTCAGAGCTGGTCATTCACCAAAGAGAAGAACGCTGGGAAGGGCTGGAGACTTTTAGAAAATGGTGTGCTGGAGGGTGACCCTCAGAATTGTGACACAGGTCGAGTTTGCCTTTAGCCCCTCACCCACTTCACCTCTGCCCACTCACCCCCAAAAATATGGTTTTCCTGATTTTCCCAACTTCCTCCACCGAAGTGGCCAGCCCTCCCCTCCCATCATATGAATCCTTTTGTGCGCCAGCCACAGAGCAGCCAGATTAAGCCAGGCTGTGCCAATATGATTAAATGCTTCTGTTATCTTCTCGGCGGCCTTTCATTTTTATAGGGGCTTTCTAGAAATAAAGCTGAGAACCAAAGAACTAATCACATTGAACATTTCAGGCCCGTTGGAGTACAACACCAGACATGCAAAAGTCAGGCAGGGCTCTTTGAGCTCTGGGAAGCACACAGCATATCAGTCACCTTCTCCTCTCAGGAGTGCTCCAGCACCACAGGCACAGCCCTGGGCTAAGGAGAGTGCTGAGTTTTCATTCCTCCATGCAAGGCCACCATATATAGTTTGGCAGGGCACAACCTGTACACCCGCTCACAGCAGTCCTGACCCTACAGTCCCCGAGTCTCCACTCTCTAGACCCAGAGCACAGGCCACCGTCAATCAAGGAAGGGTTTCTTACTTGTTGAAACCCCTCTACAGTAAAGGTAATACTCAATGTCACAAAAGCAGTTTGGCTATGGAGACTGCTCTGTAATCACCATCTGTAAGAGGCATATATGGTCTCAGTCTCACAGGGTCTCCATGTCCACAGTCCATATGACTTTCTCTTTGTTTTGCCATTAAGAATTTAAGCACAGAAATCAGAAGTGTGGAAGGAGAGCAGATTGCACTTGTCTCATGTACACTGCAAAATAAGGCAGTGGCTCTGGAACTTCATGTGCATTAGCATAACTGAAGGTGCTTGTTAAAACAGTAGATCCCTAACTCCCACCACAGGATTGTCATCTCATAGGTCTATAATGGTACCTAGGAATCTCTATTTTTCACTGGCACCCTGATGCTTGTGAAGCTAGTCATCGATGCATTACTCATTGAGAAGCATGCAGATAGTGCATGCAAACTACTTAACACAAAGCGTGGCCCATTACAAGTGCTCTATACTTAACAACCTATAATTAGTAGGAATCAAAATTGATCCCAACTTCATATATCCTACTTAGACTTGACTCTCTGCTAAGTGCAAGTTGCATGTGGGCATGGCAGTATGGTAGCAAGCCAGGAGCTGGTTTCATGAGAGGAAAGAGAAATGAGTACAGGGATACAAGGCAGAGACAGCCTAATTTGCGTTCTTCTAATGATCTGTTAGCCACTGATAACTCTTGAGCCCCAATTACCACTCCCATTTCACAGTAGTATCAGCTCTGAAAAAAAAAATTATGCAGTACTCTTTGAAACAACTAGGAACCAGAAGTCCCCAAGGTAAAAACACTCAAAATATTAGCATTTTCATTTTTCTGCCTCAGATACAGAAAGTAATACAAGGTTATTTGTTTTGTAGGACAAAGACGGCCCCAAGTAAATAGGAAGTTTTTAAATGGTTGAGTCCACCAACTTCAGCACAATAAAGAAGTAAATGCCAAACCTGACTGGCTGCCGCACCTGAGCCATGGCCAGCCTCCCCTGAGGACGATGACAGGCACCCTCCACGTGGATGGAGCCAGCCGTGCCTACGGACCACTTGGATTCGCTCTTCATAATAAACAGGATGGCCCTTGGGAGATCTTCTGTTCAGTTTGCATGCTCCTGAGCGTAGGACAAAGCTCTGTTGTTTAAGAGCATAAATAACAAAAGCTTTGTTCTTCCAAACCAGGAGGGAAACTGTAGATCTACATGGTTGGTCTTAAACTATATAAGGATGACAAGAATGAAATATTATTACAGGCTACCACCAGCATCCGTCATTCAATCTCCTCTCCTGGCTTCAGAAAACAATGACTCAATATGGCCTTTTTCTGACAGACTGCAGCCTTAGGAAAATACTGTTCCACATATTTGGAACTAGGGCTCTTCCTACATTTAAATCAATGGAAGCTATTCAAAGCTCAGTTAGCTCTCTCTCTCTGAATCGTGAGCATAGGAACACAGCTGTTAGTACTCACATAATGAAAGTAAAATAGAAACCAGCAATGGAAAAAAAAATCAAAGCACCATCCCAGGTGCCTGACATGTGTTTTATGGCTTGATTCCCTCAGTAACCTCTAAAAGGTTGATATTATTATCTCAATTTTTACCAAGAATAAGAGAGATTAAGTAAATTTCCCTAAGGACATGGAGTTGATTAAGCGGCAGAGCTGGAAATTACATTAGAAAGTAAAAGTAGTCTCAAATCCTACCTGTTAAGAGTTGAATGAAAAACCTCCCATATTTTTGTTAATTTTATGTAAATGTGATCATTTTGTTTCATAACCTGCTTTACATCCCTAAATAACTGTCCATGTCATATATAAAACCTCTGTACCATTATTTGTATTGACTACACAGGATTTCCCGAAAGGCACTTGCCGTAATTGACTGTCTGTCCCCTATTGATGAACATTGAAGTTATTTTCAGTTTTCCCTCTGAATATGTTCCTGCATACATATTTTTACATTCAGGTAGTTATCTCCTTAGGGTATGTCCTGGACTGAAAATTACTGGGAAAAGAGACAATATGTTTTACATTTCAGTGTGCATGCCCTCCAAGAGGTTGTATCAGGTAGCTACATGAGTGTGCTCATTTCTTCACATTCACAGGCATATGGGGCTTAAACATTTACATTTCTGCCAAAATGATAGGGGGAAATGATAGCAGTTATTTTTATTTGCATTTCTTTCATTAGTAAGGAAATTAAACATTTGTTCCTGTGTTGGTCATTTGCAATTCTCCCAGAAATTAATTATCTCAATCCTTTGCTACTTTTGTATTAGAATCTGATGCCAAAATTCATTGCAAATGCCTTCTCCGGCCTCCTGCTGCTTTCTCATTGTCTGTGCTGGTATATCGGAGTCTCTGATCTGGAGCCAAGAAAACTTTGGCAACATATTGCCAGGGTGATTAGTCAAGTTCCATAAAACATGCTCAAAGAAGAAAAACTGATTAAGTCCAAAGAGAAAGCCATAAACTTTTCCTTGGTTGTAGGCTTCGGAAGTAGGTCCTCCCCTGACTTTATCAGCAGTTGTTTATCTTATAAGAAACAATGATCCATTCAGACTTAATCTTGATCTTTTGCAGAGACATTTGGATAACAAGAGAGGGGCCAAGAACAATTTGGAGGCACATCCCCAGAACCAGGGCCTGCAAGGGAACACACACACACACACACACACACACACACACACACACACACACACACACACTTCCATGCCACAGGCGGACAGACCACAAACTCAAAAATTGTTTGCACTGAGACCCAGATTGGAGATACCCTCACCCTGAGGAAACTGAGGCCCACACACATAAAGTGAGCCACAAGTATAACATAGCCCAAGTTGAGGCTTCAGAACTTAAGCCGCCAGCTATGCCTCTCAAAGTGCCAGGATGACCCTGACGGGCACTGTAAGCAGAGCACCTCACCCAGGCCTGAGTGCTGTGCACAGGGGCCTGGACACATACTTGGCCAGCCTCTTAGCCGCTAGGTCTGTGCAGGGTTCTGACTAGCTGTGGCTGGAGGGGCTACATGGATGATGCTAGGCTTCCCCCTTGTTCCTCTACTCCAGAAAGAATGTGACAAAGCCACAGAGCAAAACAGGGCTAATATCCAGCTTTTTTTCTTACAAATATCACTTGCATAATTAGCTTAATTTGCTCAATCCTATCTGTTCAGATTCAGCAAAATCCAGGCTCAGCACCAAGGAAAACCAAGCCTGGACATGCAGTGGTCCTGTTCCCCAGGTTAGCTTCTGCCTTAGCCCAGCAGAGACTCAAACGCGACCAAAATGCCCGACGAGAGAACAAGACAATGGCCACCCTCTCTCACCTCACCACAGTCAGCAGCCCCACATGCATCCCACTGAGGTGGCCAAAGGCCAGCCAGCCAGCGGCCTCAGCTCTATCCCTGTAATGCTCGGAGCAAAACAGGACTAATATCCAGCTCAAACCAAACCTGGATGAGGGCCGCCCCACTGCATGTAGAACCTTGGCAAGACCAAGAAAGGCAGCTTCCTCGTCTTTTCACAATTTGAAAGCATTTTTCTTAACCCAGTAGACCTCCTGTGGCCTAACAGCATAAAGAGTTCACAGGGGGAGTTAAAGAGCAACTGGATAAGCTTGTTAGGGAAAATGGCCCAGGATGCAAAAGTGATGGTTGGTTTGTGTGGGGAGACATGCATGCATCAGGTCATTTAGTCCTCACAACTTCCCAGGGTGGGTGTTTGGTCTGCAGTTAATATACCAGGAAACTAAGGAGCAGCTCATTTCTGGGCTCGGCTGCTTCCTGCATAGATTTCATGGACTTTGTGACTCAAGGGGCTCTTTGAGAAGACAGGGCACAGAAGGAAGGCGTCTGTCTCAGTGTTAACCAGCTGGCTCCCCTCGTCTTCCTCCCCAGAAAACACGTTACCTCACGGTGGGGGCTCTCTTTGGAAATAGGATGTTTCCCGCAAGAGAAAATTCTTTCCAAAACTTAGTGCTTATTTTAGGAAAGCTGTGTGTGGAACCCAGTCGCCTTCATGCAGGAAGTCTGACGCCCCGCATCAAGGATAGACTCTCCAAGTAAATTTCAACAACCCTATTGGTCATTAAAGACTCAAAAAATAAATAAAGAACAAGACAGGGGACGTTACGTTGGTCCAGAACATTTGTGAGCACATGCATTTTCAGCAGAGATTTGCTAATTCCTATAGTATAAATTTCCTTTGGAGTTTTCCTATCAACTATCAGGTTCCAGGGATCTTTATTTGTCGGCTCTGAAGGATAGACTACAAGCAATCAGTTTTCATTTTCTGAAACATTTATTCAATCTAAATGAGCATATTTGCTTCTTTTTTCTCCAAAAGAATGCAAAGAAATATTACACCAAGAAACTAATGATTCCAAGAATGGAAGCCATACCGTTTGAAAATAGTTAAAATGTACTTATAATACACCTCACACAATACTACATTAGGGAAAATACCTAATTCCATGAAGTTTCCAAAATGATACCTGACTCAGTACTAACCATCTATAAGGAACTCAATAAATATGTTAACTAATTAATGTCTATCAGGATAATAATGGTAATATGCATTTACAAGGAATTTTGCTATATTCAACACTTTCACAAATTCTACTTTCACAGAAGACTGAGAAGAGGCTTTGTGAACATACACATGGAGGTTTATATCCTGGCTTTGCCGTTTGTTAGCTGTGTGACCTTGGCCAGATTACTGCAAGGATCTGAGCCCAGCTTTCTCAACCATAAAACATGAATGATAGTGATTCCTTCTTTGCAGAGTTGACTGATAGACTTAAAGATACCATATGCCAAAGGCACAGCATTGTACCCAACACTTGGCAGGCCTTTCAAACTGGAAATAGTTGTTATTACTATTATTATAAAGAAGAACTGATATAATAAACTTTCTTACAGTTGAGGCTGAAAAGAGATTAAAGGAACTGGCCATGAACTACAGCATTAGCTAAGAGCCAGTGCTAGGACCAGAACCCAGGTCTTCAGCCTGCAGAGGAAAGAGGTTTCTGCTCTGTTTCAAAACGAATGTGAAAAGTAAAATTATTGCCACAACACAGGTGTTGATCTCCACATCTTGCAAACAGCTGCAATTAAAATAAAACTCTGTCTCCATGCTAGTATTCTCAACAGAAAGCAAATTTAATTCAAGAGAATCTCTCCTCTCATTTTGATACAGGCAAAAGTTACTAGGGATTTGATATGTTTTATCTTCACAATCACTTGTATCTTTTTTCTGAACCTGTCTTCAAAAATTTACTAATCCTGACATTTTGGTATGGGTCACCTGCCCACCAAATTAAGAGAATGTAACGTCCGAACAAAACAGACCCCAAACAAAGAGAAGCTTGCCGCCTCAGGAGTGCTGTGGCAGGTCACCTTGTTTAAGCATCACCTTCTTTAAAATATGCAGCTCATCCCTCTACAGCAGTAATTAAGGTCACTGTAGGACCTTTTAAGACCTCTGACATGTGACAGGCAGAACTTTATAACCTGTACTGTTTTATTTCTAGACAGAAAAGCAGCTCAGTCCTAGAACATGGTTGGGATGTGTTCTTCTTTTTAGACCTTCTCTATAATACATCTCTACACTCAGCATTATTGACTAATTAGAGACCTGCCTCTGGAAGTTAGGAAATTTTCAGACACTTACAGCAAGAACAAACAGTGACAGAACTCTCTGCAGCAACCCTGACTAAGTTTTTGTGGAATTGCTGAAATAAGCTACCAAACTTGAGTATCATTCACACTTCCGTATCTTTTTGATGATGAAGACAGGACCCCTGGAGTACAGACGGATAGACTAATATCAATATAAACCCTCTTGAAGGAAAATGGAGAGAAAGAGGCTTGAGGACACTTCCTCCCCCATCACCTGGTAGAAAACAAGTAAAAACATGCCATGATCTATAAACAGCATATACTCTGCCTGCTAAAAAAAAACACCCCCATTGTAAATATCAGACATGGCCCAGTGTGTAACCTAGCCAACAGTTATTTCAAGTTCTTAGTAAATTCTCCTTCTATTTCTTTACTTCTGACCTTCTTGCTTTTCTTTTGTTCTTTCACTTTTTTCTCTTGGCATTTCTTTGGTATTCTTTGCATTTATTTCTATTTTTTTCCTTTATCCCACTGTTTGTTACTATATGAAAGTGCTGTTGGCAGAATCAATTCCCAAAGAAATGTAAAGTCGTTGTATCGTTATAACTCTTCTCTTCATGATCTATGTCAAGATATTATTAAATGTCTTCTGCGTTCCCACTATTGTATCTACAACTTGTTCTTCCTCCAGCTTTTATCTTATCTGGTCTTCTACAGATTTTTCAGAATATGGCATGTAAATATTAATAGTAAAGTCAAAGTTGAATATCTATTAAGTTTTAACTCTGAAAGTATCCAGTGAGTTAGGCAATATTCATTAAGCACTACCTACAGACACAATTATTGTACTAAAACTATAGAGGAAATTCCGAAGATTTTAAAGACATGTTTTTTTATCTTAGTAAGCTTAGAGCCTAGTCAGAGTGAGAGGCCACACAATGAGCAACTGAAGACAACAACTCTAACAGGTGCAGATAAACTGTGTCCAAACAGAAGACTAAGTTTGAGTTGGCCAGGTAGAGATGACCATGTAAGGTTTTTGAAAGGTGAATTTCAAAAGGGAAAAGAAAGAAAAATCTAGGAGAATAAGGAATAATTCTATCTGACCCACCAATGTTATTAAATCATTTTCTATAGCCTCTGCAGTCTCCTTGGGACTCTTGTTTTCTGATGCCTTTCCTATTTCTCTCCTGAGTGTATTATCAAAAGCTGCTTTGATAAGAAAGCTCTAATGTCTTCCTTTATACAGCTTTGGTCTTTGGTTGTATTTCCATGATCTTGCGTACTGGGTGTGTATAACTGCAGCCTGTTCTCTAGTTCCCTCAAGGTTTGCAGGTCTCTTTAGGTATATATTTTTAGAATCACGTGGGCAAGACAACATATTTTAAAAAGTAACTCTGGCAAATGCTTGACATATGTGGTGGAGCACAGCAGCCTTGAGACTTTATTCCAGCCCTCAACAAATGCTCTCTATTGTCCCTCAGTCAGCTTTGTGCTCTCTGCAAAAAAGATCAGGTTACAAAACAGCCTCCTCCACTCTGCAATGGGGATGCCAAAGCAAAATTATCTAAAGACAGACTGAAACTGTTAGACAGTTGATCAGCTTCCATAAGCTCCAAGCCTGGGATGTAACTGTTTCCACCATCTTTTCCAATAGGCTGTACCTTCTTTTTCAAAAGTATTTGACGTTAAAGTTGATGTGGTAACTTGTACATGAAAATTTAAACTCATCATGGTAAGAAAGAGGGGCAAGCTTTGAAACAACAAGCCAGGCCCCCAGCAGCACAAAAGTTTCAAACTGTGTTCTTACTACCAGATAAGGTGTCAAACATGAGCTGCAAACAGGAGGGGTCCCCTAAACTGGCCCTCCCCACACAAAAGCATAAAATGCATCACCTATCATTGTAGAAAATACACCTTTTGCTCCAAAACAAAGGATGCAGTGTCACATTTCAACATCTAAATGGAATTATTATAAATCTTATATTTGCACAAAGGTGTGCTGGATTGATCACTCCTAAAAGATAATATTTCTCTTGAAAGGGCATTTGATAGCTGGAAGGACAACGAGGGCTGAAGAGGCATAAGCTGGCACAGAAAGGGGAGACTGAAGCAACAGGACAAAAGATGAAATTTTCACAATATTTCCAAAGGCCAATCACAGCAAAGGCCACTTACGGCACTAGCAGTGTTCACCAGTCTCCAGGCACAGCAGGGCTCTTCTGCTGCTGTTCTGGCACATTGAGGAATCTTGTAGAATTTGCATGCTTGTTTCCAATCAAGTAAATTTAATAAAATCCAGTTTTCACCATGTGGCTTTGGATTTTGAGAAAGTAATATGAAGATAAAATATTTGTTTCACCAGCTCTCCTTTTTTCTACCCAGTACTATCATTTGAATGGAGAGTGAAGAGCTCTCCATCCCAGGAAGCATATCAAGGTACATTCTCTCCACCAGGAGACAATGAGCTGAGCACTCTTGTAACACAGCCATGGTGGGTATTTGCGGTCACATCAGCCTGGTTCTTTCATCAGAGGTTTGATTTATCAGGCAAATTTTCAAGGCTCACTGCTCAGGAATCTAGCCTGGAGACAGCTTCAAAGTTGGATTTATGAAAATAAAAAAATTGCTATACTTCAATTACAAATATCTAATCTGAATTCCAATTTACACATAAAAATGTTCATTCTATAAATCCTAGCCTTGATTTTTGACTCAGTTCAAGAGTCTCCTGATTTAGCCTTAGCTCTTTCCTTGAGGTGTCATTTTAATTCAGTCATGCATTCACCCACATGTAAATTGAGTTCCGCCATCTTATCTAATGCATGCATCTCTTTACTAGTTGGTGGGTTTGGGGAGAGATGAAAAGTCAGCCTGTCTGGCTTGGAACCAGCCTGGCAGTGGCTAGAGAGCCCACAGAACTAACCCAATTTGCACCATCTTCATCAGAGCTTTTCAAGTACAGACATGAGACAAGGACCATGAGCTAGACAGAGTAGGGTGAGAGCCTCCTGAGAAGAAAAAATATAATCCATTGTGGGACTTGCTCTGGCCTGCTGGAGGGCCCAGCTTATTTCTTTTACTTTACCCAAGTGCTGCTTTTCCTCCTCCAGCTGCAATCAAGTGATTTGCAAGCTGGGCAATTGATTTAGCAAGCAAACCCAGTCAAAAAAACATAATAAAAACACAAAGGATTCCATCTTGAAGATAAGATTGCATTTTAAAACTCAATTAGTTAAAATGTAAGTTTAACACACTCTTTAATAGACAGATAGTAACTCAGCCCACTTTGGGAGCAAAGCAGGCAGTCTCGATTGATATGCTCCCAGACCAGGAAGCTGCTATCCTGGGAGCAAATCAGAGCAGTAAACTTCTTGTAAATAATCCGGAAGACTGATAAGAAACTTAATGTCTCTTTAAAAATAAACATTTTGGGACTTTTTAGCAGGTCTGCATCCCTAGCCCTTTTGTTTCTCAACTGCCTATAAATCCCCTAGGCAACACCACCTTGGAGCTCTCTTGTCCCCTCCTGGCGGTGAGCCGGGAGCTCTGTCCTCTCACTTTATCTGTAAATAGAAGCCTCTGCCTTGCTCTCCTACCTTGAGTGTTTGAGAAGTTCATTCTTCGGCTCCATGTACAAGAACCCCAGCATCAGACAGACCCAGCCTGCTGGACACAGAATGGGTTAGGACAGTCTGAGGCCCAGCTGTCAAGCTCTGAAAGGTTGCTAAGTGGAGGCCCGCCAGCAGGTGGTCAGCATTACAGGAGTGCCCACTTCTGTGGAGCAGACAGGAAATGACACCATTCCTGACCTGGAAGAACAGAACACATATTGACACGCCCATGCACATACTCTCACACACATGAGCACACACACTCATGCATACCTGTGTTCACACACATACACACTTGCTCCTAATACAGTGGGGAAATACCTCTGAAATCCCAAAAAGAATAAAAATTTTAAAAATAACATGGAAGTACTAGCAAGGCTCTGAGGTTTGGAATGCTGCTTCTACCTTCCAAGATAAAAAATCAGGGCAAAGAGCTAGGGTGAAGGAGGTAATGGGGTGAATTCTGAAAAGGAGCAGCACAAATCACACACCGGAGAGAAGGGGACACAAGGCCAACACTGCCAAAGAAAAGCAGGCAGAATTTAATTTTTAAAAAAAAATCAGTGAAAGAACAATAAAGTGGAAGCAAAAGGCAAGAATTGGGGAGGGGGCTAAGGACAAAAGTTTACACTGAAATGACCCTATGGAAAGAAAAGAGGCCTGTAATTGAACAAATGTGAAATAGCTGAGTTTCCATGTTAACTTTCAGCCAAAACAAGAGATGACACATTTTGGAACATAGAAACTAAGAGAAAATGATAGGACTTCCTTTAGGTAAATTATAGCTCAAGTGGGACAAAATGTTATTTAACATGTTTTCAGATTATAAAAACATATAATCATTTTGAGAATCTGAAAAATACCAAGAAAAGAAAAATAAATACCTATAGTTCCATTACCAAGAGATAACCTGTTAACATATTCATCTGGTCATATAGTTTTTTTCTCATGGTGTCTTGTCAGCAGTTCATTATATTAAATCATCTTTTAAAACCACTTCAAGCCGTTTATCTTCCTTTTATGTTCTGAACAGTAATACTGTCATTCATAATTTTTTCTCCAAGTTTCTTTCTGATTTCTTCCTTAGAATAGATTCTTGAAGGGAAAATTTGGTTCATGGTTCAAAAGGCATCTAAATCTTTTTAGAAATTTTGTACCAATTTGTACTGCCACTGGCAATATAGGCAGGTTTGTTTCACCACACTCTAGGGAACAATGAGCATGTTCTTTAAAAGAAAAAAAAATACTCTACAAATTGATAGGGGTACAAAATACAATACCAAGAACACTCTTAACCCTAATTCAGTTTATAATTTATGTTTTAGAGTCAGCTTCTGAAAAATGCACTGAAAGTCTTATACTTTTTAGAATCATGAACTCCTTTGAGAATCCAATGAAATCTATGAAACTCTTTCTGTAAAAATACTCAAATACAGCAAAATAGGCCTCTGGAACTCATCCTAGAACAACCTCAGACTGACTTCTAAACATCAGACCTAAGTGGAATTTCCAGAACATGAGCTCATTTATAAGCCTAGACCCTCAAAATCAGTTTAAGCACATAGCACATCCACGGTTTAGTGGTAAAAGACTCAACAAGCCATGGGACCTGATTTCTGATTCCAGCTCTACATCTAAACACTCCAGGCCTCCAGGATCCCTTCCATCCGTAACTTCCTGGAGTTCCAAGATAATGTGAGCCCTCACTGGCATGTTGGAGTTAACCTGCTCTGTGGTTGGCCCACAGGTATTTTCTGTATCTAGGAACATCAGTTCCCTGATGTTCAGGAATAGGAAGGACTTTCTCTGACTCTGGTATCTGCTCCAGGAATACAAATTAATGTCAACATTGAATTACATATTCACCAATAAATATCTGCTAAAATAAACCAACCTAAACAAAAGGAGAATGTCTTCCAAAATTAAATAACAGTATTTCCTTTCAGTCTGAGTTGACTATAATGCTACAAAATATCTAAACATGAATATTCATTTGTCATCTTTTTTGTCATTCATAGTAGTTATGTTTTATTAAGTCAATGAAAACACCTATTTAGTAAATACTGTATCACTGCTGTTAGGAGACATACAGAGTTAGGTTCCTGCAAACCTCTGGTCACATTTTCATCAATCAATACAAAACCTTGCTTTATGTGTGTTTGTTTAAAAACACCCTTTTTTATATATTGTTGACTCATTAATATTGAACACCTGACCAATAGCACTATAACTCAGGCCTGAATGAAGTTTATCTAATATATGTATTTTCTCTGTAAAGCACATTACAGTCTTCTTGTGTTTACAACACTACAAAGCACTTCAGAACTACACTTGGGGGCTGTTTTACACAGCAAAATCACCAGCAAAAAGTGAAAAAATACAAAAGATGTAACAGTAAATACACCAAGAAAAGGACACAAGGACACCTGTTTACAGTATGAAAACTGAAACAAGGAGGCAGAACATCATCTTATTAGAGATTCAATAAATATTTATTGTATTAATCAGATTTCTCCAGAGAAACAGAACCAGTAACTAATGAGAGAGACAGAAAGAGGGAGAAGGGGAGAGAAGGGGAGAGAGGGAAGGAGGGAGAGAAAGAGGGAGAGAGAGTTCTGCTATTTGCAAGCTGGAGACCCAGGAAAGCTGGTGATACAGTTTTGAGACTAGCAGACCAAAACTGTAAGTCCTAGTCAAGGACAGAAGACAGATGTTTCAGTCAGGAAGCAGGCAGAGAGAGTCAATTCACCCTTCCTCCACCTTTTTGTTCTATTCAGACCCTCAACAGACTGGATGATTCCCACCCTCTTTGGGAGGTGGGAGTGGAGGGGATTGGCTTTCCAATGTAATCTTATCCAGAAACACCCTCACAGAACACATACAGAAATAATGTTTAGCCAAATATCTGGTCACTCTAAAGCTGACACATAAAATTAACCATTGCACTTGTTAAATTAAGAAAACTGAATTTGTTGTAAATGATTTATACAATAAGGGGATAACATCCAATATATATAAAGAACTCATACATCTCAATATGAAAAAAACAACCCAATTAAAAATGAGCAGAGGACCTGAACAAACACTTCTTCAAAGAAGAAATTCAGATGACCAATGGCACCTGAAAAGACGCACCACATTGCTAATCATCAGGAAATGCAAATCAAAATGAGATATCATCTCACACCTGTTAGAATGGCCACTATCCAAAAGACAAGAAGTAAGAAGTGTTGGCAAGGATGTGGAGAAATGGGAAACCTCTTATACTGTTGGTAGGAATGTCAGTTCATATAGCCACTGTGGAAGGCAGTATGGAGGTTCCTCAAAACACTAAAAATAGAAATACCATTCAACACAGTAACTCCACTCTAGGAATTTACCTGAAGAAAACAAAATCCCTGATTCAAAAAGATAAGTGCACTCCTATGTTTATCATCACATTATTTACAACAGCCAAGATATGGAAGCAATCTAAGTGTCCATCAATAGATGAATGGATAAAGAAGATGTGGTACATATACACAATGGATATTATTCAACCATAAAAGAAAGAAATCCTGCCATTTGCAACATGGATGGACCTAGAGGATATTATGCTCAGTGAAATAAACCAGGCAGAGAGAGACAAATATCGTATGATTTCACCTATTTGTGGAGTATAAAAACAAAGCAAAACAGAAGGAAAAAAAAAACAACATCAGACTCATAGACATTGAGAAGTGACTAGTGGTTACCATGGGGGAGGGGGAGGAGAATAAAGCAGCACAAAAATTCTCAGTCATAACGTAAGTTGGTGACAGGGATAGAGATACAGCACTGAGAATATCCTTGATGATTCTGTAATATCTTTCTGTGTTGACAGACAGTAACTGCACTAGATGGGGTGAGCACTTAATAATATGGTAACTTTTAAACCATTGTGTTATATGTCTGAAACCAATATAAGATTGTATGTCAATGATACTTCAATAAAAAAATTTTTTAATATTTTATTTCTGTCATTGGTTGACATGTTCACCATATAGCTTCATATACTCCAAAAAATAAAGTGGTAAGTTATTTTAAAGTATTTATTCCATAAGAAACCATTCTCTTATGAGACATCCTCTGCCAATACAATATATTGTTCCATCAGCAAACTTAGCAGACAATACTATAATACAGAAATTAAAGAAAGTAATAATAATAATGGCTGACATATATAGCATGATACTGATTCATTTTCTATTTCATTTACTCTTAAAACAGCATTGTAAGGAGAAATTACAGACCCCATTTTACAGATAATAAAACTAAGACTTGGGGATTCAAGATGGCAGCATGAGAGGTGAGATGGAGAATTCCTCCCCAAACCACAAATAGTTTGAAAATGTAGTTAAATGATACAACTAGCCCTAAAATAGCAACTAGAAAGAAAGCTGAATCAGACTGCATAAAGACCTCAAGAACAGAGCAGACTTCATGAAACAAGGTAACATACGAAAGCCTTAATCAGGCAGGACCCAAGCCCTTCCCCGACCCCAGCTCACTGGTGGGAGGAAGAGAAATGGAGTGGGGAGGGGGTGGAAGCCTGGGACTGCTGAACACCCAGCCCTGGAGGTCTGCTTTGGGAGCAGAAAGCTACACTGTGGTGCTCTGGATGTTGAGGAGCTCAGACAGGCAGAGTGCTTGAGAGACAGAATCCAGCCTTTTGTGGAGGAGGGGATCCACACCCGGCCGCTCTGGGACAAGGGAAAGACAGGCGGTCTGAGAGGCTTCCTAGCAGCGAGAGGGCTGCTGAAGGAGCGGGGTTTGCATGCAGCTTGCTGCATGGGGGAGGGGAGAGCTGGACAAGGTTGTCTGGGTGCCTCTGCCCAGCTGGTTGAGAAATTCAGATGCCCCATCCGCTGGCTGCCTACTCAGCTCTGAAGCCCCCCATGGTGACACACAGCCTGTGGCGCCTTCCTCCTAGCCTGCCAAGACCGGTTCACAAACCTGCAGTCACTGTGCTGGCATCAGGCCAGTCAGAGGGAAACACTCCTACAACAGCTAGAGACGCTGAGAACAGAGGCTTATACCTGTGTGCTTGGCCCACTAGCTCTGACACCAGAGACAGGCACCGAAGATGGGAATCAGGAAACAGATCTTTCCTCCCCCCCATGCACCAGCTCTGCTTCCCTATGATCCCTAACCTCACTCTAGGGGCTGAGCATCTCCAGAGACTGGAGCTTCTGGGCCTAGTGGGCACCACACAGAAATATGAAATGTCAAAAGAACATGGTTCAGACAAAAATCTCACAAACCCCAGAAAAAGGGTCAAATGAAACTGAACTCGCCAATCTGCCTGAAAGAGAGTTCAAAATAAAAATCATAAACATGCTTATGGAGGTACAGAAAAATGTTCAAGAACTCAGGAACAAATTTAAGTCAGAGATTCAATCATTAAGAAATTCCATATCTGAAATGAAAAATACAATGGAGGGATTTAAAAGCAGACTAGATGTAGTAGAAGAGATGGTAAATGGAATAGAAATTAGAGAAGAAGAATACAAAGAAGCTGAGGCACAGAGAGAAAAAGAATCTCTAAGAATGAAAGAATATTGAGAGAACTATAGGGGTACCAGAAGAAGAAGAGAGAGTAAAAGGAATAGAAAGTGTCACTGAGAAGGTAATTGCTGAAAACTTTCCCAATCTGGGGAAGGAGATAGTATCTCAAGCCATGGAGGTGCACAGATCTCCCAACACAAGGGACCCAAGGAAGACAACATCAAGACATATAATAATCAAAATGGCAAAGGTCAAGGAAAAAGACAGACTTTTAAAAGCAGCTAGAAAGAGAAAAAAGATCACATACAAGGAAAACCCATCAGGCTATCATCAGAATTCTCAGCAGAAACCTTACAGGCCAGAAGGGAGTGGCATGATGTACTTAATGCCATGAAGGAGAAGGGCCTTGAACCAAGAATACTATACCCGGCAAAGTTATCATTTAAATTTGAAGGAGGGATTAAACAATTTTCAGATAGGAAAAAGTTGAGAGAATTTACCAACCACAAACCACCTCTACAGTGCATTTTGGAGAGACTCCTATAGATGGAAGTATTCCTAAGGCTAAATAGATGTCACCCAAGGGATAGACAAAGAGTACAGAATATGACTTATAACCCACAAAGAATGGAGGAGGAAGAAAAAGGAGGAAAAAAAAAGAACCTTTAGGTTGTGTTTGTAATAGCACACAAAATGAATTAAATTAGACTGTTAGATAGTAAGGGAATTACCCTTGAATGTTTGGTAACCACGAATCTAAAGCCTGCAATGGCAATAAGTACATACCTATCAATAATCACGCTAAATGTAAATGGTCTGAATGCACCAATCAAAAGACATAGAGTCAGTGAATGGATTAAAAAACAAGACCCGTCTATATGCTGCCTACAAGAGACTCACTTCAAACGCAGATATACACAGACTGAAAGTAAAGGGATGGAAAAAGAAATTTCATTAAACTAACAGGGAGAAAAAAGAAGGAGTTGTAATACTTGTCTAAGACAAAATAGACTTCAAAACAAAGAAAGTAACAAGAGACAAAGAAGGACATAATGATATCCTTATGAAACATAAGGATATGAAAACATATCATTATTACATAATGATAAAGGGGTCAGTCCAACAAGAGGATATGACTATTATAAATATCTATGCACCCAACACTGGATCACCTACATATGTGAAACAAGTACTAACAGAATTAAAGGGGGATATAGAACACAATGCATTCATGTTAGGAGACTTCAACACACCGCTCACCCCAAAGGACAGATCAACCAGACAGAAAATAAAGAGACAGAGGCACTGAACTATGTATTAGAACAGATGGACTTAACAGACATCTACAGAACACTGCATCAAAAAGCAACAGGATACACATTCTTCTCAAGTGTACATAGAACATTTTCAAGAATAGATCATATACTAGACCACAAAAAGAGCCTCAATAAATTCAGGACTGAAATTGTATGAACCAGCATCTCATATTACAAAGGTATGAAACTAGAAATAAATTATGCAAAGGAAACAAAAAAGTCCTCAAACACATAGAGGCTTAACAACATGCTCCTAAATAATCAAATAAAAACAGAGATCAAGCAATACATGGAGACAAATGACAACAATGATTCAACAACACAAAATCTGTGGGACCCAATGAAGGCTGTGCTAAGAGGAAAATATATTGGAATAAAGGCCTACCTCAGGAAACAAGAACATTCCCAAATGAACAGTCTAAACTCACAATTAATGAAACTAGAAAAGAAAGAACAAATGAGGCCCAAAGTCAGTAGAAGGAGGGACATAATAAAGATTAAAGCAGAAATAAATAAAATTGAGAAGAATAAAACAATAGAAAGAATCAATGAAACCAGGAGCTGGTTCTTTGAGAAAATAAAATAGATAAACACCTAGACAGACTTATCAAGAAAAAAGAGTTTACACACACAAACAGAATTAGGAATGAGAAAGGAACAATCATTATGGACAACACAGAAATACAAAGAATTATGAGAGAACACTATGAAAAATTATATGGTAACAAACTGGATAACCTAGAAGAAATGGACAACTTTCTAGAAAAATACAACCTTCCAAAGCTGACCAAGGAAGAAATAGAAAATCTGAATAGACTGATTACCAGCAAAGAAATTGAACTGTTAATCAAAAACTTCCTAAGAACAAAACCTCTGTACCAGATGGTTTCACTGCTGAATTTTATCAAACATTTAGTGAAGACGTAATACCCATCCTCCTTAAAGTTTTCCAAAATGTAGAAGAGTAGGGAATACTCCCAAACTCATTCTACGAGGCCAACATCACTCTAATACCAAAACCAGGCAAAGACACCACAAAAAAAGAAAATTACAAACCAATATCCTTGATGAACATAGATGCAAAAACACTCAACAAAATATTAGCAAACCGAATTAAAAAATACATCAAAAAGATCATCCATCATGATCAAGTAGGATTTATTACAGGGATGCAAGTATGGTACAACATTCAAAAATCCATCAACATCATCCACCATGTCAACATAAAGAAGGACAAAAACCACATGATCATCTCCATAGATGCTGAAAAGGCATTTGACAAAATTCAACATCCATTCATGATAAAAACACTCAACAAAATGGGTATAGGGGGCAAGTACCTCAACATAATAAAGGCCACATGACAAACCCACAGCCAGTATTATACTTAACAGCGAGAAGCTGAAAGCTTTTCCTTTAAGATCAGGAACAAGACAAGGATGCCCACTCTCCCCACTTTTATTCAACATAGTACTGGAGGTCCTAGCCATGATAATCAGACAACACAAAGAAATAAAAGGCACCCAGATTGGCAAGGAAGAAGTCAAACTGTCCCTATTTGCAATGCATGATATTGTACATAAAAAACCCTAAAGAATCCACTCCAAAACAACTAGATCTAATAACTGAATTCAACAAAGTTGTGGGATACAAAATTAATACACAGAAATCTGTTGCATTCCTATACACTAATGATGAACTAGCAGAAAGAGAAATCAGGGAAACAATTCCATTCAAAATTGCATCAAAAAGAATAAAATACCTAGGAATAAACCTAACCAAGGAAGTAAAAGACCTATACCCTGAAAACTATGGAACACTATTAAGAGAAATTAAAGGGGACACTAACAAATGGAAATTCATCCCATGCTCTTGGCTATGAAGAATTAATAATGTCAAAATGGCCATCCTGCCTAAAGCAATATACAGATTCAATGCAATCCCTATCAAAATACCAACAGCATTCTTCAACAAACTGGAACAAATAGTTCTAAAATTCATATGGAACCACAAAAGACCCCAAATAGCCAAAGCAATCCTGAGAAGGAAGAATAAAGCAGGCAGAATTATGCTCTCTGACTTCAAGCTCTACTACAAAGCCACAGTAATCAAGACAATTTGGTTCTGGCACAAGAACAGACCCATAGACCAGTGGAACAGAATAGAGAGTCCAGATATAAACTCAAGCATATATGGTCAATTAATATACTATAAAGGAGCTATGGATATACAATGGGGAAATGACAGCCTCTTCAACAGCTGGTGTTGGCAAAACTGGACAGCTACATGTAAGAGAATGAAACTGGATTATTGTCTGACCCTGTACACAAAAGTAAACTCAAAATGGATCAAAGATCTGAATGTAAGTCATGAAACCATAAAACTCTTAGAAAAAAATATAGGCAAAAATCTCTTGGACTTAAACATGAGCAACTTCTTCATGAATGTATCTCCCCGGGCAAGGGAAACAAAATTAAAAATGAACAAGTGGGACTCTATCAAACTAAAAAGCTTCTGTACAGCAAAGGACACCATCAATAAAACAAAAAGGTACCCTACAGTATGGGAGAATATATTCATAAATGACAGATCTGATAAAGGGTTGCCATCCAAAATATATAAAGAGCTCACGTCTCAACAAACAAAAAGCAAATAAGCCAGTTAAAAAATGGACAGAGAATCTGAACAGACAGTTCTCCAAAGAAGAAATTCAGATGGCCAACAGGCACATGAAAAGATGCTCCAAATTGCTAATCATCAGAGAAATGCAAATTAAAACTACAATAAGATATCACCTCACACCAGTTAGGATGGCCAACATCCAAAAAACAAACAACAACAAATGCTGGCAAGGTTGTGGAGAAACGGGAACCCTCCTACACTGCTGGTAGGAATGTAAACTAGTTCACCATTGTGGAAAGCAGTACAGAGGTTCCTTAAAAAGAAATACCATTTGACCCAGGAGTTCCACTCCTAGGAATTTACACTTAGAATGCAGCAGCCCAGTTTGAAAAAGACAGATGCACCCCTATGTTTATCGCAGCACTATTTACAATAGCCAAGAAATGGAAGCAACCTAAGTGTCTATCAGTAGATGAATGGATAAAGAAGATGTGGTACATATACACAATGGAATATTATTCAGCCATAAGAAGAAAACAAATCCTACCATTTCTAACAACATGGATGGAGCTAGAGGGTATTATGCTCAGTGAAATAAGCCAGGCAGAGAAAGACAAGTATCAAATGATTTCACTCACATGTGGAGTATAAGAACAAAGAAAAAACTGAAGGAACAAAACAGCAGCAGACTCACAAAATCCAAGAATGGACTAACAGTTACTAAAGGGAAAGGGACTGGGGAGGATGGGTGAAAAGGAAGGGATAAGGGTGAAAATGGGGTGTTAGGATTAGCACACATAATACAGTGGGTGGGGACACAGAGAAGACAAGTGATGATTCTATAGCAACCTACTACACTGACGGACAGGGACTGTAATGGGGTATATGAGGGGGACTTGATAATAGGGGGAGTCTAGTAACCGTAATGTTGTTAAAGTAATTGTACATTAATGATATCAAAAAACAAAAACAAAAACAAAAAAAACTAAGACTTGAAGAGGTGGAGTTATTTTCCAAGGATATACAACTAGTAATTGACAGAACTACTATCTGAGTCCAGGTCTATCTTACTTTAAAACCCATATTGTCTACTGGTACATTATATTGTAGTAAATTTTAGTATAGGAAAAAAATATTTTAAAACAGTTTAGTTCACATTTCAAGCACTATATTAATGCTAAAGAAGATAATATTGCCACCAAAATATTTTTCTAGGTGAAGAAATAAGTCGTAAGTCAAATATACAGTTATAAACCCAATATCCTCGACTGAAAGACATGTATTTTTCCAACAACTGCTATCCAAAAATGAAAATGTTCAGTAAAACACAGCTAACCAACAACCGTGTAAAAATTAAACAGTAAATTATCAGGTAAGCTAATGTAAGCATTGGACTGACTTTATAAAATGAAAAGGAGATGGAATAGTATTATGTGTTTCTTAGAAAATGAACTATTCTAAGGCTGTGAAAGTCAGGTTTGAGCAAGACAGTGTGCTTTTTTGTATTATCTTTGCACACTTTTACATATTTCTTTTAACCTAGGTTTACATATGTGTTATGATCCCTCACCCTTTTGGAGAGTTATACCTCATAGGCCATGTTTCAAGAATCCTGGACTGTCCTTCAGTCTCCACATAAAACAAAGATCTTTATGTTAAGTAATCAAATACTGGATTCCTTTGATCATCTGCACTTGATGTGCATGTAAAAAAAACTTTACTTTAGATGCCATAAATACATAATTATGAATTCGTGGGTGCATTTTAATTCATCCTTTGAGTTAAATATTTGCTTGCCAACTATATTATCTACATACCAAGGTAAGATTTAGAAGACATTGGGTAACAATGAAAGCAGAATATAACGGAATATCTTTAAAACACTGAAAATAACTGCTAACCCAGAATTCTGTACCCAGTGAAAACATCTTCCTGAAACAAAGACAAAATGAAGACATTCTCTGAAAAACAAAATCCATGAGACTCCTTAGCAGCAGACACATACTCAAAGAAACACTATTGGTACCAGTAGGGAAGAAAAAAAATGGCCACAGATGGAAGACTGAGATACAGAAAAAAATGAAGAAGCAAAACAGGGGCTAAAAATGTGGGTAAATCTAAATGAATACTGAATGTTATTTAATAATAATGTCCTGAGGGGTTTAAATATATATGCATAAACAAGAGTGTATATATGGGGTGTGAGGGAGGGAATGAAATTAAAGTATTTTAATGTTGGTGAGTTAGTAAATGGCAAAAAATATTAATTTATCCTAGGCTTTAATGAGTCAATGATGCATGTAATAATTTCTGTTAACCACTAGGGGCATAGAGAAAGATATTTAACTACTAAGCCAAAAGATGGGGAAAAGTAGATACTGACAATAATCTCTTTAAACCTCAAACTAAATAAAAGTGAAAAAGAAAAGGGGAACAAAAAAGATTAAACAGATGAGGAATAAATGATAAGATGAGAGAGTTAAATTCAAACATATAAGTAATTACATAAGATATAAGCAAATTAAGTATTTCAAGTAAAAGAGAAAATCTGCTAGGCTGGATTAAACAAAAAGTACATGTGCTTACAATAGATATCCCTTAAATATAAGCATATACAGAGATTGAAGGTAAATGGATGGAAAAGAATCCCTAATCAAACACTATTTCAAAACAAAGCTGAGGTTGCCACAAAAACAAATTTTAAACACCAGAGCAAACTTCACTTTTAATACTGTAATGTTCCAAACTTTTCCTCTGAGATCAGGAAAGAGAAAAGGATATTTGCTATCACTATTTTTTAACACTGTACTCAAAGGCCTAGTCAAAATAAAAGAAAATGCACACAAAAGGCATACGATTGGAAAAATAAGTACCAATATTTTTAGATAACATGGCTTATTCAAAAGAATCTATAGATAAAGTATTTGAATTAACCAGGGAGTTTAGCAACATTGCTGGATATAAAAATCAGTTATATTTGATACTAGTAATAGAAATTGAAATTTACAAAATATTATAGTTTGCAACAGCATAAAAATATCCAATACACAGAAATAGACCTAACAAAAGTTGTATAACACCACAATTGTGGGCTATTTTTCTATCTTTGTGTCAACACCACACTGTCTTAATTCCTATACTTCATAATAAGTGTCAATATCTGATAGATCAGTCTTCACTCCTTGTTCCTTTTCTTTAGAGCTCTGTTTTACAATGATGTGCTAGTTCTTGACTTTTTTTATATTAAGGCAAGAAGAAACTTCCTCAAAATATATCTGAGATGGCCACAACCCTCTTTCATGTATGACATGTGGGCAGTATATAAGAGCCCAAAAGCCAACCATTGGATGGTACTCTAGGTTAGGATTTTTCAGATTGCAGTTATGTGCTTAATGGGTTACAAACACATTCTTTTCAATCAGGTAGAAATTATCCAAGTGCATCCTGTGCAGTAAGACTAAACATTGTTTCACGACACTTTTGCTTAAGCTATGCACATAAATATATATACATGTATACAGAGACTAGGATGTAAAATTCTGTTGCTAATTGCAATCAAAATATTTGAAAAACCATGCTCTGCAAACTATTTTCCAACAGAATTCTAAGTGTCATTAACTGTTATAACACCTGCTACTTACTGTAGCATGTATTTCACAACTATACCATTTTTGCTTTGGCTCAGATGAAACCTTAGATTTGTAAGTTTGTGACAGAACTGAAAGGTGAAAACTATAGGATGTCAATGAATGAATTAGGGAAGAAAATCAGACCAATATAATGAACGCAACCAAAGCACAATGTCTTTGAAAGAGAATGCTCAAGAACACAGCCTTCATTCAGGAAGGGTGTTAAAGGCTCAGGGCAGAGGGTGCTGCAGAGACAGTGAGTGAAGATAAAGGGCAGCTCTCTGAGGCATTTCTCCAGTTTTCCTCTTGGCGCCCATCTACCGGTCCATTTCTGAAATCCACCCATGAGTCATACTCTTTCTGCTTTTCACCTCCTTTGGGCTTTCAGACTCTCCCTCAGTAGCTGGACAGTCTCCTTGCCACCATGTCTGCCTCTGAATCTTTTCCCTCAAGACCCACCCTGGCAAACCAGCTCTCTGGTTCAGGACCACCATCTCCCCTAGGATGTGTCCCACACAACCCCAGCTGGGGTGTAGGCAAAAATGACTGAGGGGTTAAGAATGAGAGCTGCTTTAACCTGAGCTCTTGGTACCACCGCAAACAGAAGATACCCTGGCGGTTTCCTTCAAGCACCTCCACATGTCATAGAACTTTGCGAAAATGATCAGAATTATAGCAAAAATACTGATAATAATAATGAGTTAATATTTATTGAGTGTCTCTTTTGTGCCAGGCAATGTTCCAAGCATTTTTCATGAAATAATTTACATTTAATCATCACAATAACACTGAGGTAAATAAGGTTATCTCTATTTTGCAGATGAGACAAGTGAGGCAGTTTTTAAGCATCTAGCACAATCTCACAGCTAAGCAAGCAGCTGCAAAGAATACGTAAAGAAAAGAACTAAGAGCAAACTGTGAACTGAGTTAAGAGTGACTAAGAAAGAATACTGAATAATCTTCTCAACAAAGTGGGTATCTGATTTTTCAGGGTAACTTTAGTCTGCCTTTAGTTAGAATGACAAGAGTTTACACACAGCCAAGTGGATGCTTGGACCCCAACTGCCATTACCGGTAAACTCATGCATGACATTTGTGGAAATGTCCAAACTCAATCTCAGAGAGTTTTTTTCCTGAAAAAAGACACTGCTTTTGTAGCTTCCAAACTAGGCTTCATGATAAAAGTTGAAAAGTTGCTAGGGATTCATTAGGACACTAATCCAAGAAAAAGATGATGTAACATCTGATGACTAAAATTCACCCTACCTATTTGAGCCAGGCCAGTCCCCTGCCTTATTTTGGGAAACCCACTAAACAAGTTGATAGACAGAAAGTATTTTGAAGATCAACAAAATAAATGATTTAACCCATACACCTGAAATAACTGAGGGGCAAAGAGTCATCAAAATCCTAAAGCCCAGTGAAATACCCACCCCAGAAATAGAGTAAACATCAAGCAGTTGGGCTAAATATTGAAGATTATGTGGAGTTTTCTCACCAAGCTTTCCAAGAAACTAAAAACTGTGCTCAAAGTTGGGAAGACAAGAAGGAAACAGTTAGGGCTATTAGCAGCTCTTACTAGCAAATCTGAAGTACTTACTAAAAAGAGAGAGAACTTTCAGCCTGACATTTAGACATTGCTTATATGAAGTGCATTGTCCTATTATCCTGGATTTAAATTTAATAGTTTAAAAAAGGACTAACTCTTTCCCACCCATTTCTCAGACTCTTTTCATCCACAAGAAAGCCCTGGAGGGCTTTTTAAAAGTTTGAGGACAAGAAGGTCAGAAAGTTAAAACACAGTCATGCAGTCTCTCCTCCTTCCTAAAATGGCCAGTTGGTTAAAATCCACGATAATGAAACAGTTAAAATTCTGCACTGTGTAAGAACAACCAGTTGACCTTTAAATGTGCTGGTTTGATTCCAATTACCTTTCAACAAGCATGAAATCTGGCACAAGGCGTACAAACACACACCAATTATTTTTGTAGTGTACATGACTGAGCTCACAGCGTCCTGCTTGGAAAAAAATTAATGTTCACTTTCCAAAAGACAGACTAGAGGCAGAGTATCTCTGTTGGTAGGATTGTCCTTTGATAACTGTCTCCAAAAGTCCTGTTAGAGATGAGAAGGCCTTTCCTTGAAAAAGCACAGTTCCTTAAGGAAAATAACTTTTTTATGTTGTTTAAATTCAGTTATACGAAATGGTTTTTAGTACATCAAAAGTAACAATAGTTGAGAAATAATTATTCAGTTAAGAGCTTTGCATACCACATATGTAAGAGAAAAACCTCCCCCCTCCCAGTGAAATGGTGAAATGCTGAATCCATTGAACAAATGCATTAAAACCCAGAGATTCAAAGCAATTGTTGAATTCTCCCTTAAAATGATTTTGTGATTTTTCAAAAGTGATTCCCATGAGGTTCTTTTGAATAGTGATATTCCCTCATGCCTTCAAAATAGAATTCAGTTTACAAAAAAGAAAATCTGTTATAGGCTTTTTAGGAACATAATGCAGGCTGTTTGGTGCAATGTGCAGAGACGGAAGCCCTCTCTGGAGGACTGTGCCATGCAGCCAGACAGCCTCTAGTCAACTGAAAGACCATGTTCTTTATAATCTCCTTTGTTCTCTGTCTCCAGGTCCCCACCCCACTTCCATCAGCCAGTTACATGGAATATTAACCCCACACCTGGACAGTATTAAAAGCCTGAGAGTGTTTTTCACTTTGTTTAATCCTTTGCCTTAGGACTGAAGACTTCTGAGAGTCCTTCCCAAATCTCAAAGTCTTCCTCTCTCAGCATCTGCTTCCAGTGAGAGACGTCTGCTGGCCGTGCCCCAGCTTGCCAGTCCCACCTTGCCACAATATTTGATTTCCCTCATTCACTCCCTGTCATCTAGGAGCCCAGAAGGAGAAGAGTCAGGATCTCACATCAACATGGACAGTGGCCCCAGGCCAGCACCCAGATCATCGCCCATCTAGCCATTTCTGCTTTGGGACTGGCGGGGGTGGAGCTTGATTCAGGAAGAGAGGGCACTGCCTGGCTTGGGTACTACTGACAAACTGTGTCAGAAAAACACCTGCCAGTGGGTGGTCCTGGCCCAGGAGGCCCCTTGGAGCCTATTATCTACCAGGACAGCCTGGTTTAATGTATAGTCCTGAGGACTCCTCGGAATGAAAGTGGCTGGGCAGGTCACTCCATAAACACACCAGGCAAGACAGGCAGCCGAGGCTTCCTAGGACCTTGCTCACTGCCCTGTCCTAAATCTCATTCATTCCTAAGAACCAGAGCTCCCTCTCCACCCTCTTCAAGCAGCCACTAATTTCAGTCCCTTTTCCCTACCTCCAGGACTGACTGGATGTTCAAGTCCGGATACTTATCATCAACCTCAACTTACAATTATTCCACACCCTCCACTCACTTTGCCAAGATTTGGGAAGCAGGGCAAATGAAAGGGTCTTTTTGGTACCATCCCCAGCTCAACAACCAAGAGAACTCACATCACCTGGGTGCAAGGTGTGAGCTACCACTTCGGCTGTGCCCCAGCTTGCCAGCCCCACCTGACTTTTTTACCTATTCTCTTGCATACAGTGAATGACTCCATTGATCATATTGTCCTCAAGTCTGCAATGCAAAAAGAGACCCAAAGTCTTATATGCTTGAGGAATTGTGCAGCAATATTTTTAGTTAACATTTTCTATTTATTAATCAGGTTACACAATTCTATGGTGGATCTGTTCAGGTCTTCCAGCCCAGCCACCATTTCCTCTCCTTTCTGTGAGCATCCTGCCACCAGAAAAGCCATGTGGTATTGGAGAAAAGAAAGTGTGAGAGACCTGAACACAGAAGGCTGAGGATCCAGTCTCAGCATTGTTATTACCTGAGTGACTTTGGCCAAGTAACTACAATTCTCTGAAACCTCAGTTTCACCTTCTGTAAAATGGGGGTAGTATCCACCTCCTAGGGTGCTATGAAGGAAGTAATGAGATAATGAGGGGCAAGGTAATCCTGAATTATAAACAGAGAAAGAAGGAAAAGGAAAGGAAAAATGAAAAAATCTGCCTCCTTTGCCCTTTTACACTTGCAAGTAAAATAAAGGGTTCAAACAGGAAACCTAAAAAAGATCATCCAAAATACAATATTCGTAGGAACTGTCAAAGGGAGAGCCTGCTGTAATTTCGCAACCCGGCAGGAGCTCAGTCAGAGCTGTAGCTTTAGAGCGTCTGAGTGCCTGGAGCACTGCCCTAAAGCTCAGGACTAGCTTGCAGGGAGAGACCAGCAGCCTCATCTGTTCTTTCCTGCAGTATAAAGGCAAGAATGGCAGGACAGACTTGGGGGTGGGCTGAGACAAACACCTCAGACCACGAACTTACTTTGTGCCCCAGAAGATCAACTGTAGAAGAAAATTCCAGCTTTCTGTTCACTGCTTCGACCTACTCGAATGGGAAGTTCTGCTCAGAGGCCCCAGATAGAAACAGGAAGTCAATAGAGCTGATTTCCCTAACTCCCAAATGCAAATCAGTGCTCCTGGTGGAAGAAAATTACAGTGAGGTGTAAGCCTCCTTTTTGAAAGGAGGCCACATACTGAATGTGTACAGAAAACATCCCCCCCCCCCAGGGAAGAAAGGAATAATCCATCAGCTTCCTGCCTTAATAAAGGAGACAAGCGAGCAGGATCTACAATGAACTAGAGATGACCCAGTGTTCCCTTCAGAACCAAATGGCCACTAAAAGTAACAAAGTGTCCTGCTTTGATATACAGACTCCACTCTCCAAGCTGGTTCCTCTAAAGGCACTTTTACTTTAGTGACTTCCTCCACAAGTTCCTCATTACCCTTCACAGCATCAATACTTTCTTAAAGTCCCATGTTTCAAGCTCCAAGCTCCACCCCACACAGGCCTCTTCAGCAAATTTCTATGGGATTCTGTCAGTTTCGTCTCATCGGCACAAACGCAGCCGGTTCTCCCACTGCAGCAGACTCTGGCTCGCCACACCTTGCCATTTCCTCAGCCATCTCCGGTCTGGATCCGCTGCACATCAGCCTGCCTGCCTGCTCTCTTTGACAGGACTGCCAGAAGGACCTCTCAGCGTGCGGTTTCCTCACCTTATGCCCCTGCCCTGAGATGTGCCACAGCTCCCTAGTACCGGTGGATTAAATCTAAGTTACTCACAAGTGGTCTCATCATATCTACCCAGCTTAGCCGTGTGCCATATGGAAAGGGCCTGAGCCCGGGTGTCAGACAGAATGAGCAAGAACTCATCTGAGGTTGGCTTCAGCATTAAGTGGCTGTGTGAACGTGAGCAAATTATGAAACCTCTCTGCACTTGTTTCCTGGTTTGTGGAATGAAGCTAATGTTGCCTACCTACACAATTATTTAGGATTCAGTGGATAACACAAAATTGTCACAGTGGGTTTCCATACGAAGATTAATTAATGCTTATGGAGGCCTTACTGCATTCCAGGCTCAGTCCTGAAGGCTGTACATGTGTTTTTGGAGGCTATTATCTTCATTTTGCAGAAGAGGAAATTAAGGCAAGAGAAAGTGAATCACTGAAACCACAGAATGAATCAGTAGAAAAGCCAGCGTTAGGACTCCAGCAGCCCGACTCCAGAGCCTACACACTCAACTCCCGGCTCCACTGGCCCCTCCCCGTGGGGGGCACTGGCTGCACAGCCCACTGTCCCCAGCCTCCGGCCTCCGCAGCTGTCCCAGCCTCACTCCGCATTCCAGTCTGCCCTGATGGATGCCATGCTGTGTTTTCTCGCCAATCCTCCTGACATCTTGAAAGGAGCGGTGACCGTATTTTCTCTATTTTGCCCTCATTTATATATTAACTTGTATTGTTCTCCAGTTCTTTCTGTAATCTATTTCTAGAAACGATGTGAGAAAAATAGACCACATGCCCTACTTCCAGTATGTTCCAATGAAACAAGTCACTCCCGCTAACACCCCTACAGCCGTCAGGCCAAATCTCCTGACTGCCGTTCCCCATTCCGCAAACATTCAGCAAGCGCCTGCCAGCTCTTTGCAGTGGATGAAGAGTGCGTGAGCCTTGCCCTCTAGGAGCCCGCAGTCTAAGGAGATCAGCGTTAGACAGGTGAGCTTCATAATCCGTGGTAAGGATGAAATGCATGCTGTTAAAGGCATCTCCATCACCGGCTCTTCTTGCTCTGGCATTTCCCATGTCACCTTGCTCACTAAGGCTGCCCCTTCTTTTTCATCTCTGCTACCCCGGTCCCCCCACCCTGGGGTCACTTGCTCTCTACCTCCTTCCTGAACTACTCTGAAATCACCTCCCAACTCATCTCACTGCTTCAGTCTCCTGCCCCTCAAAGCCAGCCCACCTCCTGCTGCCGGATGACTTCTGCTGTTACGTCATATTCAAAGACCACAGGGGCTGATGAACCAAGGGCAAAGCCCTGAGCCTGAACACGCAAAGCTGCCTGGGAACTTACCTCACTTTCTTCTCCTTGCTTTGCTCCATCCCCATCCACAGACATACACATCACCTCATACAGTACCCCCTGAACATAAACATCCCAGTTTTCCAAAAATGTTTCACCTTCCTATTTCCTACAATTCCCTTTGCCCACCTTGCTCTCCCAAACTTTCTGCTCATTTTTATCTCCAAGATTCAGGTCAAACCACCTCCTCCATGAAGCCTCATCCCATATTCCCATGACGTGCCATCAATCCATTCTCTGATTCACTGAAGTCATGCATTTGTAACTCCTTTAGGGCACTTCCATTCTTCCTCGCATTACAGCCATTTGTATGTTCACCTTACAGTCTCTGTATCTTGAGAACAGCACTTTATCTTTATCACCTTTGTTCAGTACTGCACCTAGCAGATTGCCTCAAACATAGCATGTGCTGAATGAGATTTTTCTTTTTTATTATCATCATCTAATCATTTATCCAACAAATTTTTCTTCATCCCTAGACTAGACAGCAGGGGTACAAAATAAAGACAAAGGACTGTCATCAGTAAGCACAAACTATCAGAGAGATTGGCACAGAACACAAAGCTAGTAAGATACATGCAAAGTAATATGGATTGCAAAATTATGACACTTTTACCACCAACGAGGTGTGTGACCTTGATCAAGTCACTTACTCTGTGAGGTAAGTATGGATAAGTAGAAAATGAAAATTCATAGGTAGTCTGTGAATTTATGATTCTAACCACTGTACGGCCTGCTTTGCCAATGGGTGGCACGTTCATCTTGGTAAGTTACAATGTATTTTCAGAAGTTATTAATGTTAATTAATTCTAGGAAAATCAAGTAAGTGGCAACTAAAGAAAGGTCAAAGCCTGCAGCTGAAATTGATCCTTACAATATGAGAAAAATGAATTGTCAGTGCTTCACTAGCACCTCGATAAATAAACCAGTGAAATTCAAGGCCATGAGATACCGGGTACATGTACCTGGGCTCCTCACCAGCATGTGTGTGAAGGGCTCCTGTGAGAGGCCCCTCCTCTGCCCACCCAAATGATCACCCTTCAGCAGTCAGGATTTAAACTATCAAAAACTAATCATCAGAAAGACTTATGTTTCGTCACCTTAAAGAGAGTCAATGACTCCCAGATGAGCCGAACTTGCCTTATAATACAATTGAAAACACTCACATCTTTAAAAAAAAAGAAAAAAAAAGACTCAACACAAAGAGTAGTTATCACTCATATAATCACAGGAAAGTGAGGCCATAAAGGCAAATATAGACAGTGCTTGCGCAAGGTCTCTCCAGGTGAAACTGCGTCTTGACTAGCAGATTTTTCGTTTAACATCTCTTGGCCAAAGATTATTGCAAAAAAGGAGAAATGAATGTCCTACTTTATCCCAGAATAAGGTTCAAAGGACATATAATGAACTCCTCCAGCTCTGATTCTGTGCTCATCAAGCCCAGCTATTGATTGATTTGCTTTAAGGTCTATCCGTTGGAATAAAACATGATGGTCAAGCTGATGAGCATTTTGCTTCTGGGACAGTTGTCTCTGTCATTGAAAATGAACATATCATTCTCATTGGCATGTCAGTCTCATTAGCTGATTAATATGCCTAAGAAACAAATGCCCTCTCAGGAAGCTCAGCAAATCAAGTATCTAGACCCAAAAAGGCTGAGGTCTAAGCCTTGGACTTCGGAACATTCTGCGGCAAAGACACCTTGGAAGGGCTCCAGGAAGATAAGAGGATGCTCGTCTCTTAGAGACCTAATTCCATCATATCTGCCATGTACCTTTCCCCAGACTCTTCTAGTGTGTGCTTAAATTAGATAAGGACCAAGCTTTTCCTTGGGCACTGTGGGATCTAGTCAGGAACAATGCTCTGGTAGGCATGAGAGATGCTCTCCCCTGGGCTCCCACATTCTACCACCAGCATTTACCTCATGGTTTCCTCCATCTCCATCCACAGACATACACATCACCTCATACAGTACCCCCTGAACATAAACATCCCAGTTTTCCAAAAATGTTTCACCTTCCTATTTCCTACAATTCCCTTTGCCCACCTTGCTCTCCCAAACTATCAGCTCATTTTTATCTCCAAGATTCAGGTCAAACCACCTCCTCCATGAAGCCCCATCCCATATTCCCATGACATGCCATCAATCCATTCTCTGATTCACTGAAGTCATGCATTTGTAACTCCTTTAGGGCACTTCCATTCTTCCTCACGTTACAGCCATTTGTATGTTCACCTTATGGTCTCTGTATCTTGAGAACAGCACTTTATCTTTATCACCTTTGTTCAGTACTGCACCTAGCAGATTGCCTCAAACATAGCATGTGCTGAATGAGATTTTTCTTTTTTATTATCATCATCTAATCATTTATCCAACAAATTTTTCTTCATCCCTAGACTAGGCAGTAGGGGTACAAGCTCTTTCCTGTGCCTCTCTCCTTCAGATCCTCCTCCCCTGCCAAAGTACTCTCCCAGACCTAGTCCTCAAGCCTCACTCCTTCCACCCCTCCACCTTTCCCCTTGACTCTGCAACACAAAAGCTCAGACAAGCTGGTCTGGCAATATCAAAGCTTGCTTGAAATGTAGAGAAGGAAAAGAAAGTGAATGAATAAGCAAAATGAGAACCATTCTTCATTGGCAATGAAAGAACACCTTGAAACTATCATATATTACAAATGTTGGCCTGCTAGTCTATAGATACAATTTAAAGGGGCCAAGGTAATCGAAAATAGTACAAAGAGTGTGTTTAAATATTTTAGGCATCCACAATGCTTAAGAGACTTGTGATACTGAATCACAAAATATTTATTGAGCACCTACTATAAGAATTGTTTTGCAAAGGGTGCTCTGCCAGGGGTACCCAAAAATCACCTCAACATTTGGACATTCACTAGAAGAAATCACAGAAGTCAGCTTATTATTGTACTTATGGCTAAGATTTCTTACAGCAATGTAGTAAGGATACACAGATGGATCATAAGGGAAATGGACACAGAGAGTGTCTGGAAGGTTCCATATACAGATTTCCTTATGCTGTCTAATTCCTATGAGAGGAACACATCCCCCCACAATAAAAATACAGCAACATGTAAGCAATGAATCAGCCTAAGGAAGCTCCTTAGAGACTCAGGACTTGAGATTTTTATTGGGGGTTGGTCATGTAGGCACTCTCTGCCTAGCACATACAAAATTTCCAGACTCCCAGATGGGAAGCAGGTGTTCAAGCATAAACTGTTTGCACAAAACTCGAAAACTTGAGGCACAATGAACCACACTTATCTGTTAACTGTTGACTGAGAGTACCTTGAGAACCAAATTCGTAGATGCCAGCCAAGGGCCGACCTTGCAAATGAGGCTTTCTAAGGGTAGCAGTCTCAGGCCTGCTACACTAAGTCTTTTCCACACAGATAAAAAGACCTAGTTCTTGCCCTTGAGCAATTAACATTTAGGGAAATAAGCAGTTATACATGAAACATGCAATATATACAGATGTAGCATGCTGGATAACACTAAAGAAACATTTTGCAAAATGTCCTCTAGACCACTAGGTGTTTGCCCACCTCGTGACTACAACTCACAGCATCCTAAGCAGAAGAATGGAGCATTGGCCAAAGCCACAGGTTCAGCTGAGATTATAGAAGACCTTGAATCTTGTAATGAAAAATTTGAACTTGATTTCATACCCTCAGGAAACCACTGAAGGTTTTCTTTTTTCTTTACCAGCTAATAAGATCAAAACATCCTTGTTTGGAGATTAATCTGGCCACCTTATGTAAAATATAGGGGAAGGGGCAGAGATAGTAGGCCAAGACACCTCAGAGGGAAAGAAAATGGTCATAACCATTATGCAGGGACCACTCACTAGACAGTAGACACGGTCCAAGGCACTTCACTGAGTGCTCATGTCAACCTTCTAAAGGAGGTCTTATGGCCCCCATTTTAGAGATGGGCTTGCCCACTATCACACAATGAATTCAACTCTAGTTGATTAGTGTGATTTCAGAACTCATGGACTTACTTGCTACCTCACAAAGCTGCATAACAGAAAGTCAGGACAAGAGAAAGGGAGGAAGGGGTGAGCCAGTTCCTGTGGCAAGGGAAAGGAAGTGAGCCTGGGTAACTCCGCCACTTACCCTGTCCTTTCCTCCCTTTGGGCACTTTGTTCTAAGAGGAGAGGCCAACAGTCATATTCCAGAAATGGTAGTAGATTGAAAGAGAGAAAACCAGAAATTGTCAGTTTTTTCTGAATGAGATAGGAAAGGTGAAGAATAGGAGTCACAGCTGCTTCTTGACCCAGATAGAGAGGCAGAAATAAAAGGCCATGTTGCATCTCAGCTTAAAGAAAGGAGTGGGCAACTGGTGGCATTTGCTCATGTTTAATATCTCACAGAAATTTACACTAGTAAAAATTCTCCTTCCTGTTTATTACCCTCTCATATAACACAACCCCTGAATCATTAATGATTGAGCTCCTCTCTAGATTGTCATTTTCAAGACATATAAAATTAACACTCCAGAATCATCACAAGTCTCATCATCAGGATATATTTATTGATCACTAAATGCGTTAAAAGTTTTGGAGATGCTAGCATAAGACACTGACCCCAAAAACTTTAGAGATCACAGCACAGTAATTTGCTTAATTGATAAATATCTGTCTTGGTTCTTCATAAAACCCAGAATTAAGGAACAAGACATGACAAGCTGCTATTTACAAGGAATTAAACCTGTTGCCTCAATTGGCATTAAGCAGGAGGCCACAGGCCATTAAAACAAGTTGAAATTAATGTACCAAAATAACTTGGTCCTATGATGCTGATCTTATCGTGTTGGAAATGACTCTAAAATCTTTATTAGCCATTAACGGAACTTCTAAGTGAGCTGTCTGTATTTTTCATTCAGATCCCAAATTAGCCAATTTAAGCACTCAGAAGTATGGCCAAAAAATGACAAAGAGGAACAACTTGAACAAAACCTTCAATGTCACCCTGATAGCCTGTGGAACGTACCCTGCAATTGGGGAAAATTCATGCTGACTGGCTCAGTTGCAGCTTGCCTGAGAATTCTTCTCCCCTAAGAGGTAATGTCAGTAAGTCACTGGCTCATTTATTGTTGCGGCACTCTGACATGGTACACGAGAATAAAAGGGTGCACAACATGCCTCCAGGAGTCCCATCAGACAGGTGGGACAGCCACAGATGGAAACATTATGGATATGCACAGGTAAATGTTTATGAACTGTGGTAAAAGCATGGTCATGGAAGTCAAATGGCCTCAGTCCACTACTCACCATCATAAGCAAGCTTTATAACCACCTCTAAGCCTCAGTTTCCCCTTCTGAAAAATGGGTTCATAATAATACCCACTTTGCAGTTTGTTGTGAAGAGTTAAGTTATTGAACATAGAATGCTTAGCACATAAAAGGTGTTCATAAGGTGCCATTATTGTTATAACAAAGTTCTCATTTTTGTTTTTACTACTATTCCTACTCCTCCTACCACCCTGGCTACAGTCATCTATATTTTGACCCTTACCTTAAAGACAAGGCTGCTCTCAGACTGCATGAAGGGGTCCAGTCCAGATGGAAGAATTCATCTATGGCAAAGAAGCTCATGGCTTGTCAGATGTCAAAGACGAATATTTCACATGCAGAAGATGGTTGTGAAGGGGAGTAAGCCTAGTGTGGACGAAGCAGATAAGTAAGTTTGCTCTAAATGGCTTTCTGAGCTGAGGAAAGGCACATGTTCAAAGGTCATATGACTTTCAGAGCTGGAACGTGACTTAGAAATCCTTCAGTCACTCAAAAAAAAAAATGTAACTTTTGGATAGCTACAAAAATCTTATACCTTCCTCTAGTTTTATTTGAAATTTTGAAATAAATTCAGTATCAAGAGAGGAAAAAAAAATAGATGCAACAGTAACTTTGAAAAAATGTATTTTGATCCTGAAAGAGACACATTTTTTATTTGGACCATGTGGCAATAATGTGAGCACTAAATGGGCTGGCTCACCATTAGCTTTCCTTCCTAAGAAACGGGGAAAACAGAGACTAGTGCAAATTACTCTCCATGTCAAGCTTATTTGCTTTATTTTCAAATGCCATACGACACCATCACCCTGACTCTGACACAACCCGCATGGGACCAGGACCAAGGGTCCGGGCAACTCAAGTGACTGGTTCTTAGCCACACAGCTAGTTGGTGAGGGGAAAAAACAGGAATCCTGCTGATGGAAAGGAAGATTCAGAGGAGAGGAAACAGAAATGACAGCGACGGCTTAGAATAACTTGTGGGAAATCACATGATGCGGGCAGCTACTAGATTTGAGCAAGAAAGGGACCATGTCAGAGTCCTTATCTTGGCACCTTTCGCTACCAGAACCTAAAACAAAATATCAATGAAATGTATTTAAAGGTAAACTCCAGTTGTAATATTCTTCATTTGAGGAACTTTTTTCTCTGTATAATCAATGCTAAACCCATTTTAGGAATGAAGTTGAAATGGGGTTTTTCTCAGTTGGTTATAACAAACTTAAGGGCTTGATAGCTAAAAAAAAAAAAGTTTTCTATTTTAAAAAATTAAGAACTGAGCATTTCAGGGCTTGGACTTTATGAGATGTTCCCCAAGCCCAAAATTAAGTTTCAGTCCTGCTTCCCGTAGAGATGTCCTCTTGCTCTGGCAGCCTGAACACACTCTGAGTTCTCCTCAGCTTAGATTCTCAGTTCGAGGAACTGGGCGCAGGGCATTTTCCAGGCGGAGTCCTCATACTGGCAGCTTCTATCCTTCCCTGTACAACTGTGCATACTGACCTCGTACAAACCTGTGCACTTGATAGAGTCTCTGCAAATGTTTGCTAACCACCCTGGCCTTCAAGAGAGCCACCACTTTTAACTTTCATAGCCTTTTCCCAAAAGAAACACAATGAAAAAGGAACTTCAAGACTCGAAGTTATTCTACTCAGCCACTGCCTCTGTTGCTTTTCAAAGCTTTTGGCCTATGGGAATACTCGTAAAGGGCAACATAAACACACCCATGTTTGAGTTGCTATCTGAAACCCAAGTTAAATACACTGGTAGCATTCTTCAGGCTGACCGATAAACTGCAGTGTTTTCTCAGAAGGAAAGAGGATGTGCCCATTTTTTTGGAGATGTGGGAAACAGGCAGGGATGGGTGAGGTGGTCCCAGAGTTTGGAGGGGATTGTAGCAGGAACGCACCAGGAGAAGGAACCTAGGAGACTCTAAAACTCAGTCGGCAAGCACACTGCTGTTACGCACATGCATGTGTATTGGGAAGTTGGTTGGGTTTTACAAGGAAGCAGCATCGGCTTCAGCTGAGCGGAGCTGATAGAGATAACGGATAAGTCCCCCACATCCAAGGCACCCATGGCCCCCCCACTGAGACTGAATGAACAGAGGAAAGGCCACAGTGGGAACACCCTGAAAAATGATGAAAACTAAAAAATGATCAACTAAAGTTGATGCATCCGCTGTGGTAGGAATCTCTGAAACCTCTCTTAAAGTGTTTAGGTCTAGGGAGGGAACTTGCAGACCCAGATGGTTAGGTAATTCAGAGCCCTTACTGGAGTGTTCTATGTAAACCATTCCATACCCATCCTCAGTACTTTTTATTCTATTCATATCCTATGTTGGGTTTGAAAAAAAGTGTTACTTTTGTGAAGAGATAACACCAAATGGTATAAAATTTGAAAGTTAAACAAGAAAATAGAGAAATAACACTCCTGCCCACCTTATCTCCGATACTCAATAACTTTTTCTTTATTTCCAAAGCTGTTCTATGCATATACAAGTATATACACACACGTATTTTTATGGAAAATTTACATGTCACATGTAAAAGTAGTTTCCAAGCTTTTTTGTGATCCACAAAAAAACATGAGCTTTCTCTTCTTTTCCTCTGTCCCCCAGTCCCAGACTGTTTTAATCACTTTAGCTTTAGAATATGTGTTCATGAGAGCATTCATTCTTATTATGAATTCTGATTAAGGATTTTTCCTATTATTGCTCTTTAATTTTACTATATAAACTTCAGAATCAACTTTACAGAACACATGGTCTTTTCTTACACTGTATCTTGGCACCAATTGCTGTTGTCTAAGTGTATCAAGACTACTGATTTTAGAGTTTGCTTGCCTGTTGATTGCTCATCTTTAAATGAGTGTATTATTCCTGGACTTTGGAGGTGTTTCATGAGGGCATGAGCAGTTCCAAGTTAGCAGAAATTCTCAATGGTCCGGGGAGAAACTTGTTTTGACAAGGCCACATGTGTGACTTGTATAGCTTTGCTCTCTCCAGCCAACATAATGGCAGCTAGAGAGCAGACACAATTCCGCCTCTCCTCCATCTTGCCTCACCAGGAGACAGACAAAAGGGAGCAGGTTTCTGTGCGTATGTGTTTTTTTAATATGTGTTTTTTTCCATTGCTATGTGGGATGAAATAGGATCCAGCACCTCCTCCCTCACATGTAGATGGCGTTTCTATGAGTCCAGAGAAGGGATCATGGGTTTTGTCCCTCAGAGTGGAATTTACTTAAGTAAATGGTTTCCTGCTAGCTTTGTCCGAGATCTAAATCCACAAACACCCACTCTGGAAGGCTTTCTGCACCCATATTTGCTCTTTCCTGCATTGACAGCCTTCCCCATATATTCTTTTGGGAATTAGTCTTCAAGTTTTTCAAAGGCGTAATTCACATTTGTCCTTTTTTTTCTGGCAAATTCTAAGGGGATGGACTCAAGTATCTTTAATCTGCCCTTTTAAGTAGAAGCCCCAGTGCTTACAAAAGGTAAAATGAAATTTAAAGTAAGCTTAAAGAGCAGTCATAATGGGGGGAAAATGTCCCCAAAGAGGAACAAGCATCCTAAGAACTGATCATGGAAGGGAGTGGAATGATTATTTGCCTAGTGTGTCAGCATGTCAACAGGGGGTTAGAAGACCCAGGTGCAGGGTGCACATATGCTGTTCCCTGTCTGAGAAACTATTTCCCTCTGGGTCCCACTGCTGCCTTGTCCTCGCCGGTAGGATCCTTGGTACTAACAATGTAGTGCATGGACCTATAGCATCAGCATAAAACAGGATTCGGTTAGAGATGCAGAATCTCGCGCCCCCGGAACCAGAGAAGGAATCTGTATTGTAAGAAGATCCCCAAGTGAGTCGCCTGCGCAGGAAGTCTGGGAAGCACTGCAGGAGATCTCAGCACAGGCGTCACTGAACCCAGTTTGCTCAGGCTCCTTTGTTCCACACACGTAAAACTTTCCTTTCCTTCAGAGCTCCCACTCTGTAAAAGGATAATTTTTTCCTATTCATCTGTATCTCTCCCACTAGAGCCAGGCTCTAGGGCTCTCCCAAGACCAGTCAATAAATACTTGCTGAATGAGTAAATGAACGTGCACGATATTCTGTGCCTTGGGAGCATTTTTTAATGCCAGATGGCCCCTCCCCATTCTCCCACCAGTAGCCTCCGTGCACTAGATCATCCGTGCCAACATCAGCCTGGACTCCCCAACCCAGCCCTGGCCCAGCGTCGCCCCCAGGCGTGGCTTTGGAGAAGGCCCTGCCTAGAGTGAGGAAATGAAGGAAGGACATCCCCGAAAACTCAAAGAAATCTCATCATTCAGAGCATGTTCCCCAACATCCTACATGCTTTATAAGCGGCACAAAGAGATCCTGTTACCTGTGTATGATTTTGGAAAATCTGGTCCCGATTTCTGTGTAGGGAGGGAGGACCCCTCCGGGGCGCGGATCAGACACCCAGCCCCACCAGCCCCACACAGGGTGTGTGCCGGAGGAGGAGAGGAGGGGTGGGACAGGGGCGGGAGAGCACGGAGGCGGGCTTCCTCCGCTTCTGTGCTCACACTCAACTCAGATGACAGATTTTTCTTGTCCGTTGCCCTTCAGCAGGTGTAGCTGAAATTGCCGTGGGGGGCTCTTTTGATGAGCAAGGAATGAAAGGTGACAGCATGAAATTAGTTTCCCTACTTGGATAATTAAACCTTCACTAAATATAGGTTTAAAATGAATGTTCACAACATTGTAACAGAACATGCTAATTCTAAAAATAGAGTCTCCTTGCTGTGCAAGTGGCCTGGGGAAAAGCAGACACTGAAGCAAAAGAATGATTTTATCCCTCCTGCCCACCACCCACCACCCAGTGAGCCAACTTGTTCTGAAACAGGGTCACACCAGATGGCAGGGGCAAAGCCAGAGCTGTTGCCAGACACTCCAGGAGACGAATGATGGGAAGTCAAGGGAGGAGAAGTTCTAAGGCTGAAGATCCTGCTCAGCACCAAATCAAGCCAACCAACACTGGGTATGTATGCTCAGTATATGCAAAACTCAAGTTCATAGAGGAAGGAATTTCCATTAGGCTGTTTTGCACTGTAGTCCACCATGCACTTTGTTAGAAAGGACAAATAAAAGAAACTTCCTTTGAAGAAAGTGTAAACTTTCTAGGCAGCAGCTTTCCTGAACGATTAAATCGCAAATGACCTTGACTCTGCATGGCCTTGAAAGCACGTACACCCAGACCTCAAAGAGCACTGGTCCGTGGTCATAAATTTTCCTTCAGAATTCACCTGGTGTAATAACCAATGGTTGACAAACCTTCAAAAATTGTCTTCACTTGATGTCTACAGTTCTCAACCTGTTGTTTTCTTTTGACCCACTCCAGCCAGAGAAAAAGTTCCTATCAAGGTCAGCATGCTGCTCAGTCCAGCGGTGAGTCCCTAGCTTGCCAGCAGCATGTGATGTGGCGGGTCACTCCCTTCTTGAAAATATTCACCTTTCATTCATTTGGCTTTCGGCCCACCATTCCCGCTTGGTCCTCCTCTGACCTCAGTAGGGACAACTTAACTGAGTCAGAAATTCAGATTTTGCTTCCGTGTCACCTGGTCTCCTGTTGTCCATGAATTCTATTTTTGAAAAGCTTTAACTTTCAGTTACCTGTATAGCAAAACTGTAAGGATAGGATAGAAAAACAGTCTCTTTTCTCCCAAGATGATACGTACATCTTCAGTCCTTCAAAGGGGTAAGGTCTTCAGCCCTCCATTTTCTAAAAAGAGCAGTCAGTCCTGCGATGTGTGATGCTGTAAGATATTCTGTGAAGAATTTTCTTTTAAACATTTTTCCACAGGGAAAAATATAGGGTCCAGTTCATGACTTTTGAAGAACAAGAGAAAAATCATAGCCACATGGAGGAAGAAGTAACCATTCATGCCTCTAAGTCTCCTTGGTTCGCCCATCACACCGACAGCCTGGTTTCCTATGACACCCCCCTCTGTCTAGCACCCTACACCTACATGAACACTTGAGGGCAGGTATTTTAGCTAAGTAAGCTTCTCCATATCCTGGTGAAAAATTGCCACACAACAAAGAATAAGTCTTAAAGCTCTGAATCCTTCAAATTCCCTCCTGGCCCTTAACTGATTCTTTCTTAGTGAACCTGCAAACCTCTGGATCAGAGAAAAATTTGCGTAAATTATACCTACAATTCAGCAAGGACAAAGACTACCTGGCACCATGGTATCATGTGCCTGCTCTTGAGTTTTAAAAATCCTAAGATGTGCAGACGTGTCTAATCCAATACCCTCAGTTCTAGATGACAGAATGAAGGACCAGAAAAGACAGTGATTTGCCCAGGGTCTCCAGGGGTCAGCGCAGGCTCCCTGCCAGACAGGCTCTCCCATCAGCAGGATGGCCTCTTTCCTGCCTTCCCCCTCCCCCGCACACTACTTGCCCAAGGCTTTACAGAATTCTAGCTTCTGCCAGGGAATGCACAGAGCCCCCAACTGTTTTGCTCTTGTTCTCTCGGTGTTGGAATGACATTTCTAGGTAATTCTTCAGCACTGCAGTCTCAGTTTTGCATCTGTTCCATTAGGTCTCTCCAATTATCTATATACTCCTGCCTGGACTTCTATCAATAGGAATCCATTCATTAATAAAACTTGCAGAGAACTATCTCTTTGGCATTTTTAGAAGTTTGTAGTTTAAATCTAAAGGAAGGGGAAGAAGAGATTTGACAAAGTGGCTTAAAAAGTGTTCTGGGTTGTTGAATTAATTTTTTTTCCAGTTGATGATTATCAGACGATTATTTCCTACCATCATCCATGTGAAAGCTGACATTCATTTGTTTCTCCAGCACAGAGCACATTAACCCTCTCAACCACCATCAGCTGACTCTGTGTTAGAACAACAGATCTGATTTGCTTCAAGGGAGCCCTCAAGACTTCTGATTTCACTTTCTTCCCAAGGTAAGGCATATTTTTCCTTCAAGTTATGATCTTCTGATTTTTTTCTGAGTTATATTGGCAAATTCTGTGAGCTCCAAAATATCAGCCTCATCTGTACCTAAGTATCTAGATTTTCATAACACATAATCCTCCTGGTTCCTTGTCTAAGTTGCTTTTTACATGAATGTGTTTTATAACCAAGAAACTGATGCTGCAGATGAATGGAAATAAGATTTCAGTCCATTCCCTTCCAATTCCTTGGGCCTAAATATGTCCATTTCTCCCCAGGAAACATGACTGGAGACCAATTATTTTACTGACTTTTGAGGTGGACCTCAATTGCTGGTCACATCTATATATTACTGATGTATGAATACATTATACATTCAATTTTTAAGCTCTTTCAATTATTTACCCTTCCTCAATACTAGACAGCACATTTTTCCCCCCTCATACTCATAGTAGCTACCTGATAATACCTAACAGAGAAAGAAGTCAGTCAGTAAATGTGTCTTATGTTAAATTGTTGACTTTTCTCAACTCTTTACAGACCTTATCTTCTGGCCCAAGAGAAAACCTGAAATGGTCTTGCCTTGGCATAGGTGTAAAGTAGATAAAGGCAGAAGGTAGGCAATATTACTAACACTTTTGAAACAAATGCAACAAGTATGGATTTGTTCCACAATCCCCAGGTCCCCAAATGTTACATTTCTTTACTTCTAAATCTAATTCTAACTTGATGAGCCCTGTCCCGCTGGCTGACAGGAAATCCCCCCTTAGTCATTTTCAGGCCACCATATACTCTACCAACCAACATAAGAACACTGGGGCTTTTGTAATCCATTTGGGGCAGGCCTCTAGTCTGGTCCTCTTTCTTGGTCACTGAATCTTACAGTGTCCAACCCAAGTGGCTCATCCCATGGTAGGTGACCTCCATTATCTGTAGGACCCGCCACCCCTGGAGTCTTCCCTGTCTCTGAAAACCAGTGTCCCTTCTCAGGTGGCAGCACCACCAGTGGGGGTCTCGGCATTCCAGAAGCCTCCGTGGCTCAACCTCTCCCCGTTAGCCTCCTCAGCCTCCCTCAGTGCACCAGCTCCAGGGCACAGGTCTATGCAACAAAAACTTCTTAGTGCTCCTAGAGAAAGGGGAACTCGAAAACTTTTTTCCACACAAAACCCTCTAGTTGCTCTCAACCAGTAGGGATGGAGAATGAAGATAGAGAAAAACCACTAGGAAAGTTATTTACTCAATCATATCATGCTGCCACAGAATAAGGTACAGTTGCCTCTTGGACACAGGGGTTAAGGACACTGATCCCTTGCACAATCAAAATCGACATGTAAACTTCTGACTTCCCCAAAACTTAACTGCTAATAGCCTACTGTTGACCAGGAGCCTTACTGAATACAGACAATTAACACCTGTTTTGTATGTCTTATGAATTAATACTCTATTCTTACAATAAAGTAGAGAAAATATTTTTTTCAAATTGTCGCAAATTTCTAAAAGCTTGTTCAATGTTTTTATTGAAAAACAGCTACATATAAGTGGATCCACATAGTGCAAACCTGTGTTATTCAAGGGACAACTGCATTTGCACTGTGTATCAAATGTGTGCTTAGACAGTTAGTAAATACAATTGTGCAATTATTTCAGAAGAAAAGATAGGGTGTTTCTTGTTGTTTTGCTTTTTTTAAAGAATTGGGGGCAAGTAATGGAGATGTGGGACCAGAAAAATTCTATTTCAGAGGTATTTCAAGGCTTATCTGCCTCTCTCACTCAATAATTTTCAAAGTAACATAAACTATCATTTTTTTAAGTGGAAAAAGGCCACATTCACAATCAGTTCATTTCGCTTCCTCCTGTTTTAGCATTTGTTCTATCTTTGACCCGTCCTCCAATTCAACATAAACCAGACTGATTGGGGGAAATTAGAACAATTTTGCATACACCGAAAGTCTTCTGGCATGACATCTCAAGATTTTTCAAATAAATTACTCAGGAAGTTAGACTTCAAAGGAAACTCTGGTTGTTTCAAGAAGTCTTTTTAACTTTTGTGTGTAAATTCTACAATCTGCCAGTTGCTCTGCTGACATCTTCAAACGACTATAACTCACTTGGAATCTACAAGTTTATATATAATTCAGGATTTTTGAGGGGGTATAAATTCCGTAAAGCACATCCTTAACCTCTAAAATTAAATGGATTTTATATTGTGTTTACTTTTTCCATGGGAGCCAAGAAAGAAATCTAGCATGTCTGACACGTTTAAGAGAAGTGCTTATTCTGTATTCTGAATTCAAGCCAAATGTTGCAAGTTCAAGAGAAAATGCTTAAAAGTGATTACAATATATATTTATGCCAGATAGTGACATTTACACTATATGTAGTATATTATAGAACACATAATTTGTAATTGTTAGAGTTTAATTGGTGAACTTCCAAACTGGCAGCTATTTTTAGGGTCTATCAATATTTATTAAAAGGTGAGAAAAAAGTTATGAGGTAATTATATTTTGTTTTGTTTTTAACAATATGCCCACTTTGCAAGCAGAACACCTCTTTGTTTCATTGTCTTAGGAAAGGGGTAAACTGAGTCAGAAAACAGACAAGATCGATGAGATTTCCTGGCACTGGTTATTGGGGTGTGATGTTAGAACTAAAATTTTTTAAGGCTAAGAAAATGAACTGAGGTCTTTACAAAGTGTGTGAGGCAAACAAAAAAGGAAAGTAATTTCCCACCTCACCCTACCATTATCCCAAAGGAAAAAGAAGTTTCCCTAGACTAGAAGAGAGAGCAAAGATTGGAGGGACTGGGTCCTGAAAAGAGGGTCTCTGGGTGACTATGAGGCCCAAGGACCCAGGACCTCATGGGAAAAGAGTCACTCACAAACAACTACATAGGACCAGACGTGCAATCTTCAATATCAGCAACCCAGACTAGAGCCTAGAACCTAGACTCAAACCCTACAACCCAGGCTCAAGGTGTGAAATAGAGAAAAGGTGGACCCAGGCCTGATGAGACTTTTCCACTATGCTAGCAGAATGGGGGTTCATAATGATGGATTACAGGGAAAACAGCAATATTTGTGGACTGAGATTCACACCTAACATGGAGGGAATATTTAATCTTCACAGTATGCTTTTTGACAAAGCAGAGAGACATTTATGGTCTTTAGTTCATTGAGCTTATCTATTTTTATTGCATTATAAAGCATTGTGAGAAAGCTTAAAAACTATAAATGTTTATGCAATCACAATGCCCACTATTTGAGGTCAGGAGTAAGAGTTCACTACTTTGCAGATAAAAACACTAAGACTTTATATCAAAATAGCAGGTTAGTAATAGAAATGAACATAATTTTGTTTCATTTTTTTAATGGATCCTGTGGTCCTCAGAAAATACTCCATCCACTATGCCCTAAAGCGTAAGATCTACTGAGCTCACCAAATAAGTATGGATCAACTATATGGCATCAGAGAGTCCAGAGACATCTGCTTTCTCATAGGCACAGTTAAAACTTCAAACACAAAATTAAATAGTGTGGGTTGTTGAATGTTCAACATCAGCAGAATTCACAATCTCACCATGTTTCTCATGGGAAAGTGAGGGCACTGAGCTGAAAGGAAGGGAGCTCTAAAATGTGGGAGGAGGAAATCTGGACGTATGGAACTGAAATTGACAATCTGGAAATGCCAAGTCACCCTGAGTCTTCCTGACCAGCGGAGGTGACTTGGCCCCTTGTGCCTGAGGACGCTGGCCTTCCCTTGCTTGAAAAGCCTACGACAACATCCCGTGGGAAAAGTGATTTGAAAAGGACACTCCCTCTCAACTCCTCAGGACCCACCACAAGTACAGCTCCCCTTAGAGGCCAGGTGTGACCACAAAAGGAGCTGCCACTGAAATGAGGCCCCTGATGTCCGTGGGGTGATGGAGCTCCAGAGCAGGGGCCGTGAGGCAGCCATTAGCCACCAAAGACCAGAGGCCTCATTTCCAATAAAGGACACCAAGGATGTAATGATGATCCAAAAACAGGATTTAATAGGAAAAAGAACTCTAGCTCTAGTGGCCAAACACCTTGCTTGAGTTGCAACAAAAAATGGGACTAAGTATGTGGAAAGACCTCTCAGAGGGGGTAGCATGAAGATAATTAATTGTGTTGCATGTGTGTGTTTATCAAAGCATATCCATGACAGAACAGGCTCTTTAATATTGTCAGATTATTTCCTGGCTACCCCAGTGCTACTCGAGGGACTCAGGGGCAAAGTGCCGAGAAGGTCACGGATAGTTCTGCATAGACTGAGCAACACAGACTTCTCACTGCAGCTGACCTGGCTGCCTCTACTGCCGAGTTTTTAATCAGCCAACAATAGAGGCCACTACTGGGCCAGATAATGCACCCTGTAGCAGGGAGTCAGCCAGCCATCTAGTAGCAGTTTGACTGTGCTGGATCTCTCCCATTACGGAGAAGATGGAGAGTCTCTTGCACTGTCCTAGACACACTCTGGACATGGATTAGTCTTTGTGCCACCACCACCCATGAACTCAAGGGCACCTCATCATCCACCACCATGGCATTCCATGCAGCACCGCTTATGCCATGGCATGGATTTCACAGCAACTAAGTACGCCCAACTAATTAACTGATTTAATCATATATCCCACTCCCCAGAAGCAAATGGGCTGACGGAAATGTCACATGGCTTACTGAAGACACAGATGCAGCACCAATTGAGTAACAACACTCTGAAAGGATGGGGTTCTGTTTCATAGAATTAAGTATATGCCTTGAATAAGAGACTTCATACAATGCTAACAAGCATACATGGACCTGGGAATCAAAGGGGGGACATAAAAACGGCTCTTCTCACTATGTAAGTAAAAATCCACTTGCAGTTTCTGCCTCCCTTCCCAGCTTTGAGCATTGCTGGTTTGGAGATCTAGGTTCTCAGTGAGCAATGCTTCCACTAAGGGACATAAGAATGGTTCCACTGACCAAAAAGTAGAAGAGGAGGGAATGCTTCTAAACTCATTCTATGAGGCCAGCATTACTCTAATGCCAAAATCAGGCAAAGACACCACAAATCCCCGATGAACATAGATGCAAAAATACTCAACAAAACATTAGCAAACCAAATTAAAAAATACATCAAAAAGATCATCCATCATGATCAAGTAGGATTTATTCCAGGGGTGCAAGGATGGTACAACATTCAAAAATCCATCAACATCATCCACCACACCAACAAAAAGGACAAAAACCACGTGATCATCTCCACAGATACCGAAAAAGCATTTGACAAAATGCAAAATCCACTCATGATAAAAACTCACAACAAAATGGGTATAGAGGGCAAGTACCTCAACATAACAAAGCACATATGCAACAAACCTACAGTCAATATCATACTTAAAAGCAAGAAGTGGATAGCTTTTCCTCTAAGATTGGGAACAAGATAAGGATGCCCACAATCCCCACTTTTATTCAACATAGTACTGGAGGTCCTAGCCAAAGCAATCAGAAAACGCAAAGAAATAAAAGGCATCCATATTGCTAAGGAAGAAGTTAAACTGTCACCGTTTACAGATGACATGATACTGTACATAAAAAATCCCTGAAGAATCCACTCCAAAACTACTAGAATAACTCAATTCAGAAAAGTTGCAGGATACATACAAAATCAATACACAGAAATCTGTTGCATTCCTATACACTAATGATGAACTACAGAAAGAGAAATCAGGAAAACAATTCCATTCACAATTTCATCAAAAAGAATAAAATACCTAGGAATAAACCTAACCAAGGAGGTGAAAAACTTATAACCTGAAAACTACAAGACACTCATGAGAGAAATTAAACACACCAATAAATGGAAATACATTCTGTGCTCATGTATAGGAAAAATTAATACTGTCAAAATGGCCCTCCTGCCTAAAGTAATCTATACATTCAATGCAATTCCTATCAAAATACCAACAGCATTCTTCAATGAACTAGAACAAACTGTTCTAAAATTTATATGAACCACAAAAGACCCCAAATAGCCAAAGCAATCCTGAGAAGGAAGAATAAAGCTGGAGGAATTATACTCCCCAATTTCAAGCTCTACTACAAAGCCACAATAATCAAGACAATTTGGTACTGGCACAAGAACAGACTCATAGATCAATGGAACAGACTAGAGAACTCAGATATCAACCAAGCATATATGGTCAATTAATATATGATAAAAGAGATAGATACACAATGGGGAAATGACAGCCTCTTCAATAGCTGGTGTTGGCAAAACTGGACAGTTTCATATAAGAGAATGAAACTGGATTATTGTCTAACTCCATACACAAAAGTAAACTCAAAAAGGATCAAAGACCTTAATGTAAGTCATGAAACCATAAAACTCTCAGAAGAAAACATAGGCAAAAATCTCTTGAATATAAACATGAGCAACTTTTTCCTGAACACATCTCCTCAGTCAAGGGAAAGAAAAGCAAAAATGAATAAGTGGGACTACATCAAACTAAAGAGTTTCTGTACAGCAAGGACACCATCAGTAGAACAAAAAAGCATCCTACAGAATGGGAGAATATATTCATAAGCAACATATCCGATAAGGGGTTAACATCCAAAATATATAAAGAACTCACCCACCTCAACATCCAAAAAGCAAATAACCCTATTAAAAAATGGTCAGAGGATCTGAACAGACACTTTTCCAAAGGAGAAATTCAGATGACCAACAGGCACATGAAAAGATGCTCCACATTGCTAATTATCAGGGAAATGTAAATTAAAACCACAGTGCAAAACCACAGTGCATTATCACCTCATACTGTTAGGTATGGCCAACATCAAAAAGACAAGGAACAACAAATGCTGGTGAGGATGCAGAGAAAGGGGAACACTCCTACACTGCTGGTGGGAATGTAAATTAGATCAACCATTGTAGAAAGCAATATCGAGGTTCCTCAGAAAACTAAGAATAGAAATACCATTTGACACAGGAATTTCACTCCTTGAAATTTACTCCAAGAGAACAAAATCTCAGATTCAAAAAGATGTATTCACCCCTGTTGATGTCTGCACTATTTACAATAGCCAAGATATGGAAGCAACCTAAGTATCCATCAGTAGATGAATGGATAAAGAAGATTTGGTACATATACACAATGGAATATCATTCAGCCATAAGAAGAAAACAAATCCTACCATTTGCAACATGGATGGAGCTAGAGCTTATAATGCTCAATGAAATAAGCCAGTAAGAGAGAGACAAGTACCAAATGATTTTCCTCATTTGTGGAGTATAACAACGAAGCAAAACTGAAGGAACAAAACAGCAGCAGACTCATAGACTCCAGGAAGGGACTAGCATTTATGAAAGAGAATGGGTGGGGGAGGGTGAGTAGGGAGGGAGGGAGAAGGGGATTGAGGGATATTATGATTGGTACACATGGTGTGGGGGGTCACGGAGAAGACAGTATAGCACAGAGAAGACAAGTAGTGAGTCTGTGGCATCTTACTATGCTGATGGACAGTGACTTCAGTGGGGTATGGGGGGACTTGATAATATGGGTTAATATAGTAATTACAATGTTTTTCAGGTGAAACATTCATAAGAGTATATACCAATGATACCTTAATAAAAATTAAAACAAAGTAAATAATGTCTCCACTGAAATCAAGGATGAGAATCACCAGGCCATTTTGGACTCCTTGTTCCACTGAACCAACGAACAGAAAAAAGAGTAACTCTATTGGCCAGAGTGACTGATTCCGGTTACCAAGGGGAAACCAGGGAGCTGCTGCACAGAGGCGGGAGGAGGTTCATGTCTGGGACACGGGATTCACTGGAGGCACCAATAGTAAAGGTTAATGAAAAATTATAGGAATCAAAAAGAAAGGCAGGAGTAAGAACTCAGACCTTTACAAATGAAGGTTTAGAAATGGATCACTGACCAAATGAGGGCAATGGGACTACGGAATAGACAGAAGCAGAAGGAGGCCAGAGATAGCAACTATAGCCCCTTGATTGGTTACAGAAATGAGCACTGTAGTAGTTTTACGTAATTCCTCTTTGCACGTTCTGCGTAAAAGTATTTGTATATACTAACCATTTTTTGCCCTCACCTTCTTCCCTTCATTCTTTTATAAGTTGTGGAATGTAAACTCTGCAATTTAGCATTTAGGTAAGAGAATACTCAATGGGACTGTGACAGAATTCAAAAAACAACATAGTCAGCTGAGGATATAAATGACTGTTGGAACTGTGTCTCATTTGGAGGAAGGAGACCTTCTGCCCTTCTATGAAGAATAGAGTTGGCTTTGTGTTATCCAGAAGTTCAACTATGCTTAAAAGGATGCTCGTGGAAGCTATGCAGCCAAAGGAGTTGACTACCAGTTACTGATTTATTGCCTCTCAGCTCCAAATCCACCCTTCTTTGCCCTAACCCAAACTCTGTAAACACATTTCCTCTGCCAGCTGGTGCCATGCTAAGTGGCGTTGGGAGAGTGCAGGCGGTACTGCAGATGTAGCAGTGGAAGGAATATTCTTTCTTGGTTCTTCCTGGATTTTCTGGTGCCTACAGCACACCTCCAGGACGTGGGCAACTCATGGTATCCATCCTCCAGTGGGTCTCACTGGTGAGGCTTCCTGCTGAGTCTCACTGTCACCCCAGTAGGCAGTTTGCTTTCAGCCATATGTGGGCGACCAGCAGCACCCACCTGCGAGCAGGTTTCGCCAGACCCTCGTAGGCACTTTCGTAGCCCACTGGCACCCCGGCACAGCCCACTGCTCATCAGCCCTGGCTTATGGCCAAAGAACTTTACCCTCCAGGGGGCCACAGTCTCTCCCTCTCCAACAAGGCCGGGGGTTCAGCCTTGGACCGAGGGCGACTCTTTTCCAAGGTTATTCCTTCCTTGAGTATTTTCCCTCAGTCTTAGAAGTAGTAGGGCTACATAGCTATTCCCATGTGCTTCACCCCTTTTGTAGCTAAACACACTAGTTAATAACTAAATTTTTCCTGTTCAAATCACTAGTGTAATTTCTGTCTCCTCACTGGACACTGACTGGTATAGTCTCCTTCAGGAAAGAATCCCCTTTAGAAAGTTCTAATTTTTCCATAAATGAATTGGTAGTATTAGAAAATAAGAGCACCACAAACAGGACCTTTTGTCTAGGAAATGCTCAATAAATAATCAAATTTTACTAATCAGAATTGTAAAATTTGCCTTTTATAAGATGTGGAGAAATCAGAAGCTTCATATGCTGCAGGTGAGATTCTAACAGTGCAATCATTTTGGAAAACAGTCTGGCAGTTCCTCAGAATATTAAAGCATACAGTTACCATATACCCAGGCAATTCCACTTCTAGGTATATACCCAAGAGAAATGAAAACACACACCACACAAAAACACATTCACAAATATTCATAACAGCCAAAAAGTGGAAGCCAGGCAAATATTCATCAACTGATGAATGGGTAAATAAAATGTAGTATATGTAATAGAATATTTAACCATAAAAGGGAGTGATGTGTTTATATGTGACATAACACAGACAAACCTTGAAAGTGTAATGCTAAGTGAAAAGAAACCAGAGCCAGTCATGAGAACACAAATTGTATGATTCGATTGTGTGCATGTTTAGAACAGACAAATCTACAGACAGAAAGTTGAGCAGTGCTTGCCTAGGGCTGGCAGAAGGGGAGAGGGCAGGAAAGGAGTTCATTAATGGATACGGGATTTCTTTCAGGGATGATAAAAGTGTTCTAAAATTAGATTGTGCTTGGTGACAGAGGGTAACTCGACTTACTGTGGTAGTCATTTTGTAATGTATATAAATGTCTAATCACTATCTTGTATACCTAAAACTAACATAATACTTGAAATTAGATTGGGGTGGTGTTTGCACTGCTCTGAGTATACCAAAAACAGTGAACTATACATTTAAAGTTTAAATGTATGTGAATTATATGTTTGTAAAGCTGTTTTGAAAATTTACCTTTTAAAAGTGGGTGTAATTGTGCCACTGTACTTCATGAACTGTATCAAAGGCTAAAATAAAACCAGGAATTGAACCCAATAGATCACAAAACCTATTTTTTAAAGTTTATCTGGTTATATCTTTGTTTCATTTTATTTGCTTTTAATACAAACTGTTTTGAGAATCATCTGAGAGGCCAGTGGATGATTTTTCTCAGATGTTTTATAATACGCTGGTTCATCAGACTGCCTGAAGGATGTGCTTTGTGTGATTTCATGTGTAATGATTCTAAATCCAATGTTAAAGGCTAGCTCATAAGAGATAAGCAGCAGGAAGAGTGATGGGAAATGCCTCAGTTGTTCTGGCCACACCTCTACAGAGGGCTCTGCTTTGGAAGGCATTTTCACCTCTGGGCCTCTCAGCTCTAAAACAAGCGTGTTGGGAGAGACGATCTCTGGATCTGTGTCTCTATCATTCTAGGAGTCATATTCTGTTTTGTAGATGTTAATATTCTTTAATCAATGGTAGAATAACAGGAGGCAAAGGCAAATGTGGGTGAGAGCCAAGCAAATCTTGCAAATGGAAGCTCACTGCTGATGCTGACAGCCTAAGGACCATCACACATGCCTAAAAGCACAGTCATTCCCAGGTCATCATGCTGTTCTTTAGCAAACCCATCAAACAGCAAATCAGAGACAAGACTAATAAAGAAACAACCCATCAGAGTGAAGGCCTTTGAATGAGGATATAAGATTAACAGTTATTTGTTGTATTTATTGCCATTTTCCCTAGAAAGAGCACCCCCGCACACACAAAAATAAAGGCTTCCACAGTCATTCATGGTTGAAAAAAAAGATGGACAATTTTGAAATAATTAAATCCTCTGGCGTTCTTTCACACTGCTCATCTATCCTTTTGCTCCCTGAGGATCTTCCGAAGCAATGAACCTCAGAAAAAAAACACAGGAAAATGCAATTTCCTTTTTCCTTCTCCTATTTCTGTTTGTGTGCAATAAGAGTCCCCATAAAAGCTTTCCATTGTAAGTCCAAATGTAGAAATTAAATCTAATTCTAACTGCTACTTACATTAGCTAATCTTACATTTAAATCATGCTGATGACATTTTAGCAGGGCTTTGAAATTGCTTAAGCAATTTGTTTACTTGAATGAATTGTAATCCAGATGCTGCTCAAGATTTTTAAAATTTAATTTTATTCCTCATTTTATTAGGTATGTAAAATAGTCAGATATTATTCTTTGGATGAAAATCTTCTACCTACAAAAAGGAAACTAGATAGTCTTTATCTGAGTAATAGAAATAATATAAAATAAAATTTACATTTATACACACAGTAAATGAGTATATAATAGGATACTTTATACAATTATAAGGAATTAATTAGATACCAAGCAAATATTTTAAATGAATAAATTATGACAAAAGTACAAACTCTTAAAAGGTGATAAAGATCACAAGTATTATGAAGTCTAGATAAAAATTTGTATTAACTAGCTGGTTCATTTCTAGAATACTTTTATTCTTACAGTTTTAGCTAAATATTCTTTGATTGCCTTGTCATATAACAATTTTCCAAAATATCTAATTAAGCAGCATCTCTCTTATCCATTGTATGTTGTTTGGTTCTCCATAAATATTATAGGATGATTCTGAAAAAGTCATTAAACATTATTGAATGAAATATTGCTCATCCTAACAAGCCATTATGAAAGATGTCAATATTTATCAAAACAGCCTGGTCATTGCTGGCCTTCATGCCCTTCTATTGACTGTATGATTCGACTTTTTCTTCCTGCCATTTCCATCTTCTGCATTTTAACTTCCTGATTAAGAAGGTCCTGTTCTCATAAACATCCTTGTCTTCTTTCTTCATTTTTATTAACTAAAGTTCTTAGTCATCTTGATTCTTTCCCTTATTCTCATGATTTTGAATGTTAGAACTTTGAATTTATAGGACCAGTTTTTGATATTTTGAAGTTTCTGCCAGCCTTTTTTTCAAAATGTTTTGCTTTTCCCTAAGGATGCTTCTTTCATAACTATATTTTGATATAGTGAATAGTTCTTTAATAACATAATATGTAATATATCTCACATAACTTTTACAATATAATTCATCTGAAAGTGAGACATGCACAAAGAGCAGTAGTTGGCAAACTCTTTAAAAGTATTTACTACCTGACGCTTTACCAAAGTCTCAACTACACAACTGATGATTTTGCGCTAAAATAGCCTTACACACTAGGTAAAGAAATGGGCATATCTGTGTTCCAGTAAAACACTTATAAGTAAGGCAGTGCACTGGAGGGCTACTGCATCGCACAGAGCCACACAATTACTCATAACTACTCTTACAATACATCTCATTCTGCATACACCGACTCACTGGTCAATGTTAGGAGTTTGGTCTCTCCCGCATTTCCTTCCGGCTGTTGACTGCATTGCTCGCAGTGGAGGGTGCCGTTACCTGTGGGGCTGCAGCCTGTTAGCAAGAGAAGGTACATCAATGCTAAAACAATCCATTACACTGGGAAGCACAAGTCACGTGGCTTCACACACACAATGATTGTAGTATGGCAACAGGTTTGGGTCTTACATGGAAATTCTGATAAGTTCCATCTTGTACATTTTCCATTAAAAAAGAGGGGGAAAGCATGGTACATTTGTAAATGATATGAGGCATACTTGAATATATTGCTGATAGGAGAGAATTTCCATTTTGACTAGAAAGCAATGAAAACAATTTACAAGTCTGAAAGCTGGAAAAGTTTTCTCAGGCTAAGTTCTGGTTCTCTACATTTCAAACTTTGCTAGACTGTGGGAGGAATTCCCATCATGATGAAGTCTGGACCTATCCTTTCCTACTACCTGGCTGGGTGGACTGACACAGTGGACAGCAGGAATACTGCTGCGAACCCTTCTAGCCCCAGCAACTTAGCTCTCCAACTGTGTCAGCTTCCCACGGCCATTTTAACAAATCCACATACCTGGTGGCTTACAACACAACACACGTTCATTCTCTTACAGCTCTGGAGATCAGAAATGTGAAATCAGGGTCACTGAGCCAAAAACTCAATGTCAACAGGGCCATACTCCCCCTGGAGCTATAGGGGAGAGAATCTGTTTCCTCACCTTTTCTAGCATTCTGTGGCTCTGGGCCCTTCCCTCCACCTTCAAAGCCAGCCATGCATCATCTGGCTTCAGTGGTTATTTTGCCCTTTTTTGTGTGTTAAATCTCCCTCTGCTCCCTTCTTATAGGACTATTTGTGAATGCACTAGGGCCTACCCAGTGTGGATAAAATGAGAGTTCCTGTGGCCAGGATTCTCATCTGGCCCTGGTTGACTAGCCACTGCACACCTGTGAGCAATTTGACTCTATAAAAAGAGCTCCACCCAGTGCTCTGGGCACGACACGATGCAGGACTGCAAGGCTGCAGGAGAGAGAGGCAGAGGCTGGGGACAAAGGCCGAGAGGACGGCTGTGCGGGACAACTGTGCAGAGAGGCCCAGAGGACGGCTGTGTGGGACGGCTGCACAGACAGAGGGGCCCAGAGGCAGAGACTGGCTTGCTGCCTGCAGACTCGCTCTGAGTGAATGGAACTCTAGTTACTGATCTGCCACCTGGAAATAAACATGGGTATAACCCTTTCACCCCAAGAACGTTTTGCTGTCCTTTTCTTTGGTCACACTGAATCCATAGCGAACTTGCCCAGGGCTGAAACCCATTGGCAAGACACCAGATAACCCAGGATAACCTCCCGACCTCAAGATTCTTACTCATCTGTAGTGTCCTTTGCAGTGTAAGGCAGCATTCATAGACAGCAGAGGTGAAGGCTTGGATATCTTTGGGGGTCATCATATAGCCTATCATACTAAATTTTACTTATATATATATTTTACATTATATGTGTGTGTGTGTGTATATATATATAAAAATCTCACATAACCTAAACTAAATGTATGTCCAATTCAACCTCCCATCAGCTTGATTCCAAAAATGCCTGTGACCACTTTGCTGCCATAACCCCAAGGGAAATGGGACCTACAAGTCAGAGTAGAAAGAGCAGTCTTAACTAAAGCTAGAATATTTTTACTTTTGTCGGTTTTACAAAATCTGGACTTTGTTATATCAACTCAGTTAATGCTCACAGCTATTAAGTTCTATAGATGAAGTACTTAATTTCAAAGATATTACATGGGCCCCTGAACAGGAACTTGAAACAAGGGACCCTCCGGCCAGAACTTTAGCAGTTTCAGGTAAACCCTTCTCTAACCCAGTATTTACCTCTCCCAGGGTTCTGTTTTCTTGGTAGTAAATGAGAGAGGTTGCATTTATAGACATAGGCATTTCTATGCAGATTTTCCAGTATGATCTTATTTTGGTTTGCTTCATGTTTTCATTTATTTGGGTTTTTTTGAGGTAAAAGTCACATAACCTAAAATTGACCATTTTACAATTCAGTCACTTTTAATATATTCACAGTGTTATGCAAACATCACCTCTCTCTAGTTCCAACACATTTTTCAGCACCCCCAAAAGAAAACACTGTACTTGATAAGCAGTCACTCCCCAACTCCCCTTCTCCCAGTCCCTGGTAACCACTAATCAATTTTCTGTGTTTACCTGTTCTGGATATTTTACATAAATGTATGTTACAGAATGTATGGAATTAAACAGCATATGAACTTCTGTTTGGCTCTCACTTAGCAGGATTTTCAAGGTTCATTCACGTTGTATCTATTTCATTTCTTTTTATGGCTGAAAAACATTCCATTGTATGGATATACCATATCCTTTCAGACATGGGAGGTGTTTCCACCTTTTGGCTTTTGTGAATAATGCTGTTACACTTGTAAGAGTTCGGCATTCAGTTTCACTGTGTGGGTTTTTCTTTTCCATACCACCAAGCAATTCTCCACAACCAGCCAGGTGACCTGCAATTCACTCAGTTCTGACACTATCTGGAGATGCTGTCAGTTCTACAAGACCCCCCACCCACCTCAGGCTCTAGTCTCAAGCCCAGCTTATCACTCATGCTTCTGACCGACTACAGATTGAAGGTCCCAATAACCACCTCCTTGGGATCAAATACTTTGCTAGAGCAACTCACAGAAGTCAAACATTTTACTTACTAGATTGCTGGTCTGTTGTAAAGAGATATAACTCAGGAACAGCCAGATGGAAGAGATGACTAGGACAAGGTGTGGGGAAAGGGCAGAAGTTTCTATACCCTCTCCAAGGGTACCACTCTTCCCAAATCTCCATGTGTTTACCAACCTGGAAGCTTTCTGAGCCTTCTCCTTTTGGGTTTTCATGGAGCCTTCATTACATAGGCAAGCTCAAGTATCACTGCCATTGGCAACTGATTCAATGTCCAGCCCCTCTTGCCTCCCCAGAGGTCAGGGGGTGGGACTGAAGGTTCCAACCTTATGATCACATCACTGGTTTTCCTGCAACCAGCCCCATTCCTCAGTGATTTCCAATAGTCGCCTTATTAACATAACAAAAGACATTTATTTTCCTCATCTTTTAGAAACTTCAAAGGTTTTAGGAACTCTGTGCTACAAACAGGATTAAGGACAAATATGTATTTCTTAAAAGTCACAGTATCTATCACTAGCGCATACAAGTTTTTCCATGAACACCTGTTTTCAGTTCATTTGGGTATATACCCAGGAATACAACTGCTGGTTCATACAATAATTTTGTGTTTAACTTTTTGAGGAATTTCCAAGGGTTTTTGCTATTTAAGCCTTATCTCTAAGTGTGGAATTTCTGTTAACATGGCCATGTGGGGTCATTATTTTGGGGAGAACCTGGCTAAGAAAGTTGGTGGGAAAACAATATTACCTAGATCAACTGTCCAATGACTCTCAGTTCTGGCTACACATTAGAATCACTTGGGTAATTTTTTTTCCAAATGGCAATTAAACATTTTGGGAAAACTTCATTTAAAACACACGCACACATACACACACACACCTTGGAAAACAGGTCACTCTACCAAACATCTCCCTGCAAAATGCTTGAGTGAAGTTGCACCAACAAGAGAAAGCCCTTGTAGCTGGTAGGACTGGGACAGATTCTCGCCGTATCCTGTCTGAAACATCTTCTCTGGCTTTGGGAAGACTGTGCACAAGACAGTCCTAAAGAAAAGTGTTTGGAACCACACAGAACCATTGGAATTGCTTGTCAGTGTAAGCATGACATCAACTTTTGAGTCACAACTGTCATCATCAAATGACTTCCATACCGGGGATCTTACAATAGCAGGAGGTACGGGATGGAAGCAGGTGGTGGAGTTAGAGTAGACAGTTAGACATAAGCAGGAGAAAGGTGCCAGCCCCACACCAAGGAGACTCTGCCCTGACCTCCCCTGAAGCTCTCCTTAGTTCCCAGGTCCACACTCAAGGACCCCTAGCTTATCAGGAGCCCCAGACAGTCAAGGACACCTTGATTGCCAAGATGCGCAGGACCACAGTGGATTCCCTGACATGTGCAAGGTCCAAACACCTTGTCTAAAAGTAAGCCCACCTCATTAAAATAACCTCTAAATCTAACATTATGATTTTGGCCCCCCTGTAGACTTCACTTAGGTACTTAATGGTAAGGTGCCTGCATACTGAGACAAAAGGTATATAACCTACAGCTGTCAATCAACTGGTCAATCAAATGACAAGACACAGGGTAGGACTTCTGCCATCTTAAGATAAAAGCCTACCAACCCCTGATAGCGGGGCTGCTTCTCGTTTCCAGACAGCCATTCTTCACTCTTCTTGAGAGTATACTTTTCACTTCAACCAATAAATTCCTCACAGCATTTTCTTGCTCTCTGGTCTCTCAACTGAATTCTTCCCTTCCAGAAGAATCAAGAACAGAAACACAATGCATTCTACTAGTAACAGTAGGAGAGAGTTACCAAAAGGAAAGTTGAGAGAGGTCAAAAGAAACTTCACCACATTGTGACTAATACTGGGCTATTGTTGAATATATGCTTAATAACCATTTGTCCACCTACCTTCCTGGCTCACAGAACCCTAGATAGCACCCTGTTAGCCCTAGAAGACAAACTGTGATATATGTAAGTCAATATTTTCCAAGCCATGGAATAGGACCCACCTGTAATAAAATCAGTTTGATTTTAAAAAGCTGTATTTCCTCAATTATAAGACTTCAAAATGTTAAGATACATTAATTTATCTAAGTTGTGAATTAACACTACACTAAACACACACATAGAACTTAGATGCATCTTAATTTCTTAAAAGTAAAAATGTGTATTTTAGACTCTAGGCTATAAGTCAGACTAGAATCAGGCTTCCTCATGGCCTTTGCTATACAATCAAATCAACAGGGAAATGAGCCCTGAGAAAGGATAGCTAAATCCATCAGTCAGAAAACATCCATAGGGCAAATCTTTCAAGTACAAACATTGTCAGTGCTTCATAGATGTTGTGGATAGAAGTTAAGGTTTTCCCATTCCAAACTATTATACAGGAAGGTAAGCTATCTAAGTTTTCTATTGTGGAACCCTAGAGTATTTAAAAAAGAAAAAGGGAAAAAAAAAAAGCAACAGCTACAATTTACTGAAAATTGACTTTGCCAGACATTGTGTCACGCAGTTTGGTTATATTAGCTCATTCAGTCCTCCCAACAACCCTGTTGTATTTTGAAGATAAAGAACATAAGGCTCAAAGACATTAAATATTACTCTTATGTTTACAAATTACCCAAGAAATCACAATAGGAATTAGAGTACACTTTAAACTGACTTATAATAAAAATAATGCACATCTAAATTTATTGGAGGCTACTAAACCTGTGCTTAGAGGAAAATGTATACCTTATATGCACATATTATAAAAGATAAAATTCTGATGAATTAAACATAAAATCTAAGCATTAATCTCACGAAGCTGAAAGAAGAATACCAAATTGAAGTCCAACAGAGTGAAGGAAATAAAGATAGGAACTAAAGGTAAAGAAATAGAACAGAAATATACAATAGAGAGGTCAACCAAACCTAAGACTGGTTCATCACAGAGGATTAGTAATTTGCCTAAAAAAAACAGAGTTGAGATACCAGGGCAAGGTTCTTTGGCTCCCTAAGCCAAGCCCTTAGACCACTGTCTAAAAAGCTACTTTATAACCTCCATCTGGTCCAGAGGCCCCTGAAGTATACAATCTTAATAAAAGTAACTCCAGCCATTTACAGAATAGCAAAAATGAAAGCCAAGTCTTATTTACAAATGGAGTTTAACAATTAAATTGTTCTTGTTATTGCAACATAGCTTCAAAGCATTGTTGAAAGCCACATCTTTTCTGTTAAAATAAGTCTCAGATTATTTTATAGCGGAAAAAAACCCTGAAAAAGTCAATTGCTGCTTATGTGAAATACTTCATTTTATATTAAATGAAACTATTAGATACAAAAGGGAGAACTTTGTTTAAAAATGTTCTCTATGAAATTATTTGATAAACAAAAATGATGTCTTATAGTTACTATTAAGATCCTAGGTGGCAGGAATCATATACACTTACCTAAAATATTCTCCAAACTCTGCAAGTAAGACTCTGCACCCTGTGACTTTAATAAGCATTAATTCAGTAACTCGCTGCACTAGCTTCTCAGGTGTTTATATATCCCTTTGAGCCATAAACCCGGTGGATCTCGGCGTGGCCTGAGGACCAGTAACACAGCATCACCTGGGCATCTGCCACATATGCCAGTTTTCAGGCTGCATCCCAGACACACGGGGTCAACTCCTTTCTAGGTGGAGCCCAGCAACCTGTGTTTTAATAAGCCCTCCAAGTGATTCTAATGCGCACTAGAGTTTGAGAACCCCACTGTTAAGTTGAAAATGACTTCCAGAACCATCTCAAAACATCATCCACAGGAGCTATAGGAAGCTCTCGGGGCTCCGAACACCAAGTGTTGGCAGTTTATACAGTGCTCTTAGTGGCTCTGCCTCAAGCAGGAGACTAATTATCAAAGAAGGAACTTCCATGGCTCTCACAGAAGACTGGACCTACATCGCAAAAATGGGCCATAAACAGAACTTACAGCACATTGCAAAAAATGACAAGAAATTTAATGAGCTTATAGCACCAAGATAGACTTGCCTGAACATTTGCTCATTCACCAGGGCAGAGCTGCCCCACCCTAGAAAAGGACATTAACAGGAAAGTAGAAGTGAAGGAGCAAGCTGAAAAAAGTCACTACTAGTCCAAGGACAGCCCCAATTAGAAATGACTTGATAGAATAAAAATAAGATGTGCCAGTTACCATAAGGTGACAATGGCTATATTTATTCATCTACATTTTCCCCTGCCTTTACTTTGAGAAGAAAATGAAGAGAAATGTTTCCCCTGAGTTCCCTAAACTCACACCTTTTTGACTAATGACGGTCACAACAACCAGGAGAGGCTCCTCTCGAGTGAAGGGACCTTGGTCTCTTAGCAAAGTAGAACAGAAACACTTGGCTCTTCAGCTTTGTGTTCTTCTTGCTCTGTTTTATTTTGTTTCTATTTGCTTACAAAAGTACGTTTTCCTTTCCAAATCAGATAGGAGACTAAACTGAGGTTCTGAGTAGAACTGCATTACTGACTAGAAGAGGAAAAGGAATGTGTATACATTTTACTACTATTTCTTTCTCCTTCTTTCCTGATATGTCCCACCAACTTACACTGCATACAAGTTATCGTGCCACCTCATGGAATTTTCTAGAGGCCAAGTCTCTATCTTCCCTTCAGGGACACACCATGGAGCAGTGAGCTGAGGTGGAGCAGCCCTCTCAAGGGTCTCCCCCATGTCACAGCACAGTTGCTAATTCTGGGCCTGGAACTTGCAAGAGAAACATCTCTCTTTTATAATTACTCTGTACTCTACTTTTTTAATTACAAAAGCAATACATGCTCATTTTAATTAATGAAAGCATCCAAAGATGTATCTAAAGTATCAAAAATGTTTGACGTAAATAAATTTGTAGTATACATTTGTAGGGAAATCTTCATTATGGGAATTTGGACAGGAACAGGTTCAAAATACAAAATAGCATTCTCTTCCTAAAAGGACTCGCATATCCCCACCCACTGGTGCAGGGCACACACACTCAGCTTCCACTAACACTGCTACCGGGGACTGAGGTAGACAGGGACTGGGAAAAGCATCAGGCCATTATGAAATACACTTAGCCTGCAGACAAAGGCCAGGTTATTCATTAGCATAATCTTTAATATGTTATTTCTCCTTCTCATGTTTTCCTTCCTCCAGTCACATAAATCAGTTAAGTAAGATCTGTGTCCAAGACAAGAAACAAACCTCCAAGGAACAGGCCTGCGGAGCATAATGAACCCACAGAAAACTGTCAACTTTGATGAATAAGGAATGCCGAGACATGGATCAACAGTTACCTGGACAACCCTATTCTTAAGACAAAACTGTAAAGCATAAATTAATAACTTACACATGTCATGCCTTATACTGACCCCTACCCTAAAAGGCCTATAAAACCCTAAATCCTTTAACACACCTCTTCTCTAAAGTTGCCCGCACTCCCTCTTTGAATGTGTACTTTGCCTTAAATAAACCCTCACTGCCTAGTATAATGCCCTTTGTCTCTGAGTTCTTTCAAGCCAGTCTTGAGGTTAGTAAGAGACCCCATTCCATCACTGATAGTATCTTTATCTTTCTATTTACTATTTCTGTTTGCTTTCATTTTGCAATTTCATTCAGCTTTCTAGTCTGAAATGCAAGCCTTTTCTCTCTCCCTGATTTGTTTTAGACAGGTAGGAAAGAAGCTGCGGGGACCCCTGATTTTGAGGGCTTGCATGTTCCTATTGCCTGGATGACCCAGGCAGGACTGCGGCCGTATGATCACGTTCTTCACAGCCTGCCCAAATACCTCTTTTTCTTTTGTTGGGAAATTCCAAGAACATAAACTCATTCTATCCAGTGCTCTGAGGCTCCCCCTGTTCTGGGGTGGCAGGAATGTAACTCCCACACTGTGCAGATCCAAGCACACATTGGAAGCCAGAGGACCCTGGCTCTAGAAGCTGGCAAGGTATCTGTCCAATGCTGAGCATGAGTTCAATGATCTGTCCTTTCTGCCCTTCTGTTTCTCCTTACTTTCCATTGCCTGCTTGGCTGCACAAATAAAGGAGCTGCTCTTCTGGCACTATACAGCGTTGATCCTCACTGTTACTATTGCTCTAATGAATTCCCCTCTTGCTTACACTTTTTCCACCTGCTTGTGAATTCTTTCTCCATCAGTGTCAAGGACCCTCTCCTGGGTTGAGTTCAGGGATCCTGCCCAACAGCAGGATTACTGCATCTAAAGGAAGTGAGACAAACTTTCATGGCTAACTGGTACCAGTGGATGTAAATGTCTGATGGTGGCCATGCTGGTGGGGACATCCTAAGCCACATTTCTTTGTGGTGTGACCTCCACTGTGTCCTCCACTGCCAAGCTCCCTGCCAAATTCCTGAGCCTCCTTCAGATTTAATCTTCCAACCAGTTCTGTGAGCCCCATTCAGCTCATACTTGGAATATTCTCAATATTGGCAAATTTTTTTCCTTCAAAGGTAGATTTCAGTTTTGAAACAGCCAAAAGGCATTTGGAAACATGTGATGATGCTAATACTATATATGGACACATACACTCCCACACATGAGATGTGGTTATAAAGTTTTGATATTTCCCTGCCTAAAAAAGACAAAGAAAATGGTGCCAAAAATGTTTTCAACAATGGAAACACTGTTAAAATTAGTGCATTTTAACATTCCTTAATCGCACTCTTTAAAAGGATGGAATTAATTTGAATGTTTATTCCTATATTTGTAAATTAAAACCAGTCTCATTACTGCATTCCCGTGTGCAGCTTACATGAGCACAGGCATAACAGGACCTCAGAAAGACCTGAGAAATACTTTGTAATTGGTAAGAAAAAGTCAGGCTCCCAGAGCCAAAATATAACTATTATAAATCTAGAAAACACAACTCTGTTTTGTTCTGCCTAATCCTGTATTCTCTACACTTTAATAATAATAACAAATAGTTTTGTCCTTAAGTACACCTATGTAAATAAAAGCACTATTTGGAGTAACATTTTTGGGAATTTCAACAGAAGCAAGTATTTCAATTATCATGTTTTAAAGTTACTGTATGTTTTTGACATACATATCTACCCATTTATAAGTTTCTAGCACACAGTAGGTACAGAACACATATGTTCCTTTTTAGTTCTATTCCATGAACTGGGCTTATTGTCTTTTATTTGTTCTTGTAATTTTTTTTTATTATTGGTACCAGTTTTATTGAGATACGTTTCACATACCATACATTCAACCATTTAAGGATACAACTCAAGGATTTTTAGTATATTCACAGGATTGTTCTACCATCACAGCTGTGGTTTGTTTTAAGCAGCATTAGCTGAAGGAAGAGGAGGCAGAAGAGGAAGTCCCTCCTTAGATTAGACACAAGCCCAGACTGTGGTTATTTTGCCTGATGCATTGAATATAGCTTTGAGGTGGCAAATTCATTCACCCTCCAAGGAGATGGTCAGAGGGTGGGGAGGGAAGGCAAAACAAAGCAATTTATTATAGTAGCTGGTCCAGTCTTCCAAACATGCCTCTACCCTGCTGAGCAATAAGAAAGATGGAATTTGTTAATTAACAAAATCTAAATATATCAAGTGCCTAATTATCTGATTCAATCAAGATTGATATTTGACTTAAAAGTCACTTAAAGTGAGGAATCATAAAATATATAACAAATACCTACTATAATCATTTTCATTTAAATCATATGTACATAATTTGATAAAATGAGCACTTTTAACTTGTTAAGATGATATATAATTTTTCACAACACAGGCCTTTTTTATTGTAATAACTTTGAAAAATCTTAATTCAGTTTGATGCTTAATAAATGATAAAATTTAGGGCTTTATTGGCTACTTTTAACTCTGTATTTGATTCTGTCTCTTTGCTCCTCCTCTTTTCCAAATTGAGATTAATTAGTTCAATTCAGATCATATATGATTTCTATGTTATTTATATTATGGACTGAATATTTGTATCCCCCAACAAAATGCATATGTTGAAACCCTAATCTAATGTGATTATATTAGGAGGTGGGGTCTGGGATATAATCAATTTGGGAGGGTTCTACCCTCATGAATGGGATTAGTGCCCTTGTAAGAGGCCAAAGAGCTAGCTAGCTCTCTTTTTGTCATGTGAGGCTACAAACAGAAGTTGGCAGTTTGCAAACCTGGAAATGGGCCCTCACCAGACACCAGATCTGCTAGCACCTTGTTCTGGGACTTCCCAGCCTCCAGAACTATGAGAAGTAAATGCTGGTTTTTTAAGCCAACCAAATCTTTGGTAATTTATTACAGCAGCCAAACTAAGACAGTTCATAATTTCATTTTCCAATAAATCATAATCCATTGTTTTATATCTTCCTACAGGTCATTAGTACCTTTAACTGTCTGAGATCAATTCATAAACTATGTGCATGATTATGGTTTTAAAACTCAGGATTTCCTATAGTGGAAGTTAGCAAAAATTTTCCATAAAAGACCAGATAGTAAATGTTTTAGGCCTTGTGGGCCACATGATGCTTGTCACAACCACTCAATTCTGCCAGTGATGAGGAGTTTCTATGCCAGAAAAGGCTGGCCTTTGCTCTAAAAGAGTCCTCACATTAGTCTCTTTACTCTGTTCTGTTCTGGTCCACTGGCTCTCGCTGCATCTCTGAGGCGTGCAAAAACGACATGGTCCCCTGCACACCATGCCCAAGCCCGGGAGAGCCAGGGCACAGCCTCAGTCCCACCTTTCCAGCTGTCCCCAGGGTGACTCCAGGTCTTTGCTCTTCTACTCTACTGGTCATGCCCCAGAGCGAAAGCCTTAACCTGGCTTGTACCTGGAGTCCCTGTCCTACCTCATGCTCTGACAAGGAGCAGTCTGCTAGCTCCAACGTGTCAGGCTCCTCCATGCCTTTCCTGATGTTTCTATACTCTCCCCATTAAAGGCACAGTCCCAAAAAGGGGGAAAGCAAGGACCTTATGGAAAAAACAGGGACTGTCATCCCACGGGACTGAAAGGACAGGGCTTCTATTTACTCTAATCCAAATCCTTTTCCCTGGAGGACTCAAACCCTTTTGACTCTGAAGGAAAATTCTACTATCCAACATTATTAAATTGTCTTTTAAAATGTTTCAGAGCTATAAAGAAATTTAGAAAATCCTTCCTTGTCTTGACAAATGCAAGCTTTCCATGCTGCCAACACTGTTTTTTAAAAATCCTATCATAATTAAAAGCTGCACACTCTTTTGCTTTGCATTCTTGTTATAAAACTCCTGATCCCACTCCTAGTTCCATGAATTCTCCTTCCCCCAACCCCAGCCACAGAACAATGCCTTGGCCTGACCAGGAATAAAGTCATAGATATAGAAATTCAGGAGAGGAGAGAAAATAACATATTTCAAAAATTTTTACCTTCTGTTAAGTACTCTCACTAATTGAAGATAATGAGTAAATAAATAAACAAGTTGGAAGAAAAATCTGTATAAAACAGATTAGGGAAGAAAACAAACTCAGAGAGCACTCAGGAATGCTCACTCAGAGAAACAAATAAAAGCACTGAGACCATGATCCACCTCCCATGTCTGTCCTTAGAAAATAAAATATATCCAAAGAAATTGACATCAGGATCTGCAAGACATACCTGTATTCCCTCATTCACTGCAGCATCACTCCCATTAGCCAAGATATGGAAATAACGTACAGGTCCATTGACAAACAGATGAAGAATGGGTGGTATATACATACAATGCAATACTATTCAGTCGTAAGAGAAGAAGGAAATCCAACCATTTGTGATAATATAGATAAGCCTGGAAGACATGATGCTAAGAGAAGTAAGGCAGACACAGAAGGAAAAAAAACTCCACGATACCGCTTACAGGAGGACTCTAAAATGACCAAACCTATCCAGAAGCAGAAAGTAGAATGGTGGTTACCAGGTGCTGGGGTGAGGGGAAAATGGGGAGGTATTAGTCACAGGGTACAAAATTCAGCTTTGCAAGATCGTGACCTTTGGTGATCTGTACAGCAGAGTGCCTGTACTTAGCAACACCATATTTTTCTTACAGTAAAATGCTGCATTTTGCTAAGAGGGTAGGTCTTACAGTAAGTGTTCTTATCACACACAAAAAAATAATAATAAATATAGAGAGCAGAAGGTAACTTTTGGAAGTGATGGGTGTTTATGACATAGATGTGGTGGTTTCATGGATGTACAATTATCTCCAAACTCATAAAGATGCATACATTGAAGACGTAGAGCTTTTTTATGTCAATTTTAATTCAATGAAGAATGAAGAAGCTTTTTAAAAAAGAGAGGAAATAATAAAATGCCACATTTTATAAAATCTAGGACTCCATTAATTTTTGTACCACTAAAACATTTTAGATGCTGCCAATTAAACAGTGACATATAACCAACAGAAAAGATGTGTCCTAGTTTCAGAGATGTTAAAATGTGGAGGAAAAAAATGTTGTCTTAGAAGTAATGAAATATGGTAGTAAAGATGATTGGCTCCTAAAAACAAAAATCAACTGGTTATTTAAAATTATAGTGGATATACAAAAAAAGCTAAAATGTAAAATATTGAAACAACTTCCAGAATAATCAAAAAGAAATATTATCGGAATTTCTAACATACAGAATTTACTATTGAAAAATGTAACAGATGTAGCGTTTTGACACAAATATTTAAGTGCTCCCAAACATGACAATATTTAAGTGGCAGAGTTAAGAAATGAAAAACATATACAATGGGAATCATGGAAATGCCACTAATATCTGAAGAGGCTATGGAACAATCAAAACGGTTAGTAAAATAGGAAAGCACAGGACTGTCTTACAGCAAAGTGTCTGGTTCAGAAGGTTCTCAGAAGCACACAAAGCTGCTCTGAAAGGTATTTTCTGAGAAACCTGCACAGTCTATAAAAAATGATGATCTCTTTTGCCTTAAGAACAGAAATACAATCCTGCCCATTATATCCTTGCCTGCCATCTGCAAACTGATGACATGCATAGTGATAGAAAAAAATTACCTTATATTAAAAAAACATAAATGAAGCATACACATAAGAAATTTAAATTATATCATTCTAGAATCTGTTAAAATAAATTGAGCTACCAGAAAGCCATAGCATCGAATTATGACCAGTGTTAATTGCTTATAACTCAATCCCCTATTTGTATTTACTAGGAGCTATAAAAGTTTAAAAAATTAGGTTTTGATTATGAAAATGTTCAACTCTGGTAATAGGAACATTTTGTATCTTTTGGTGCATAAAAGGGCTATCAAGTCAAGAATATTTTAATGAAATGAGGAATAATATAGAGTTTAGTTAATACTCACATTTTATATTGAGTCAATTAAGAAAAAAAAACCATAACCTTGGTTTTGACTTAACAATAAAACTTGAAACAAGGCATAATGACATGAATCATTTGATCTAACAGGACAACTTGAAGCTGTGTACCAGTTCTAATACCAAGCTTCCTAAGCTACTGCAAATTGCCATGAACATTAATAATGATATGAAAAGAGAGTCTGGTTTATACAAATGCAAGTCAATATGAATAAGGAAAAGCCCATTTACTGTGATGAATGTGTTCACTGAATGTAAAAAGCAAATTATTGAAGATAAAGTGAAAGGAAGAAATCTATAAATATCCAGGCTCCCTGCAGTAGAAGGGGATTAGCCACATGGAAATTAAGGAAAAAGCTAAAGGAAAATACTGAGTTCACATATGGAGAAAATACTAAAAGCATCTCACTGCAGGCAACAAGATTAAGACAATGCATTTGCAGAGTCAGTTCTAACATTCATTAAACATTAAGAAATGGTACAGTAGAGGCCCCAGAGGCACAGAATATCGGACTGCTGATGGAAAAACAGAAATGGGCAAATAAAAGGATGACTCTTTAAAGTAAGGCACAAGGAAGTTTCATCAATACCAATAATTTTTTTCCAACCTTTGTAAATGCAATAGTACTAACAAACATAGGCATGCCCTGTGCAAGCATGGAGGAGACCAGACTGTAATGCAGCAATGCCCTAAGATCCAAAAATTATTTCCAAAGAGCACTGGGGTCTGGATCTACAGGCTGGTGTAAATAGACAAGGAAGCCACCTTGGAGACATTATTTGTGGGATGCCATGAAACTCCTCACTTAAAACAATTCCTCTGCCTGTTCTGCCATAGTTCATACAATTTCCATTAGATATTACCCACACCATTGGATACAGCCATGAAGCCTCTATGTTAAAATATTACATTTATCTGGACTACATGAAATGGCAAATCATCTCTAGCTGCCACTAGAACCTTATTTTTCTGGTTCCACTGAGGAAATGAATGCCTTTTGCCCTGCCTTTTGGGCTGGTGCACACTTTCTTTGGGGTTCAGCTTAAATATTAGCTCCTCAGTGGCACCGTCCATATCCTGCCAGCTACCCTGTATACCAAGTTCATCCTCTCCAGTGACATGGAGACATGTTTGTTTTCTTTACTGGGCTAAGCTCCATTCAGAGTTAGAGCCATCTGTTTTCCTCTCCCATCGCCCGTCTAGGGTCTGGCATATGAAGGCTCCAAATAAATAAATAAATGAGTGAAAGAGCTCTGGATAGCTACCTAGTCCTCAGGAAGAAATGCAGTGCAGCCTGGATGAGTTATGCTGAGGGGAGGAGGCATCAGAGTGGTGAGCCTAAAGTAAGAGGGCAATCCTGTGCAGTCACCGGGTTGTTTGGCAGCCCCTAAAAGGTGTCTCATCTAAAACCAGTGCTCAGTAAACACATGAGCACAGCTGAGGAGGTGGGGAATGAAGAGAAAAGGACCCCAATAAGAAAGAAGGAGCACAGATGGAGCATACAGGAAACCCCTCTTTCAGGATTAGCTTGGATCAAGCCCATGTACCTCACCTAACAGTGACAAGATTTAGCATGGTGAAGCAGAAGGGTGGTAAATTATCAGAAAGAAAACCAGGGTGAAGTTTTGCATTTGTAACTGGATACCTCTCTGAACTCAGTTTCCTCATCTGCATCTGTCTGCCTACTGGAATTTGAAAGGATTAAATCAGAAAATATACACGAAATCACTGTACAAAGTACTCTTGGAATGAAAAGTATTATTTGTTTTGTTCTAACCAACAGGACAATGTGAGTAAAAAGCCACCAGTTAGCAAAAAAAAAAAAACAACAGATCATATACAAGGAGACTAAAGGTTGGCTCAACAATTCATGTTGGGACAGTGACTACCAAAAATTCTTGGATATTTCATTCACGAATTTGACAACAGTTACAAACACATAACACGTAAGCATTGACGCTTATGAGGAAAACTTTTGTTAGCTAATGTGGATTAAACAACACAGTATAATAATATAAAGAGGCAAATGGCAGTTCAAGTTAAGTTAATCACATTATGACAAGCCTAAGATAAGGATAACATTTGTTTTGGAATACAAAACATTTTATGATGCATTAGCACTGACTTTCAACTTCCTTTGGTTGAGTTTCTTCTATTTGATACAGAACTCAGTTTGCTGATACGAGTACTCTACTCACAACAAAAGGAGATGTAAAAGGGAAAATAAACACAAGATAATAAAGGGCCAAGTTGGAAAATGGTTTAAAAAAAAAAACCCAGAATCACTAGAACTGGAAGTGACCTTACAAATCACCTAATCCAGAAACTGTCACCTCTGCACAAAGGATTTATTTGGCCAATGTGGGGCATTCAGCATTTTTGTTTTTATATCAAACGCTTCATGGTGTGACTTCCTACTTCATTTATTTCTCCACTGGCCCTTCCACTCTCAGCAACTCCTAATCTCCTGTCCCTGAATGACATTGGAGAATTCTGACCTCCAAAATCCAATCCCTTTATGTTACTGAGGAGGAAACCAAAGCCCAGAGAAGTTGTGATTTGCTCAAGGTCACCTGCCCAACTGTTTACTGGTAGGGCTACAACCTAAAATGCAAACATTCTGATTTCTAACCAATATGGATGCTACACATTCTAGTGGGAGGGACCTCGGGTAACCACTTAGTTGGAAAGAAGGGACTAACAGACTTTCTGTAAAGTTGCATCTATACTAGCAAAGATACAGTGTTTACTTTATTATGTTTATTTCAGGGGTAGGCGATGAAAGCCTCTGCAGGGGTAGGCGATGAAAGCCTCCGCAGGCACTCCCGTGGGATGCTTGCCGTTGTTAACATATGGCTTCCACTGCACTGTCCACCGCTAGTAAAGTCACTAATCATCTCTGTGACTCTAAGATGCTTCCTGGGCTACTCTTACTTTACTGCTTATAGTATGGTGACATCATCAACTCCAAAGGCATTATCAGTAAATACATGTTTTATCCTGGATTCCATCACTATGCTTACTATAAAGTGCTTGGTTTAGAGATCAAAAGATTAGTTTAGTCCAAGGAATAAAAATAAAAGGATTTTAAGAAAAGCGAGCAAGCATAGTTATTCCCCATATTGCAAAAATGACAGCTGAGGCAAGGGGCTGACTTGCACAAAATTATCTTACCTCCATGGTTTTTTCCTCAAAATTTTGCAATTTTTTTTCACCTTAAAATCTAATAATCTGACACTTACCTTAAATTATCTGCTGCTGCATTTAGATAATTCCTCATTTTTACCATTTTTGGAGAATATTAGCAAGAAATAGAGCCTTCTGGGGCTTTGGAGAAAAATTTGGTAATACAGGAACCAAAATATTATCTAGAGTTATTTTGTTACAATAAAAATGATCATTTTCCTCTTTCCAGAAATAATGGCTTCCTAATTACATGAAATATACTGGACTCTTAAGTAGAATCCTTGTGTTTTTCCTTTCTGGTACAATAATTACCAACACAAGACTGCCCCTACTGGGTACATCTGTCCTGGTCAGATGGAACATGACTTGTGAAAAGTCCCCTAAAGCAGATGGGCCTTAACAATCATCAAATTCACTTCTCTGTGAAAAGCTGAGAGTGGGAAACTTCCTGAAATCAAAACCTTCACCACCCTTAGGCAGTAATCGTGTCTAATTATACTTGGCACTCTGATCAGTAGAAAGTTAAATTTACAAATGATGTCAGTGTATTTTTAAATGTTAATTATTGTTTCAGATGATCATTAAGAGTTGGAACACTAAGGCAATATTATCCAATTAGATTTGTGCATTCTGCTTAGAAAAGTCTTAAAATTATTTCTAAGTGTCCAAAAAGCTTTTATAAGATCTGAATCTTCAGGACAAACTTTCATATGGACAAAAATCCAGGTTTAATTTAAAAAATGCAGTATCGGTAGGCAAAAAAGGCTGATTTTAATTGTTATTTTCCTCTCTGCCTCATTTTATGGTCAGTTTTAATATTTCACATGGGGTAGCTTTCAGCCACATAATTCTAATCTTCAGAATATCTTTCCCATGGTTTGACTTTGCTTTAGTAAACAAATGAATCTAAAACACAACTGATTTTAAAGTATAGATACACAGATATAGATATCACTAACTGGAGATAACTGGAATCATGGCCTCCCAGAAAATCAGAGATTGCATTTATACTGGTATAACTATTTTTAGCAGCAAACCATCCTGCTATTTTGGTAAATTATCACTGAACTGTGTGTCACAGGACCCTTCTAAAGGTCACAGGTTTTTAGTGGAAACTGAACAAAAGGTCTCTTCATTCCCATGTTGGCTTAGCCTACACTGATCAAAATAAAAGTACTTTAATTTTAAATATCAATTATAGTTTACTCATTTCTTATGAAAATAACCTTTAGTCCTCTGTTCTTTAAAATAAAGCTTTAATGTTTTACTAGAATTTTTTACTCAAGAATACTATCTTGTTATTGCTATTGTAGAGATGCTGGCAGCAATATGTTAAATTTGAAGGGATTGGAGGAAGGGAGAATAACTTTTGTAATATTCTCTAGAAAAGGCTCTGGATAGTTTCAAGTGTTCTCAGTTTTCACAAAACAGCCTCAAAGAGGAATTAGAAAGTGAGGAGAACTAGCCAAATATATATATATATATATACATTATTATTTTGAAATAGGCACCTTTTATAGAAAATGTAATGTATTCTAGATCCTCAAATGAAGCGAACAATTCACTTAATAATTCTCCTAGATGGAATTTGCAAAAACTATGAATAGATTTTTAACTAAATCTGAGGTTCACTAGGAAATTATGAAACTTACATAGCAACACAAATATGCACATAAACAAATGAAGGTGACATTTTAAATTTTTTATTGGGCTTGTACCCTATTATCCTATATTGTTCCCATTTTATTTCCTCAAATTTAAAGTTTGAACATGAGGTTAAGTAGACACTGAAACACAAAAAAGTCCAACAGAAATTACACATTTACACTCAATCTGTGAATATATCCATTTATCCCAGGCAGTGTATTTTGTTCTACAAAATTAGATAATAAATGCATTTCCAAGTTGATATAAATAACCAAAGCAAATTCTCTGTTTATTAATGTGGTACCAGATACCAATTTTCAAATCACTTGGATACCCAAAGTTTCATTAAGGCCTAATAATCACAGTTTATCTTTTATAGTAATTTGTTTACCTGGGAGACCCAATATACAAAGATGTCAAGGTATCATACTTTTTTGCAGGTTATGTTGTCTTAAGCAAGGAAATACAAGATTGGTTCTAAATGCCATAAAATTAGGATTTCCAGTATCTCATTCTGTAGTGAATACTTCATATTTAGGAAGATACTAAGGCAACAGATAGACATATAGTTCAATTACCTCTTACTACTGATTTTAATAGGTAATGACACCCTTACTTTACTCCAGGCCTTTAATGTTAGCAGGTTTTTGTTCTTGAGGTTAAAAGTGAAGATATAATTTAAGTTAGCCATACCCATATGGTAAAGAGCCATTTTAACTGATTCTTCTTTTAATTGTGATAAAAGATTTTGTGATATCCCAAACATAAGAATATTTCACTTTCTTTCCTTGTACAAAAACAGCTCACAAATATTGACTCATTTTAAGTTGTATTTCCTATAAAAATGTATAGAAACTGTTTTCTAGATGTGAGAATCAGAATCAAGCTCCTGGAAAACAAATGCTAAGTCATGACCTATGCCTTACATTTGCTAGACCTCTGGTAGCAGTTCCTTAAAGGCAGATGCAGGACTACAAATACGTGTGATAAGTCTGAATGATGAGTGGCTGAATTCCAATACCCTGCTCTTATAAGGGTACATTCAACTTAAAAATTTGCTATAGTGCTCTGAAATTTTCTGTATAAAACACTAATTTGATAAACTCCTTATCATAGTCTCTCAGTGCAATGACAGTCCCTGTGGCAGTTTCTACTCATCATACTTAAAAAGAAAAGAATTACATATAAAATTTTTTAAAAGAACCTTAAACATCATACCTGCAAATAAAGCAAATACATGATTGCATCCATGGAGCTTCAAAGAAATACTTTTTCATCACTGTTGCTGAATTTTTTTGTGGCAATCTGTGGCAAACGCAATGAAAAACCTTCAGCAGTTATTTGTAGATAGTGACCAGAAGAAACTTGAAATGAATTCAGCAAAGTTGATTAGGATATGAAAACACTGAAAATCAAGAAGAAATTGAGATCTTAAGTTTTAGAAAGTATAGGTTGAAAAATAACATGTGAGATGTTGAGTAGTTAAAAAGTATTCATAAAAACCCATAAAACAGTTCATGGGGAGACAAGAAGACATCTTAGCATAATACCCTCTAGGTCCATCCATGTTGTTGCACTGGTAACTGTTGAATATGCTTGAAACTAATATAAGAGTGTATATCAATGATACTTCAATTTAAAACAAAAGAAAGCAGAATGGGGTTGGCAGGTGTGGATGAGACTGGGAATGGGAGCTACTGCTTAATGGGGACAGAAAAAAAGAAAGCCATCTTAGTCAGGAGGCCTGGGCTCTGCAGTCAGAGCTGGTTGCTACAGCCTGTAACATTACTCTCAAGTGGAGAAATCTGAGGGGAGTTACCCAACCTTACAGCGTCTCAGATTTCTGAGCTGCAAAATGGATGTAAATTCCACACTAGCAGGTGTAGGAATTTAACAGGAGACGAGACCTGAAGTGAGCAGTGCTAAAATGGAAGAAGTGGAAGAAAATGAAGAGCTAAAATATGTTTAGAGATTCAAAAACAGAGGAGAGACAAAGGCAATACCTAAAGTGATGAAAGACCTCAGTCCTTATTTAAGAAGACCCACAAATCCCAACCAGAATAATTTTTATAAAGTACATCATATAAAGTAGATGCAGCATGATAAACTGCACCACCAAAGATAAAAATCTTAAAAAGCAGCTTGCGGAAAGAAGATACATTATCTATAAAGGAATGACAATCAGAGTGGCAGGTGACGTCTCAACAGTAACATGGGAAGCCAGCTAACATATGAATAATAACTACAATGTACAAAAATAAAATAACTACCAACCTAGACTTCTGTATGCAGCAGAAATATCTTTAAAGAATGAGGTCATTTTTTACACTGAATTGTACCCTTAAAAATGAATAAATAGTAAAATTTATGTTACATATATTTTACCACATCTTTTTAAATATACCAGAAACAATTGAATTATGTACTTTAAATGGGTTAGTTGTATGGTATGTGAATTATATCTCGATAAAGCTATTAAGAAAGCAAAACCCAGCAAACCCTTATTATAGATAAATTCTAAAGAATGTACTTTAAGAAGGAAAAAAGTGGTAATATACATGAGTAAGTCATAAGCAAGGACTGTATATAACAATATGAGACTTAAATATGATAAAATACATTACAACAATATCTAATTTGGGAGGTTATTCTTAGTGCTTTAAGGTCTCTGAATAGTCTAGACAAAGGTAAACGGTACTAACTTTAAACTTTGATAAATTAAGATGCAAGATGTAATTTCTAGAGATCCAACAGAATTATAAATGGAATGTTTAACATTCAGCCCAGTAGAAAAAATGCAAATAAATGCAAGAAGGTGGAGACAAAAAGTTAAAAAGCACCAATAAAGATTTATACCCAAATATAATTACATTAAATACAATTTGTTACAGTTAAAAATCAGGATTGTCAAATTGGTTTCTTAAAAACAAATAATCCAAGTATATGCTATTTACAAGGGATACATCTAAAATACAAGAATATGGAAAAAATTGCAAACAAATGCTTTACTGAAATGACTTTCATAATGATAAAAAAAATGGAGGGAAGGAGGAGGAAGGAAGGAAGGAGGGAATAGAAAGTGGCTTGTATCTATTGCTTCCTAACAAGTTACTCCAGAATTAAGTGGCTTAAAACAACCAATTTTTTCCTCTCGGAGTTTCTGTTAGTCTGGAATCCAGGCACAGCTTTGCTGAGTCCTCTGGCTCAGGGTCTCCCCCAGGCTGCAGTCCAGGTGTCAGCTAAGGCTACCTTCAACTCAAGGTTGACTAAGGGGAAAATCCACTTCCAAGATTACTCACATGGCTGTTGGCCGGCCTCAGAATATTCACTTTGAAGGTCACTCATACAGCTGTTGGCAGGTCTCCTGTCCTCACTGGCAATTCGGCAGAGACGTCGGTTCCTTGCCTGGTGGGCCTCTCCGTAGGGTTATTCACAGCAGGGCGGCTGGCTTTGCTCAGAGCAGGGCAAGGAGAGACCAAGAGAGGGGGCAAGAGGATGGAAGCCAGGGTCTTTCCATAATCTACCCCCAAGTGATATCCCACCACTTTTGCCACATTCCATCTGTGTGTCTACATCCAACCCACACTCCAAGAGAGTTACACAAGGCATAAACACAAAGGCAGGTTCACTGGGGACATTTCAGATGTTGTCAAGCACAGAACTGTAAAACAAAAACTGTCAGTTTGCTTATGTGGTGTATGCAGGAAATCCAAAAGAACCACACCAGAGGCTTAGAATCAACAGAAAGTCTAGCAAGGCTGTTGGGCACAGAAACCAGTTTTATCCTCTATATAAGCAAATACAGAAAATAGACATTTCAAAATAACCCAATTTACAATAGGATCAAACATCAAGGTATTTATCAGTTTAATAGTAACTGTTGAAATTAGGGTACTGTTTGTTACCTGTACTTTTGTGTATATTTGAAATTTTTGGCATTAACTTTTTTTTTAAGTACCAAATACCTAAGAACAAAAAAAAAGAAAAGATTTGCAAACTTCTGAAGAGAAATTTAAACATTTTTCTTTTATTCTAAATAAATGGAGGGGGATAAACTATTGAACTGAAAGACCTAATATTGTAAAGATAGCAATTCTGTCCAAATTGATTTATGGATTTAATACAGTCTAAAACAGAATCTCAACAGCGATGTGTGTTTGTATATATGTGTAGCTTGACAAGCAAATGTTAAAATATGAATAAAAGTAGAAAAATTAAAAATAAAAATGGAAAAACTTCAGCCATAGTAATAATGAGAAACCATTCATTATACATTGGCAAAAATTCAAACTCTGACAATAGCAAGTTTTGGTGAGGATGTTAAGCAAAAGGAATTCTGAAACTGCTGATGGGAATACTAATTGGTGCAACCAGTTTGAAAAATTGTTACTATGCAGTCATCAACTTCACACTGAAATGGTGGTTGTTTTATAATTTCTCTGTAAGTATGTTACACTTTTTAAAAAGGTCATCTGAAAGAAAGAAGGGAGGGAGGGAGGGAGGGAGGGAGGGAGGGAGGGAAGGAAGGAAGGAAGGAAGGAAGGAAGGAAGGAAGGAAGGAAGGAAGGAAGGAAGGAAGGAAGGAAGGAAGGAAGGAAGGAAGGAAGGAAGGAAGGAAGGAAGGAAGGAAGGAAGGAAGGAAGGAAGGAAGGAAGGAAGGAAGGAAGGAGGGAGGGAAGAAAGGAAGGAGGGAGGGAGGAAGGGAGGGAGGGAAGGAAGGAAGGAAACAGCAATATACATTTCCAAAGAGATTCTGGAAAGTAAACCCTACCTTGGAGCACAGAAAGAGCAGAAAGTAGACTTAATTCTTTGCTCTAAACAGAATTCCAAAGTCTGAGGAGAAATACTTGAACATTAAAAATCTCCCATTATTTCAAATATTTGGAAGATAAGGTGGTACCCAAACCAACAGGAATACTTTTATCCATTTTTAAGTAAGCGAAATCTGAGTCAATTGTAGGAGGCATTCTGTTGGAAGAGAACAGGGGCAGCTCTCAAGTGCAAAGAAAGCTCACTCCAAAGAGCAGAGCAAGCTGATTAGTGAGTGTTACTTTTACCTTTTTAGGTAATTGCTTTCAAAAACCTTCCAGACAATCCATAATCTAAGTGTACCACTATTTGCAAAAGGGCAAAGTGAAGCAAAAGAAATGAACAAAACATCCTCCTGAAGGATAGTATAAAAGCCCAAATCTCACTTCTTACTTTATCACAGAAATAAGTGATTGATGTGAGAACATTGGCCAAGGCAAAGATTTTTCACATTTGAGGATACTCTCAGACCTTAATAAAGGCCAAAAAAAATCCATGTACAGTAAATAAGACAGCATTTATTGACATTCCACTTATTTTCATTAGGATAAGGAAGCTGAGGAAAATAAAATTATAAAGGAAGTAATCTTATTTTACTTAACCCATTCATGTGTTATATAAAACAATAAAGATACGACTTAAAATCACAGGTCTAAAGGGACTGAAAGAATTTATCCAGTTCAATTTTCCATCTTGAGCCAAGACTGGAATTATACCACTATATGCAGTTGAAAATTTACTCCACTATGGCAAACCCCAGCAAGTACATGTTATAAAAGAACCAGCTTTCATAAACTCTGTCAACAAATCTGCAATAGAAGATACAGTCTTCATAATATAGGACATAAAGAATCTTTGTGCAACAGTGAAAACTAGAACTTACACAGGAGAAATCGCAATTGGCTATTAATAACATCACAGTAACAGTACCCAGTGTCTGTCTTAGTCAAGTATATACACTATTCTTGAGACTTGGTTCTAACAACAACATCAGTAAGTAGGATATGCACACAATTATTTTGCAAACACTATGAAAAACAAATTAAAAAATGAAAATTTCCTTAAATTTTGTAACAATTACAAACACGTTAACATTACTGTTATATATTTGTCTCACAATTTTTAACCGATTTGTACACTTTAAAAATAGCATTGAGGTTTATGAAAATACTGACAATGGCTCAACAATTTCTGAGGTGACATAATCTTTATAATTTCAGTAGTTTATATTTCTGCTCTTCTTTCTTCTACCACCACAGTAGTTCTCTAACCACCCATTTGCTCAAGAAAGCAAGAGAAATCTTTAACAGCTACAGAAGTATTACATCCGAAAACTTCTAGTTCTTTGAAATGGTTGGAAAGGGTTTTTTAGTGCCCACATTAGCAGCTGTGGTTTCGGTTTCGGTTTTTCTGGAAACAGAAGTGCTTCACTTTCTGGTGTAGGAAATCTTTCTTGATAGACTTCAGGATAGGACTTCTGAAACTAAAAAGAAAAAAATGAAAAATCCAAATGAGTCAAATAAATAGGTAAGAGCTAATAAAATGGAGCAGTCTAATTTTAAGTTTCTGATCCCATACTTCCCTGTTGCTTTTTTCTTTTAATATTTATTGGTTTAATCAAGAAACAGAACAAATAAAAACAAATCACAAGCAAATTCAACACAAATCTATTTATTAAATCATTTATTCTACTTTTAATAAATCGAATTCATCTTTAATGCAATCTTTAAGTAACTTCTCATTTTAATCATATTTCTTAAAATTTCCCCTAATGCAAACTATAAACAAACCTCACTTCAAAAATATTCACAAGTAATACTGACTTTAAAATAACTTTTGTTCTATATAGTTAAAGAAATTTTTGGCCCAACTACATTTCACTATCTCTCTGCTTCTCCAACTCAGCCCCACCTGCTTGTACCCAAATGGAAGAGAAAACAGTCTCAGATATATTACTTTATGAAAAGCTTAAAGAGAGGCAATATGTTGTCCCTCTAGTCCTCACCACTCACCAGTGTCCTCTTCTACAAAATTACAGAGAAAAATATATTTGGGACTATAGAACTCTGGTGCTCTATGTATAATCCTACATATATATTATGATAAGAAATCAAGCTATACAGGATTCAGTCTTTAAAATAAAAACCACTCACTTAATCTTGGATCAATGCTGTAAGAATGGTCAAAGTAAACCTACTTTGATTGAAAACTATTTCCTGAAACCCTAAGCAATGTTGCCTAACAGGAACTTAAAAACTTTAAGTGGGTCAGATAAAGATGGCAGCAGCATGAGAAGTGAGGCAGAAATCTCCTCCCAATACCACACATATAACATGAAAAACAGCAAATACAACTAATCCTGAACCAGAAAGAAGACTGCGACAGACTGCCTACATCTGGGGAAAAGAGAAGACCCCATGGAAAAGGGTAAAGTAGCAAAGCCATGATCTAGCAGCACCCAAGCCTCCACCCCCACCCCGCCACTCTAGCTCACAGGCAAGAGGAAAAGAAATGGAGAAGGGAGAAAGTAGAAGCCCAGGACTGCTAAATACCCAACCCGGAGATCTACTTCAGGAGCACAAACCCAAATTGCATGATGCTCTAGAGATTAGAGGGGTTGGAAAGCAAAGACAGGCAGAATACCCGGAGAGACTGAAATTCTAGCTGCTTATGAAGAACAGGTACCCACAACCAGCCACTCTGTGACAAAAGATAAGTGGGTGATTTGAAAGACTTCCCAAGAGTGAGGGGGCTGCTAAAGGGGCAAGGATTACACAGAGCTTGCTGCTCAGGAGAAAGGACAGGTGGACAAAATCGTACAGGCACACTCAGCCCAGCAGGTTGGGAACTTTCAGGAGATTAATGCACTCCATCCCCCTGGCTGGCAACACAGTCCCAAGGTCCCATACCACAATACACAGCCTGTCGCTCCTTCCTCCCAGCCAGAATAGGCTCACAAACATATTGCCCCTGCCATCACACCAGGACAGCCAGAGAGCAGCCCAGCCTAGGGAAGCTACAGGTACATAATTCAGAGGCTGCCCACATGTGCTCAGGCCACTGGCCCTAGCAGTGGAGGCAGGCACTGTGGCCAGGAAGCAAGAAAGAGCTCTTTCCTATAGGCAGGCACGGGCACCACTTGCCAGACCCCACCATCGCTCCAGGGGCAGGGAAGTACCAGATAGTAGAGCTTCTGGGCACTAGAGGGCACTGCCTACACAAAGTTGTTATTCCAGAATATTCAGTAGGAATATGAAAAGGCAAAAGAACTTTGTTGAATCCAAAATCCCTCAAACAATTGAAACAGGACCCAGTGAAACTGAAATCAATAATCTTCTTGAAAAAGATTTGAAAATAAAAATAATAAACATGCTCATAGAGCTACAGAAAAATATTCAAGATCTCAGCGATGACTTCAAGAAAGAGACAGAAATTTTTAAAAATACAGGATTTAAAAGCAGATTAGAAGAGGTAGAGATGATAAATGGAATAGAAACTAGAGAACAGGAGTACAAAGAAGCTGAGGCACAGAGAGAAAAAGGATGTCTAGGAATGAAAGAATAATAAGACAACTCTGTGACCAATCCAAACAAAACAATATTCACATTACAGGGGTACCAGAAGAGGAAGAGAGAGAAAAAGGGATAGGAAGTCTTTTTGAGAAAATAATTGCTGAAAACTTCCCCAATGTTGGGAAGGAAACAGTCACTCAGGCCATGGAAGTGCACAGATCTCCCAATACAAGGGACCCAAGGAAGACAATACGAAGACATATAATAATTAAAATGGCAACGATCAAGGACAAGGACAGAGTATTCAACCCAGCCAGAGAGAGAAGAAAGATCACATAGAAAGGAAAACCCATCAGGCTATCATCAGACTTCTCAACAGAAACCTCACAGGCCAGGAAGGAGTGACATGATATATTTAATGTAATGAAATAGAAGGGCCTCAAACCAAGAATACTCTGCCTGGCAAGATTATCATTTAAATTTGAAACAGGAATTAAACAATTCCCAGAGAAGCAAAAGGTGACAGAATTTATCTCCCACAAAATATCACTACAGTGAATTTTAAAGAGACTGCTCTAGATGGCAGTGCTCCTAAGGCTAAAGAGCTGTCACCAGAGAAAATGAAATCACAGTAAAGGAAGTAGACCAATTAATTACTAAACAAATGTAAAATTAAATCAGCTACCCAAAAAGTCAGTCAAGGGATACACAAAGAGTATAGAATATGACACCGAACATATAAAGAGTGGAAGAGGAAGAAAAATAAAGATGAAAAAAAAAAAAAAGAACCTTTGGATTGTGTTTGAAATACCATGATAAGTGAGTTAAGTTACAGTCTTAGATACTAAAGAAGCTGCCCTTGAACCTTTGGTAACCAGGAATCTAAAGCCTGCAATGCCAATAAGTACATATCTATTGATAATTACGCTAAATGTAAATGGACTGAATGCACCAATCAAAAGACATAGAGTTACAGAATGGATAAAAAAAAAAACAAGACCCATCTATATGCTGCATACGAGAGACTCACTTCAAAACCAAAGACATACACAGACTAAAAGTGAAGGGATGGAAAAAGATATTTCATGCAAACGATAGGGAGAAAAAAGCAGGTGTTGCAGTACTTGTATCAGACAAAATAGACTTCAAAACAAAGAAAGTAACAAGAGACACAGAAGGACATTACATAATGAGAATGGGGCAGTCCAACAAGAGGATATAACCATTATAAATATCTATGTACCCAACATAGGAGCACCCAAATATGTGAAGCAAATGCTAACAGAATTAAAGGGGGAAATGGAATGCAATGCATTCATTCTAGGAGACTTCAACACTCCACTCACTCCAAAGAAAAGATCAACCAGACAGAAAATAAGTAAGGAAACAGAGGCACTGAACAACACATTAGAACAGATGGACCTAACAGACATGTACAGAACACTCCACCAAAAAAGCATCAGGATACACATTCTTCTCAAGTGCACATGGAAAATTTTCTAGAATAGATCACATACTAGGCCTCAAAAAAAGCCTCAGCATATTCATAAGGATTGCAATTGTGCCAACCAACTTTTCAGACCAGAAAGGTATGAAACTACAAGTAAATTGTGCAAAGAAAACAAAAAAGCCTACAAACACATGGAGGCTTAACAATATGTTCCTAAACAATCAATGGATCAATGACCAAATAAAAACAGAGATCAAGCAATATATGGAGACAAATGAAAACAGCAGTTTAACACCCCAACTTCTCTGAGATGCAGTGAAGGCAGCCCTAAAAGAAAAGTATGTAGCAATACAGGCTTATCTCACGAAAGAAGAACAATCCAAATGAACAGTCTAAACTCACAATTAATGAAACTAGACAAAGAAGAACAAATGAGACCCAAAGTCAGTAGAAGGAGGAACACAATTAAGATCAGAGAAGAAATAAATAAAATTGAGAAGAATAAAACAATAGAAAGAATCAATGAAAGCAGCAGCTGTTCTTTGAGAAAATAAACAAAGGAGATAAACCCCTAGCCAGACTTATCAAGAAAAAAAAGAGTCTACACACATAAACAGAATTAGAAATGAGAAAGGAAAAATCACTACAGACACCACAGAAATACAAAGAATTATTAGAGAATACTATGAAACATTATATGCTAACAAATTGGATAACCTCAAAGTAATGGATAACTTTCTAGTAAAATACAACCTTCCAAGACTAACACAAGAAGAAACGGAAAATCTGTACAGTCCAATTATCAGGGATGAAATTTAACTGGTAATAAAAAAACTACCAAAGAACAAAATCCTCATACCAGATGGCTTCACCGCTGAATTTTATCAAACATTTAAAGAAGACCTAATACCCATCATTCCTTATAGTTTTCTAAAAGGTAGAAGAGGAGGGAATACTTACAAACCCTTTCTATGAAGCCAGGATCACTCTAATACCAAACCACACAAAGACACCACAGAAAAAAATTACAGACCAATATCCCTGATGAACATAGATGAAAAAATACTCAAGAAAATAGTAGGAGACTGAATTCAAAAATACATCAAAAAGATCATACACTACGATCAAGTGGGATTTATTCCAAGCATGGGACAATATTCAAAAATCCATCAACATCATACACCACATCAACAAAAAGGATGAAAACCACATGATCATCTCAATACATGCTGAAAAACATTTGACAAAATTCACAATCCATTCATGATACTCTAAAAAAAAATGAGTATAGAGGGCAAGTACGTCAACGTAATAAAATCCATATATGACAAACCCACAGCCAACATCATATTTAACAGCAAAAAGCTGTAAGCCTTTCAGCTATGATTGGGAATAAGAGAAGGATACCCACTCTCCCCACTTTTATTCGACATAGTATTGGAGATCCTAGCCAAGCAATCAGACAACACAAAGAAATAAAAGGCATCCAGATTGGTAAAGAAGAAGTTAAACTGTCACTGTTTGCAGATGACATGATACTGTACATAAAAAACCCTAAAGAATCCACTCCAAAACTACTAGAACTAATAACTCAATTTAGCAAAGTTGCAGGATACAAAATCAATACACAGAAATCTTTTGTATTCCTATACACTAACAATGAACTAGCAGAAAGAGAAATCAGGAAAACAACTCCATTCTACAACTGCATCAAAAAGAATAAAATACCTAGGAATAAATAAACCTAACCAAGGAGATGAAAACCCTATACCCTGAAAACTACAAGACACTTGTGAGAGAAATTAAAGAAGACACCGATAAATGGAAATACATCCCATGTTCATGGATAAGAAGAATTAATATTGTCAAAATGGCCATCCTGCCTAAAGCAATCTACAGATTCAATGCAATCCCTATCAAAATACCAACAGCATTCTTCAACAAACTGGAACGAATAGTTCTGAAATTCATATGGAACCACAAAAGACCACAAGTAGCCAAAGCAATCCTGAGAAGGAAGAATAAAGCTGGGGGATTACACTCCCCAATTTCAAGCTCTATTACAAAGCCACAGTAATCAAGACAATTTGGTACTGGCACAAGAAAAGACCCATAAGCCAGTGGAACAGAATAGAGAGCCCAGATATCATCCCAAGCATATGTGGTCAATTAATATATGATAAAAGAGCTACAGATATACAATGGAGAAATGAGAGCCTCTTCAATGGCTGGTGTTGGCAAAACTGGACAGTTGCATGCAAGAGAATGTAACTGGACTACTGCCTAACTCCAAAAACAAAAGTAAACTCAAAATGGATCAAAGACCTGAATCTAAGTCATGAAACCATAAAACTCTTAGAAGAAAATATAGGCAAAAATCTCTTGAATATAAACATGAGTGACGTTTTCTTGAACACATCTCCTTGGACAAAGGAAACAAAAGCAAAAATGAAAAAATGGGTCTACATCATGCTAAAAAGCTTCTGTACAGCAAAGGACACCATCAGTAGAATAAAAAGACATCCTACAGTATGGGAGAATATATTTATAAATGACGTATCCGATAAGGGGTTAACATCCAAAATATATAAAGAACTTACACACCTCAACACCCAAAAAGCAAGTAACCCAATTAAGAAAATGGGCAGAGGATATGAACAGACACTTCTCCAAAGAAGAGATTCAGATGGCCAACAGACACATGAAAAGATGCTCCACATCACTAATCATCAGGGAAATGCAAATTAAAACCACAATGGGATACCTCCTCAAACCAGTTAAGATAGCCAACATCTAAAAGACAAGGAACAAGAAATGCTGGCTAGGATGTGGAGAAAGGGGAACCCTCTTACACTATTTGTGGGAATGTAAATTAGATCAACCATTGTGGAAAAGAATATGGAGGTTCCTCAAAAAACTAAAAATAGAAATACCATTTGATCCAGGAATTCCACTCCTAGGAATTTACCCCAAGAAAACAAGATCACAGATCCAAAAAAACATATGCACCCCTATGTATATCGGAGCACTATTTACAATAACCAAGATGTGGAAGCAACCTAAGTGTCCATCAGTAGATGAATGCATAAAGAAGATGTGGTGCACATACACAATTGAATATTATTCAGCCATAAGAAGAAAACAAATCCTACCATTTGCAACAACATGGATGGAGCTAGATGCTATTATGCTCAGTGAAATAAGCCAGGCAGAGAAGACAAGTACCATATGATTTTCCTCATTTGTGGAGTATAACAATGAAGCAAAACTGAAGGAACAAAATAGCAGCAGACTCACACACCCCAAGAAGGGCCTAGCAGTTACCAAAGAGGAAGAGGATGGGGAGGGCAGGTGGGAGGGAGGGATAAGGGTATTAAGGGGTATTAAGATCAGCACACATAATGTAGGAGGGTCATGGAGAAGGTAGTATAGCACAGAGAAAACAAGTAATGACTCTATAACATCTTACTTCGCTGATTGACAGTGACTTCAATGAGGTATAGGGGTGACTTGATAATGTGGGTGAATGTAGTAACCACAATGTTGCTCATGTGAAACCTTCATAAGATTGTATATCAGTGACACCTTAATTTAAAAAAAAAGAAAAAAGCAAAAGAAAAAACTGTAAGTGATGCCTGAGACAAGAAACTAATTTGATACTGGCTATCTAAACCCTAAGTCTTTCAAATTCTAGACATTTTATATTTGTGAATTGTCTGATTTGCCTTTGAAAAAAAAAAACCTAAAGAAATCTGTTCTAATTTGATAGCTTCTCTGAATTTAAAGCAATTTCCTCACTAACTCACATCACACCATGTATCAAAACAAAGGACAAGTATAAGAGAACAGCTCCATAAATGAAGAGTTCAGTCATGGTAAAGGTTCTACATTGGAGAATAAAGATGTAGGACACTGCCCACATCTGTGTAAATCACTGAAACCTGTGGACTCTATGAACTGAATAACATACTTTCAAACTGCTATGTCTCAGAAGATGAGATTCACATGAAGCCTATTAAAAGAGAGAAGAAAAAGAAAAAGAAATTTAAGAACAGTAGGGTGAAACAGAAAGGACTTATCTTATTTAGTTTACCTGCTTCAGTCTTTTCTTCTTGTCTTTGCTAGAGAGTTTGGCATCTGCTATGACCTCCTCCAGCAAGGCAGCCAGAGGCTCCTGAGGGCCCTGCGCTCTTGGGGATTCAAACTCCTCTGGGCTGATGTGACGGCAGAAGGTTGGAGCAGATACAGTGATATCCATATCAGCTCCTGGGTATTTAATCTGAGGGCAAAAGGATTAATAGTGAAAGGCAAAGTATATTTTCAAATAAATTATAAAATTTAGCTCAGACCAAATACAGCATACACTCTTCTAGGAATACCATGCCCCAATTTGGAGAAAACTCTAAATTAAAAAGTAAAAGTATTTCTGTAACCTCAAAAAAATATCAATTAAAGTCACAGTTTTAAATATGAGAATTTTACGTTTTTAAGCCCAAGGACCATTTTAATAAACAAAAGCCCTGTACTCTCTCTTAATAAGATCCAAAACTGAAACCTAAACTAAAGATGTTGACTGAAATGATTCAAAAGTTATAATGTTTGAACACACACTGTGAACTCTCCAGGACCCTCCTGCATCTGGAGTCTGACCCCTGTCCCTGGGACAAACAGAGCACAGTTAGCTCAGCTGTTACAGACACACAAGTAGGCAACCATCTCCAAACCCCCTCAGAGTGAGAAGCAAGTCAGAACAACAAGGGTGCAGATCCTGCACAGGCAGAAGGGAGAAAACGGAGGAAAGAAGATGCCTGTGAATAACTGTGCATCCATTTAAAAATTTAACTTCAGGGTTCAAGGGGTAAACTTCTCAAAAATATAGCACCTACTGTTCTGTCATAGATAAAATTCCAAATATTACATTCACTTCTTTGGCTTAAGATTTTTTTTCAGAAGTCACAGTTAAAATTAAATATGCTGCCAGGAAGGATTATTACACTAAGTACATACTATGCCTCAACAGTAGTTTACCAGATCAATTAGAGACAGCCTAAGAGAAACACACCAAAATCCTAAGGGAAAGGGGCATACACAGGACATGCCCTTTTTCACTGGAGCAAGGAAAAGCAGGAAAGGACCAGAATAAAGGTAAAATCCCAGGTAAAGTGTGGCAGAGAGAAGCCTAGGATATAAGGAAAACACTGTATTCTTACAATTAAAGGGTGCAAGAGAAAGAAGAGAGTTGTAGATAAAGCTGATAGAGGGCTGATGCCAAAAACAGTGCTGACCTCGCAGTTTATCTATCCCAGGCCAGCCCTGAAACTGCCCCAAGACAATTCACCAGAACAGTCCAAGTAACAACATTCATTTTCAGAGAAGCACCACCCTAAATGTATATGATGCAGGGCTAAGTGGTCTGTGTAAGAAAACAGATCTACAAGCTCTGGGTGCTAAAACAAAAAATTGTTTGGAAATTCTACTGCACACTTCTAAGTGAGAAAATATAACTAGATCATTGAGCACTTGCTGGTTTCATTCAGTGGCATGGCAGTGCCTCTTCAAAGATCATGTTTATCTGCAGGTAAATTAATCAGCACAACTCACCCTCTGATTGACTACTGAGGGCAAAGGGCTCACAGGATAAGCTGCTGCACAATGTGCCAGTGCTGTGTGAACACACAAACCAGCAAGAGTACAGAGCAGAGCTCATTGCTCTCACTTTTCCTTGCAGAAATTCGGTGACATACTTCTTTACTTTTTAAAGTTCGATTTGTAAGTCTGACTCATAAATAAAAATATCAGGGTGAAGAAGAATTAAACTAAAACAACAATAAGATTACACTTTTAGCCTATTAAAATGGCAAAGGTATGTATGTTAATGATAATAACCAAAGAAGGCAAAAGTGCAAAGAAATAGACTTTCGTATACCACTGATGGGAATATAAATAGGAACAATCATTCTAAAGAGAAATTTGGCAATATGTAATCAGTACTGAAAATTGATACTTGGACCATACAATGGTACCTATTCCTAGAAATATTCTTTTAAAAAAAATCTTTAAAAATTCCCCCACCAGAAAAAAACTTTAGCTATAAAAACATTTACTGTTATATAGCTTGTAAAATAGAAAAAAAAATGAACCAACCTGAATATCAACCAAAGAAAATCACTTCAATAAATTATGATATATATATTATGGAATACTCTGTTACCAAAAATAATGACATTGTAGAATAATATAACACTAATGATGATAATAACAGCAGCAGCTACCAAGTGAGAACTAACTATGTGATAAACATTATTCTAAACACTTTACATGTCTTAAGCCATTTGATCACCAAAACTACCCTAGAAGGTAGGTATTAACTATTATTGTCCCATTTTTACAGTTGAGGAAAGAGAGTTACTGGGGCAGATGCTGGAGCAGAGAAACATTACATAATGTGGTCAAGGTCACAGAACTAATACAGAGCACATCAGGAATTCAAACATCATTCAGCTCCAAAGTCTGTGCTCCTGGCCACTCCAGCGTCAATCAAGAATATTCAATGATGTGCCGGAGGCAGAGCTAAGATGGCGGCATGAGTAGGACAGTGGGAATCTCCTCCCAAAAACATACATATTTTTGAAAATAAAACAAATACAACTAATCCTAAAAGAGAGACCAGAAGACACAGGACAACAGCCAGACTACATCCACACCTGCAAGAACCCAGCGCCTGGTGAAAGGGGTAAGATACATGCCACAGCCGAGCGGGAGCAGAGGCTCCTCATCCCAGCTCCTGGTGGGAGGAGAGGAGTTGGAGTAGGGAGGGAGAGGGACCCCAGGACTGCTAAACACCCAGCCCTAGCCAACTGCACCAGAGCGCAGACACACAGTGCATGCATGGGCTGCTGGAAACTAGGGAAACAGGAAAGTAAGACCTGTGAGCGGGTCCTCTAGTCAGCGCCTCTGGGACAAAGAAAAGCGAGTGCTTTTTGAAAGTCTTAAAGGGACAGGGACCCCACTGCTGGACAGAAGCATCCTGGGTCACAGTCCAGCAGTTGGAAATTCCAGGGAACTCCGGGTGCACTAACCCCCTGGGCAACAGCTCTGAGACCCTTCACGGAGGTAAACAGCCAAACAGCCCACCGTCCATTACCCCTCTGGGGCCCCGCCATAGCAGAGCAGCAGCCTGAGGTTGGCCACGCCCACGGCAAGGAAGCTTCCTCCATACCGGCCGGGCAAGATACAGAGACCCAGTCTACATGCAACTGCCCGACACAAGCCACTAGTGGTCACACTTGTCCCAGTAAAGCAAGGCCAGGAGCAAGTGGAAAGTCTTGGCTCTCCCAGCTGACAGATGAGTCAATAGCTCACCATTGCACCTATCAACATGAAAAGGTAAAAAAATTTGATCCAGACAAGACTAACCCAGACAGCTTCGACATCTTCTACATCTTCCCCTGAGAAGGAAACTGGGGAGATAGATTTAACCAGTCTTCCTGAAAAAGAATTCAAAACAAAATCATAACCACGCTGATGGACTTGCAGAGAAAGATGCAAGAACTAAGGAGGAAGAATACAGAAATAAAACAATCTTTGGAAGGACTTCAAAGCAGAATGGACGAGATGCAAGAGACCATTAATGGACTAGAAAACAGAGAACAGGAACACAGAGAAGCTGTTGCAGAGAGAGATAACAGGATCTCCAGGAAGTAAAGAATTTTAACAGAACAGTGTGACCAATCGAAACAGAACAATATCTGCATTATAGGGTTACTGGAAGAAGAAGAGAGAGAAAAAGGGGTAGAAAGTGTCTCAGAAGAAATAATTGCTGAAAACTTCTCCAAATTGGGGGAGGAAATGGCCTCTCAGACCACAGAGGTACACAGAACTCCCATGGCAAGGGATCCAAGGAGGGCAACACCAAGACACATAATAATTAAAATGGCAAAGATCAAAGACAAGGACGAAGTATTAAAGGCAGCCAGAGAGAAAAAAAAAGGTCACCTACAAAGGAAAACCCAACAGGATATCGTCAGACTTCTCAACAGAAACCCTACAGGCCAGAAGAGAATGGCATGATATACTTAATGCAATGAAACAGAAGGGCCAACAATACTGTATCCACCAAAATTATCATTTAAATATGATAGAGGGATTAAACAATTCCCAGACAAGGAAAAGTTGAGGGAATTTGCTTCCCTCAAACCACCTCTACAGGGCATCTTACAGGGACTGCTCTAGATGGGAGCACTCCTAGAAAGAGCAGAGAACTAAACTCCCAACATATGAAGAATGGAGGAGGAGGAATAAGAAGGGAGAGAAGAAAAGAATCTCCAGACAGTGTATATAACAGCTCAATAAGCGAGCTACGTTAGGTGGTAAGATACTAAAGAGGCTAACCTTGAACCTTTGGTAACCACGAACTTAAAGCCTGCAATGGCAATAAGTACATATCTCTCAAGAGTCACCCTAAATGTAAATGGACTTAATGCACCAATCAAAAGACACAGAGTAATAGAATGTATAAAAAAGCAAGACCCATCCATATACTGCTTACAAGAGAGTCACCTCAAACACAAAGACATGCACAGACTAAAAGTCAAGGGATGGAAAAACATATTTCATGCAAACAACAGTGAGAAGAAAGCAGGGGTTGCGGTACTAATATATATCAGACAAAATAGACTCCAAAACAAAGAAAGTAACAAGAGATAAAGGACACTACATAATGATAAAGGGCTCAGTCCAACAAGAGGATATAACCATTATAAATATGTATGCACCCAACATAGGAGCACAAGCATATGTGAAACAAATACTAACAGAACTAAAGGGGGAAATAGACTGCAATGCATTCATTTTAGGAGACTTCAACACACCACTCACCCCAAAGGATAGATCCACCGGGCAGAAAATAAGTAAGGACACAGAAGCACTGAACAACACAGTAGAACAGATGGACCTAATAGACATCTATAGAACTCTACATCCAAAAGCAACAGGATATACATTCTTCTCAAGTGCACATAGAACATTCTCCAGAATAGACAACATTCTAGCCCACAAAAAGAGCCTCAGCAAAATACAAAATATTGAAACACTACCAACCAACTTTACAGACCACAAAGGTATAAAACTAGAAATAAATTCTACAAAGAAAACAAAAAGGCTCACAAACACATGGAGGCTTAACAACATGCTACTAAATAATCAATGGATCAATGAACAAATTAAAATAGAGATCAAGGAATATATAGAAACAAATGACAGCAACAACACAAAGCCCCAACTTCTGTGGGACGCAGCAAAAGCAGTCCTAAGAGGAAAGTATATAGCGATCCAGGCACACTTGAAGAAGGAAGAACAATCCCAAATGAATAGTCTAACATCACAATTATCGAAATTGGAAAAAGAAGAACAAATGAGGCCTAAAGTCAGCAGAAGGAGGGACATAATAAAGACCAGTGAAGAAATAAACAAAATTGAGAAGAATAAAACAATAGCAAAAATCAATGAAACCAAGAGCTGGTTCTTTGAGAAAATAAACAAAATAGATAAGCCTCTAGCCAAACTTATTAAGAGAAAAAGAGAATCAACACAAATCAACAGAATCAGAAATGAGAATGGAAAAATCATGACAGACTCCACAGAAATACAAAGAATTATTAAAGACTACTATGGAAACCTATATGCCAAAAAGCTGGGAAACCTAGGAGAAATGGACAACTTCCTAGAAAAATACAACCTTCCAAAACTGACCAAGGAAGAAACACTAAAGTTAAACAAACCAATTACGAGCAAAGAAATTGAAATGGTAATCAAAAAACTACCCAAGAACAAAACACCCGGGCCAGATGGATTTACCTCGGAATTTTATCAGACACACAGAGAAGACATAATACCCATTCTCCTTAAAGTGTTCCAAAAAATAGAAGAAGAGGGAATACTCCCAAACTCATTCTATGAAGCTAACATCACCCTAATACCAAAACCAGGCAAAGACCCCACCAAAAAAGAAAATTACAGACCAATATCCCTGATGAATGTAGATGCAAAAATACTTAATAAAATTTTAGCAAACCGAATTCAAAAGTATATCAAAAGGATCATACATCATGACCAAGTGGGGTTCTTCCCAGGGATGCAAGGATGGTACAACATTTGAAAATACATCAACATCATCCACCACATCAACAAAAAGAAAGACAAAAACCACATGATCATCTCCATAGATGCTGAAAAAGCATTCAATAAAATTCAATATCCATTCATGATAAAAACTCTCAGCAAAATGGGAATAGAGGGCAACTACCTCAACATAATAAAGCCATTATATCATAAACCCACAGCCAACATTATACTGAACAGCGAGAAGCTGAAAGCTTTTCTTCTGAGATCGGGAACTAGACAGGGATGCCCACTCTCGCCACTGCTATTTAACATAGTAGTGGAGGTCCTAGCCACAGCAATCAGACAACACAAAGAATTACAAGGAATCCAGATTGGTAAAGAAGAAGTTAAACTGTCACTATTTGCAGATGACATGATATTGTACATAAAAAACCCTAAAGACTCCACCCCAAAACTACTAGAACTGATATCGGAATACAGCAAAGTTGCAGGATACAAAATTAACACACAGATATCTGTAGCTTTCCTATACACTAACAATGAACCAATAGAAAGAGAAATCAGGAAAACAATTTCACTCACAACTGCATCAAAAAGAATAAAATACCTAGGAATAAACCTAACCAAACCCATACTCTGAAAACTACAAGTCACTCTTAAGAAAAATTAAATGGGACACTAACAAATGGAAACTCATCCCATGCTCATGGCTAGGAAGAATCAATATAGTCAAAATGGCCATCCTGCCCAAAGCAATATACAGATTTGATGCAATCCCTATCAAATTATCAGCAACATTCTTCAATGAACTGGAACAAATAATTCAAAAATTCATATGGAAACACTAAAGACCCCGAATAGCCAAAGCAATCCTGAGAAAGAAGAATAAAGTAGGGGGGATCTCACTCCCCAACTTCAAGCTCTACTATAAAGCCACAGTAATCAAGACAATTTAGTACTGGCACAAGAACAGAGCCACAGACCAGTGGAACAGACGAGAGACTCCAGACATTAACCCCAACATATATGGTCAATTAATATTTGATAAAGGAGCCATGGACATACAATGGCGAAGTGACGGTCTCTTCAACAGATGGTGCTGGCAAAACTGGACAGCTACATGTAGGAGAATGAAACTGGATCACTGTCTAACCCAATATACAAAAGCAAATTCAAAATGGATCAAACACCTGAATGTAAGTCATGAAACCATTAAACTTGTGGAAAAAAAGATAGGCAAAAACCTCTTAGACATAAACATGAGTGACCTCTTCTTGAACATATCTCCCTGGGCAAGGAATACAACAGCAAAAATGAACAAGTGGGACTATATTAAGCTGAAAAGCTTCTGTACAGCAAAAGACACCATCAATAGAACAGAAAGGAACCCTACAGTATGGGAGAATATATTCATAAATGACATCTTTGATAAGGGGTTGACATCCAAATTATATAAAGAGCTCACGCACCTCAACAAACCAAAAGCAAATAAGCCAATTAGAAAATTGGCAGAGGTGCTGAACAGACACTTCTCCAAAGAAGAAATTCTGATGGCCAACAGGCAGATGAAAAGATGCTCCACATCGGTAATCATCAGAGAAATGCAAATTAAAACCACAATGAGATATCACCTCACACGAGTTAGGATGGCCAACATCCAAAAGACAAACACCAACAAATGTTGTCGAGGCTGTGGAGAAAGGGGAACCCTCCTACACTGCTGGTGGGAATGTAAATTAGTTCAACCATTGTGGAAAGCAGTATGGAGGTTCATCAAAATGCTCAAAACAGACTTACCATTTGACACAGGAATTCCACTCCTAGGAATTTACCCTAAGAACGCAGCAATCAAGTTTGAGAAAGACAGATGCACCCCTATGTTTATCGCAGCACTATTTACAATAGACAAGAACTGGAAGCAACCTAAATGTCCTTCAGTACATGAATGGATAAAGAAGATGTGGTACATATACACAATGGAATACTACTCAGCCATAAGAAGAGGGCAAATCCTACCATTTGCAGCAACATGGATGGACCTGGAGGGTATTATGCTCAGTGAAATAAGCCAAGCAGATAAAGTGAAATACCACATGATTTCCTTCATCTGTGGAGTATAAGAACAAAGGAAAAACTGAAGGGACAAAACAGCAGCGGAATCACAGAACCCAAGAATGGACTAACGGGTACCAAAGGGAAAGGGACTGGGGAGGATGGGTGGGTAGGGAGGGATATGCTGGCAGGGAGAAGAAGAGGGGTATTAAGATTAGCATGCATTGGGGAGGGGAGAAAGGGGAGGGCTGTACAACACAGAGAAGACAAGTAGTGATTCTACAACATTTTGCTATGCTGATGGACAGTTACTGTAAAGGGGTTTATAGGGGGGACCTGGTATAGGGGAGAGCCTAGTAAACATAATATTCTTCATGTAAGTGTAGATTAATGATAACAACAACAACAAAAAAGAATGACAGAGAAGGGGGATTACTCCCTGATAGTATAAAACTAACTGTAAATCAACGATTAATGCATGCTTTAAATATCCTTAATTTTGATCACTTAAAGGGTGTCAGATGATCGGCTATGGAGGTCACTTTTCTGATAATATTCCTTTCTCTTAAAAAAAAAAAAAGCAGCTCCTGTGTGGTGACCTCAAATGAGTTCTACACAATGGTATAAAGGGCATATCAAAGTGTGGGCAAAGGGTCTGTTTGTGTTTATACAGAGGATCAAAGCCTAATTTGGCTACCCAGAAAATGAACTAAGATATGATATGAAGAAGAACTTCCAACATCAGCACTCTCTGGAAGACTCATACCAGAAGATGATCATCAAAAAACCTCAACAAAGATCCAGGCGATGCTGCAGTTGTAGCTGCATTCATCCCACCGGTTCCTGGACTTGCCGTGGGAATGAAGAAGGAGATATCTAAGCTGGCCGGTGCATACAGTAAAACAACAAATTTGACTTGATCTATACTGTTGGAACTCAACCAAGAATTAGGAGAAGTGCAAGTTGTAGCGCTTCAAAATCTTACAACTACAGACTATCTACTGTTAAAAGAATATATTGGATGTGAACAGTTCCCAGGAATGGGCTGTTTTAATTTGTCTGATTTCTCTCAGACTGTTCAAGTACAGTTGGACAATATCCATCATATCATAGATAAATTTTCACAAATGCCTAGGATGCCTAACTGGTTTTCTTGGTTTCACTGGAGATGGCTGGTAATTATAGATCTGCTTTGGTTATGTAACTGTATTCCTATTATGTTAATGTGTGTATGCAATTTAATTAGTAGCTTAAAACCTATACATGCTTAAGTTACTCTACAAGAAGATATGTCAAAGAAATAATCAATCTTCCCATGTTTTCTTCCATCTGCTACCTCTATAGCTTTTCTTCTTCCTTCCTAATTACAACCCTTAAATAGAATTCATGCCTCATATCAAATTCACCGAGTATCATAACTCCTCCAAGTGGTAAAGATATCTCAAGACAAATGCTGGGCATAGAAGCCAGAGGACATAAATCTTCAAAGAAGTAAAAAGCTAACCTTTTCAAACAATATTGCTTCTCTCTCACTTACCAACTTTACATCTCCCTGTATGGCCCCGGAAGATGACTGGTTAGTCAGAGACGGGAAGATTCCTCAAGGGAGGAACAACCTAAGACAGGCACAGTCACAGCGGGGCCGTCAGGTGAGAAATTGGGGATCAACAAAGGTGAGGCTTAGAACCTCACCCCCCCTGTTTTGAGAGAAATCTTCTGTATCCCTGGATGTTTTATTGCCCTTGTCTAGCTCAGATTAACACATAGTCTACAGGCACACACCTGATAATCTACATTTGCTCTCTTACAACACTAAACTATGTTTTCTACCTTTATTTTGCATCTATCTACCACTTCAGCATTTTATTAAAAAATAAATAAATAATAATAATAATAAAGGGAGAAATGTGGGATTCACGTATAAATCAAGTATAAAAAGCAAAAGAACATTCATATTTGACCTGATTGTTTATAGTTCATAATGAGTGATCAAAACCGAAAGTTTCTGTGATGACTGCCCTTGTACTGTTCACTATGTAAGAATTTGTTCACCATGTAAGAACTTGTTCGTTATGCTTCAGAAGATTGGAGACTGATGAGAATTAGGCTGGGGTGGATTAATGATTGTGCATTGAGCACTGACACCCCTATACAGAATTTTATTGTTGTTAACAACCATTTGATCAATAAATATGAGAGATGACCTCTCAAAAAAAAAAATACATCAAAAGGATCATACACCATGACCAAGTGGGATTCATCCCAGGGATGCAAGGATGGTACAACATTCGAAAATCCATCAACATCATCCACCACATCAACAAAAAGAAAGACAAAAACCACATGATCATCTCCATAGATGCTGAAAAAGCATTCAATAAAATTCAACATCCATTCATGACAAAAACTCTCAACAAAATGGGTGTAGAGGGCAAGTACCTCAACATAATAAAGGCCATATATGATAAACCCACAGCCAACATCATACTGAACAGCAAGAAGCTGAAAGATTTTCCTCTGCGATCGGGAACAAGACAGGGATGCCCACTCTCCCCACTGTTATTCAACATAGTACTGGAGTTCCTAGTCATGGCAATTAGACAAAACAAAGAAATACAAGGAATCCAGATTGGTAAAGAAGAAGTTAAACTGTCACTATTTGCAGATGACATGATATTGTACATAAAAAACCCTAAAGACTCCACTCCGAAACTACTAGAGCTAATATCGGAATTCAGCAAAGTTGCAGGATACAAATTTAACACACAGAAATCTGTGGCTTTCCTATACACAAACAATAAACTAATAGAAAGAGAAATCAGGAAAACAATTCCATTCACAATAGCATCAAAAAGAATAAAATACCTAGGAATAAACCTAACCAAGGAAGTGAAAGACCTATAACCTGAAAGCTATAAGACACTCTTAAGAGAAATTAAAGAGGACACTAACAAATGGAAACTCATCCCATGCTCCTGGCTAGGAAGAATTAATACCGTCAAAATGGCCATCCTGCCCAAAGCAATATACAGATTCGATGCAATCCCTATCAAATTACCAACAGCATTCTTCAATGAACTGGAAAAAAAATTCATATGGAAACACCAAAGACCCCAAATAGCTAAAGCAATCCTGGGAAGGAAGAATAAAGTAGGGGGGATCTCACTCCCCAACTTCAAGCTCTACTACAAAGCCACAGTAATCAAAACAATTTAGTACTGGCACAAGAAGAGAGCCACAGACCAATGGAACAGAATAGAGACTCCAAACATTAACCCAAACAGATATGGCCAACTAATATTCAATAAAGGGGCCATGGACATACAATGGGGAAATGACAGTCTCTTCAACAAATGGTGCTGGATAAACTGGACAGCTACATGTAAGAGAATGAAACTGGATCACTGTCTAACCCCATACACAAAAGTAAATTCAAAATGGATCAAATTTGAATGTAAGTCATGAAACCATAAAACTCTTAGATAAAAACATAGGCAAAAATTTCTTAGACATAAACATGAGTGACCTCTTCTTGAACATATCTACCTGGGCAAGGGAAACAAATGCAAAAATGAACAAATGGGACCATATCAAGCTGAAAAGCTTATGTACAGCAAAGGACACCATTAATAGAACAAAAAGGTATCCTACAGTATGGGAGAATATATTTGAAAATGACAGATCTGATAAAGGGTTGACATCCAAAATATATAAAGAGCTCACACACCTCAACAAACAAAAAGCAGAATAATCCGATTAAAAAATGGGCAGAGGAGCTGAATAGACAGTTCTCTAAAGAAGAAATTCAATGGCCAACAGACACATGAAAAGATGCTCCACATCGCTTGTCATTAGAGAAATGCAAATTAAAACCACAATGAGATATCATCTCACACTAGTAAGGATGGCTACCATCCAAAAGACAAACAACAGCAAATGTTGGCGGGGTTGTGGAGAAAGGGGAACCCTCCTACACTGCTGGTGGGAATGTAAATTAGTTCAAACATTGTGGAAAGCAGTATGGAGGTTCCTCAAAATGCTCAAAATAGAAATACCATTTGACCCAGGAATTCCACTTCTAGGAATTTACCCCAATAATGCAGCACTCCAGTTTGAAAAAGACAGATGCACCCCTATGTTTATTACTGCAGTATTTACAATAGCCAAGATATGGAAGCAACCTAAATGTCCATTGGTAGATGAATGGATAAAGAAGAGATGGTACATATACACAATGGAATATTACTCAGCCATAAGAAAAAACAAATTCTACCATTCGCAACAACATGGATGGAGCTAGAGGGTATTATGCTCAGTGAAATAAGCCAGGCGGAGAAAGACAAGTGCCAAATGATTTCACTCATATGTGGAGTGTAAGAACAAAAGAAAACTGAAGCAACAAAACAGCAGCAGAAGCACAGAACCCAAGAATGGACTAATAGTTACCAAAGGGAAAGGGACTGGGGACTGGGAAGGATAAGGGTGGGGAAAAAAAGAAAGGGGGCATTACTATTAGCATGTATAGTGTGGGGGGGCATGGGGAGGGCTGTGCAACACAGAGAAGACTAGTAGTGATTTTACAGCATCTTACTATGTTGATGGACAGTGACTGTGAATAGGGATGTGGGGGGGACTTGATGAAGGGGGGAGCCTAGTAAACATAATGTCCTTCATGTAATTATAGATTAATGATACCAAAATAAAATTAAAAAAAAAAAGAATATTCAATGACGTGGGAAATTGCTCTCATTGTACTGTTAAGTATAAAATAAATAAGTGATTAAAGAGAAAGAAAGAGAGAAGAAGGAGAAGACAAGAGAGAACAGGAAGGGGGAGGGGAGGCATAGGGAGGCTAGGAGGGGACGGGAGGGGAGAGGAAAGACTCCTGAAAGACTGTAATACTGGCTGAATATTTGATGTTACTCTGATATTTTCTAGCATGTATTTTCTGTATTTTCCAAATTTCTTCAATTTGTACTGATAATTTTTAAAAAATAAGAAAAAAATGTTTAACTTTTAAATTGCATGCTGGAACAGTTATTACTGTAATAATAATCTAGGAGGCAGCAGTTCAGTGGTCCATTGCAGAGCCTCAAAAAGTGCTTAAGCAGAAAGAGTTCCAATCACTCAAAAAGAACCAAACAGACCTTTTCTCTGCCTTTACCAAAAGTTCCTGCTCCCACAAGGATAAGATAAAACCCCACTTCAGGGCCCACATGATAGTAATATATTACATGTTTGCATCATTCTAATATAGCAATACAACAACAGTAATAACGGCTACCTCTCAAAGAGTACCTGCCATATGTCTGATGTTTATGCTGAGGTATTACAATATACTATTTCACTCTCCACAACTTTATAGAGCACCACAATGGCCCATTATTACACCTGCAGAAACTAAAATCCAGAGAGGTTAAGGGACTTGCCCAAAGCCACACAGCCAGGAAAGAGAGGGACCAGGAGCCTGACTCACCAAGGCCTTCATGGCTCTAAGGCCATACTCTTCCACCACACCATGTTTTGTAGAGGCAGCATGGATGATACAACAGTTAAAAGCACTGATTCTGCAAACTGATTGTAGCAGTTGGAATCCTGGCTCTGTGATCTTAGGTAAGTTACTTAAGTTCTGTATGCCTCTGATTTCTCATTTGAAAAATATTAGTATTATCTAGGTCACAGGGCTATTCCAAATCAAGTTATATATTGTACATAAATCATTTCTATCAGAAATCAAATGTAGATTCTGAACAAACTCATTTAAGGAATTTGTAATCAGAAGTATGCAGCACTGATTGACATAACCAAACTAAGTAGGCATTCCATAAATTTTCAATAATAGCAAACACATGTAGTACTTACTACATATCAAGCCTTGTTGTAAGCACTTTGTGTGTATCAGTTAACTTAATCCTTGGAAGAAAAGTCCCCAAGACTAGCAAGCTTATGTAACTTTCAGCTAGCAATTTCACCGGACTGATAATATCCCTTCTTTTACCTGGACTCTTCGTAGATGAGCAACACGCTCCTCTATGGAGGTCTGCAAGGCCAAAGGGACTTTCAGAATCTCTTGGCAATTGTCCATCAGAAACGTCACCAACCTAGCAGCTAATAACTCATCCAAATCCACTTCATCCTTAGAGCACAAGATGCAACAGGAAAATGTCTGCACCATCTAAAAAGAGAGGGGGATTTTAAAATAAACACAGATGAGTTTTTTTCCCTACTCCGAATGGTCTGCAATCTCATATGCAGGAAGCAAATGTGACTGGTCCCTGAGAAATGGTCCACAGCACAGGGCACACATCCTACCTGGCACCTGGCTACACCTGGTCACCTCAGATGGGCTGATCTCAGTGCCAACCAGCATAAAGAGAATGTGCTGTTCTGTTCTGTTAATAAATTATCTCAGAGATTTGGCAGAGAAGCTTGTCTGAACAGTTTTGAAAGACATCCTCTTTTACGGACAGTTTTAAATATACATATCAACAAATTCTGAAAAGTATTATCACCTTCATGACTTGAATCATGTAGCATTTTTAAGTTCAAAGTACTTTACAGTCACTTAGTGGAATAATATCCTAATTTTATTATTGATGTTTTTTGAAAAAACTTGCTAGTATAGTCTGTGTGCCTCAACCACTGTAGTTCTCCAATATATTATATTAACCGTTGTTTCCACTAGGATTTTGGATGTACATTTAACAGTCCCCTTTGAACATAGGACTATAAGAAGTACATTAAGTAATGAGACTCTCTTTACAGTAAGCAGAAATATAAAAAATAATAATAGTGGTTACTTCTATAGAATTATATTAACTACTCTAAATACTATCTTTTGGGTAGATTTTTTCCTCCCTTTCCTACTAATTTTATTGCTGACAATCTTATTTCAAAATTGTAAGTATGAAATCATGTAACTCTATTTCATAAGACTTCATTTCACCAACATACTGGAGATGAATCTTAGTTTCACTCACATTTATATGTCCAGAGAGACATACAGAGACTGTTTACCTGGAGACTATGTATCCCAAGGAATCCATGGGTGCCTTGAAACTGTACGCAATATTTGCCCACACATTCTGGGCAATAGGTGCAAAGTTTTCTTCAGCTTTTCAAAAAGGTCCATTAGCACCCCCCTACCCGTCTACCCACCCACAAAGAGATCAAGAATCACTCCACTGAGGACAGAGTGATCCTCTGATCTTACTCCACTCTTCCAGAACCGGGCCAGAGGATCCCTACAGGTACACAGTGGCTCACCAGGCTATGGAAAGGATAGACATCCCAAAGAAGCATTTCTTAAGGAGTTTCCCTGAGGAAAATTAAGATAATTTGTAGCAAGTAATTCTAAATATTAAATCCTATTTTAAAACACATACCCACATTACAAAGTAGAATTCAATATTAGCAGACATTTTTAAGCAAAACTGACAATATTATAAGAAACATCCTCACTCATGGACTCTTGGACCATACCACGAGAATCAAGTTCTCTTTTTCCTCCAAGTTGTCTGGTCCGATGCTGTATTTTACATCTTCCCTCTTTACTTTATTACATGTGCTACATCTCTCCGACTGGTTATAGTAACAAAGTCTTCATAACCCTTTTTGTCCTGAAGGAAAGAATGCTGTTTTCTTGAGAGACCATTTACCCTTACTGTGCGTTTTCCCTTCTCTGTGTAGAGAGCAGGCAGGAAGCAGCAGGGACCCCTACGCTCAGGGTCTACCCCTACTCACTCTTCACTTTCCATTATGCTCTTTAAGACTCTAAGACCACAAACACAGGCAGTCTGGGTGGCTTCCAAGCTATAGCTTTTTAAGCAAGCCTGCCTTGTGTCCCCTTCTGCCTACCAAGCTAGTAAACTTTACTCAGTTGAATTTTATTCCAAAAACTCAAGTCATGTTAGATATTAGAAGTCAACCTACCAGTGTTCTGGTGCCAATGCCATCACAGAGGGGCGGCATCTCCTTATTTAAGCAGATCCTTGCCATCATCCTCATCAATAACTGTAACTTTCTCCTATTTTCAGGCGGCAGGAGGAGGCAGCAAATCTGAAATGCTTCAATGGCCATTTTCTCTTTCTGTAACAAACCTGATTTAAAAAAAAAAGCTTTTAATCTTTTAAAACCTACTGCCTACTTGACTCTATTATGTTCATGTTTTTAAAAATACATTTCCATTACTACATGTTTACATATCTCACTATATTGGACCAACTGATTATAGATCCACTGCCACTCATAAATCAGCACAGGAAATACAAAGTATCAACTAGGGATGACAAATACAGCCATTTCCCCCTCCCACACCTTTAGCAGATATAACTGCATTTTCAAAGTGTTCTTTCTCTCCGAACCAGGAGCATTCAGGTGAGGCTGAACCAAACCTTCAACACTTAACTGTTAATAGGTCCAAGATAGCATGAAGAGGAACATGAATGTACCATTGCTGCCCTGAACTCTCCCCGTTGTGTTATTTCATTTCTCCATGAGGAGCAGGTCACCACCTTGCATGACTCTCATAGACAAAATAGTAAGACTAAAAATAATAATATCGGTGCTCTGATAGTCCACTGCCAAAGGCTCCGCTTCTTTCTAAACACCTGTCAAATAACCCTTCCTCTCACTTGAGCTATTGTTTCTATCTAAGCATACTGATTCAATTGTGTTAAATGCCACCCCTGCTCTCCCAGTGTAATTTTACTAAAAAATTAGAGGATTCTAATATTGTGCTCTCTTCCACCATATTTGTCCCTGGACACACCCATATCCAAGCCCTCTAATGAGATGAAACTGCTTTCACCAGTTTGTTCCATATACAACCTTTTCAAGTTCCCATTAGTCTCTGACTTGGAGTAAAACCATCTTTTACGTCAATAAATATTTTCTTACCATCTACAACATGTCAGAAACTGTGCTAGGTCCTAGAAATATAAAAATATTCCATGCCCCTTCTTTGAACAGATTATGTGATGTGAGAAGGAGACAGCCATAAAAAAAATAAATGACAAAATGTGAGAAATGCTCCAAGAGACATCTGCGAGAGCCATAGAGAGGAATTAGGAGCCATCAATGCGACTGCAGCATAGGCCATGACAGTGAGCATTGGTACAGAAGGGAACCTAAAAAAGGTCAGCAGAGATGAGATCTTAGAAGCCTTGAATGCCAGAATAAGGAGCTTGAGTTTGATCCTGTGGGCAATGGATGTGCATGGGAGGGGAACGAAGGCAGGAAGAGAGGGCTTTACAGACCAAGCATGATCCTAGTTGCTCATGAGAAATATTGCTTCTGCTGATTATCATCATCTTCATCTGTGTAGACCTGCTTTCAATTCTACATAATCAAATCCATGGAGGAAAAAAAAGGTTTATGACCACATTTAAATTTATTCTTTTATTTATCCAACAAATATTTGTTAAGCCCTGCCTATATTCCAGGAACTGTTTTAGCAGAGGACATACAGTGGAGAATAAAACAAAAACATTGTCTGATCTCATGGAGCTTGTTTTCCAGCAGAAAATAGGCAAAGAGATACACAAATATGTCAGGTGGAAAAATGCTGTGAAAACAAATAGAGGAAAGGAGCCGGGGAGTGACGGGATGTGCTCAGGAAAACACTTCTAGTGTTTCCTGAAAGATCTCTCTCTGTCTGATACCTGAGAGACAAATTTCAAGGCAACAAAAACAGCAGTTACAAAGACTGTGATGTGGGCATGTATTTGGAGTGGGTGGGGAACAGAAGACAGGCCAGGGGGAAGAGAGGAGAGTGTGAGCATATTCAAGTCGGAAGTGAGGTCAGAGAGGAATGCAAGAGCCAAATCAGGCACAACGCTAAGGTCTTCAGGTCTTATTATAAGTGACCTGAGAAGTCCCTGGAGGGACCTGGAGGTGGGGGGGAGGGGCAGTCACTTGACCTGAAGTGCTTTTACTCTGACAGCTCTATAGAAGACAGATTGTAAGGGGGTAACAGAGAGGAAGGAAGGTGCAGGCATGATGAGGGCCTGGACAAGGCTGCAGTAGCTGGAACTGGTAAGAACTAATTAAAGTCTAGTTCTAGTTCTCCACAGACTTTTTCATGTAGTCTTCTATCACATTAGGCCACAAATCCTTTCTTTTTCCAAATTATAAACACCTTTGGAGAGTCAAAGTTCACATACTGTCTCACATAGACTGCCTTATGAATGAGACTAAAAGCCAATTAAGAGCACAATGCATTTCTTCTGACAAGCCCTATGTCCTGGTATAGCACAAGGCATGCGGGTGAACATCCAAACACCTAGTCATCAGAAGGAGTATTACATGGCTATTAAAAGTTGTTATTTTTAAAGTAATATAACAATATCTGCAGTCTAATATTTAAGAAATCACAATAATAAAATTCATAAAAATAAGGTATTTAAAAAGAATATATAAAAACATCAAGAGTACATCAGGGTCATAAAATAATCATCATTTTTTTAGTTGGCAAATTTCTTTGCTAGGATACTGTTAAACTAACCCATAAAAAATAACATCCATCATATCTTTTCAAAAATGTCTATTATTCAACTCTAAACTTCCAGTTGATTATATGAAAAAAAACACAACTTGGAGTTGGCCGTGATTTCAGGCTTTATGAAAATTAAGTGCGAAGACACAGGTAAATCCATCTCCGGAATTTATCTACACGATCCTACATACTAGGAGGTGAAAGACTGCTCCTGAATCACAAGCATCCCAGATCTCACTGGCTCCCTGGACGACCAGGGACTTCCCCTTGCCCCCTTCTGCCAGTGACCCCAGCTGGGACCCCTCGGCAGTTCCTTCCAGTTGTCAACCTCCCACCTTCTATGAGAACAGAAGCCAGGCTGCTAATCCCCTCCTCCCTGAAGTCCTTAATCTCCCAGGACAGTGCCGCTGCCTCTGCCTCTGCCAGCGGAGGAGCTACCACTAGCAACATGAGTGGAAGGAAGTCCCTGCTGAACAATCCTGGCTACTGGGGAAGGAGGAGGAGTTGCTTACCTGAAACCTGAAGGAGTAACATGAAAGGATAAGGTTCCTGACACCTCCAGCTGGAACCTGGGATTCATTTTACCAGAGGAATAAAACCCACTGTAGGGACTGGTTAGGTCTCTGATATCAGATTTGAACCACAGTTAAACTACATAATTGTTTTAGTACTATTGTGTAAGCTGATCTTGCAACTTAGTCATGTATGGAATATAAGCCCCACACAGTAGGAGGTTCTTCTCAGTTTCATTTACTGGCATAACCCTAACAACTAGAAGAGTACCTGGTACATCACAGGTACCTAATGAATATTTTCTTTGGTGAATGTATGAGTAAATGAATACATGAATGAAAGAATGAGAATGAGCCACCCCTTGCTGGGATTGGAGCCTGTTAAGTCCCAGCTCCACTAATTCTATGTGCTTCGACAAGTCACTTAACCTCCATGAATCCCAATTAACTCAACAGTAAACTGTTCTGGACAGTCATAAAGACAACCTGATATACAGCACTGGGGATCTATGAGCTGTAAATGGGAGCCCAATGAACTGAAGTTTCACCAGCATTGATCATAGCTGCTACTACTTCTACTATTACAATGAAACATTAAAACTAATATCAGGGGAAAATATGATACAAATCAGATGTAACTTTGGCTAGATTTTATTTAAAATCTGGTTAAGGAATGTATTATGCACTGGTACACAGTTGTGAATTTGGCTCTGGGCCCCTGAGATAAAACAGCAGATAAAACACCACAAACTCCCAACATAGCTATATTGTTGAGTTACAAATCATTTAAGAATGTCTTCCTAAACACCAATTGCCTAAACAACTGCATACCACATTACATAATATGGAAAAAAACCACAAACATATGTAAACATCATATACACATAATGATTTTGTCAAAATTAATGCATAATTTAGAAAGACTCTCACAATTTATTAATTTGTGGGTCACTGGAAGATTTTCATGCCTGCATTATCACTATATGCAAAGAGCTATGTTTGGCTTCCTGATATTAGAAGGCCCTGTAACAACTCTTAAACTTTTCTTGACTTTTTAGTTGAAATAATATGGGTGTGCCTGTTAACATCAAAGAGAGAACTACCATGGCCGTGTACAGCCATTGATAGCTGGCCCCGCTGACCTAAAGATTATAGAATCTTTGATTCAACTACCTGGTACTGTCTTAAAATCTAGGTGAAAGTTATTTTTTAAGCAAAAGCACTACATTTAATAACTTTTCATCTGCTGATACAGTAACTACTTGGCTGAAGACAAGAGTCCAAGGACTAATAGAAGGCTGTATTTAAGCTCAGGAAGGCTGATCTGTTTTCATTTCTTATTCCAACCAAATTAGTTCAAACAGATAAAAAGATAAGTAGATAAAACAACCATATGATAACTGCATGCAAAGAAAAAAAACAAATGACAATTTCTTATCTTATCAGAAATACAGGAGGTATATATGTATAAGAAGGAAGGTACAAGGCATGGTGATGGTCTGCATGAGGCTGCTGCAGTTGGAACTGATAAGAACTAAATACTAGTTCTAGTTCTCCACAGAGCCTTCTCCTTTTTTCATGAAGTCTTCTATTACTAGCCCACAAATCCCTTTTATTTCCAAATTATAAACTGATAAAACCAAGTATTGATAAGGAAATGGTCAACTAGGAATATACTACTAATGGGCGTGTAAACTGCTGCAACCACTCTAGACAGCAAGTTGCTAGAAATAGTAAAGACATAAATGTCAAACAACCTAGCAGTTCTGCTTCTAGCTATAAACACATACATTGTCTTTGTAACACTGCAAAATGTATGTGTTAAATCAGGGTGGTGAGCATGTGAATGTCTGTAACATTATGCCCATTCTGCCAATTTAACCACCATCATCCCAGCAAACAGTACAAAGTGTAGGGCTACTCTTTCGGTGTTTTGATTTTTTTTTTCTTTTTATGAACACTACTACAAATAACAGTAACAAGCACAAACAGAAATAACAATGAACACATCAAACACTTCATTTTGGCTTCTAAGTATTATTTTTTACTATAAGGGACCAAGAATTCTTGAGGAAAAGACTGATTCCAGGGCTGGGAAAGGAAGTACAAGAAGCCGTAGTGCCAGAAAGTAAGGAAATGCTCCAAGAATGATGGGGATGTAGTAAAAGAATACAGGAGCTACTCCTAGGACCTCCTTCAGGGATTCCAGGTACATGTATACAGTATTAGACTACTTGAGATCATCTTATATGGCCCTGAGTGTTGCCTTTTTTTGGTTTTACCTAGTCTTTTTTCTCTCTGTGCTTTGCGTAGGTTAGCTTGTACTAACCTACACAAAGCATAAGTATTGTATTCAAGTTCATTGATCTTTTCTTCTGCATTGTTCTAGTCTGTTCCTAATCCCATTCAATGAAATGTTCATTATGATAGTGTATTTTTTTAATAAAACAGAAGTCTAATTTGGCTCCTCTTTGTTTCTTTTTTGAGAGTATCTTTTTTTAAAATGTAAAATCCAGTGGTGTTTAGTATATTCACTAAATTGTGCCTACCACCACTATGTAATTCTAGAATGTTTTTGTCACTTCAAGAAGAAATCTAAGGACCTATTAGCAATCACCCCATCATCTCTCTTCAGCCCCTGAAAAATACTAATCTCCATCTCGAAAGATCTCTCTGTTCTAAAATCACATAAATAAATGAAATCATACAAAATGTGATTTTTGTATCTGGCTTATTTCACTTAGCACAAGGTTTATCCATGTTGTAGCATGTAACAGCATGTCATTCCTTCTGAGGGTTAAATAACATACCCAGGTATGGATATACTACTTTTTTTTTCATTCATCATTTGATGCATATTTCCGTTGTTTCCATATTTTGGCTATTATGAGTAATGTAGCTATGAACTTGCATGTGCAAGTTACTGTGTGACATATGTTTTCAACTGTTTGGGGATATTCCTAAGAGTAAAATGGCTGGATGAAACAGTAACTCCATGTTTAACTTTTTACAGAATCAACAGACTATTTTACAGAATGGTATGCCATTTTATATTCCCACCAGTAGTAATATGAGGGTTCCATTTTCTCCACATCTTCATTAACACTTGTTCTCCATCTTTTTTATTGTACCCATCTTAGTACATATCAAGCAGTTAAGTCCCTGTGGTTTTGATTTGCCCAGCTTTGAAGAGCAGATGAGCAGCTTAATGTTTATGCCACAATAAATTCAAAGGAATCCCGATGCAGACTTTTGGAGTTCTTTGTATAACTGCCTTGTATTAGTTTGCCAGGGCTGTCATACCAAAGTATCACAGACTGGATGACTTAAATGGCAGAATATTTATCCTCTCATAGTTCTGGAAGCTGGAAGTCTGAAATCAAGACATCAGCAAAGTTGGTTTTCTCTCAGGCCTCTATGGTTTGTCAATAGCCACCTTCTTGCTCTGTCATCCTTCAGTCTGTCCTAGTCTCCTCTTCTTATAAGGATACCACTCATATTGGATTACAGCCACCAATATGACTTCACTTTACCTCAGTGACCTCTGTAAATACAAATACAGTCACATTGGAGGTAGTGGGGGTTAAGACTTCAGCATATGGATTTTGACTGGGACACAATTCAGCCCATAACATGCCCCATCGCTGGTATTCTGAACCACATGCTTTAGCCTCTTCATTCAATTTCTGTCTCTTCAACTCAGCAAGACTCACATGCTCTGCTTAGGCTCCGTCTCCCTGCATCACAGTCAGAGAAGTTCCCCCAGGCAGAAAGCCCGGCAACCGCAGAGCTCACCTCATTCATAACATGTCTGCCATGGACAGGCGCCCTACACTCTGGTCCAATGTCTGGAAGCAGCTGCCTGAAATTGTATCAAGTTTCCTGGTTGTTTTTTCATTATAGGATAAACCTAGTCTTAGTTAGTCCATCATGGCCAAAAGTAGAAGTTCCCCAGCTACTTTTTGGAAGACAAAAACTCATTAATCCTTAGGTTTTCACTTGGCAGGTCAATGAGGTTCAAAAACAAAGTTGCTAACACAAATACATTAAGTGTTTAATCTTCATGATAAGGCAAAATCACACAGCTTGTCAGTGGAGAAGTTGGAGTTTGAACCAGTTCCACAATCTGCATTCTTAACCCCTACTACAGTGCTACTGACAAGAAAAAATATATTTCTCATTCTCATTCCACAATACTAGCTCAGCTCTCTTTGTTATATTTGTAAAAATTAGACTTAAAACTCATAAAAACTCAAATATAATTTCCTACAATACTTCTAATTTGTAAAATTTCTCCAAAGTTACCGAAGACAAATTGTTAAAAAAAAAAGTCGTGTCATATGGTCAACATTAGAAAAGTAGAGATACTAAAAGCATGGTAACATAGTATGGAACCAAAAGACTTTGGAAAATCACTCAAGCATTTTTCAGGTCTACTGAGATTTTCCTCATCTGGAAATGGGAAAATACTAGTACCAATCTCACAGGGGCATTGTGCAGATTATGAAAATAATGCTATGTAGTAAAGTGAGTCCCAAATTTTGAGCAATACTCTTTATATTCATAACATACAACAGAATATCTGTATACCTATTAAAATTAAACAGAATACATACAGGAAGATTTTACACATTTCAAATCCTGACTGCCAAGTGTGTCTTTTTATTTCCTGCTCTGGTGCCTAGAACACTATGGGTGCTAAATTAATGTCTTCTGAGTGACTGAAAAGACTTAGGAGATCAGTATAGCATCATTTACTTGCTTATGAACCAAATGAGATTTTGAAAATCTTCCTCCTCCAACTTGGAAGACTTAAGATTACCGAATGCCTTCTAGACCCTAGTCACACTAAGCAATTAAATGTTCACATTTAATTATTCTGACTAACACATAAAATGGGAAATATTGCCCTATTTTACAAACAAGAGAAAAAAAAGCCCAAAGTAGTTAAGACTTGCTCCAGGTATATAGCTGGGATTCAAATCTGTGTGTTATTCCTCCCTTATACACGTAATTATCAACCTCCCCTCAATAAACCCCACTTAGTTTTAATTTGGTATTAAAAGTAAATGGCCAGCAATTATTACTATCAATTAAAAGACTATACTCTCTACTTAATGCTATACTCTGTATACATATTAACACCCACAGGTATGCTTTTCTCAGATACTTTATGTATCCTAGATAAAAACCATTTTAATTTTGCATTATGTTTAGAAAGTTCATGTGTCACCTTCCTATCATCATTGTATGATGTCCTAAGTAATCTTTCAACAAAATCTGCAGGAACCTGAAAAAAATCTTAAAGCTTTAGTAGTAATTAAGTAAAATCTGTATTTTAAAAGAAGATATAAAACAGATATCAACTAGTAGCATTTCTCAACCATATCAAGGCTATAATTTGAAATCACAAAAGTATTAGTTGGTAGAAAATTTAGAAAACTAGCAGGTTGTTGTAAGTCACTCTTTTAATATTTTTGGAAGTTTAAAGAGGCAATAGTGTAAAAAGTCACAATCTTAGAATTTCCTTCATATTCGAAACACAGATGTTATAGACAAGAGGAAAAACTGGGTTGTAAGGACATTTAGCTAGGCCCCAGTTTATCACATCATTATGCATATAAAATAACAGATTAAAAATAAAATAGAAGCTTTGCAGAAAAGCAGCAACTTGCAATACTTCCATGCTATTAATCTTGATGGGAGCAAATGGTCCTACTACATGTAAAAGAACATGAACTTCACAAAATAATTTAGAACTTGAGTAGAGGATCTTCCACTAGAGCAGAAAGAATTCTAAAAGTTTGATATGGTTTTAGGGCTTATTTTTATTTCTTTAAAAATTAGAACTAATAATAGAAGCTAACATTTATAATGATGAAACTAATTTATAATGATGATAAAATCAGCTAACACTTATTAAGCATTTTATTATGTACCTAACAGTGTGCTAAACACTTACTTGCATCTCATTTAATCTTTACAACAATCTCCATGAGGTAGATAAATTATTATTATTCCCATTTATAGATAAAGAATGTGAGGCTTAAAGAAATTAGGTTATTTGCCCAAATCACAGAGCTAGGTAGTGGAGAGGGGGATTTGAGCCCACAGTCTAGGGCAGTACTCTCCTATATACCATGTTGTCTTACCTACTTTTTCCATGTAGCCAACTTTTTCCAAGGATAGATTTCTAGAATTAGAAACGTTGGTTCAAAGGGCATCCACAAACATTTCATAAGCAGACAGTCAAGTAAAATACCATTCTGCATTCTTCAACAGGGGCAAAGATTAGACAGTAAAAAGAACAGAGACCTTCTCAACATAGCTAAATCTGCAACTAGCTGTTTTATACCATGGAGGGCACACAGAACCACTTTCTTGAGAGTACAAAATGAAAGCCAGGCGATAACTATTGTGAGCTTCCCTCTCATAAACTGAAAACATAATGTAGTTTATCCCATAAATATAGTCTCAAACCACTTCAAAATGCTGATTCCATGACACCTAAGGATGAGAAACCAAATATAACTCTATAACATACAAGCCACAGAGAAAAGGTATTTTTATCTTAGTATAAAGAATGAGTCATGTGTTTTTTTATTCAAGTATGAAGGACAAATATAAGCATCCTTCACAATTAACTATTATTACTAGCAGTATTTGAGCAACATTAACTTTACAAGAGGCCTTCAATTCATCCAATCCTCACAATCATCTTACTATGTAGGTAGGTAGAGATGAGATTTAGGTTTTTTTACTTCAAAAATGTTTTACAACTAAAATTAAGAAATATATTTTACATCACAATACATATGCATATACATAGGTATTTAACTGAAAACAGAAAGTTCATAAAAATACCTACATTTATATATACAATGCATTCTGATATTTTGGACACTATTACATGTCCGGATTTTTTTAATGCTGTTCTACTACATGGAATTCACATCCAACACACAGTTTCTAAAACAGTGGCTTGGGGACTACTACGTCTGAGCTCAGGCTCTCATACAACAAACATTCAGGAATACACAGCCAGAAGTCAGACAGATACTCTGGTCTTGAATTCAGGAGATAGATCTTGGACAAATATAAGGTTTGAGAATCAACATAAGGGTGATCCACGAGAAGTGGTATGTATGGAAAAATAACCAAAGTTTGATGCATCTACAATACTTAAGTCCTTCTTGATTTCCAGTTCCAATGATGATATTTTTAAAATCTGTTCAAATGCCAAAGCAGGACTCACTTTTAGTGCTGTCTTTGAATCTTAGAGTGCTATGTACTGCTTTCCTTGGTTCAAACGTATATAGGAGCACTTAGATTCTCAAAAAATAGTTTGATCTGGGCTTTTGGTTCCTATTCCTAATTTCTTTCTCATTGCTGACCATTACCTAATATATTGTTTTCTTTCTTCCAATAAAAGCTTACTGACAAAAATATGCTACAGGATTTAGGAAAAAATATTACAAAGGAACTTAGCTTGAAAATACACATGAAGGTCTACAACTGAGTTCATGAGATATCTTCAACAGGTACTTTTGAAATCTTCAAGATCATATACTATTTCTGATTTTAAAGAGCTTCTTGGGATTTTTTTAGGTTCTTTATTAAGAATTCCTGAAGGACATTAGCATTCTACCTCATTTTATAATCAGAGAGTTTCAATGTTATAACTATTTTACTCTTTGGATTCACTTTGGAAGTAAAAGAGTAACTTTTTTGTATTTCATCATTTCTATAATCTCAACATCTTCATAAAAATGCTGAATCTTCCTTCCCTTGAAAAAATGACAAGGGTCTTCTATAGACCCAGAAATAACTTGCTTCTTGCATTTCAGAATATCAGAGTGCTTATAGCAACTATAAGTAGTATAAATCAATCACAAGTAGTTTTACATTAAAAAATTTCCATTATTTGGGGGAAGAAATGGTTTAGAGAGCAACACATTCTATCTTAATTATGCTTTGTTCCAGTTTTTTGTATTTTTCAAAACAACAAAAAAAAAGAGGCTTAGGAAAATTAGTATTGCCCATTGCTTTAAGTTTCATGTTTTCATATCTTTAAGTACAACAGGCATTACTGCCACTTATCAGTGAGAAAACTGGAGCTCAGAAAGGCAGAGTAATCTATTAAAGTGGGTACAACCACATCAACAAACTAAGTTACCTGAGCCTGATGATGTTCCCATTAGTAAAATAAAAATAAAATAATGAAAAGATAATAAATAATGCACAAAGTAATTTAAGCAATTCATCTGTGAATATTTTTTCAATCAGGGAAACTTCATTATTTAGCTGAATTGAGGAAAGGTAAGTGAGAAATAACTTAATATTCAAATAAACCTGATTCCTCCTTATGATAGGAACAAATAAAATCATAATCAGTAGAAATGTATACTGTTCTATATTATTAAAAGGCAGGTGACCCTTCAGCCATGATGATCACAGGACAGGTTCAGAACCATTCAGTGCTTTGTGTGACACCTACCTGTAAGATAAATTTTAGCAGAAATAAGCAGGCGAAGAGGCAACAAAGGGCCAGGTAGTTTATTTGAATGCCACTTGCAGGTGATGTTCCACGGTCTGGGTACTACAGGCTGAGGAAGTCACACCCAGTCAGGGAGGTGGGGGCTTATAAGGGATTAGGAGGGGGAGGAGTGGGCAAGCTATCCTAGGGGGTGTGGAGAGGTATGATTGGCTAAAGGTGACATAACAGACAACTAGAAACTTTTTTTCCTTCCAAGAGGGAGGAGGCTGACATCTGGGTCTTAGCTGGCACATCAGAAGGATGGAATTCAGGAAGAGCTGTCCCCTTTCCATGTAAGACATGGACCTTGGGGTCTGGTCTGTTCTCCCCCTATGGCATCTCTCTGTTCTGTTTGTATATCCTTGTTTTTCCTTCCTCCAGCCTAACACTACCTTTGTCACCCTCCTTCCCATTCCCCAGTGATCACACAGATTTCTATTTTCAAATCATTATTAGGAACACAAATTTTCACTTTCACAAAGTAGACCTGATTATTCCAATAACATATGCAATGTTAACAATAAGCTAGTCCTTTCACGAGATTCAAAATAGAAGCAAACCATACAGACATTTGAGAGAACCTGACGTTCCCAGAAAAGCCAATGGACCATGTCTGTTCAGCCAGAGACCACGAGATTCAAGGCTTTCAAACCACCAAAGGAATTTAAAAAATATGTCACAATTCCATTTTCACTGAGGAGAGGTAGAAAAAGGAAAAGGTTTATATTAAGCCAAAAGAATTCAGACTGCACATCAGTTGGCAAGAACTCCCTGCCTACAGAAAGACACAGCAAGAGGGACCATTTCTCTGGAGACTCTTAGGGAAGAAACAAACCAGTCACTTTTGTGGCCTGCTTAACAGCAGACACAGATTCACCCATGCACGACATGACGCCCTGTCCTATATGAAGAGTCCGGAAGAGTATTTTTACAACTTCCTTTCCTTTTATGCTTACAAAGTCCTTCACCCACCAACATCAGATAAATAACAACTGTATTTTTATTTTTTATTATTTTTTTCTTTTTATTTATTTATTTTGGTATCATTGATATACACTTACATGAACAACATTGTGGTTACTAGATTGCCCCATTATCAAGTCCCCACCACATACCCCATGACAGTCACTGTCTATCAGTGTAGACAACGGTATTGTTTGATTTGCATTTTTTACATTTAATTCTCCAATCCAGTTGGACCTTATCCTGCTGAATGGTATGAGAAAGGCCCTAAATTTTTCCCAAATTTCTGACAGTTATCTTCGGATTACTGTCGTGCTTATAAAAAGCTTAGATATTGAGCTATAGTTAGGGAATACCTAGGCATTTCCTGAAATGTCCATCTTTATGTAGTATCTAACTCTACTTTATTCCAAGCAGCTTGACACAAGGATAGTATTATATCTGGAAGTGATCCAACATCCTTACCTCAGCCCACCTGCATCCTCAGAAGCTCCAGCCATAAGCCCTGGGCCCTGAGAGCAGAGAGCTCCACCAGCAAGAACTGTGGACCAACATGGGCAAGAACTCTGTCTAGTCAAGCACACCACTTATGCACCCTCTCAAAAAAAAGAACTGTTTTCTCTTAAGACTGACCACAGGATAAGGACCCCAAGATAACCTGAAGAACCGAAGGGCAGAGAAGTTAAAGGCAGACACGGAACATGGTTCCAGAGGACTCCAAGAAGCCATGGGACAAAAGAACAAAGAATGGAAAACCTAACCTTATGGATATTCATAGGTTTCAAAACACAGGAGGGGATCTCGACCTATTGAGATGGATGATCAGTGTATAATCATTCTAGTGAATTTCAGCGCTATTTCCTAAACATTTGGAAGGAAAGAGCAAAGAGCTACTATCTCAGTCCTCAACCTACTAGCAATTAAACCAGGAGATGCAAGCTCACTGGCGCAGAGGACAGCTATCAAGTAAATGAGCAGTGACCTTGGCGTCAGAGTCAGAGGGCAGTGGGGAGCTCCAGAGACCTGGCAAACTGCTCCTGAAACGCTGCCTCTAGTGAGGCTTCTCCCTACATAGCAGCAGTTTGTGCAGCTAAAAATCCAGGACCAGAACTGCCAGATCTTCCCATTCTTCCATTCACAAATTCACAAACTTAGGTGAATTTCCTGTTTCTTAAAATTTGGCAATTAAATTTTCTATTTAAAACACACAGGTCAAGCCAGATGTAGTCCACAGATCACCAGTGTGGGTCCTCGGGTGATAACATACAATCCATAAGTCACCCAGTTTTCCAGAACACTCTTCCCTGCTCCTATGCCCTTTTGGGCTTCCCATCTGCCTCCCCTCTTCCTCAATATGCCATATTATTGCAAGTTATGCAACTCAGTGGATTCCAGGGCAGGTGTGGAAAGTGAGTAAAGGAAGCTATACTACCTCAATCACTCCACTTAGGAGTTAGCCAAACTCTGATCTTAATATAAGGAATTACTTTTTTCAAAATGACGACTAATTACTATGGACAGTTATGTTGCTAGGTCAGAGAGCCGAGCCAAGTAAAATCTTTTTTTTTTTTAATTGTAGGTAGAATTAGTCTTACATCTCCGAAAGTGTCTTTTATTTTTCTTTGAGAATTCTTATGTGTTGTTTCATGTATCAATAATGACTATCTGTTCTCCAGGTTACAGCTTTGGCATCAGGCTAGCATTATTTTATGCTAGAAGCAAAGGAATAAACCTCAAAAGAAATTCATTAGCTAAAATAAAAATCATTCCCATTGAAAATGCTGTAGAATTTTTAGCTTCTACAGAAAGTAGACTGATTACCTACATTAAAATATTTTCCCTGATGGCATCTTATTCCAATCAAAGTAAATCAGAAGACTCCTTCAACCCTACCAGAAACTATGAATCAAGAAACTATGTATCTAGTTGTGCGAATCTAAGTTTGATGCCTTTTCCTACAGACTCTAACAGAATTGGTACATTACATAATCTTTGTTAATCATATAAACAGGTTATTGTCTTCCATAACCTAGAAGACTTTCTTCTTTCACTACATAAGGATGTAATAATTCTCCATTCTAATCATCCTCTTCCACGTGAACCCCTCTATAGATAATATTTTAGAGGATGGCTGTCTCTGACATCAATTTGGAAATAACCAGCTTTAACACGTAGCTGAGATCAAAATGAACAACTGAGGTACAACACACCAGTAATATCATAAATATAACTGTTCAAATTGCAACTGTTTTTTTTAAACGTTCTAAGTTCTTTTGTTTCCAAATCAGATAATTTTCCAATAGAACATTATGAAAATGGAAAATGAGAAGAAAATCTCAGAAGCAATTTTAAATCAAGTCTTTAGAATTATTCTTTTTCTAATACCATAAGAGCAGCTAAGTGGCTATAAAGAGAATCTACCAACATCATACTTAACAGCGAGAAGCTGAAAGCTTTTCCTCTAAGATCAGGAACAAGAAAAGGATGCCCACTCTCCCTGCTTTTATTCAACATAGTACTGGAAATCCTAGCCACAGCAATCAGACAGCACAAAGAAATAAAAGGCAACCAGATTGGTAAGGAAGAAGTCAAACTGTCACTGTTTGCAGATGACATGGTAGTGTACATAAAAAACCCTACAGAATCCACTCCAAAACTACTAGAACTAATAACTCAATCCAGCAAAGTTGCAGGATTCAAAATTAATAAACAGAAATCTGTTGCATTTCTATACACTAATGATGAACTAACAGAAAGGGAAATCAGGAAAACAATTCCATTCACAATTGCATCAAAAAGAGTAAAGTACCTAGGAATAAACCTAACCAAGGAAGTGAAAGACCTATACCCTGAAAACTACAAGACACTCTTAAGAGAAAGTGAAAAGGACATTAATAATGGAAATTCATCCCATGCTCTTGGGTAGGAAGAATTAATATTGTCAAAATAGCCATTCTGCCTAAAGCAATCTATAAATTCAATGCAATGCCTATCAAAATACCAACAGCATTCTTCAATGAACCGAAACAAATAGTTCTAAAATTCATATGGAACCACAAAAGACCCTGAATAGCCAAAGTAATCCTGAGAAGGAAGAATAGAGCAGGGGGGATCTCACTTCCAAAATTTAAGCTCTACTATAAAGCCACAGAAATCAAGACAATTTGGTACTGGCACAAGAACAGACCCATAGACCAGTGGAACAGAATAGAAAGTCCAGATATTAACCCAAGCATATATGGTCAATTAACATATGATAAAGGAACCATGGATATACAATGGGGAAATGACAGCCTATTCAACAGCTGGTGTTGGCAAAACTGGACAGCTACATGTAAGAGAATGAAACTGGATTACTATCTAACTCCATACACAAAAGTAAACTCAAAATGGATCAAAGACCTGAATGTAAGTCATGAAACCATAAGACTCTTAGAAGAAAACATAGGCAAAACTCTCTGGAATATAAACATGAGCAATTTATTTCTGAATGCATTTCCTCTGGCAAGGGAAACAAAAGCAAAAATGAACAAGTGGGACTATATCAAACTAAAAAGCTTCTGTACAGCAAAGGACACCATCCGTAGAACAAAAAGGCATTCTACAATATGGGAGAATATATTCATAAATGACATATCTGATATGGGGTTGACATCTAAAATATATAAAGAGCTCAAGCATCTCAATAAACAAAAAGCAAATAAGCCAATTAAAAAATGGGCTGAGTATCTGAACAGATACTTCTCCAAAGAAGAAATTCAGATGGCCAACAGGCACATGAAAAGATGCTCCAAATTGCTAATCATCAGAGAAATGCAAATTAAAACCACAATGAGATATCACCTCACACCAGTTAGGATGGCCAACATCCAAAAGACAAACAACAATAAATGCTGGCGAGGATGCAGAGAAAGGGGAACCCTCCTACACTGCTGGTGGGAATGTAAATTCTCCATTGTATATCCATGGTTCCTTTATCGTATTTTAATTGAGCATATATGCTTGGGTTAATATCTGGACTTTTACATTGTGGAAAGCAGTGTGGAGGTTTCACAAAAAAATTAAAATAGAAATACCATTTGACCCAGGAATTCCACTCCTAGGAATTTACCCTAAGAATGCAGGAGCCCAGTTTGAAAAAGACATATGCACCCCTATGTTTATCACAGCACAAGAAATGGAAGCAACCTAAGTGTTCATCAGTAGATCAGTGGATATAGATGTGATACATATACACAGTAGAATATTATTCAGCCACAAGAAGAAAACAAATCCTACCATTTGCAATAACATGGATGGAGCTAGAGGGTATTATGCTCAGTGAAATAAGACAGGCAGACAAAGACAAGTACCAAATGATTTTACTCATCTGTGGAGTATAAGAACAAAGAAAAAAACTGAAGGAACAAAACAGCAGCAGACTCACAGAACCCAAGAATGGACTAACAGTTGCCAAAGGGAAAGGGACTTGGGAGGATGGGCGGGAAGGAAGGGATAAGGGGTATAAGGGGCATTACAATTAGCATACATAATGTGGAGGGGGGGCATGGGGAAGGCTGTACAACACAGAGAAGACAAGTAATGACTCTATAGCATCTTTCTATGCTGAGGGACAGTGACTGTAATGGGGTGGGGCGGGGACTTGATGATGGGGGGAATCTAGTAACCACAATGTTGCTCATGTATGGTAAATGATACCAAAATTTAAAAAAAGAGAGAATATACTCGATTAACCTATACATATATTAAACAACAGCAAATACTCATCATTAGGCATTCTGCTCACAGTACATAAGCCCCCAATTAGGCATTCTGCTCACAGTACATAAGCCCCCAATCCTCCTTGGTTGAAAGCAACGTACCAAGAAGACCCAGTGGTCTCCCATACCAGAAGTTTAGACCGAATCCCTGAATCCATTCCCAATACTAGTCTCTCTGAAGACAAACTCACTCTTAGTTACATGACTTATAATTGTTGAATTTTGTTTCTTATTACCAGAAAACCTACAAAATCTTAAAATTTAAAGTATTGTGCTATGAGCTCGGGTCAATTATGCCCATATCACTGACACTGTGTCTTGTTAGGGTACTATGGCCGCTTCCGTACTTTCCAAGAACTAAGATAGAAAGAAGAAAGGGAACAGAAGGGAAAGGAAGGGAAGAGGAGGGAAAGATTGTTAGACTCCACAATACTCAAAAACAAAAGTATGCAAATTCCTACAAATTTACATAACAGAATATGATACCCACACAATGATTTGTGCATTAAAGCAAACCTTTTGGAAAGAAAACATATTACTTATTGAACAATCACAATAGCAACAGAACTCTGATTCCCAAGAAGAAAAGAAAATATCAAAGACCTATGGCAATCATGTTGATTTTTTCCTTTTTCCTGAGTTTCTTTGACAGTGTAAATTGTTAAGTATAAATCTATATGAGGAATAGCAACAAGTTTAGGAATGATAAAGTTACTATATTTATTTTACATGTCACAAATAACAAACAGTCCTACTAAAAGCTGTCCCTTGTATAAAGAGAAATTTTTATTTCTAAGTGAAAACACTTCTCCGATACTTGACTGTTTGTGGAGTCATATCCAGAGAAGTAGCTTTACTTGTGAACAGTAAATGTCAAAATTACATTTTCTCTACCAATAATAATATACTTTTTTTCTGCAAAAATGACGTACAGCATATTATTTGTTCTTAAGAAATATAAACTATTGGTCTTGGCTCTGAGTTTCATTATAGAGTTTAACCATTTTCTTTTTCCTACTTAATAGAGCAGGACTCCAACTTGTCAGGTACCCCACTTGTTTTATTTCAAAAACATTATGCAGATTTGGCTATTGGAAATCTCAACAGAGTGAAAAATGAAATGATTCAGTACCAATAATGCAGGTATATGCTCATCATATTCCAACTTACCTAATACACTGACAAAGGCATCAAAAAGATGAAATGTAAGCAGAGGCTCTTTCAAATGACCATAGTAATCTGCTATAGTTTTAAAGACATCTTTTTCAAATCCTAAGTACATAGGCTGCTTCAAATCTGAACAATTAGGCCCTAATGAAAAAGAGAAAGAGAGAAAGAAAGAAAAACATTAGTGGGGCAATCACCTTTAAGTATTAATTAGTATCTGTGTATATGTGAGGTAGGTAGCTCCTCAAAATCAAAAAAATTTTCATGGGGAAAATTTACATTATATAAATTGACATTACACATTTTGCTAACACAAATATGCTTTATATCTAAATTGAAATCTATTATGCAACAATGAGGAAAATCACTGGCTTCCATTTCTCCCACCCTTTCTTATATGTCCTTCTAAAAAGACACTTTTATTAAATGTAGACAATGATAATTTTCTTTGAAATAGTCAAATTTTTCCTAGTTTTGCACAGTTGACCAAGATAATAATTAGCTTACATATGTAATAGATAAATTATAAAGCAATTTTTAAAGCTTTTCATTATTTTATTATTGTTATAAAATTACAGAATCAGAGTAGTTTCTGTGTATAACTGAACTATTTCAGACTAATAAGAATTTATACATTTCTTAATTTATACTTTTCTGAAAAAAAGGGGATTTTTACATTGTGTCCTGTAATTGATTCAGATTATTTAACCTCTCCATGTGTTCCTTAACCAACCATCAAAAGATAGTTTATCAAGTGGTGCATACTGCAAAGCTGGAGATACTGTAAGAAGCCTGGAACAACCCCGGTCCCAGCCATCACCTACACCGGCAGCAAGGCAAAGGTCCATTCGTATCTGGGACCAAAGATGAACAAGAAACGCTTAGTTCTCTACAGAGCTGGCAGCAAATGCCCCTGATAGCCCATACATAGACCATAGCTTTGCACCGCCAAGTCGAGACGAACTGGAGCCACCATGCCTTGAGAGAAATGGCAAGCAGTCCCACAGGAGCAGTGAAGACAGCCTTCCCTGTTTCCATTACAGCAGGGAAGAAAGGAGTGCAACTGCCCTGGCAGTCACGGGCCGGAGGAACACAGACTAACAGCTGCATCCAGACAGACTTCCCCTCAGGAGAACGAAAGATGAAGCCAGTAAGAACTGAAAGGAAATTCTTTCTACAGAATTACTGTAACTAAAGAGAAAAGATCAAACTAAAGAGGGCAGCTAAGCATTCTGGGACTTCACATTTCAGGGCCACTGGTACATTGTGAAAACAGCTTTTTGTTGGTCTCCTTAAAACTCTTATCTTTTAATATTCTGTACATGTCTTTAAAAAAACTTAATTCAATTGACTAAAATAATGAAAATTATGAAAGATCTATATGAGTGGTACCACATTAACCTACCAGCAAACACAGCCACCATTTTTGCTTGCTTCTTCCTCTGAAATACCCCTAGCTTATCCCAAATGAAATAATTAGTTTGATATGTCTCAGCAAGCAGTGCACATTACCTTGATTTACTCCCTCCCAACTGTAAGTATGCAGTTGATTCTAAGTAGTTGTACTCTTCTGTGAACATTTCATAATTCTTGTTAAAAATATACAAAAACAACAAAAGGTTTCCCTAAAAATACCAGTGCATAGTGAGCCCTATGACAGAAGGCCACATTTCTAAGATCTTTTGTTTCTTAATCATCTTGAACTTCAGAATATTTTTTTTAATCTAGTTTTTTATAAATGTTATTCCTGACAGATTTTGGAAAAGAATTATTTATATCATTTTTTACTGAATTCTTGCTGCCATCTACATGCACAAAGAAGAAAAACACAGGTAACCTGGTTTTGTATTTATTGAGCATTGGTCCATCTTCTGTGGCCCACCATGAGGCTGGCCAACAATGAAAGCACAGGCCTAAGTGCATATGGTCTACAGAAAGTGCAGATGGACCTACGGGAAAAATATGAGCAGTAAATGTACAGAAGAGGAGGCAAGAGACCTTCAAAATATCATATAATCAGCCTATGTTGTCTACTGTCTATTAGATTATTGTAATGGGAATCTAGGCTCACTAAGGATAAGAAAGGTAAGACCAGGTAAAGATTTTGATAGACTCAAAGTAAATTTTGGGACCAATGAGAATCTGGAAAAATTGAAAGGCCACCTTTTCTTCTTTGATACATAAATAAGTATCTATATGGATATACCAAACATCCATAAAACACTACGCTTGATACATGTGAGAAATACCTCGGTTGCCAAGAATTTCTACCTGATATTACACCACCACACACATGGAGAACACTCCCAAGTTGCAAGTCCTTCCTCTCCATTGATAAGCAACTCCAGTTATTCTAACCTTTCTGCAGAAGTTTCTGGCTTTTGTATACATCTTACTGAGGAAGAATTATATCTTCACTACATTTTGATAACTGAAAAATCAACATCATAACCACACCTTAATAGACACTTTACAATACATTATAACCTCTATTTATTGTACTGGCTACTGTTCATTCACAGCTGATCAACTTCCAAATCGTTGGTTTGCCAGGAATTAGGAAATGGGTAATGTGACTCCCCATTTATACCTTCAATCTCATCATTGCCAACTCTGGCCAAAGATATCATTTAAATTTAATTTAGTTCAAATAGTTGAGCAGGAAGAATAAAAAGCACTCTCCAAGCCAATGCCACACTACTCTAGATCTTAGAGGTTCCAAAATATTAACCAAAACCAATGAAAAATGTAATAGTTAAGTACTTTAGGCTTCACACAAACTAATACTGCTATTCACAATCAGGAGATAGTATATAATCATTTTTCCTACAGTAAGCTGAACCATTAGTTTCATTCTATAATCAAACAAAACCAATTCCAGCTAAGTAAATAATTCAAGGCATACTACTTCAAAAATTTACATACCTATTTCTGTACATGCTAGTCCTACCCAAAAGGGAAGAAAGCAATTAGCTTTCTAAGGTGATCTAGGAGGCTAAAAGGCCCTACAGACCAAATATTACCATTATCAGTCAGCCAAAGTAACTAGAATTACACTCATTAAAATCACTTGTTTTGGTTAAACCATTAACCATTAGAAGCCCTTCTTTGAGTTAAGCCTTCTCTTTGGGTTAAGCCTTCTGAAAATCCCACCAAAAATGGGAGTGTTAGTGAGATACTATAATACATTTCTTTACAGTGTCTATGATATCCAATGAAGTATACAGCACATGCCTATGAAATGGATGGCATATGTCTATGAAAATAGAAGGAGCCACCATGGTCCAGGCCCCCTCATCTTACATCCAAATTATTGAAAGTCTTTCTTGTTTCTCTACATGCAGGTTCTTCTCCTTCCAAACCATCCTCACATAATCTTCTAAACTATTTCTTTCCCACTTAACCTACTGCCCTATAAAAAGCCAATAGTAGCCAGGATCTACTGAGCAAACTGATGATATAAATACAGGGCATACTTAGGAATACATGTTTTTAGAAATAAAAACACAGGTTTTAGGAATAAAAACCTATAAACTGTTAACAGGCAACTATCTGTTACAATATTACATTTAATATTGCTAATCTTTCTTTTCTGTGATGAAGCAGTCAGAAGAAGTAGTGTGGACTTTATCTTAGTTTGATTATATCCACTAGACATTGGAAGCACAAAATCCCTTTAAAAATGTTCTGTAACTCAGCCCTTTCACCAAGCCACACATGTATCACTAAAAGCACAGTAGTTACAAAACAATTAACTGCCAAGTTTCACAGGTGTCAGATCTATGTTCAGGCCATTGAGCAAAAATACTTTCTATTTTCTATCAGGGCACTCATTTCTGTTAATTTCATAAAGCTGGCAGATAATTAATACTTACAATTTGCCAAACACTTAATAGCTGACAGGACCCAATGAGGAAGTTCTTCTGCAGAAAAATGAAAATAAAAGGAAGGAAGATATTTTATTCAGTTACATGTAACTCAAGGAATTACATACATACTTGATATCATAAGAATATATAACTTGCCCAAGTAATATGAAACACATCTGCTAATCACAAACCACCTATTTATATATCACAATGTTTGAAAGATGGAAGTCTTTCCTTAACAGCAGTGTTATAGCATGTGTTTGTATAAATCATGCCTGCAAATTTCTCTAAGAATATGATAAACCTTTAAATCTTTAGTGAAAAGTACAGATTTGATAGTTTGTTCCAAAGAAACAAACTAACAAGCAAATCAATTATCCTAAGAATTACAGAAGGAAAAGAAAAACAGAAAAAGCAAAAATATTAGTCATCAAATTCACTTGTGAAACCAGTTCACTAAAACACCTTAAAAAAAAAAAAGCAAATTCTGTATGTCTAATATCCAACATAAGTTAACATTTTAAATGTTTCAACTTTCAAAATGTCTTAGGGCAAGAAAATTCCACTGACATATTAATACAGGCTCTTAGTTATTAGGATAGCCTTAAGGTAAAAATGGTTAACATCGCTACAAAAAAGTCCCAGCTCCACTGTCTTGTACAGTCTCTTCCTCCCTCCTGACCCTGCCACAGACATCCGAAGAGATGGCCAGCTCTCACATTTCCACCTCATCCCCAGCCCTCACGCTTCCACCTCTTCTCCTTTTTCTGTGAAACTGTGAGGATGCTAACTGAACTGTGTTAGATCTAATGAAAACTGAGGTTTGTGATGTGCCTCCCTTCCTTCTGAAGAAATTACTTAAGAAGATGAAAGGTCATCTAACTGGTAGCTAAAAGTATAAATGTTTGCAGCACTCAGAGGCCATGGAAGAATTTTAGATGTATTTCAAGGCAACACCCTCCTCATTCTATGTAACCTAATTTTATGTTGGTATTAACCTGGCAACTCATGAAGTCACAAATCTCCTTCTTTCGTTTTCCTGATGTCCTTCATTCCTGATACACAGCCTATGAAAGGGGAAGTGTTTCAAGTTTCAAAGACAGATTCTGCTCCGGTCAGGAAACACGACCTAGAAAAACCTCTTCCTTTCTCACAGCTGCTCAGGCTCCTTAGCCTAGTATAGCTCTTTTTGCTGTCTATGAGCCTCCAGTCCTAAATTTAATAATAATTATGAAAACCCAGAAGTACTATATCGTCTTCCCACTTCCAGAGGTCATTCTAGTCTTAGCAAAGTCTCAGGATCAAAGGTTTGAAATAAAGGAAGAACAAATCAAGCAGTTCATCTAATTCTGATCCATCCCTTATCCAGGAGAAGGAAGTTTTAAAATCCGTTTAGGGATTCTGGGTCACTGCAAGTACCATTACCTTATTTTTTCCAAATCAAAAGCCAGGATAAGTGGCTAATAAATGTCTTTTTTTTTCTGATTTGTAAACTGGCTTGGAGGAAAAGATGTAACATATTAAAGCACCTTCAACATTTAAAAAGCTGCATTTATTAAACAGAAAAAAATGTCATAAACCAAGACCATCCCAGAAAATCTGATACAGATATCATAACAAAAAGGTCAGTGAGAATCAGCAATCAATCAGATCCCTAGGACCCATTTGAAAATGGACTCAAGCTCTCATCTAGGTCTTAAACTTTCTTACTCACCAGGGATTTTCCAGAGATAACAGAGAATTATTTAATATCCAATATGGCTGACACTGACCTAGCCTCTGGATGGATTTTGCTGAGGCTTTCATTCATGGATGTTCATCTTTCCATGACATCCCTTAATCCAAAAAACTAGTTAAAAGGTATTAGGAAGTGAGAGAAGGCTATATGTAATGAAGAGGTAAATTTATTTGGAATTTAGGGAAAGGTCACATAGAGGCTGATGGACCTATGGAGCCAACGTTTTGGGTCAGCTGGGAACAAAATGCTTTTTATGCACTTACTTGACTTGTCATCAAGGATAACAACTCCCTGCTTGCTCACACTATATACATTATGGATGATAAATTTGGAGTTGACAAGTTTAATGTCTAAAACTTCTTCTAAGGAATCCAGGCCAAGGATTTTCTGTAAACTAAAGATAAACAGTAATTAAATTAATTAGTTACTTAAAAAAAAATCATTTCCTAAAAACCTGGCACTATAAAGATCAATCTTCAAAGTGCCTTATTTTCATGAATTTTATCCAATCTTTGTGTGGCAAAAAGACTAGAAATTGAGTGTGATGAAACAAAGTAAAAAGATATCCTTTGTCATTGACATACGGCTCTTCTAATCTAATAACATAATACCTTGAATGGCAAGAAAATGATTTTATACATAAACACATTACAAAAACTAGCTTACCTGATGAGAAACTGTTACTAGTACATCTTTGTAAGAAAAAAAAATTTGCTATAACATCATTAACTTTAATTACTACAGTACATCAAATATCTAGACCAAATTTTCCATATGTGTTTCATTAAGCTTAAGATTTCAGTGTTCTTAAGATAGCTTAAGAACTTTAAAATTTCTATTCTTAAATATTTTATAAATGACAACAGAAAGTTTCCAGAATTCAGTTAAATTATGTTTGCTACAACATGCCTACAAATAATCCAATCAAAATTGAGGTTTTAATATAAAATTTCAGAAAATCAAATATGCAGAGTAGTGGAGAAGCAGAGTAGAAAAAAAAACCCCACTAAAAGTTCGCATGAGTATCAATGCACATACTAAGATAACGTCATAGACTTCCATATCTCTTCTACATTGGCCTCTGTCAGCTGTCTGCGATGGACAAGACGGCACGCCGGCACCTCTCCAATAGCAATACTATGACGCTTGAACCACATATCAGAATTCTAATGGTGGGGAGAGTAGAAAGAGCAAGAATAAATATTTCAATAGACAATGGTATGATTTTATAAGAAATTTACTTGATTTGGTTATTTGTAACTTGGTTCAAATAATAACTAGAAATATAAACTAACCTTCTTTGCATGGACTGCAGAGAAATGAAGTATGACTCTTAAAGATCAGGTCATATTACAAATGAATACTCATGAATTGCAAAAGAGCTATGGTAATAAGCATGGCATTAATTAGCTATTGTTTCCTGTGGGAGTTCAGTAAAGCAACAGTGAAATACAATTTTATTAATTCAAAATTAGGTTGAAGAATACCTACCCAAAGTCATACACTGTCCAAAATGGGTGATTGCTTAAAGTATTAAATCTATGACTATCATGAGTTCTCTATTTTTATAAGCAAAGATAAAAAAATACAATGTTGGCTAGCAGCCCCAGATCTGAGGCATCTGTAGAAGATGTGAAAAACAAAGAGCACTGCAAGGACAGCTGGAGACAATAAGGAAAAAAAACCTAAAGCTCAGAGAGGTTAAATAATCTTAACCTCAGAGAGGTCACACAGTTTTACAACTTCAACATTCTTAGCATCTCCTTTCTCACACATACATTACTAGACATAAGTCTTAAAATTTCCTTTGTTAATCACAGAGAGGAACTTTGAACTTTCAAAGGGAAAGCATAGAAGAAATCATTTACAAATCTGTAATAGTTTTTTGCATAAGTACTGTTACAAAAATCCTATTAATCTGGAAAAAAAGAGCTGGAAAACTGTTGTGCGATTTGGTTTTGGTTTTGGTTTTGGAGAATTACTGAATTACAAAAGAAGGTCAAAGAACATGTGGATTTGTGAATTTTTTGAAGTATCTCAAGTAGGTGCTCATTTTTAAAGTAAATTTTGGTTGCATTTGAGAGCAAATTTGAAGGCAAATTTGCTTCCAAGTTACTTAAAAAAATACTTATGGATATATTCAACTATTTATCTGTAAAGATATTGCTCATTGCACTGTTTACTGAAAAACTGGAAACATGGTACATACCTAACAGTAGAGGACTAGACAAATAAAATATATTACTTTTATATTAGATGTGATGCAGATATTAAAAAATGATGTTCAATGTTTAATAACATGAAAAAATGAGCATAATACAGTGTTATAAGGGAGTAACATAGGCCACAAAAAACTAAGCATGATCTCATTTTTGTATTAAAAACATGCATGAAAAACAAAGATACCCAATAAAAATGGTAATTTTAATTCTCTCTGTATAATATTGTACATAATTTATTTTCTTTTGTCTCTGTCTATACACAATTCTATTATATAAATTAGTAACAGCAATAGTAGTTAACAGTTGTTGAATACCTGTGTGCCAGACACAATTCCAAGCACTTTATAGATATGATCACTTGATTCTCACAACCACTCTACCTCAGAGTGGACTATTATGATCCCAGTTCCACCAGTAAGCTCTAAGAGCCAGCAAATGGAGCAATCTGGCTCCAGAGGCTATATTCTTACTTTTCACATTACACTAACTCTAAGCAAATGCAACAATATCCATTTTTAAAAATTATTTTTTTATGTTATGTATTTTATTATCTTACTTTATTTTATATAATAGCTAGGCAAGAGAAAAGACAGCATGAAACAAAAACCAACAAGCAAAGTGGAGGCAGAGATAGAAAGAGGGGAAGAAACACAGAAGAAATGAATGATGAGCTCAAGTTTCTTTACTGACTGTTCACCTCATCATTCTAAAACCTACATCAAGGGCCAATTGAGGAAACAGATTCTGCTCTGCTGCCTTCCTCTGGACAGTCCTCACCCAGCAGCAGCCCAAGCTTTGGCAGAACTGTCACAAGCAGGGAGCTCAAAACTCTACCACTTCACTTAAGGGGGAAGTACAAGAAAAGGCAAGACAAAAGTTGTATGAAGAAACACAGATACAAATGCTCAGAGAAATAAGCTGTGAGGGAACAAGGGCTGGTCAGTCTGGGCCACTGGTACACCACTGCAGAGCCCCTAAAAAATGAGAAACTGAAAATAGAAAAGTCATTGTCACTGGTGCATTAAAGTGTGCTAATGGCACTTGGTCTTCCTGGTGTCACCATTAAATCAATGACATAAACACACATCATTTTAATATGGGATTTTATCTCTTCTGTATAAATACTGGGTGACCTGACAATGAAAAAAATGCCTGTTAAATAACCACTCTACTGCTGAGGTCATATTAGGGGTTTAAATGTAAATGTTCAAAAAAATGCACCTGATCTCATGGAGCTTCTATTTCAATTTTTTCTAGGACAGGAACTATCAGTTAGACCTTAAATTAAGTACTTCTCATTAGTGATGAACTTAAATAGTCTTCAAATATCCTCTGTGCTCACTCTTTCAGAGAAGTTCCACTTTGTTTTCTAATAATCTACTTATGTACTGTATACGTCACTAGACTATGATCCCTTTTAGGGCAAAAATTGTATCACATATTACTCTATGTGTAGCACCTAGCACAATGCATGGCACACAGTAGACATGCAATAAATATTTGTTGAATGAATAAATTAATGACTCCCATATGTAATCTCTCCTCTAAGCTCTGGGGCCATTATCTCCAGTCTCCAGCTGCTTGGTTTCACTTATCATAAGTCATTTTATATATATTATATATAATATAAGCTATATATATTACATATAATATAAAATATATATATGTTATATATAATATAAGCTATATTAATCATCAAATACTGGAAACCAAACTTATTAGTGTCCCTGACAAATACACGAGCCCTTGTGGAGTCCCCATTCTGTAGCCAGTGTCGTGCTTTTTCTTGAATTATCTTTGATACGGTCTAAGCTTAACTACTTCAAAATGAGAATGTAATATGATCTGCATAGAAAAAAATTACCTTTTCTTTTACTTACATCACCTAAAAATGTTTACATCATGTCTTTGCAAACGAAAGCAAGAATTAGACATGTAGTCCTATAAGATTAAAGATTAACTTAAAACATTAGTGTTAGTACAATTCTTAAAAACTGCCATATAGAAGTTTTTCTCTATTTTATTTTTTGGCATTCTCTTAATCCTGGTTTTCTACTGAGGATATTTTAAGGAAAAAGTACGCAAAAAAAAAAAAATAGCTTATTCTACCATAAGCTTAGGTTTTACAAGACTAGAAGAATCTTCCTTTGTCAGAGGCCATTCCATAATAGTCTGTGCCCTAACCGTCTTACTCTCAGCTGGCAATAATTACAACAAAGTGCAGGCAGAGGAGAACGGAGGAAGAAGATTAAATTACAGAACAGAAGTGAAAAGGTTATAAGGGAATTGTCAGAGAAATCTGATCAGTCTGAACATAGAACTCAACTACCATATATTTGGTAGTAATGTCAACAGGCAAGAGTGAAAAACTGCAACAGCTAATCTTTCTTTGTTACTGGTCTCTCAGCTACCAACAGTGTTTTCAAGTACACTCAGGCCATTGTTCACAAGGGACCAACCGAAAGAACTTGCTTGAGCCTTGTGGCTCACAGACGGTTTCTTATGCCTCCCTGCTGCCAGCTCTCTGGTTGTTAGTGATGGCACTTACCATCACAACTGGCCGCACTGGGATGTTCTCTTGGGAAGTGCCTGGTGGGGGATCATTCCATTCCGGAAACTGAATAACATCCTTTTGGTACGGAGGCTTCTTTGGATATGGTTTCAGGGGCGAGGAAGGAGGGAATCTAAAAACCAAGAAAAAAATCTGTTATTGCAGTCAGTGGGAGACATAGAGATTTTAACAATAGTCCCCATTACTTGTATCCTTGAGAATTCATATAATAGCTCCAAACTTCAGGTAATAAATCAGTTCACATTTAATCAAATTATTATACATGGCTAACTGTACCCAACATGACTTTTTAAATATTCATTCATTATGCCCATCAAATATAATAGCATTTGTGAAGAGAAACAAGCATGTGACACTTTTTTTTATTAAGGTATCATTGATATACAATCTCATGAAGGTTTCACATAGGCAACATTGTGCTTACAACATTCACCCATATTATCAAGTCCACCTCCCCACCCCATTGCAGTCACTGTCCATCAGCATAGTAAGATGCCAAAGAGTCACTACTTGAAGCACGTGACACTTTTTAAATAAATAAATAAAACTTGCTTTCCTATCATTTCATTTTCATGATTTAAAATGTTCTTAATGGTATATAAGAGTATACCATTTCTTTCATCCAGCTGGGAATCCTTACTGCCTGATAACTCTAGCTGAATTTATAGATGAAAAGTGTGTAAACAGAAATTATTGATAGATACATCCTCAGTGATATTGCTGAGGAAGACTATATTAGCATAGAAATGATTTAGCTTAATATTCATTTTTTTAACCACTTGAACCCTTGCTTGAATGGGACTATTTGAAGGGCCCCCACCAGTAAGATGGCAAACTTCCGGCTTCTCTTTGGGGTCCTCGGTTCCCGCCGGCGCCACCTGAAGCCCCTCTCGCCCCCCTCCCAATCCCAGCACCTAGCCAACAGCCACCAGCCCCATAGAAGTAACACCACAATCACCCCATGCCCCTTCCGATATAACCCAGCACCTTTCCCTAATAAAGCGGAATTTTCCGGTGAATTGCTGCTATGTGTCGCTCCTTTCCTTTCATTGGTGCCGAAACCCGGAGGATGGGACACCCCAACGGGGCCCCGTCTCCCCCCCGACACCAGCAGCAGCTTGCCCTCGTCCTCTTTTTCCGGCACTGGCTCATCACACTCACCACTCCTCTCTGGCCTTTAGGTAAGTTTTCCCCCCGGAGTGGGCCACTCTTCTCTGAGCTATCGCAATGCCATTGACCATGATCATCCGGCAAGGCCCTGACAGTCGGGGACGAGGAGGGAACTCTCCACTCTCCCCGTCTCAGGCGTTCATGGCTGCAGCGGACCCTCAGGCCCCTCCTCCAACAGCCATAAATCCCTGCCTCAGGCCTTCACGGCTGCGGCGGACCCTCAGGCCCCTCCTCCAACAGTCATAAACGCACTCACCGTACCTTCCATCAGTGCCAAAACTTTTTAAGCAAAATTTCCCCAGGGTGGGCCACTCTTCCCCAAGCTATCGCAGTGCCATTGACCGTGATCGTCCGGCAAGGCCCTGACGCTCAGGGATGAGGAGGGAACTCTCCCCGCCTCAGGCCTTCACGGCTGCGGCGGACCCTCAGGCCCCTCCTCCAACAGCCATAAATCCCCGCTTCAGGCCTTCACAGCTGAGGCAGACCCTCAGGCCCCCCTTCAACAGCCATAAACGAGGTGACTCCTTTGCGGATGAGAATGCTCCCTTTTCCCCCCTCTCCTCCTTCTGTTCCGTCCGCCGAAATCTGTTCTGTCTGCCAAAAATTCCTAGTGCTAGGTACCTCGTGACTCTGGCACTCTGCCTTTTTAGGGAAGTCTGGGTGACGAACCACACTTTCTAAGAAATTTCGACTCGTATACGAGTTTCCACAGACTACCAAGGATCATCGGGGACGCCCTTTGTCTCCTTGCGGTCTGCTTCCAGTCCGAGGATCTCCGTTCATCTTCCCCTGTTTGTCTCCTTCTCTGTCCTTTAGCCATGGGAGCCTCCTCATCCCTCCCTGAAAGTTCACCTCTTGAATGCCTGCTTAAGCATCTGGCTACCCTCTCCCTGACACCTGATATAAAACCAAAACTTCTCCGTAAATATTGCTCCCAAGATTGGCAGACATACCCCCTAGACAATAACAACCAATGGCCCGGGGGGAACTCTTGATCCTAACATCACTCACGATCTCTTTAACTACTGCCAGCGCCTGAAAAAAATGGAAGGAGATTCCCTATATCGAAGCTTTTCGCCTCCTAGCTCAAAATCCCAGCCTCTGCACCACCTGCTCTCTGCCGCAAGTTCTCCTAGCCTGCAAGCCGTCTCCCTCCCATCCACACACTCCCAGTCCCTCTTCAATTACCTTTGACCCAGCGGATGACCCTCTGCCATACAGGCTTCCCCTTTGGCCCCACCCGCTCCTACAACCCCTCCACCCTCCGCCCCCCCCCCCGCTGCCACCCCCCCCCGCAGAAGCCTCCCGTCCTCTCCCTTCCCCCTCCTCCCCTCCCTCCACCACCATCTTCTCCCCTTGCTCCACCACCATCTCCTCCCCCATCTCACCCCCTCCTCCTCCATCCCCCCTCACCTCCCCACTTCCCGCAGATCGAGCCTGAGCCTTTCAGCCCCCCTCTAACTAAGTTCCAGGAGCCACCTCTGTCTTTGCCCCCTCAGACTCGGTCCCGAGGGCCTCCCAAAATTATCGCATCTTTGCCCCCATCACCTGTTTCCCCCACACAGACTGAGCCAGAACCCTTCAGTCCCCCTCAGACTCGGTCCCGAGGGCCTCCCAAAATTATCGCCCCCCTCCGGGAGGTAGCAGGATCCGAAAGCATCGGGCGCGTTCACGTCCCTTTCTCCTTAGGAGATTTAGCCCAACTAGAGAAACGCCTAAGTTCCTTTTCCACTGAGCCCACGACATACATCAGGGAGTTTCAATGGACCCTCCAGTCTTACAGCCTCACTCATCATGACATTTTCATGCTCCTGGCCAATACTCTCCTCCCTGAAGAGCGTAGACGAGCTTGGGACTTTGCCCAAACGCACGCTACCGAAACCCACAGGACTGACCCCACCTGTCCCCCTGGCCCCACTGCTGTCCCCGAACAAGACCCACACTGGGATTATAACACTGCCGTGGGTCTCCGCTCTCAAGATATTTTTGCCTCCTGGTTAATAGCAGGTCTGAAAAAGGCAGCTCGTAAAGTAGTCAATTTTCAAAAGCTCCAAGACATAATTCAAAACAGAGACGAAATCCCCTCCGAGTTCTTAGACAGACTCACTCAAGCCCTATTACAGTATACCAGCCTGGACCCAGAAACACCTGAAGGAAGACATGTCCTTATGACATACTTCCTAGCTCAAAGCTACCCCGACATTAAAGCTAAACTCAAAAAGTTAGAACAGAGCCCTGCTACCCCACAGACTGAGATCCTAACAGTGGCCTTTAAAGTCTTCCATAACCGGGAGGAGGAGAAAGAGTGCCGTAAACAAAAGGCTGATCAGGCCAATTTCCAAATGTTGGCCCAGCTGATAAAACCACAACCTGGGCGCCCCTCTACAAACAAGCCCCCCCCCCCGCCAGGAGCTTGTTTCAAGTGCGGAAAAGAGAGACATTAGTCAAGAGCGTGCCCCTCCCCCAGATCTCCTACCACCCCATGCCCCAGATGCCACAAAAAGGGCCACTGGGGGTCTGATTGCCCAACCACCCGAAGGGGAGGCTGGACGAACAACTCCCATCCTAAGCCCGCCGTAGTGGAGCTGGCAGAAGATTGACAGGGCCCGGGTGCTTCTCGCCCGATCATTTCCATCACCAAACAGGAGCCCAGAGTTACTTTAATAGTAGACGGTCGCCCCATCTCCTTCCTCCTAGATACAGGAGCCACCTTCTCGGTCTTGCGGAAATACCGGGGCCCTACCACGCCTGCCATTACTCCTATAGTCGGGGTAGGAGGTAAACAGATTTTCCCATTAAACCCCACCCCCCTTTTATGCACAATCCAAGACAATCCCATACCTTTCTCCCACTCCTTCCTGGTTATGCCCCAGTGTCCCATCCCTTTACTAGGACAGGACATCCTTTCTCTCCTCCACGTTTCCATAACTATATCCACTCTCACAGCCCCCAGTACTCCCTTTCTGATGGCCCTCATAGCCGATGACCCCCCTCTACCCAATGAAAGCTCTGGTTCCACCCTCATACACCCTGTAAATCCCAAAGTTTGGGACATTACAAGCCCCTCCGTGGCTCTATATCCTCCTGCCTCTATCAAATTACGTGACCCCTCTCAGTATATGTCAGGCCCAATACCCCCTAACCACTTCAGCCCTCATAGGGCTCCAACCCATCACTCAAGATCTCTTAAACAAAAATTACCTCAGACCCACTCACTCCCGGTTTAATACCCCCATATTAGCTGTTAAAAAAACCAACAGATCTTTCCGCCTTGTCCAAGACCTTCGCCTCATCAACATGGCCGTTGTCCCTGTCCATCCCTTAGTTCCAAATCCGTACACCCTTTAATCGCAGATCCCTGCCTCGCCCTCCCACTTCTCAGTCCTAGATATCAAAGATGCATTTTTTCTATCCCTCTGTACCCCTCCTCCCAAGATTTTTTCGCCTTCACCTGGACGGACCCATACACAAGACATTCTGAACAACTCACTTGGACAGTTTTGCCACAAGGCTTCCGAGATAGTCCCCATATTTTTGGACAGGTCCTAGCTCAGGACCTCAAGCAGTTTCATCATGATCACTCCAAGCCCTCCTTATTACAATACATGGAGATCTTCTACTCTGCAGTCCCTCGTGGGAACAGTCTCAACTTGACACTGCCTCTCTACTTAACCTTCTAGCTTCCAGAGGTTACCGGGTATCCCCCGTCAAAGCTCAAATCCCTTCCCCTTCTGTCACTTACCTTGGATTCCTTCTGTCTCAACAAAGAAAGTCCATTACCTTAGACAGAAAATGACTCCTCTCTGACCTGCCCGTTCCCAAAACCAAGACAGAAATCCTTTCCTTTCTAGGCCTGGCTGGGTATTTTAGAGCGTGGATCCCTAACTTCTCCCTGTTGGCAAGACCCCTATACGACCTCAGCAAGGGCCCCCCTGAAGAACCATTATCATCCTCACCCCAACACTCCTTCATTAAGCTCCGTCAAGCCCTTGTGGAACCTCCAGCTCTCCATCTCCCTGATTTGTCGAAACCCTTCTCATTATACATTCATGAGAGGTCCAGTCAAGCTCTAGGAGTCCTAGGCCAATATTATGGCCCATCCTTTGCCCCAGTAGCATATCTCTCTAAGCAATTAGACCCCACAGTTCGGGGATGGGCCCCCTGCCTACAGGCATTAGCCACTGGGCAGCTCTTGCAGAAAGAAGCTCATAAACTAACATTCGGGGCGCCCCTTACCATTCTGTCCCCATATCACCTAAAAGATCTCTTAACCTACAAAAGTTTACAGACTCTCCCTCCCTCCAGACTCCTGACCTTACTGTCCTCTTTCCTCCAAAATCCAGACATTTTTTTCCTCCCCTGCCAGCCCCTGAATCCGGCCACTCTTCTTCCTCTACCCTACTCTCCTCATACTCCCTCGCATGATTGCCTGGAAGCCCTTCACAACTTCCTTCCGTGCCACTCCACGATCTCCGAAGGAGCCCTCTCACATTCCAACCTCATCTGGTTTACTGATGGGTCCTCCTTTAAACATGAGGGCACCCACTACGCAGGATACGCAATAGTCTCCCTCGAAGATGTCATTGAGGCACGAGCCCTACCCCCTGGAACAACCAATCAACAGGCCAAACTCATTGCAGCCACCAGAGCTTGCACTCTGGCCCGGGACATGTCTCTCACATTGTACACTGACTCCAGGTACGTATTCCACATTCTCTTGTCTCACACGGCAGTATGGAAAGAATGAGGCCTCCTCACCACAAAAGGGAATTCCATAACTAATTCAGCCTTAATTACTAAACTTCTAGAGGCTTCACAACTCCCACACTGACTAGGCATAGTCCACTGCAAATTACATCAAAAGGATGACTCCCCCATTGCAAGAGGTAAGAACAAAGCCGAAAGAGTAGCCCAGTCAGTTGCCCTATCAGAAGACACACCAGACAACAATCCATCTGCCCTTGCGGTTTTAGCCTTATCACAAGACACCCTCTGTTCCCAGAACAAAGAGTCTGTCTTCTGCCTCTTACATGATCTGTTCCATCCCAGCCCCCAATCCTTGATCCATTTTTACAATCTTTTTTTTCTCTCTCTCCTGAAGACAAAACCCTACTTAACCAAATAACCTGCAGGTGCACCATCTGCCAATGCACTAACCCTAATACCCCCCTCAAGGCCCGACCCTTCCCAGCACATCAAGCAAGGGGTAATGTCCCCACTGCAGATTGGCAAATAGACTTCACTAACATGCCCCCTGTATGGCATACCAGATACCTACTCGTGTTAGTAGATACATTTTCAGGATGGGTCGAAGCTTTCCCCACCACTAACGAGCATCCGCGGTTGCCTCTATCCTCCTCACCCAGATCTTTCCTAGGTTCGGGATGCCCACTTCCCTCCAATCAGATAACGGCCCTGAGTTCACTGCCCAAATTATCCAGAACCTCTCCAAGTCGCTCTCGCTCCCCTGCATTTACATTGTCCTTATCGACCACAAGCTTCGGGAAAAGTAGAAAGAGCCAATAGGACTCTAAAGGACATCCTGACCAAACTATCTCTAGAACTACACCTTGACTGGGTTCACTTACTTCCCTTAGCTCTACTCCGCATTCAGGCCCTCCCAAAGAAACCCTCCTTCTTGTCACCCTTTGAGATTATGTACGGCCGCCCAATTCTACCCCCCGGGCTCCCTTCCCACAAAGGACCAATTCCTCCCAATATGGCCCTTCCACTACTCTCTCTCCTCCACACTGAATTGTGGAAATATCAGGATTGGCTCCTTCCTGATCCATCCGCCTCCCAAAATCCTCCTGTCTTACAGCCCTGCCAACTAGTGTTTTATAAGCCACCAGAGGATCGGCCCTCTCTCACCCTGAAATGGGAAGGTCCACACCCAGTTATTCTCTGCACCCCCTTGGCCGCCAAGCTCTCACTGCCTGATAACTCTGTCACCCCTTGGATTCTTAACTCCAGGTTGAAACCAAATACCCAGGACCCACCTTCTCTGGACACCCAAGACCTATCAGTCACAATCCAGAGTCCTTCAGATATAGCCCAAGACGCTGTCTACTCTACCACGCCTCATCCCTCTGATCCCTTGAAGCTCCGCATCTCCCGTGCACCCCCTTTGCCATCCATACCCGAATCATGACTTTTTCCTCCTTTACTGCTCTCTCGCTTTTTTTCCTCATTCCTATTGTCTTCCCCGCCACCCCAGCCTCTTTTGTATGGCGATTCAAAGTCAGACAGACTTACACACAGCATCAAACAAAAGTTACTGCCCTCATTGCCACATCAGACTGCCCTCTGAAAGGCTGCTCTGAGCCTTTGTACCTCCACTTTCCTCCCTCCACCAAAGTGTTCACTAACAGCTACCTTTATTCTCCCTACCTCTCTGCTTCCTCTATGACCAAAGACAAGCCTATTGCAGGCAATGGCAAGACACCTACGGGGGATGCCCCTACTGGTCTTGCGCCATTCACTACATGGGTAACTTCCAGTACCCACAGTATTACTCCTCCAACCGTTTCATGAAATATCCCAATGGCTCATTCTCCTTATCAATCCCAGATCCCTGGGACTCTCGATGGGCCGCCGGAGTCACAGCCTCAGTTTACTACAGGGGGTCCTCGACCCCCACAGTACCCTTCATATCTCTCGAGAGTATGTTCCCTCTCACTCCCAGATCTCTCAAGTTGCATCAGATATCAGACATTGTGAAAAAGTCATTATCCAAACTCTTGACGGCACCTCTTCATCTTCTTATTCCTCCTACTCTTGGTTACAGCTCATTCAAGACACCACCATCTTTCTCAACCACACCCTCAACACCGCCAATTGTTTCTTGTGTGCATCACTACAGCGCCCACTGCTGGCCGCCGTGCCCCTCAATATTTCCAACTACTCTTTCCATGCAGAAGGACAACCCCTCCTCCCCCTGGCAGACATACCCCTATGGGAACCAGAATACGCAGATAATCTCACCATCCACCACTGTGTAGGCCCAACTCCACCCCCCTCCAGTGCACTTCACTGCCTCTCTATCTACACCCCTACCTCCGGCTCTAAGACTTTTACACAACCGGGACACTTCTTTTGGTGTAATGGCAGTCTTTTCAACTCACTGCCTCTCAATTCCGATACACCCTGCATTCTTGTCACCCTAATCCCAGAGCTTACACTTTACAGCATGGCAGAATTTCTTGAGCTCCAACCTCCCTTGCCCTCGCGCACAAAAAGGGCTGCTTTCCTTCCCATCATGGTCGGTGTCTCTTTGATCACCTCAGCCATTGGGGCAGGGTTTTCGGGAGGAGCCTTGGGTCACTCTCTATGGGCAGTTAGAGATCTCAACGCCAAACTTGAGGGAGCCCTGACATCCACTGCCGATTCCCTAGCCTCTCTCCAAAGACAGGTCACTTCGCTAGCTAAGGTCACCCTTCAAAACCGGCGGGCCCTAGATCTGCTTACAGCTGAGAAGGGTGGCACCTGCGTCCTCCTCCAGGAAGAGTGCTGCTATTACATCAATGAATCTGGCATTGTAGAAACTGACATCACCAAACTCACTGACCTTGCCTCCAGCCTCCACTCTGCTTCCAATTCCAACCCATTCTCTTCAGTACTAACAAACCCCCTCCTCACCTGGCTCTGGCCCATTGCAGGCCCCATAATAATCATTCTTCTCGCCTGTCTCTTCTTATCCTGTATAATAAAGTTCATCAAATCCCAAGTCAGAAAAATCTCTTATCAAGCTTTCAACCAGCTTTTACTCAGGAACTACCAGCTTCTGGCCACAGAAGATCCCTCATCCTCACGTGACCTCCTCACCACACGCTGAGATGGACCCCTCTCTCCACTGGAAACTGTTCCTGGAAACAATGGCCGCAGACGCCTGGCTCCTGACACCCATATCCTCTTGGCACCATTGGAATCAACACGTCCTCGACCTATGGTTACAGGGAACCTTCATTGATTTCCAACCTGAAGAAGTCCACATCTACTCATCCTTACTGTGGGGAGTCCTATCAACCCTTTCCTCCCAATCCTCAAGCCCTCACTCCCTTCTCTGCCCCTGTTCAGCAGGAAGCAGTCAGAGAGAAATCAATGTCCACAACCCCATAGAGGAGAAAGGGGGGAATGAAGGGCCCCCACCAGTAAGACGGCAAACTTCCGGCTTCTCTTCGGGGTCCTTGGTTCCCGCTGGCGCCATCTGAAGCCCAATCACCGCTCGTCCCCCTCCCAATCCCAGCACCTAGCCAACAGCCAACAGCCCCGTAGAAGTAACACCACAATCACCCCATGCCCCTTCCGATATAACCCAGCACCTTTCCCTAATAAAGCGGAATTCTCCGGTGAATTGCTGCTATGTGTCACTCCTTTCTTTCACTATCGTTAAAATACCTGTGTCTCCCACTGACTGCAATTTATATTAGCATAAAAATCATTTAGCTTAATATTCATTTTTTTAACCCTTGAACAATGCAGAGGTTAAGGGCCCCAACCCCCCATGCAGTTGAAAATCCCCAAAATCTTACCTACTAATAGCCTGCTTTGGACTGGAAACCATACCAATAACATAAATAGTTGATCAACACATATTTTGTATACCATAGTATTATATAGTTTATTCTTACAATAAAGTAAGCTGGAGAAAAAGTATTCTTTCAAATTGTTGCAAATCTCCAAAAAATTTTCCAACATATTTATTGAAAGAGAAAAAAACCCACTTATAAGTGAGCCCATGCTGTTTAAAACCTGTTGTTCAAGGATCAACTGTATTTCTAATAAAGATTCATCCTCCATCCCTTGAGACTGAAGTTTCTTCGGTCTTGGAGGAGGCTAGAGCTACCCAAGGACCTTAGCAGCCTCCTGTACTTCCTTCCATGTTCCTACTCCTCCAGGACCAACAGCATCACTCCTTGGACTAACACACAGAAGCCGAATACAATCTCTCCTTAAACTGGTCTAGACCATCCCTGATAAAGAACAGAAAGGTAACTAAATACACATTTTTCTCAGAGGATCTTTTTCTGTTAGCTTATTAGAAAAGGATACACTATCGCATTGAAAGCAATGCAAGAGCTCTCATTCTTAATGTTGACATAGATAGCAGTAAGAAATTGGCCTTTTATTCTAACTTTTTATTTATTTAACCTCAAATAAAGGCTTAATATCTTCTCCATGATATCCATAGGAAAAATAATTCAAATAAACTATAGAGATTTTAGTTTTAAGATGCAGAAATAAAGAATTTTAAAATGTCTACAGTTTTCAAGGTAAGTTTGTATTGAGGTAAATCAAGAGAATCACAGATAAGAGTACTATGGAGGAAAGCAATCACTGTTTTATGCTTTAAAACAGTCACAGTACACTTGAAAAATGGATGACTAATGGATAGAAGCTGAGTTTCATTTTCACTGAAAAGAACATTCAATGACTGCACTTTATTTGAAAAGTCAATTTGAGCCAGTAAGAAAGAAATGAGGTCTGGAAATCAAGTTAAAGATAAATAAACTGAAAGAGAGCTTAAATTTTTGGTGATCAAGTTACCAAAATAGGAATTTCCAAATGATTCCAAAATATAAACTATATGAATCTCTAAAGCCAGTGAAGTTATCCTATTGTGTAAGTAAAGGTTGGTTGGCTTACGAAAGTCCAATCCCATTTCTTGGAAGCCAACAATCACATCAGAGGTCCTACTTCCAACCAGAGAATAGCGTGCACGTGCACACACACAGACACACACACACACACACACACTCTCTCTCTCTCTCTCCCAGTCACATACACATATCGTATCTCATGTAATACCAGGGCATTCGCAGGCCATCCACCCCTCAGTCCTTTAAAAATTAAACACAATGCCTACCCCCACCCCACCACAAATATCCACTGCTTACTCCCCTTCCCTTCCCTTCAACTCTTTCTACAGTAGTCTGAGAATCTGCGGAGCTATATTCCAGCCTTGGCACTCTCATGAGCTGTCTGTGTGCCCTTTGGAAAGTAGCACTGTCCCTGAGTCATAGCTTATTCATTTGCCCAATGAAGGAATTAAAATAATAATCCATAAATTTCCTCGTAGGTTTAAAATGTGTTTCCTATCCATGTTCCCACACCCAGAAACAAGTAATATCTTCCAAAAATCAAAGCAGAATTTCTTATGTGAAGAACTGTAATTGAAGAGATACCAGGGAGTCACTTTTTTCCTCCGCCCTGAGGCTTCTTGTAATAACATCTGCACTGTGAAGAGCAGATGTGGTGTTTTTCACAGCAGTCAGGCAACCTGGCCTGAGATGAAGTAAAGAAAAGCTCCCTCTAGTGTACTACTTCTGAGCATTGAAAGTTCTCGATTTAATTTTAACTTTCTAACCATGTCGTTTCAGCCTTCAGAATCTGTTAGAGATGATGCAGTCCAAACATCACATTTTTTACAGAAGGAAATTAAGGCTTATTAAAAGCCTCACAACTAACTGACCAAGAGAATAAACCATCTTGCACAAAAGGTTTGCAAGCCCTTCAAAAAGGAAATTCTAAAATTTTACTGAAAGGCACTAAAGAATTAAATTGATAGAAAGATATATCATGTTGGTGAATAAGATTCAATGTCACAAAATGTCAATTCTCCTTAATAAAGACATATAGTTACAATGAAGTTTCAATCAAAATATAAAGTTTTTCATGAAAATGATAAATTTATTCTAAAATTTATATGGAAATGCAAGGGGCCAAATATAATCAAGTCAATCTTAAATAAGAAAAAGAAAGTGAGGGGACTTGCCCTACCAACTATCAAGGCTAATTAAGATGATGTGACAGGATAATACTGATGACACAGACCATAGTTTCCCAACCTCAGCATTACTGACATTTGGGCCAGGCAATTCTGTTGTGGGATGCTGTCCTGTGCACTGTACAATGTCTAGCAGCACCCTGGCCTCTATTTACTAGATGCTAGCATCACTTCCTCCCAAATGTGACAACCAAAAATGTCTCCAGACATTGACTGTTCCTGGCAAACTGGCCCCTAGTTGAGAACCACGGGCGTAGACAGACAATCCAAAACAAGCACAGACATATATTTAGGACCTGATTTATGACAGAACAGCCATTACAGATCAATGAGAAAATATGGACTGTTCACTAAAGAGTTCTGGTTTGAACTGGTTATCCATATGGGGAAAATGAGATTGCATCCCTGTGGCAGACTGAACTTCAAAAGCCATTTCATAACAGTACCTCCCACCCACATGCTCTTTTGCAATGTGATCTGCCACTACTCCAGCAAGAGGAAGAGTGTATTTCTCTACTCTTTGAGTCTGGGTGAGCCCCCTTTAATTGTTTTGATAAGCAGAAGACGGCAGAAGTGAGTGTGCCAGCTCTGGGCACTGGCCCCTAACTGAGCTGGAACTCTCCTCTTGCCTCCTGGAACTCGCTTCTGTATCACTCGTTCTTTCAAAGCTCCCTTCTGGAAACCAGCCAGCATGTAAGAAGTGTGACTACCCTGAGAGTTGCATGCCGGGAGACACCTCAGTGACAAGAAGAGGCCCTAGAAGATGAGACGCTGTGAGGAAAGAGACTGAGGTCCAGGAGCAATGAAGCTCCAGACTTGTGAGTTATGAAGTCATCTTGGAGGTGGATTCTCCAGCTTCACTTGTCCCAGCTAATGTCTAGCTAAGCACTTCCAAATTCCTGACCCACAAAACCATGTAAAAATCACCATCATTGCTTTAAGCCACTAGATTTGGGCATAGTTTTGTTACACAACAACAGATAAACTGAACAGAAATTTGTGGTATGTCTTTCAGGACCAGGCAGTGAGTGGAGGCCTGAAGGGCTTCAGGGAGACTTGGTAGACGAGGCTGGAAGAACAGTGAGGAAGTTGTTATTGGAAGCTGGAGAAAAGTCCCATGTTATACTGTAGCATAAAGTTCAGGTAGAACTGTAGCCTGCAGTAACATGGAAAACAAAAAAGGTGGCTCTGCCTAAGGAGCTTTCCAGAATGAATGTTCAAAGTCCCAGATGTTTTCTTCTAGCCTGGATGGATAGACATGGCATGGATAGACAGAGATAAACTAAAAAGGAACTATTCAATTTTGTTTGTTTGTTTGTTTGTTTTTGATGTCATTAATGTACAATTGCTTGAACAACACTATGGTTACTAGACCCTCCCATTATCAAGTTCCCCCCACATACCCCATTACAGTCACTGTCCATCAGCATAGAAAGATGCTATAGAATCATTACTTGTCTTCTCTGTATATACTGTCTTTCCCGTGGCCCTCCCTACATTACATGTGCTAATTGTAATACCCCATTTTCCCCGTTTATCCCTCCCTTCCCACTCACCCTCCCCAGTCCCTTTCACCTTGGTAAATGTTAGTCCATTCTTGGGTTCTGTGATTCTGCTGCTGTTTTGTTCCTTCAGTTTTTTCTTTGTTCTTATACTCCACAGATAAGTGAAATCATTTGATACTTGTCTTTGTCTGCCTGGCTTATTTCACTGAGCATAATAACCTCTAGCTCCATCCATGTTGTTACAAATGGTAGGATTTGTTTTCTTCTTATGGCTGAATAATATTCCATTGTGTATATGTACCACATCTTCTTTATCCATTCATCTACTGATGGACACTTAGGCTGCTTCCATTACTTTGGCTATTGGAAATAGTGCAGCGATAAACATAGGGGTGCATATGTCTTTTTCAAACTGGGCTGCTGCATTCTAAGCATAAATTCCTAGGAGTGGAATTGCTGGGTCAAATGGTATTTCTATTTTGAGTTTTTTGAGGAACCTCCATACTGCTTTCCACAATGGTTGAACTAATTTACATTCCCACCAGCAGTGTAGGAGGGTTCCCCTTTCTCCACATCCTCGCCAACATTTGTTGTTGTTTGTCTTTTGGATGTTGGCCATCCTAACTGGTGTGAGGTGATATCTCATTGTGGTTTTAATTTGCATTTCTCTGATGATTACTGATGTGGAGCATCTTTTCATGTGCCTGTTGGCCATCAGAATTTCTTCTTTGGAGAAGTGTCTGTTCAGCACCTCTGCCCATTTTTTAATTGGCTTATTTGCTTTTGGTTTGTTGAGGTGCATGAGCTCTTTATATAATTTGGATGTCAACCCCTTATCAAAGATGTCATTTATGAATATATTCTCCCATACTGTAGGATGTCTTTTTGTCCTACTGGTGGAATCCTTTGCTGTACAGAAGCTTTTCAGTTTGATATAGCACCATTTGTTCATTTTTGCTTTTGTTTCCCTTGCCTGGGAAATATGTTCATAAAGAAGTTGCTCATGTTTATGTACAAGAGATATTTGCCTATATTTTTTTCTAAGAGTTTTATGGTTTCATGACTTACATTTAGGTCTTTGATCCATTTTAAGTTTACTTTTGTGTATGGGGTTAGACAATAATCCAATTTCATTCTCTTACATGTAGCTGTCCAGTTTTGCCAACACCAGTTATTGAAGAGGTTGTCATTTCCCCATTGTATATCCATGGCTCCTTTATCGTATATTAATTGACCATATATACTTGAGTTTATATCTGGACTCTCTATTCTGTTCCACTGGTCTATGGGTCTCTTCTTGTGCCAGTACCAAATTGTCTTGATTACTGTGGCTTTGTAGTAGAGGTTGAAGTTGGGAAGTGAGATCTCCCCCCCCCCCCACTTTATTCTTCCTTCTCAGGATTGCTTTGGCTATTTGGGGTCTTTTGTCATTCCATATGAATTTTAGAACTATTTGCTCTAGTTCATTGAAGAATGCTGTAGGTATTTTGACAGGGATTGCATTGAATCTGCAGATTGCTTTAGGTAGGATGGCCATTTTGACAATATTAATTCTTCCTAGCTAAGAGCATGGGATGAATTTCCATTTATTAGTGTCCTCTTTAATTTCTTTTAAGAGTGTCCCATAGTTTTCAAGGTATAGGTCTTTTACTTCCTTGGTTAGGTTTATTCCCAGGTATTTTATTTGTTTTGATGCAATTGTTAATGGAATTGTTTTCCTGATTTCTCTTTCTGCTAGTTCATCATTAGTGTATAGGAATGCAACAGATTTCCATTTATTAATTTTGTATCCTGCAACTTTGCTGAATTCAGATATTAGATCTAGTACCTTTGGAGTGGATTCTTTAGGGTTTTTTATGTACAATGTCATATCTTCTGCAAACAGGGACAGTTAGACTTCTTCCTTGCCTATCTGGATGCCTTTTATTTCTTTGTTTTGTCTCATTGCCATGGCTAGGACCTCCAGAACTGTGTTGAATAAAAGTGGGGAGAGTGGGCATCCTTGTCTTGTTACCAATCTTAAAGAAATAGCTTTCAGCTTCTCACTGCTCAGTATGATGTTGGCTGTGGGTTTGTCACATATGGCCTTTATTATGTTGAGGTACTTGCCCTGTATACCCATTTTGTTGAGAGTTTTTATCATTAATGGATGTTGAATTTTGTCAAATGCTTTTTCAGCATCTATGGAGATGATCATGTGGTTTTTGTCCTTCTTTTTGTTGACGTGGTGGATGATGTTGATGGATTTTTGAATGTTGTACCATACTTGCATCCCTGTAATAAATCCTACTTGATCATGATGGATGATCTTTTTGATGTATTTTTTAATTCGGTTTGCTAATATTTTGTTGAGTGTTTTTGCATCTATGTTCATCAAGGATATTGGTTTGTAATTTTCTTTTTTTGTGGTGTCTTTGCCTGATTTTGGTATTAGAGTGATGTTGGCCTCGTAGAATGAGTTTGGGAGTATTCCCTACTCTTCTACATTTTGGAAAACTTTAAGGAGGATGGGTATTAGGTCTTCATTAAATGTTGATAAAATTCAGCAGTGAAACCATCTGGTCCAGAGATTTTGTTCTTAGGTGGTTTTTTGATTACCAGTTCAATTTATTTGCTGGTAATTGGTCTATTTAGATTTTCTGTTTCTTCCTTGGTCAGCTTTGGAAGGTTGTATTTTTCTAGAAAGTTGTCCATTTCTTCTAGGTTATCCAGTTTGTTACCATATAATTTTTCATAGTATTCTCTCATAATTATTTGTATTTCTGTGGTGTTCGTAGTGATTTTTCCTTTCTCATTTCTGATTCTATTTATGTATGTGGACTCTTTTTTCCTTGATAAGTCTGGCTAGGGGTTTATCTATTTTGTTTATTTTCTCGAAGAACCAGCTTCTGCTTTCATTAATTCTTTCTATTGTTTTATTCTTCTCAATTTTATTTATTTCTGCTTTAATCTTTATTATGTCCCTCCTTCTACTGACTTTGAGCCTCATTTGTTCTTCCTTTTCTGTTTTCATTAATTGTGAGTTTAGACTGTTCATTTGGGATTGTTCTTCTTTCCTGAGGTAGGCCTGTATTGCAATATATTTCCCTCTTAGCACAGCCTTCTCTGCATCCCACAGATTTTGTGTTGTTGAATCATTGTTGTCATTTATCTCCACATATTGCTTGATCTTTGTTTTTATTTGGTCATTGATCCATTGATTATTAGGAGCATATTAAGCCTCCATGTGTTTGTGGGCTTTTTCATTTTCTTTGTGTAATTTATTTCTAGTTTCATACCTTTATGATCTGAAAAGCTGGTTGGTACAATTTCAATCTTTTTTAAAATACTGAGGTTCTTTTTGTGGCCTAGTATATGATCTATTCTTAAAAATGTTCCATGTACACTGTACACTTGAGAAGAATGTGTATCCTGCTGCTTTTGCATGGGGTGTTCTGTAGATGTCTGTTAGGTCCATCTCTTCTAATACGTTATTCTGTGCCTCTGTCTCTTTACTTATTTTCTCTCTGGTTATCTGTCCTTTGGAGTGAGTGATGTGTTGAAGTCTCCTAAAATGAATGCACTGCATTCTATTTCCCTCTTTAATTCTGTTAGTATTTGTTTCACATTTGTAGGTGATCCTGTGTTGGGTGCATAGATATTTATAACAGTTATATCCTCTTGTTGGATTGACTCCTTTATCATTATGTAATGCCCTTGTTTGTCTCTTGTGACTTTCTTTGTTTTGAAGTCTATTTTGTCTGATACAAGTACTGCAACTCCTGCTTTTTTCTCCCTGTTAGTTGCATGAGATATATTTTTCCATTCCTTTACTCTCAGTCTGTGTATGTCTTTGGGTTTGAAGTGAGTCTCTTGCAGGCAACATATAGATGGGTCTTGTTTTTTAATCCGTTCAGTGACTCTATGTCTTTTGATTGGCGCATTCAGACCATTTACATTTAGGGTGATTATCAATAGGTATGTACTTATTGCCATTGCAGGCTTTAGATTTGTGGTTACCAAAGGGAACTATTCAGTTTTTAAGCAGAATTTAGAGGAAATAAAAAGTCACGTGACTTGATGATGATTCCAAAACAAACCTCTCATCCCCCATCTCTCCCAGCAAAAGTTTTCAAAGTAGAAAAGCCTTATAGCAAATATCAAATTCAAGATATGTCCAGTAAAACATGGTCTTACAAGTAGTCATGAGTGTGTGGCCATAAGACTCAAGAATCTCAATATAAGCAGGAAAAACACGGGAAGGCTATTCACTGCTAACATGAGCCATTTCCTGTGCAAAAGGAAGAATGACCAGAATGCAGAGTCAGGGGCTCGAACCAGGAACCATGTAGGCTCATGCCCAGGAAGCAGAACCAGGCCCTGATCACGGAATTGCAGAAATGATCTATGTCCAACTGCCCTTTAGAAGGGCTGTTAGCCAGTGACTGCTCTATGGGATAAATTTTGGTAGTCTAGATATAGGAGTGAATACAGTCTGCAAATGAATGTTGTTTTGGCTAGCCTGTATTTTCCAAGGAAGGCCACAACAATATCACCCATCCTGTGTACTCTTCCACAATGTGACTCCCCTTCAACAGGAGGAGATCATTTCTCTACCCCTTTGAACGTGAGTGGGCCCTGTGGCTTCTTTGACAAATAGACTATGGGAGAAGTTATGTTCTACGAATTCCAGTCATAGACTTCAGCTGTCTGGCAGTTTCCTCTTTTTTGAAATACTTCCTCTTGGGATACTCATTCTTGGAACATAACCTCTTGGAAGCCAGACACCATGCAGGGATAGCATGCTAAGACCATCATGACACAAGAAGAACAACCACTGTGGAGATGGCCCTTGAGGATAAAAACCTCATGTAAAAAGAGAGGCTGCAAGCACAAAAAGCACATTTGTGAGCACAGAAAGAAGGCATCTTGAAAGTAAATTTTCTAGCGCAATTAGTACCTTGTGAGTAAGGGGCAAACTGCCAGACGAGCTCATTCTAAATTCCTAACACAAAATCCATGAGCAAAATAAAATGCTTTAAGCCACTAAAGTTTGGGGTAGGTTGTTTCCCAGAGACAGAAAACCAGAATGAAGCCAAATTCACACCATGAATAAAAATCATGGGCAAAACCATAAAACTTAAGGCACAGTATAAGAAAATACCCTTCTGATCTTGGGTAATGAAAGGATTCTTTAAAGCAAGATATAAAAACCACACAGCATAAAGAAAAAGATTGACACATTCACTTATATTAAAGTAAAAAGGTTTCTATTCATAGAGACACCATAAATAAAGTGAAAAAATGGGAAATCTTTGCAATCCATATAATTGGCCAAGGATTGATATCCAGGGCATATTTTTTTAAACTCCTGAGAATTTATAAGGAAAAAAAAAATCCTATAAAAGTAGGCGAAAGCCATAAACCAGACATTTCCAGATGCAGCAGTATCAGTAATGATGAATAAACATATAAAAAGTTACTTAATCTCATCATAAGGAAATTCAAAATAACATCAGAATGAGAAGGGATTTCACACTTAAGCAGACTGGCAAAAATTTAAGTCAGTCAACATCAAACATTTTCTACTACTGGGATAAAAATTAGCATATCCACTAAGGAAAATGGTTTAGTGTTACCTGGTAAAGTAGAATATGCATATATCCTCTAGCCAATTCTATCCCTAAGTAACTCTGGTACCCTAAAGAAACACTTACACATGTACAAAAAGAGACATGTCCACAAATATTCATGCAATATTGTTTTTAATAGCAAAAAACTGAACACAGCCCAAATCTCCACTGACCAGAGAATAATAGATTGCGGTATACTGATACAACAGAATATAATGTATCTGAGAAAATTTCATAACTATAATTAAGCATATCAACACTGATGAATCTCAAAAATCATGACAAATAAAACAATCAGAGAACTGCAAACTCTTTGATATCTGTTATATAGAGTTTACAATAGAGAAAAATAGTTCAGAAACAAAAAAATATGGTTTAAGGATGCAATCATAAGCATTAATAAAGAGAAGCAAGGGAATGACTAACATGCAAGTCAGGATAATAATGACCTCTCAAGGGAGGAAAATGCAAATTATGGGTAAATAGGTGCTTGCTTTATTATTCTTTATAAATTGTTCAGATACAATTTTTACACTCTTTTTATATAAAAGATAAACTTTTCAATAAAACTAACAACATTAAAAAAGAGCAGAGCTCCCTCTAGTGAGCTGCATTTGTCTTTGCTGTAAAATTTTTTAATTTAATCTTAACATTATGATCATGCATCCCAAAATGATGAAGTCCCTTAGCAATGATCTAGTGTGAACTCCACATTTGTACACTGCACACACTGAGACCAGGAAAGGAATCGGCCGCAGTCAATCATCCAACACAACCACCTAGGCCTCCTACTGCCACCCCTATTACCAAATTCTGGTTGGAAAAAAATAATTAAAAAATAATCCATACCAGAATTACTATCCTTTGGTGAATTTACTTTAAAATAAATTAGAATGTATTACCTAATCAATCAACAGAAATATTCTAGAGCATCTAAACCTCGAGGAAAACAGAACTTATAAATCTGAGTAATCTGAGTCATACATGACAGAGGAGACGATGACTTAAAGTTCTTCCCACAATATATGCTAAAAATGTTCCTTTAGCGTGAGCAGAGATTTGCAGGATCTACAGCTTTTGTCAGCCTGCCTCATTTTCTTAATATAAAAAAAGTACCTAAAGCTGTTGTATAAAAAAAGCCAGCTCAGGGCGGAGCCAGGATGGCGGTCTGAGTAGAGCAGTGGAAATCTCCTCCCAAAAACACATAGAGCTATGAAAATATAACAAAGAAAAATCTTCCTAAAATAGAGACCACAGGACACAGGACAACATCCAGACCACATCCACACCGGCAAGGAACCAGCACCTTGCGAAGGGGAGTGCTTTTTGGAAGTCTTAAGGGGCAGGACAGGTCACTTAGACGAGAGGCAGGGAATCTGGGGATCTCTGGGCACTCTAACCCCCTGGGCAGCAGGGAGCACAGAGGCCCCTTACGGAGATAAATAGCCTCCTGGCCGCTCCCCCTCCAACGGGGCTCCACCATTTTGGAGGAAGAGCCCCAGCCAGGCCAAGCCCACAGCAACAGCGGAGATAAACCCCAAAGCAACTGGGCAGGAAGCAGAAGCCCTGTCTGCGCACAGCTGCCCAGCACAAGCAACTAGAGGTCGCTATTCTCCCAGGAAAAGGCTACAAACCAACAAGAAGGGAAGCTCTTCCAGAGGTCACTTGTACCAGCTCTGCAAACTATCTCTATCACCATGAAAAGGCAAAACTACAGGCAGACAAAGATCACAGAGACAACACCTGAGAAGGAGACAGACCTAACTAGTCCTCCTGAAAAAGAATTCAAAATAAAAATCATGAACATGCTGACAGAGATGCAGAAAAAAATGCAAGAGCAATGGGATGAGATGCAGAGAAAAATGCAAGAGCAGTGGGATGAGATGCAGAGAAAAATGCAAGAGCAGTGGGATGAAGTCCGGAAGGAGATCACAGATGTCAGGAAAGAGATCACAGAAGTGAAACAATCCCTGGAAGGATTTATAAGCAGAATGGATAAGATGCAAGAGGCCACTGAAGGAATAGAAGCCAGAGAACAGGAACGTATAGAAGCTGACATAGAGAGACATAAAAGGATCTCCAGGAATGAAACAACACTAAGAGAAATATGTGACCAATACAAAAGGAAAAACATTCGTATTATAGGGATACCAGAAGAGGAAGAAAGAGGAAAAGGGATAGAAAGTGTCTTTGAAGAAATAATTGCTGAAAACTTCCCCAAACTGGGGGAGGAAATAATCGAACAGACCATGGAATTACACAGAACCCCCAACAGAAAGGATCCAAGGAGGACAACACCAAGACACATAATAATTAAAATGGCAAGGATCAAGGACAAGGAAAGAGTTTTAAAGGCAGCTAGAGAGAAAAAGGTCACCTATAAAGGAAAACCAATCAGGCTAACATCAGACTTCTCAACAGAAACCCTACAGGCCAGAAGAGAATGGCATGATATACTTAATGCAATGAAACAGAAGGGCCTTGAACCAAGGATACTGTATCCAGCACGACTATCATTTAAATATGATGGTGGGATCAAACAATTCCCAGACAAGCAAAAGCTGAGGGAATTTGCTTCCCACAAACCACCTCTACAGGGAATCCTACAGGGACTGCTCTAGATGGGAGCACCCCTAAAAAGAGCACAGAACAAAACGCACAACATATGAAGAATGGAGGAGGAGGAATAAGAAGGGAGAGAAGAAAAGAATCTCCAGACAGTGTATATAACAGCTCAATAAGCGAGCTAAGTTAGGCAGTAAGATACTAAAGAAACTAACCTTGAACCTTTGGTAACCACGAATCTAAAGCCTGCAATGGCAATAAGTACATATCTTTCAATAGTCACCCTAAATGTAAATGGACTTAATGCACCAATCAAAAGACATAGAGTAATAGAATGGATAAAAAAGCAAGACCCATCTATATGCTGCTTACAAGAAACTCACCTTAAACCCAAAGATAAGCATAGACTAAAAGTCAAGGGATGGAAAAACATATTTCAGGCAAACAACAGTGAGAAGAAAGCAGGGGTTGCAGTACTAATATCAGACAAAATAGACTTCAAAACAAAGAAAGTAACAAGAGATAAAGAAGGCCACTACATAATGATAAAGGGCTCAGTCCAACAAGAGGATATAACCATTCTAAATATATATGCACCCAATACAGGAGCACCAGCATATGTGAAGCAAATACTAACAGAACTAAAGAGGGAAATAGACTGCAATGCATTCATTGTAGGAGACTTCAACACACCACTCACCCCAAAGGATAGATCCACCGGGCAGAAAATAAGTAAAGACACACAGGCACTGAACAACACACTAGAACAGATGGACCTAATAGACATCTATAGAACTCTACATCCAAAAGCAACAGGATATACATTCTTCTCAAGTGCACATGGAACATTCTCCAGAATAGACCACATACTAGCTCACAAAAAGAGCCTCAGTAAATTCCACAATATTGAAATTATACCAACCAATTTTTCAGACCACAAAGGTATGAAAGTAGAAATAAATTCTACAAAGAAAACAAAAAGGCTCACAAACACATGGAGGCTTAACAACATGCTACTAAATAATCAATGGATCAATGAACAAATCAAAATAGAGATCAAGGAATATATAGAAACAAATGACAACAACAACACTAAGCCCCAACTTCTGTGGGATGCAGCGAAAGCAGTCTTAAGAGGAAAGTATATAGCAATCCAGGCACACTTGAAGAAGGAAGAACAATCCCAAATGAATAGTCTAACATCACAATTATTAAAACTGGAAAAAGAAGAACAAATGAGGCCTAAAGTCAGCAGAAGGAGGGACATAATAAAGATCAGAGAAGAAATAAACAAAATTGAGAAGAATAAAACAATAGCAAAAATCAACGAAACCAAGAGCTGGTTCTTTGAGAAAATAAACAAAATACATAAGCCCCTAGCCCAACTTATTAAGAGAAAAAGAGAGTCAACACAAATCAACATAATCAGAAATGAGAATGGAAAAATCACGACAGACTCCACAGAAATACAAAGAATTATTAAAGACTACTATGAAAACCTATATGCCAACAAGCTGGAAAACCTAGAAGAAATGGACAACTTCCTAGAAAAACACAACCTCCCAAGACTGACCAAGGAAGAAACACAAAAGTTAAACAAACCAATTACAAGCAAAGAAATTGAAACAGTAATCAAAAAACTACCCAAGAACAAAACCCCGGGGCCGGACGGATTTACCTCGGAATTTTATCAGACACACAGAGAAGACATAATACCCATTCTCCTCAAAGTGTTCCACAAAATAGAAGAAGAGGGAATACTCCCAAACTCATTCTATGAAGCCAACATCACCCTAATACCAAAACCAGGAAAAGGCCCCACCAAAAAAGAAAATTACAGACCAATATCCCTGATGAATGTAGATGCAAAAATACTCAATAAAATATTAGCAAACAAAATTCAACAGTATATCAAAAGGATCATACACCATGACCAAGTGGGGTTCATCCCAGGGATGCAAGGATGGTACAACATTCGAAAATCCATCAACATCATCCACCACATCAACAAAAAGAAAGACAAAAACCACATGATCATCTCCATAGATGCTGAAAAAGCATTTGACAAAATTCAACATCCATTCATGATAAAAACTCTCAGCAAAATGGGAATAGAGGGCAAGTACCTCAACATAATAAAGGCCATATATGATAAACCCACAGCCATCATTATACTGAACAGCGAGAAGCTGAAAGCATTTCCACTGAGATCGGGAACCAGACAGGGATGCCCACTCTCCCCACTGTTATTTAACATAGTACTGGAGGTCCTAGCCACGGCAATCAGACAAAACAAAGAAATACAAGGAATCCAGATTGGTAAAGAAGAAGTTAAACTGTCACTATTTGCAGATGATATGATACTGTACATAAAAAACCCTAAAGACTCCACTCCAAAACTACTAGAACTGATATCGGAATACAGCAAAGCTGCAGGATACAAAATTAACACACAGAAATCTGTAGCTTTCCTATACACTAACAACGAATCAATAGAAAGAGAAATCAGGAAAACAATTCCATTCACCATTGCATCAAAAAGAATAAAATACCTAGGAATAAACCTAACCAAGGAAGTGAAAGACTTATACTCTGAAAACTACAAGTCACTCTTAAGAGAAATTAAAGGGGACACTAATAAATGGAAACTCATCCCATGCTCATGGCTAGGAAGAATTAATATCGTCAAAATGGCCATCCTGCCCAAAGCAATATACAGATTTGATGCAATCCCTCTCAAATTACCAGCAACATTCTTCAATGAATTGGAACAAATAATTCAAAAATTCATATGGAAACACCAAAGACCCCGAATAGCCAAAGCAATCCTGAAAAAGAAGAATAAAGTAGGGGGGATCTCACTCCCCAACTTCAAGCTCTACTACAAAGCCATAGTAATCAAGACAATTTGGTACTGGCACAAGAACAGAGCCACAGACCAGTGGAACAGATTAGAGACCCCAGAAATTAACCCAAACATATATGGTCAATTAATATTTGATAAAGGAGCCATGGACATACAATGGCAAAATGACAGTCTCTTCAACAGATGGTGCTGGCAAAACTGGACAGCTACATGTAGGAGAATGAAACTGGACCATTGTCTAACCCCATATACAAAGGTAAACTCAAAATGGATCAAAGACCTGAATGTAAGGCATGAAACCATTAAACTCTTGGAAAAAAACATAGGCAAAAACCTCTTAGACATAAACATGAGTGATCTCTTCTTGAACATATCTCTCCGGGCAAGGAAAACAACAGCAAAAATGAGCAAGTGGGACTACATTAAGCTGAAAAGCTTCTGTACAGCGAAAGACACCATCAATAGAACAAAAAGGAACCCTACAGTATGGGAGAATATATTAGAAAATGACAGATCCGATAAAGGCTTGACGTCCAGAATATATAAAGAGCTCACACGCCTCAACAAACAAAAAACAAATAACCCAATTAAAAAATGGGCAGAGGAACTGAACAGACAGTTCTCCAAAAAAGAAATACAGATGGCCAAGAGACACATGAAAAGATGCTCCACATCGCTAATTATCAGAGAAATGCAAATTAAAACTACAATGAGGTATCACCTCACACCAGTAAGGATAGCTGCCATCCAAAAGACAAACAACAACAAATGTTGGCGAGGCTGTGGAGAAAGGGGAACGCTCCTACACTGCTGGTGGGAATGTAAATTAGTTCAACCATTGTGGAAAGCAGTATGGAGGTGCATCAAAATGCTCAAAACAGACCTACCATTTGACCCAGGAATTCCACTCCTAGGAATTTACCCTAAGAATGCAGCAATCAAGTTTGAGAAAGACAGATGCACTCCTATGTTTATCGCAGCACTATTTACAATAGCCAAGAATTGGAAGCAACCTAAATGTCCATCGGTAGATGAATGGATAAAGAAGATGTGGTACATATACACAATGGAATACTACTCAGCCATAAGAAGTGGAAAAATCCAACCATTTGCAGCAACATGGATGGAGCTGGAGAGTATTATGCTCAGTGAAATAAGCCAAGCGGAGAAAGAGAAATACCAAATGATGTCACTCATCTGAGGAGTATAGGAACAAAGGAAAAACTGAAGGAACAAAACAGCAGTGTAATTACAGAACCCAAAAATGGACTAACAGGTACCAAAGGGAAAGGAACTGGGGAGGATGGGTGGGCAGGGAGGGATAAGGGGGGGGAAGAAGAAGGGGGGTATTAAGATTAGCATGCATGGGGGGGAGGGAGCAAGGGGAGGGTGGGCTGCACAACACAGAGAGGACAAGTAGTGACTCTACAACATTTTGCTAAGCTGATGGACAGTAACCGTAATGTGGTTGTTAGGGGGGACCTGATATAGGGGAGAGCATAGTAAACATAGTATTCTTCATGTAAGTGTAGATTAAAAATTTAAAAAAAAAAAAAAAACTAAGAAAGAAAGAAGGAAAAGGGGGATTACTCCTTAACAGGATAAAACTATTGGTAAATCTAAGATCAACGCATGCTTTAAATATCCTTAATGTTGATCACTTAAAGGGTGTCAGATGATCAGCTATGGAGGTACTCTTTTCTGATAATATTCCTTTCTCTTAATTTAAAAAAAAAAAAAAAAAAGCAGTTACTGTGTGCTGACCTCCAATGAGTTCTGCACAGTGGTATAGAGGGCATGTCAAAGTGTGGGCAAAGATTCTGTTTGTTTCTATGCAGGAGATCAAGGCCTAGCTTGGATACCCAGAAAATGAACTAAGATACGATATGAGGAGGAGCTTCCGGCATCAGCACTCTCTGGAGGACTCGTGCTGGGGGATGATCATCAAAAAGCCTCCACAGGGATCCAGACGATGCTGCGGTTGTGGCTGCATCCAGCCCACCGTCTCCTGGACTTGCCATAAGAATGAGGAGGGAGATGTCTAGGCTGGCATGTGCATACAGTGAGACAACGAATTTGACCGGATCTGTACTGTTGGAACTCAACCAGTAGTTGGGAGGGGTGCAAGTTGTAGCACTCCAAAATCTCATGACTATAGACTATCTATGGTTAAAAGAACATATGGGATGTGAACAGATCCCAGAAATGGGCTGCTTTAATTTGTCTGATGGTTCAAGTACAGTTGGACAATATCCATCATATCATAGATAAATTTTCACAAATGCCTAGGGTGCCTAAATGGTTTTCTTGGCTTCACTGGAGATGGATGGTAATTATAGATTTGCTTTGTTTATGTCACCGTATTCCTATTATGTTAATATATGTGTGCAAATTAGTTAGTAGTTTAAAACCTATACATACTTAAGGTACTATAGAAGAAGATATGTCAAAGAAATAATCAATCCTCCCAAGTTTCCTTCATATGCTACATCTATAGCTTTTCTTCTTCCTTCCTAATTACAACCCTTAAATAGAATTCGTGCCTCATATCGAATTTACCGAGTATCATAATTCCTCCAGGTGGTAAAGATACCTTGAGACAAGTGCTGGGCATAGAAGCCACAGGGCATAAATCTGCAAAGAAGTAAAAAGCTAACCTTTGCAAACAATATGGCTTCTCTCTCACTTACCAACTTTACATTTCCCTGTATGGCCCCGGAAGATGACTGGTTAGCCAGAGACGGGTAAGATTCCTCAAGGGAGGAACAACCTAAGACAGGCACAGTCGCAGGGGGGCCATCAGGTGAGAATTCGGGGATCAACAGAGGTGAGGCTCAGAACCTCACCCCCCCTGCTTTGAGAGAAATCTTCTGCAATCCTTGGATGTCTTGATGCCCTTGTCTAGCCTGGATTAATACTTAGTCCATAAGCACACACCTGATCATCTGATCATCTACATTTGCCTTCTTACAGCACTAAACTATGTTTTCTACCTTTATCTTGCATCTACCTACCACTTCAGCATTTTATTAAAAATAAAAATAATAATAATAATAGGAGAAATGTGGGATCAACATATAAATCAAGTACAAAAATCAAACGAATATTCATATTTGACCTGATGGTTTATAGGTCATATTGCATGATCAAAACCGAAAGTTTCTGTGATGAATGCCCTTGTACTGTTCACCATGTAAGAATTTATTCACTATGTAAGAATTCGTTCACCATGTAAGAACTTGTACGTTATGCTTCAGAAGATTGGAGACTGACGAGAATTAGGCTTGAGATGGATTAATGATTGTACATTGAGCGTTGACCCCCCTATACTGAATTTTATTGTTGTTAACAACCATTTGATCAATAAATATGAGAGATGCCCTCTCAAAAAAATAAATAAATAAATAAATAAATAAATAAATAAATAAATAAATAAAAAGCCAGCTCATAGTGATTATTGCGGGAGCCGACCTCTTTGAGGCCACTCAGTTTCCCAGAACCTGTGAGGCTAACTCGGAGCAATTTGGTAGGTTTCATTGCATTATGTGCCCATTCAATGTATTTTTTGAGCCCAGTAGTGTATAGTGTATAGTACCTTATCACTTAAATGCTGAAAAACTGCAAATGATTACATTTCCAATGCTGCTCGAAGGCATATCAGGAACATAAAGTATTTGCAGGAAGCAGAATGAGAGATGAAGCTAGAAAAATAGTTGCTAAACTAAGGATGCCTTTGAACTCTAAACTCAGAAATCCCTCCTTATTCCATATGAATAAAGATACATTATAAATAAAGGATCAAATGCATGTTTTCTAGAAAGGGAGAGATGCAATCTGATCTGAAAGACACTCCTACTTTAGATTACCAATAACTTTTTAGAAAACAAAGTTCATTTACTACAAAAGAAAATACATGAAACACCTATAAATTTAAAAAAGAAATGAGTAATAATAACAGAAAACCACCACCATCTACAATAGCATCAGACAAAAACTGAATTCCTGAGGTCTAAATTTAACAACACTTGTGCATTCTGTACACTTGCTACAAAACCTGCTGAGAGAGTAAAGACTTAAATGAACTGAGTACAATGTTATGCTTAAGATTTGGAGGACCTAATTTTGTTAATTTGTCAAATGTCCCCCAAACTTATCTAGAGATTCCATACAATTTCATTCAAAATCTCAACAGGAATTTTTATAGAAATAAACAAGTTAATATATGTGGAATCTGAAAAACAAAACAAAAACAAAAAACATTCATAAATACAGAGAACCACTGGTGATTGCCATAGAGGTGGGAGGGGTAAGAGGCTGGGTGAAATGGGTGAAGGGGATAAACAGGTACAAATTTCCAAGAAAATAAAATAAGAGCAGGGATGTATTGTACAGCAAAGGGAATATTGTCAATAATACTGGAATAGCTTTGTATGATGGCAAGGTGGTAACTACACTTACCACGGTGAGCACATATAAATGTCCAATCACTATGCTGTACAACTAAAAGTAATACAATATTCTGTCAACTATACTTAAATAAAAAAAGATAGCAAGATTTCAAAGTCCAACATAAATAAATAAATAAACAAGTTGATTCTAAAATTTTTATGGAAAGACGAAAGAACAAGAATAGCCAAAACAACTTTGAAAAAGCACAAAGTTGCAGGACTCCTGCTAACTAATTTCAAGATTCATTACAAGCCTACAGTGATCAAGACAGTATTGCACTGGAGACAAGCTAGCCATCCAGGACAGCGGGATAGTAAATGAGGTAAGAGGACTCATACTGCGCTGGGTCCCTACCCACACGACCTCATGGCCCGGGAACCAAAGGGCGGGAGCAGTGAGTGGCCTTACTGCCATCCCTCCTGGTGACCAGTCCCTACAACTCTGGGCTCTGCAGTTAGAGGTCCTGTCCCCAAAAATGAAGTAAGTATTCTGCCAGGAGGCATGGTGCAGGCACTGTGGACTCCTTGTGGCAGGTAGCAACAGGCAAGAAAAGGAATCCCTATCATGGAGGACTAACGGATCCTGACCAGCAGGAGGAGGGGGGAATGCTCCATGCCCTGGGGTGGGAGGAATACCTGTGTCCCTCCTTGGTGCTTCCTTGTCCTACTGTAACTGTGAATGGGCATGTGCAGAACATCAGCCTGAGAAGTGCATGGTTACCAAGGGTCCAGACTCTCAAGAACAAACATTTGGGTTCCACTACCAGCTAAATCACCCAAAGCCTGCCAAGGTTGGTAGCTGAGGGTGAAAGAATTTACAGTGGAGAGTGCAGAAGGGCAAGGGCAAGGACAAGGGCCATGCAGCTATGAGACTGGCCACAGAACAGGGGATGTACTCTTCCTAGTAATTTCCACCACCTTGATCTCACTCGAGAAAGAAAGCCCCATGGACACACGCAGAGAAGCAGACCTGTACAGCACAGAGAATGGATTCCACCAGCCATGGGGCAGATGGTTCATATGTCCCTTCAAAAAGCCGACAGCCTCCAGCTGCTGTACCTTTCATGCTTTCCCCAGGATGCTTCCCCCCACGATGTTTCCAGCACATCACTGAGCATAGAGTGGGCACTGGAGCCAGGCCAACCATACCGGAAAACACAGGACTCCTCTAGCAACTGACTTTTGCCCCAAAACTCCCATCAGTCTGGCTCAGACATTCTCAGAACTGAGCCCAGTAGTTTTAGACCCTTCTTTCCCTCTCTGCTTTCACAAAGTCAGATCCGCAGCAGCCTAAAGGCTCACCTACCTCCTGTTCCCTACCTTTCATCCTTTCAAGTTACCCCCACCCCCAACCCTGGCATTAAATTGCCTGCCCACTAGTCCTCTCTTTCCATCTCCTATTCTCAGAAAACCTGAACAGAATCTCCTACTAGTTTGTACTCGACTATGTATAATGACTTCAGATCAATTCAAACAATGTTAGTGCCTGCTAGGCATCAGACACCACTAGGTAACAAAGATACAAGAATTAATAACAGTTCTTGCCCTCCAGAACCTAGTCTGGCACAGGAGCAAGCAGCTATATGACCTGCAGGCCAAATCCCACCACTTGTGCAAACAAAGCCCCCCTGGAGCAGGGCCATGCCCAGTCCCTTATCTCTGGTCTGTGGCTGCTTTCATCCTCCCACCACAGTCAGGCAGATGCAACAGAGGTTGTACGCCCTGCATACAATTACTAGCTGGCCCTTTACAGAACAAGTTTGCTGACCCCTGGTCTAGTGGAACCAAAGATATGAGAACACTTACTTGCCTGTTGTATAGGCTCCATCAGAGCAAAGAAGTCTTTCTTGTTCCCACCGTATCTCCAATAACCAGCACACTCAATTTTCATACTAAAAGTCCTAAACTTAGTTGGTAAACAACTGAATCCAATCCAGGTGGCAAGTGTATCTTCAAGACAGGAATGTGAGCATCCTTACTTTGTAGGTGGGGACACAGAGGTAAAGAGAATTTAAGGAATTTACCTAAAATCACATGGGTAGTGGTAACTGAGAGCTGGGATTTGAACCCAGACCTGCCTCACTTCCAGCCCTGTTTGTCAGAGTCCTTCCAGTCCTGAGCTCACGTTAAACCTAACTACAGCTCATCTGATGTGGGAAGGGACTGAGCCACTTGAACTCAGGAGTAGAGGTGGGTGATTATTGCTTAACTCTTTTGCAGTAAAAAGGGAACTCCTCACTACTAACCTTTGAACTTCTTCCCCAAGGAATACTAGGCATTCTGTTAGGTTTGGAGGCCACAGATAAAAGCAAATTCTTTCAGTCTTATCTTCCACCACTCCCTGAGTAATGATAGCCAACATTCTTACATCCTCCAAGCTCACTCATGATGACTGCTTTCACAGGCAGTTCCCTGCACCTTGATTCACTTCTCTCCCTTCCCTGACAGGCAAAGACCCGTTGATACACCAAGACTCAACTCTAGGGTCTCCTTAAGAGCAAAATATTCTCTGACTTACTCAAGCAGATTAGACGCCTCAGTCCTCCTACAGCACTGAGTTCACATCCTTATCATGGCATTTGTGACAATGAATTCTAATTTATCTGTCTTCCTAACTAAACTGTAAGCCTTTGAAGCATGTGTCATGCACCTGAAGTGACCGCACTGTGCCTGGCATTTAACAGGCATTCCTTAATGCTTGAGAAAGGAAAAGGAGGTGGGAAAAGAGGAGAACAGGGAGCAGCAGCACATGTGAGCCTTTAACCAACACAGACCCAAAACACACCCAAGAGTGCTAAGAGGAGGCCAGACCAGTTATCAAGCAATAGCTGGCAATGCTGACTGGACACCAGTTGCATAAAAATACTTTAATAGACTATGCTTTCTGATACTAACGTAAAATATTTGTCTGGCCTTTCCCACTCCTAGTTGCAAGCTTATCAATTCCTCAGAGTCAGAGTTCAGAGTGGTATACCCCACCTTTCCACAACTTTTAAAAATCTAGTTTAATAAATGCATCTCAAGGCAAGTGTCTGTTCTTCTCAGAAAGTAATGATTGAGCATTAACTGAGAAAAACTGATTGATACCTACATGATCTTTATTATTTTGTTTTGAGGTCAACAGTACTTGAGAACTACTGGTGTTCAATCTCCCTTCTCTGGCCAAATCAGGTTTCTCTTCTGTCTAAACTGGACGCACTCAGGGAGCCATGCTCCTCTGATTTTTCTGGACTCCAAGGTTCCATTCCCTACTGATGATAATAAGTAGGCATCGTGAATTCATAGAAAATAAAACTGGGTAAGGACAAAAGAACTTCAAGGGCAAGCTGGTGAAGACTAAATTGATAAAATAAATAAATATAAAGGGCAGGGACAGAGAAACCTAACAGAATGTGGACCACGGGAAATGAGACCACAAATGGAGAGCCAGGGTAGAAAATAAATCATGGGTTTCAAATTACCATGAATCAATCACCAAAAAGCCTAAAAAAGGATGTTCCAAAACAAAAGTGGGTCAGTTACCAGAGCCTTTTTGCAAGTCAGGACAATGTATCCAGCATTCCAGTTAACACACAGACACATACCGGCATCTTTTACACCCAAAGGTGGCATGACAATGTGACCTCAGCAACATCAGATGGACGGAACAGCCGATATAGAACTTTCAGCCCCAGGGCCGAGTGTAACCAGCCTGCTACTACTTCTTAGTAGACTCTGCTCCAATGCCTCAGACTGCCAGAATCCTGAGCACAAATCCATCCCCAAATCTCTAGCTGCTACAGGGCCAGTCTGACCTGCTGCTTAGCTCCAGGTAGTCCACGTACACATAATAACTGCAACACAGTTTCCTAGACCCAAAAAGGAGCCCGTTTTGCTCCTTCAACAGGTGCTGCTTTGTTATATCAGTCTGCAGAAACCAATTCTGGCTAATTTAAGCAGAAAGAAATTTGAAGATATCCAAGTAGGTCACATAAAATCAATAAGAGAGCTGGAGAACCAAGATCAGAATGAAAGGAAGAAAAAAAAAACTGGGGTAATGGAGAAAAGGAAGCCACTGCAGCACATACAGCAGAAGCCACATGGGAAGTCTCGTGTGAAAGCCACTGCTGGCACCGTGGCCTCCAGACGCGTCTGCCTCTGTACTGCTGCCCTTATTTCTTCAGGCCACCACTGCTACCACAGGGAAGTCTAAGCTGTCCCTGTCTCCTGGCGACCCTCACTCAAGATTCAAAGTCCTGGGTAGGAACATGCTAACTGCCAGGGGTAGGACACATGCCGGCATCCTAAGTGCTCAGGGCAGGACAGCGAGTGTCTCACCCACCTAGGCTTCCGCTGGGTGGGGCAGCAACCTGCCTCCCACCAAGGCTCACACAAACAGAGAATCTCACAAAATAGTAAAGGAGTTTAGAGTGTGTGGCAGCAAAAAAAAGTCAAACATTCACCATATATTTTTTCATCATTACCCCACAACTCTGTCACAGCCACCTGGCCATTGGTTCCTGACCCCTGCGGCGGGGTTGCTCACCCACCTCCAGACGCTCTCAGCTTCTTTGAGACACTAAGTAGGAATGAAGCCAAAGACTTAGATGCAGATACGACTGCCAGGCTGCAAGGTATTCTGGACTGACAGTTACCTTGAAAAAGGCTGGAGTTACATGCCAGACCTCAATAAGAGAAAATGGTAAACATGAATACAGATTCTAAATGAAAATAGCAAGTTTAGGTTAATGAATAATACACTTAAAAAACTCTGACTGTAGACAAACATTAAAAGGCCTATAGAGCAGTTACAGGGTTAGCCTGGAGTTTGGCTATGAAATATGGGCCCTCTTCCTTTTCAGTCCCACTGCTGGCATTCTTATCCGGGCAGCATCACCGCTAGCAGCTTCCTGAAAAACCTCACCAGTTTCTCTGCCTTGCAATCTCCTGTACTAACTCTCTTCTATTAACACAGACTTCACTCCTACTTAAAATCCTGACCTTGGATGCCTCCTCCTTTTAAAATAAAAGTCTACTCCACAGCCAGATATTTAAGAAAGTCCACCAAATTTTTTCCTATGACTTCCTGATATACAACTTCTCTAGCCAGGCCAGTTCTCCCTCCTCCCCAGGAAAGCTGACATATGCATTTCTGACTGAGGTCTTGCCATCCTTGTCACCTGAGGTATCCTCTCCCTTCCCTTCTGATGACCCTGATCCCACTCCATTCTCAGGACCCTGGTTGAAGTCCTCCATCTCCTGCTCCCTGAGGTCTCAAAATACTCCAGTCCACACCAAGTGGGTCACAGATAACATTCCTGCACTAGCCAGTGGGAAACGTAATCATGAATAATGGAGGGAAATGGTGGGAAGTGTGGCAGCTGCAGTGGTTTTGTCCCTTCTAAAGACTTTCAACTTCATAACTGTGGATAAAATGAGAGTTCCTGTGGCCAGGATTTTCACCTGGGCATGGGTGACTAGCTCACTGCACACCTGTAGGCAATACATGGCTGTTGACTCTATATAAAGAGCTCTGCCCAGTGCTTTGGGCATGACACGATGGCAAGGCTGCAAGGCTGCAGGAGAGCAGAGCAGAGGCTGGAGTGGTGGCAGCGCTGAGGACAGAGGCCCAGAGAATGACTGTGTGGGATGGCTGTGCGGAGAGGCCCAGAGGACAGCTGTGTGGGACAACTGTGCAGAGAGGCCCAGAGGATGGCTGTGCGGGATGACTGTGCAGAGAGGCCTGGAGGACGACTGTGCAGGATGGCTGTGCAGGCAGAGAGGCCCGGAGGACGGCTGTGTGGACAGAGAGGCCCAGAGGCAGAGACTGGCTTGCTGCATGCAGACTCCCTCTGAGTGAAAGGGATTTTAGTGACTGACCTGCCACCTGGGAATAAAGTTGGGTATAACCCTTTCACCCCAAGAACGTTTTGCTGTCATTTTCTTTGGTCACACTGAATCATAGCGAACTTGCCCAGGGCTGAAACCCATTGGCAAGACAAGGAGAGAGGTAGAAAGGAGATTTTTCCTTGTTTATACACTTTTACACTTTGTACATTTTGATCCACATGGAAGTATTACCTCCATGTAATAGACAAATCAAAAAATAAAAATGAGATAGAAAAAAACTGTAACGACTAAAAAAACATTATGCCAGCCTAACAAAATAGATGTGTGAACCCAAGGACTGCCACTGTAGCACCTCTAATTTATTACTGGTTACAGGTTCATTTCGATTGACTAACTAAACACTGCCTTTTCTCACATATGTACACTCTACCTCTCAAAAGAGACTGCAGAGTTATGGAGGGAAAGAATCACATTATACTCATTTTTATTAATCTCCTCTAAGGCCTTGTATTGAGAAACGAGTGATAAGCACTGAAAATCTGAAACCATTAAAGTTAGGTTTTTTTTTAAAAGTTAGAATGAAAAACACTGATGTGTTGGAAGGCTGAGAAACTTGCCCAGCTATTATGGGACTTAGAACCTGAAACTTAGTGAAATGAAAAAACAAACAAACAAAACAAAATCACATTAAGGGCTTTACCATAAAACAAAGGATATCCACCAGGGGGAGCCAAAAGTCCATTAGCTTAAAGTTGATGTTCCTAAAACAGTTCCTTCAAAAGATCTATTGGGTAGTAATGAAGAATTTTTCCCAGAGTCACAGAAAATAACCAAAGAGCCACATACCTAAAACAATGTAAATTGATTTCTTTCACTAGAGGTACAAATAGAGACTTTTCAAATCTCAAGCATTAAAAAAAATGTTACTAGCATGTAGTAAAATTGATCTTCTTTTTGGTATACAGTTCTATCAATCTTAACACATGTATGTACACATTTGTATAAACAACACAATCAGGAGAAGAGTTCCAGTATTTCCAAAACATTCCCTCCTGCTCTGACTTTACAGTATATCCTCCCACCACATGCTGCCCCACAGATGAATTCCATTGTCCAGGTGTACAGTATTTAGCCATTCACCCACTGAAGAACACCTGGGTTGTTTTCAGCCTGTGGCAATTAGCAGAGCTGCTATAAATATTCATGAAAGTTTGATTTACCCAAGAGAAGGACTACTTGGTCATATGGTGGGTATATGTTTAAAAGAAACTGCCAGACTGTTTTCCAAAGTGACTATAATCTAGGTTTCCAACCCACAATAGATGAGATTTCCAAGTTCTCTGCATTCTCACTTGCTCTTGATAATTGTCAACATTTTTATTTTAGCCATTCTAACAAATATGTAGGACTATCTCACCATGGTTTAATTTGCGTTTCCCTGATGCTAGTTACGTCAAACATTTTTTCAAGTGCTTATTTGCTATCTGGTTATCTTTGACTCAAGTAGTCTACTCCTTCTTTAATTGAGTTGTTTGTCTTCTTACTTTGGAGTTGTGTGAGTTATTTATCTTGATACCAGTCCACCGTCAACTATGTGATTTGCAAATATTTTCTCCCCATCCGTAGCTTGTCTTCTCATCCTCTTAGCGGTGTCTTTCACAGAGCCACTCTTTTAATTCCAATGAAGTCCCATTTATCATGTTTTTTATGAATCATGGTTTTTGTATTATGTGTAAAAACTCTGCCTAACCACAGGGGATTAAGATTTTCTCCTTTTCTTTTAAAATTTGCATAGTTTTAAATGTATGATTCACTTTGAGGTTTAGGTTAAGGTTCATTTTTTATCATATTGAGGACAGATATTCAATTGTTTCAACATCATTCACTGGAAAGACCACTACTTTGAATTGCTTTATATCCTTGTCAAAAATATACTGGCCATATTTGTGTGTGTTTCTGGACTCTATTCTGTGCCATGATCTAAGTGCCTATCCCTTCACCCATACTACAGTCTTCATTACTGTGGCTTTACAGAGTAAGTCTCAAAACTGGGTAGAATGATTCCTCTGTTTCTTTAATTAAAAACTGTGGAACTAACATAAAGCTGACAATAGCTACATAACAAGTCTTCATTTCACATTAAAATCAGTATTTTAGAAATTGCCCTGGAAGAAAAGCAAATGAAGTAGAAATGAAGTAGAAGGAGGAAAAAGAAGTAGGAACATAAGAGTGACATACATAAAGAAGTAAAAACAAGGAAAAAGAGAAAAGGGGGGGAAAGGAACAGGGAGAAGTAGGAGAATAAAAAGAAAATGGTTGCCTACACATTCACTTTCAACCACTACACTTAAGCCAGTGAATTCCTACTTGTAAACCAAGAACACCTATTCTGGTACAACTACCCATGAGAGCTAGGCTTGCATCAGTAATAAGGGCATGTCAAGGGCCAGGTATAGGCTCTAGACCAGGGTAGCCCATCCTGCTATATTCACAATAAGCCAAATTCTTTCCTCATTAAATCATCTAAAACAAGCAATTATCATAATATACACTTCTATTTTTATATAACCCATTACATTAGGCTTAATCCTACATAACTGTCTGTTCATATACATAATCAGACAGAATCAATGATAAGTACAGAATTTCTTTAACTAGAACATTCCTGATGTTTTTGTTCAGATGTTTCAAAGAAAAAAGTGTCTGAGAATGAAATACGTGCACTGTTCACCTCACAGAGTTGTCATGAAGATCAAATGAGATCATGTAAGGGAAACTGCTTTATAAACTACAATTTCTTTTAAAAATGCAATGTTGCATCACTGGCTCTCCTCATCAGAAGTCTACACCCAGGAAGCTTTGTTAGACAGATGACAGTATCTGGCTCAACTATGAGGACGCTTTAATGAAATCTAAAATTGTTTTCACTAGCAACTAATCCAGAACTCTTTCCAGGCATAAGTATTAGTAACAAGAAGTGGTTCGGTAAATAGTTCTGGATACATCTCTGCAACATTTCCTCTGATTATTATGGACATTCAGATAGTAGGATCTTACTTGTCTTTTTTATACACTAAAATTCACCATTTCCTTCTATTTTCTATACTTAACTCTTCAAGTCTTGAGGGAAAATAAAAACATGGTTAACAAATGTAAGAGTAATGACAGAACAATTATGGCATACTCATTTTTTAACTAGAAATAAGATTTAACACATCCCAAAATAAAAGTTGAACTTACCATGTGTTACAAAGTTCTCCAATATGTGTATGTGATGTCTGTCTTTAACCAATGTTGTAAAAGCCTTTACATGTAGCTTTCTCAAACTCACAGACCCAAGAAACCACCTACACCTTGCTATATTCACATAAATATTTAAGCTGATTATATTTACCTTCCCTTCTTTATTTGAGAATTTCTTGAAAAAGACAGCTGATCCTTTAATATGTGCAACATAGTACTTAGTACATTATTGTATTAATATATATATTGGACTTCTATGAATATATAAACACATGTTGACTACATCACATGTTTTTTGTTCATTATTCGGGTATTAACTCATTCACCCACTGATGTATTTACAAAGCTACATCAGTGTCATGTTGTAGAAACGGAGGCAGTCTGGCATACCACAAGGACACAGACTTGAGAGACAGACACCCCTCACTTCAAATTCTGACTCTAGCTGAGCGACTTTGGAGAAATTAGTAACTCTGGCCTTAATAATTTCCTAACCTTTAAAATTAGGACACTGCCACTACAGCTATGGGTGCTCAGTTAAATGACAGTTATGTGACAAGTCTGGCACATCACAGGTGCCCCAGAATGTTAGAGCCCTCCTTCCTAGCAAGAGCTTTTGGTTGGTTGTTTGGGCCTTCATGATACCACTTATAAAGGCTCTTCTTCCATAAAGCTTGATATTTAGAAGTATGTTCTGGAATATCTCCACCTTATTGACTCTCCCATCTATTTTCACATCTCACCTGCCCCTAGCTCCTGTCTCCCTTGTCTGCTTCCACTACATTTTGGCAGTAGTACCATTCTACTGGGAGAAGCCATTGGCAGTAGAGCAAACAGGGCAGTGCCCCCCAGCTCTTCCTTGGCACACTGGCATGCAGCCAGGATGACCCTGACCAGTCCCAGAAGCTGCATGTGTGCAACACACTCAGCTCTCTCTCAATTTAAGGCACATGCTGCTTAACAAATGACTTATACATCTACACAGATTTCACTCAAGATTAATCTGAGAAACTGACAAACCTCAGTGGTTAAACTTACAGAACTCTCAGAAAAATGGAAAGCTATGAGTTTTCAGGTGGTAAATAATGAAATACTCCTCCCTTTATGACTCATAAATATTCTGTAAGAGAAACTGGGAGGGGAGGTCATTATTTAATAGATGAATTTAATCTGTCTGTACATTGTATGCTTTAAAAGGAGACACAATGACTAACTCCTCACACGGAAGTGACTCGTGCCCCGGCAGCCAGCACAGCCCCCTGCCGTACTCCCCTCAGGCTCTGACTGCCTCTTGGGACTCGGTGGGTGGTGCCCGATTGAAGATTGCAATAAAAGTGATTGGAAGTTATTCATCCACAGAATCTTTTAGAAGTGTTCTGGTTAAATCCTGCTGAGGTAGGAGCAGTTAGTTTCCCAAGAGAAATAATCACTTAAGAATCCCCAGTGAAGCATGGCATGTGGAACCAGGGCTGGAGTTGGCACAGCCTGACCCTGGTAAGCACTATGATCTCAGAACAAGTTAAAATCACCCAAGGTCCTAATTAAACATTGGATCAGCAGGCCAGAAATAACTGCCAAATGGAGAGACAACTAAATGGCCAGGTGACAGTCTTGAAATCTAGAAACTAGAGACTGTTGATGCAACTCCATGAAGAAGTTTGGTTCTAAATGTACAGCAATGTCTGGACCTGGCCCTGGTGCTGGCAGCCCCCTCATGCTGCTCTGCAGCCTTCCTCAGCAGCTCATCCACGAAGGAGCCAAAGAAATGGTTCAAGTCAGAAACCGCCAGGTTTTCTCCACTCAAAGCCATGGACCCAAGTGGCCCCAACATATCCTCACCAAATGTGTTATAAGAGCATTCCTTACTTTCTACTACAGTAAATGAAGTAAATTAATGGTCCATAGTCTCCATTTTTTCTTTTAATCAAACAGATCCTTAGCCCTTTGGTATAGGTAATTCAACAATTCCTCTTTTCTGGACGTGTGACCTCATTCCTCCTTAGTCTCCCCCCATTCCCTGAATCTTAAGTGGACTCCTTCCACCTCCAGGGTAAAAGCCTACATGCAATGAGAGTGGGGGGAGCAGTCCAAGCCAGGAGACCTCCATTTTAGCCTCAGGGTATCTGGTAGTTTCAGTCCAATCGTAAAATAGCATGGGAACATGAGGGAATATGTTTGGGGAAAGCAGACATGCATTGCCAGGGCTAACCTGAGACATCAGTCATTCAAGCACAATTCTCCACACAGGCCCTGAGCTCTGCTTAAAGATCAGACCCCCTCTGCCACTAACTTTCTGAATACACACCTTCTCACTGTCAGAGAGGCCCAACCCAGAGCTACTGTTTCATCCCTGTAGAGCCTCTGTAAGTACTAAGCTATTGTAGCCATCCTCCCAGGTGTGTAAAGGGCACGAAAAGATTTCATTACTGGAAAGCACCTACAACAAAAGCCTGCCATGGGTGGGTCTTTATGGAGCTGAGAAACACTGCAGTACGTTTTATTGTGACAACACGTTCAGTTCTCCGCTCAACAAACCACAAGCAGAAGCTCTACTCCACTGGACGGGATCAGTTCTTTCACATGAGGAAGTTACAATAGACTCTGACCAGATCCGCTGGCCCCCTGCACCCCCTGCTCCCCTAAGTAAGGGTTTAGTTCTTGCCCTTACCTGTACAGGTGACGGTTGTCTTCAAAATCTTCCTGACCCCATTTTCCCTTGATGTCTTCAATAACATGATTCTTCAGGAACTTTTTTAGCAGCTGGACCGTTTGTTTGCGGGTCACTTCGGGGCCAAAGTTCTGACTGCACTTCAGCAGCTCATGGAGCCAATCCACAGCTTCAGCCGCTGTGAAACAACGTTCGTAACTTTTGAAACGACAGCGATGTTTCCGTAATGGCATCCTAGCACGGAAAAGCTCAACTGTTTCATTCCACTGTCGGAAAAAACAGAGAAAGACATTCAGCAATGATTTGATGTTTTAAAAGGTTATTACATCCCAAATATTTAAGACAATGAATGCAATTCTTCCATTTAAAAAACTGCCTTAATAACAGATCTTTGAAATTTTTTATTTACAATCTCCAGACTCAAAAGAAAAAGTAACTTTTAAAAATGCATGTATCTATCCATTCAATCATTACTTATGGAGATAATGCCATTAAGCTGTCCAATTATGTGAACTTAATGGATTTTTACACTCCTGAGAAACTTATCATCAAAAATAATTGTAAAACTGAGCCCAATGCAAAATTTACTTCTTGGAGCCCTGTGTATAATATGACGTAGTTCAGCAAATATTTACTGTTGATTCCATGAAAGGCACTGCATGGGGAGAGAAAAAGATGCACAAGATATAGTGCCTTATATCAAAGCATGTTTAAAAATTTTGGCAGAATATTTTCCAATTTTTAAAAAATGTAGACATTTTTTCATCAGCCATCCCTAGATTAAATGAAATGTTCACATATGGTGTTATTCCTACCTAATCACTGCAGCTTCCTTTCAGGACCCTACCCTTCCCACCAGTTCTCACGGAAGTCCTGGAAACTCAGTCTTACTCCCATAAACATCCTCTCTCCTCTCACTCGTCTCTTCACAGACTCTGAATTGGTTCTTTTTCACTTTCCCTCCTACTGAAATCAGATTATCTTGTTTTACCTTTTTCTTTCAACAACAGTTCTGATCTCAGCATATTCTTTTTATTTTGCCCAACACTGGTTCCTTGTTTTCCTTTCTGATTCAGCCTTTTCTTCCAGGTTTCTCTTCATACTCTCCAATGCCCACCATCTCTACACAACTATTGTCCCATTCTCGTCTATGATGGCTTTCTCAGCCACAGTCACAATTCCTGAGTATAGAACAACAGGTCCTTAAAAGCCTAAGTAGGGTCTGTGCAAGCACACATCATGGACCTGAGGCACAATGCACAGCACACAGTAGGTATCAATAAGAAAATGCTTAATGGACTTTCACTCTTTATACTTTTTTTTAACCATCTTCTAACTTTATGCAATTTAATTCTACTCTGACTCCCAATCATGTCTTCCTCCTTGCCAAATTCAAACATCTTTGTGCTTTATGAATATTAATCTTTCTACTTTATTTGACATTGTTATAAGCCATGCTCCAAATTAAGCTGGTTCAGATTTAAAAGTTTTTTTTTTTTTACTTTTAAAAAGCACACACAGAAACAAGGCAAGCCACAGAACAGGATAACATATAGCCAGCATTTCTAAAACAAAACAAAAATTACAAATCAAGAAAAAACAGAAACTCCAACAGCAAAATAGAAAAAGCTTAAATAGGCATTCCACATAAAAAGATCTCCAAATTTACTACAATATATACAAAAAGGTTCAAACTCTAATTATGAATGAAATTCAAAAGAAATCCACAATTCAATACTACTACATGTCTACAGAATGACTAAAATGAAAAGATCATCAATACTAAGTGCTGATGAGAATGTGGAGCAACCAGAAATCTCCTACACTGATGGAAGGAATACAAATTGGTACAACCACTTTTGAAAGCAAGTTGGCACAAACTACAAATGCTAAATGTATACACACCTTGTAACACAGAAATTCCATTAAGTATATATGCAACAGAAATGCACATGTACATTCACCAAAACACACATCATTGATAGCACTATTCTTAATAAACAAAAACCCAAATGTCCATCAATATAAGAACAGTTAATTGTGATATATTCATGCAATGGAATGGTGTACAGCAATGAAAGTGAATGAACTATTGGTACATGAAGTAACATAGACAAATAGCATAGATAAAATGTAATATTGATATAAGAAGATCAGATTGAAAAGTAAATACTACATGATTCCATTTACATAAAGTTAAAAAGCAGGCAAAACTATTCCATGGTATTAAACACCATAACAGTGGTTAACTTGCATGGAGGTAGGGACTGAGAGGGGAATGGAGTACTTTTGGGGTGTAGGTCATGTTATATTTCTTGATCTGGGTTTTGGTTACATGGGATGCTCACATTGTGAAAATTCCTTGAGTTGTTCATGTATAATTTGTGCATTTCTCTGTATGTTATGCTGAATAAAGAGCTAAAAACAGAACACACATACACATATACACACATGTATGTTCATTTCCTCCTTAAGAGCAATCCACAATTTAAGATGACCAACCTGAAAGTTGGTAAATATGAACTGGCTGGTGGTGGTGGTAAACTGAATGCAGAAGAGAGAGGAAAAGGAAGTTGGAGAGGAAGCCAAGTGAGTGGATGAAAGAGGGACTGAATGTAAACAGGAAAAAGAGGGCATATTGGCTAGAACTAAATGAAGTTAGAAAAAGAGCCCATGAAGGGTCCACAAATGTTGATTTAACTTTACTATCTGCCCATCTACCTCACCAGGTTATTGTTAAGAGAAATCATGGCTATAAAAGACTTCTACAAAAGTGTGTCTCAAACATAAGGATAATACATGAAATTTCCAGGATAATCTCCTAAAACAATTTATGGGGTTCAATCTATTTTAGAGCTGCAAAGAACTTTGGGGCAAAATCAAGACCCAAGGAGTACATGCAAATTGGCACATGTCACACAGGCACTTAGTCTTGGAGTAAGATCAGGAATCCTGTTCTATGGTCTCCTCAGTCATTTCAGTGTACCAAGTAAGTACCTATGAACATTAGCATAGCTCCAAACAATTCTCACATATTTTTAATCACTGTTTAATTTTTAATTCTCTGCTGACACCCACTTCCATTTTAGTCCTGATCAAGTAGTTTGGGAGGTGGAAAGGGAAAAAGAGTTAACAAAAAACTTTCATTTATTTTGTTGATTAAATTACCATAATCATTATCAACTACACTTACTTAGCGCATAGTACTATACGCACTACTTAATAAACATAATGAAGACACAGCTCTCTGGGACTCCCTATTTTGAAATGTAAATATACCTATGAATTGACTCAAGCTGATTATCAGTTCCTCTACTTGTTATTTTAATTACATAAGTAATAATGCACTGTAACAAATTAAATGCAGACATATATACAAAAATCTGCCCCATCTCTCTCCAATCCCACATACCTACCAAACATATACACATATACAGAATTCTTCCCTTTGTAAGTATGTTCATTATTATTGTTGTTGGATTTTAAGAAATGAGATCAGTCATCTTGTACACATTATCCTACAACTTGCTTTTGCATTGAACATATGGGTATTTTTCTGTGTCAATACCTGTAGATCTAGCCCCTTATGAAATAAATTAGTAAAATAACTTGCTGAATCGCTTTCTAGCTGATGGGCATGCAGCTGCTTCCAGTTTGTTGTTTCATGTGTATATCCTTGTTGATATAAGGATATAAAGGATCAATGTTTTTATGTTTGATAGAATTGATTTCTAAAGAGCATCAGCATATCTAACAGTTGTAGCTATTCACACTCCTACCAACAATGTAGAACCTACTGCCTTATCTTTGGCCATCACTAGATCTTATCATTCTTCTGTTTTTGCCACCTATATACAAGAAACGGTATCTTTATATCTTGTTTGCATTCTCCTGTCTTCATCCATAGTAACTTTCATTTCTTCATTTGAGACTTTCCATTTGTTTTTTATTAAAGTACCACTGATGTACAATCTTTTAACGGTTGCACATACACAACACAGTGGCTCAACATTCACCCATATTATCAAGTCCTCACACCTTCCACTGTCTATCAACATAGTAAGATACTATAGTCATTACTTGTCTTCTCTGTGCTGTACTGCCTTCCCCATGACCTACCTATACTGTGATTGTGCATCATAGTGCCCCTTAATCCCTTTCTCCCTCTGCACCTATCCTTCCCAACCCCTCCCCTTTGGTAACCACTAGTCCCTTGTCGGTGTCTATGAGTCTACTGCTATTTTGTTCCTTCTGTTTTGCTTTTTTATATTACACAAATGAGTGAAATAATTTGGTATTTGTCTTTCTCCACCTGGCTAATACCTGAGCATAATACCCTCTAGATCTATCCATGTTGTTGCAAATGAGAGGATTTGTTTTCTTTTCATGGCTAAATAATATTCCATTGTTATTTTCTCAGTTATCTGTATCATCTGGAAAGGTAAACTCCTTTCCAGGGAGTTCAGAGACAACCAGATTCTAGATCTAGTTGTATTTGCACATACTGGCAGTGTGAACTTGAGCAAGTCAATTCACCCCTTTAGGTCTCAATAAAATGAGGGAATTGGATCAGATAATCTTTAGAGTCCATTCTAGCCCACAATGATTGCTATAATCTTTTAAGGTTTATCAGTTACATCAGATGATACAGATAACTCAGAAAATAAATTCAAAGAAAGGATCAGTAGATTTAAGCAGTTTTCCAGAAAAATCAATTTTCTTTCTCCTCATTATTTATTTAAAATAATGAACTATTTGCATGTGGGTCACAAAAATGAAAGCTAGTTCAGTGAAGGTAAGTATACTGCTAATTTGCTTCCAAAATAAAATTTACCTCGTACATAAAATGTTGCTTTCAGATAAGACTATGGTGCTTTAGAAAATGGAGCTATCAAGTGTCCATCAAAAGATGAATGGATAAAGATGATGGTACACAATCTCGTAGGGCTGTTAGAGATTTAAACAAAATAATCTATGAAGATCACTTAGCATAGGGCCTTGCACGAGATAAATATTTAGCAATACTTAATAAAGGGTATCCATTTTTATGTAAGTTTATTGACATAATGTGGAAAATACAGAGAAAAGAAGAACTAAAAGTCACCAATAGTTTCACCACCCAAAGAAGAAAACCACAGGTAACATCATGGAGTTTACCTTTCCAGTTTTTAGTCAATGCATTGTTTAGTTTCGTTTTTTATTTGCTGTATTGCCAATCATTCTGAATGTAAAATATTTAAACCCTAATTTTTATTTAGTTAACAAAAATTTTTTTCCATCTTATTATAATTTCTTCAAAACATTTTAAAGACTATAAAACTTTAAATTGAACTGGTATATTATAATTTACTTAATCATTCTCCAATTATTAGATATTTGCGAGATGCCAGATTTTTTTTCCCCCAGTCTAAATAACTCGGTAATAAACAAGTCTGTGGATTTTAAAAAGAAGGGAAAAAGGTATGGTACATACATACAATGGAATATTACTTGGCCATAAAAAAAGAAATCTTGCCATTTGCAACAACATAGTGGACTTTGAGGGTTTTATGCTAAGTGAAATAAGTCAGAGAAAAGCAAATATCACGATTCCACTTATATGTGGAATCTAAAAAAACAAAACAAACAGAACAGAAACAGACTCATAAACACAGAGAAAAGACTGATAGTTGCTATGGAGGAGGGGAGTGGGGGAATAGGTAAAACAAGTGGAGGGAATAAAGAGGTACAAACATCCTATTATAAAATAAATTAGTCACAGGATGAAAGTACAACATAGGGAACATAGACAATAAGATTTCAATATCTTTGCATGTTGACAGACATCACTTTCATAATGAGAATTTAGTACCATACATAATTGTCAAATTCCTACGTTGCACATCCGAAACCAATATTGTATATCGACTATATTTCAATTAAAAAATAAATTTTCCACTTAAAATTTTTTAAAATAGAGCTGTACATGGTTTGAGAAAGTATAGTGAGACATGAAAGGAGAGAATAAAGGCCTGCTCTTTGTGTGCCAACAGATTTTCCCAAGCTTTTCCTGAAGATTAGGTTGACAGTGATGTTGGGAAACGGGGAAACTGTAAGCGACAATAGGGGTAGGAAACACAACTGAATTTTGCTGGAAAAACATTTATTGTTTTTACAATAGGCAAAAAGCACCTGTAGTGATGACCAGGATCAATAAGACAGCAATACTCTCTTTAAAATAAAATTGGCTATTATTTTCTGTGTTTTCAAAATCTTAGTTTAAGATCAAGGTTCTCAAAAAGTCGAAAACTGAAATGACTAGCTAGGAAATTCTGGTGAAACTGAGAGGTGTCATTAATTATTTACATAATTAACTTCACTGCTTAACTTCATCAGTTTTGGCTAAACCTGACTATTACTTCTTGAAGGCTGAAGCTTCTAAAGAATAGAGAGCAATTTTCTTTGTAAATTCCTTTGATAATATTTTAATGTGACTCAGAATCAAGCAATGTCTCATACATAGGCACTCTGAATCTATAAAACATGGTACTTCATACAAATCTGTGAATATGAGATTAAAAAACAAGTTCGAATTATGATATAATTCATTCTTTTTCTTTTTAGTCTAAAGCAGAAACATGAGAACTAGTTAGCCCAAGATCTAGAGCCTGTTTCCCCTGAGTAAGTGCTATGAATAAATTGTAGGAAGGAGGGAGAGGGGAGGCTTTTGAAAGCTCCTCATAAAGCACAATCTCAGTTTCACTCTTAAAGATGGACCTACAGATAGCCCTGACCATCAGATGGTTTCAAATGGTAGAGGCAATTGTGATGTGTAAGGCCATGTGAATACACTATTTTTTAAGAAACTCTTACTTGTTCCCTGCCACCACCCAAAGGAAAACCTGATATATATACTTAAATGAGTGAATAGTCATGGGTGTCCTAATAGTTTATTTGCAAAGGTGAGTGCGACAACTCCCCACATCCCCTTCCCATCTCTTTCTGTATACCCATTAGGATGCATACAACAGTGAAACTAATTCACAAGTTAGATGGGCTCCAAGTGATAGACAAAGAAACGAGGTCCCCTTCCTCCCAAATTACCAATAAGCTTTCACAGAAAGCCTCTAAAAACCTGCCATGGACATTACCAAACTGTCACCACCTATTCCATTATGGTAATCTTTTAAAACAGAAATCCCTAAAATTACTTGCTCCAAGTCACAAAGAAATCAAGTCAGCCTCAGGACTGGATACCAAAGCTCTTCTCGCAGAAGGACAGCACCATGGACTATCCGGTCTGCAAAGGCTCTTTCAGACCATCCTTTTAGGCCAACGCCCATTTAGATGGGTGCTGACATAGGCAGAAACGCCAGGGGCCAGAGACGTAACCAAGGCGTGCCCCTCTGTCCTGGGTACAACCAGAGACGGTCAGGACCGACACACGTCCTGTCCGGGGTGGGTGGCCCTACGGTTTCAGACTGCGTCCTTGCTGTCCCGGATACAGGCTTTGGATTCCGGGGGACAAAGAGGTAAGGGGGTAACCCTGGTCTTACGCGCGCCTTGATCTGGAGGCGCCGTTTGCGGCCGAGAACCCCGCTCAAGTCTCGGGAACTAGGTTGCACCCGCCGGCGACGTCCTGCGCTCCAGGAACCCCCTTACCCCGCCTTCCTCCGAGCGTGTCCGGGAAACGGCCGCCGGAGCAGGACCGCGTCCCGCCTCCAAACCCAGGCGCCGCCTGCCCTGTGGACGGCCCAGGCCCCGGAACGCTCACTCACCAGCCTGGTGGCCCGGTACGGCCCAGGCCCCACGATGCGGTGCTCCATGGCCCGCACGCCCCTGCGGCTGCGGCCCGACCCGGCCCGAGCCGATCCCCGCGAGCCGGCGGCCCCGCAGTTTGAATTGCGAGCCGGCGCACTGCGGGCGCTGATTGGGCGGTGGGGCGGCACGTGACGGGAACTGCGAGGTGGCCCCGCCGGTATACAGGAGCAGGCCGAGGGCCACGGGGCTGCCTCTTCAGGTACCCTCTGTCTTTGCCGGAACTGTACCCCCGGGCCCGCCACGGACGAAGTCTGCTGTCCATCCTGGCCCTCTGCGCGCACAGCAGGGTGGAGGCTGCCCGTGTGGGGGTGTCTCCACCCCGCCCTGGGGCGAACCCGGCCCCGCTCAGACTTCCCCGCAGCCCGCCCACCCTGCACACAAGCTTTCTACGCAGGAGCGTCAGTAAAAGTGTGTAATTCAGTGTTCAGAGGCGCCTAGACTGAAAAAATTCCTTTCCGTCCTTCCAAATGCATCCTGAACCTGGAGGTGCTGCTAAGGTGGGGAGAAGTGGGTAGTGAAAGGAAGCAAGTGTACAGCATCTGCAAGTGGAGGGACGTTTAACAACTGGGTAAGAGCTCTTGGACACAGAAAGTGTCGGTAGCGTGTAAGAACAATAAAGAGCTGGAGGGGATCCCGGGATTCAGCTTCCTGTTTTGCTGTTTTAGTAGTTTTCCCTTGAATTTGTTATGTTTTATGTCAAAATGAAAAATTCAGGCCTTTTCCATAGGGCTGTGAGTTCTGATTTGCACATCAGAATCTCTTAGGAATCGCTGCTCTGATTTGCAATTGTTCAAATGGACAAATGAGGTCACCATTCTGTACTTAACACTTGAGTTCAAAGTTCAAACCTGATCCCCACAGTGAGCGCCGAAGCTAAGATATCATAAGAAAAAGGTGAGTAAAGGATCAGACTCCCACTCTCATAACACCCCAACTCCACTCACTACTTTAGGTATGTATTTAGCTACACTTTAGAAAGCCCAAAAAATTCCTGGGATGATACCTACGTATCACTTTTGCAATCAGAAAAAGCAATAAAGATTATTTTTATTTCCGATGAGTGAATCCTTATCAGAACTTCTAAATTTTTTTATATCTTGGGCCTCCAAACTCCATGGAAGAGATCTTTCCTTCCTTGGCAAGGGATACCAGCGGGGCACAAAAGGAGAAAAGGGATTCCAGAGCCCTGTCTAACTTGGACCACTACCACCTGCCACTGTAGTGGCACTGGGATCTGAAACAAAATATTACATCCTGTTTCCTGAACATTTTCCTAAAAGTCCAGCAGGAACCATAGACAAACTTAGTTTCTTTTACGGGAAAGGCAATCTACATATCAGGGGCCAGAAAGACAGTCTTTGTGAGTATAGTTTAAAATGGGCTGCTGACCATCTACCAATCTTTCAGTATCACAGAGGAACAGTGGGAATATTTCTCACCTTGTGCCTTAAAAATCCAGTGCTTTCTACATTTCTGAGCAATTCTCCAATCACACTGGACTTCTTTCTGTTCCTTAGACATACTAAATTGGCTCCCACCTCTCAGCCTTTCTGCTTTTCCTCTGCCAGAAATGTTCTTGCCTCAGCTCTTTGCAAGGCCATTTCCATCCCACCATCCAGGTCTCAGTACAAATGGTATCAAACCAGAAAAGTCTTCCTGACCCTCCTATACAGAGAGGTCTCACATGCCCACCCCACTCATGGACTGTTTTATTTCCTTCATAGCATTTCACTGTATCTAGAATCATTTGTTTATTTTTTATCTTTTACTTCTACAATAATAGTTATCAAAGAATTCCACATTATGGGGCATTTGGGGCATGTGTGGGGCTTGTTTCCCAGTTTTCAAAAAGATGGTAGGGACACTACTGGTAGTTTGGGGGCAGAGATCAAGTAAGCTAGATGTCCTGTGATGCTGAAGTCAGGCTACACAACCAAAACAACACAGCCCTATGTTCTGCATGACTTTTCCATGCAGATAAGTGAAAAACTTGTTCCCAATTATCTGAGCCTAGGCATAATACTATTTCATACATAAAATAAAAAATGTTTTCAACCAGTCTTAACACACACTCAAATTTCCAGGAATATGATACCACGTTTTGCTTAGGACTATACAAAAAGTTGCTTGCCATATCAGAAAATAATTTCAGGAGTACAACACAATTTCTGATGTTTAAGACACATAATTATGTCATTCTGCATCTGTAACTACTGAATTCATGGGAATGGTTCATATCAATGAAATATGTTTCATCCTTATTTCACATTATCAAATATAAAAGACGACAATAGCCAACTCTCCCCACTTTTATTCAACATAGTTCTGGAGGTCCTAGGCACAGCAATCAGACAACACAAAGAAATAAAAGACATCCAGATTGGCAATGAAGAAGTTAACCTGCCCATTTGCAGATGACATAATATTGTACATAAAAAACCCTAAAGAATCCACTCCAAAACTACTAGATCTAATATCTGAACTCAGCAAAGTTGCAGGATACAAATTAATACAGCATAATCTTTTGCATTCCTCTACACTAACAATGAACTAGCAGAAAGAGAAATCAGGAAAACAATTCCACTCACAATTGCATCAAATGAATAAAATAGCTAGTAATAAACCTAACCAAGGAGGTAAAAGACCTATACTCTGAAAACTAGAAGAAACTCATGAGAAAAATTAAAGAAGACACCAAGGAATGGAAATACATTCCATGATTATGGATAGGAAAAACTAATATTGTCAAAATGGCCATCCTGCCTAAAGCATTCTACAGATGCAGTGCAATCCCTATCAAAATACCAACAGCATTCTTCAACAAACTAGGGCAAATAGTTCTAAAATTCATATGGAACCACAGAAGACCTGAATAGACAAAGCAATCGTAAGTAGAAAGAATAAAGCGGGAGGGATTATGCTCCCCAACTTCAAGCTCTACGACAAAGACATGGTAATCAACACAATTTGGTACAGGCACAAGAACAGACCCCTAGGCCAAAGGAAGAGACTAAAGAGCCCAGATATAAACCCAAGCATATATGGTCAATTAATATATAAGAAAGGAGCCATGGTACAACATTCAAAAATACATCAACATCATCCACCAGATTAACAAAAAGAAAGACAAAAACCACATGATCATCTCCATAGATGCTGAAAAAGCATTTGACAAAATTCAACATCCACTCATGATAAAAACTTTCAGCAAAATGGGAATAGAGGGCAAGTACCTCAACATAATAAAGGCCATATATGATAAACCCACAGCCAGCATTATACTGAACAGCGAGAAGCTGAAAGCATTTCCTCTGAGATCGGGAACAAGACAGGGATGCCCACTCTCCCCACTGTTATTTAACATAGTACTGGAGGTCCTAGACACGGCAATCAGACAAAACAAAGAAATACAAGGAATCCAGATTGCTAAACAAGAGGTTAAACTGTCACTATTTGCAGATGATATGATACTGTACATAAAAAACCCTAAAGACTCCACTCCAAAACTACTAGAACTGATATCGGAATACAGCAAAGTTGCAGGATACAAAATTAACACACAGAAACCTGTAGCTTTCCTATACACGAACAATGAATCAATAGAAAGAGAAATCAGGAAAACAATTCCATTCACCATTGCATCAAAAAGAATAAAATACCTAGGAGGAAACCTAACCAAAGAAGTGAAAGACTTATACTCTGAAAACGATAAGTCACTCTTAAGAGAAATTAAACGGGACACTAATAAATGGAAACTCATCCCATGCTCATGGCTAGGAAGAATTAATATCGTTAAAATGGCCATCCTGCCCAAAGCAATATACAGATTTGATGCAATCCCTATCAAATTACCAGCAACATTCTTCAATGAATTGGAACAAATAATTCAAAAATTCATATGGAAACACCAAAGACCCCGAATAGCCAAAGCAATCCTGAAAAAGAAGAATAAAGTAGGGGGGATCTCACTCCCCAACTTCAAGCTCTACTACAAAGCCATAGTAATCAGGACAATTTGGTACTGGCACAAGAACAGAACCACAGACCAGTGGAACAGATCAGAGACTCCAGAAATTAACCCAAACATACATGGTCAATTAATATTTGATAAAGGAGCCATGGACATACAATGGCAAAATGACAGTCTCTTCAACAGATGGTGCTGGCAAAACTGGACAGCTACATGTAGGAGAATGAAACTGGACCATTGTCTAACCCCATATACAAAGGTAAACTTAAAATGGATCAAAGACATGAATGTAAGTGATGAAACCATTAAACTCTTGGAAAAAAACATAGGCAAAAACCTCTTAGACATAAACATGAGTGACCTCTTCTTGAACATATCTCCCCGAGCAAGGAAAACAACAGCAAAAATGAGCAAGTGGGACTACATTAAGACGAAAAGCTTCTGTACAGCAAAAGACACCATCAATAGAACAAAAAAGGACCCTACAGTATGGGAGAATATATTTGAAAATGACAGATCCGATAAAGGCTTGACGTCCAGAATATATAAAGAGCTCATAAGCCTCAACAAACAAAAAACAAATAACCCAATTAAAAAATGGGCAGAGGAACTGAACAGACAGTTCTCTAAAAGAGAAATACAGATGGCCAACAGACACATGACAACATGCTCCACATCGCTAATTATCAGAGAAATGCAAATTAAAACTACAATGAGGTATCACCTCACACCAGTAAGGATAGCTGCCATCCAAAAGAGAAACAACAACAAATGTTGGCGAGGCTGTGGAGAAAGGGGAACCCCCCTACACTGCTGGTGGGAATGTAAATTAGTTCAACCATTGTGGAAAGCAGTATGGAGGTTCATCAAAATGCTCAAAACAGACATACCATTTGACCCAGGGATTCCACTCCTAGGAATTTACCCTAACAATGCAGCAATCAAGTCTAAGAAAGACAGATGCACCCCTATGTTTATCACAGCACTATTTACAATAGCCAAGAATTGGAAGCAACCTAAATGTCCATCGGTAGATGAATGGATAAAGAAGATGTGGTACATATACATAATGGAATACTACTCAGCCATAAGAAGTGGAAAAATCCAACCATTTGCAGCAACATGGATGGAGCTGGAGAGTATTATGCTCAGTGAAATGAGCCAAGCGGAGAAAGAGAAATACCAAATGATTTCACTCATCTGAGGAGTATAAGAAAAAAGGAAAAACTGAAGGAACATAACAGCAGTGGAATTACAGAACCCAAAAATGGAATAACAGGTACCAAAGGGAAAGGAACTTGGGAGGACGGGTGGGCAGGGAGGGATAAGGGGGCGAAGAAGAAGAGGGGTATTAAGATTAGCATGCATGGGGGGGAGGGAGAAAGGGGAGGGTGGGCTGTACAACACAGAGAGGACAAGTAGGGATTCTACAACATTTTGCTAAGCTGATGGACAGTAACCATAATGTGGTTGTTAGGGGGGACCTGATATAGGGGAGAGCATAGTAAACATAGTATTCTTCATGGAAGTGTAGATTAAAGATTTAAAAAAAAAGAAAGAAAGAAAGAAAAGGGGGATTACTCCTTGATAGGATAAAACTTTTGGTAAAATCAAAGATCAACGCATGCTTTAAATATCCTTAATGTTGATCACTTAAAGGGTGTCAGATGATCAGCTATGGAGGTAGTCTTTTCTGATAATATTCCTTTCTCTTAATAAAAAAAAAAAAGCAGTTCCTGTGTGCTGACCTCCAATGAGTTCTGCACAGTGGTATAGAGGGCATGTCAAAGTGTGGGCAAAGGGTCTGTTTGTTTCTATGCAGAAGATCAAGGCCTAGCTTGGATACCCAGAAAATGAACTAAGATACGATATGAGGAGGAGCTTCCGGCATCAGCACTCTCTGGAGGACTTGTGCCAGGGGGATGATCATCAAAAAGGCTCCACAGGGATCTGGGCGATGCTGCGGTTGTGGCTGCATACACCCCACCGTTTCCTGGACTTGCCATTGGAATGAGGAGGGAGATGTCTAGGCTGGCATGTGCATACAGTGAGACAACGAATGTGACCGGATCTGTACTGTTGGAACTCAACCAGGAGTTGGGAGGGGTGCAAGTTGTAGCACTCCAAAATCTTATGACTATAGACTATCTACAGTTAAAAGAACATATGGGATGTGAACAGATCCCAGAAATGGGCTGCTTTAATTTGTCAGATTTCTCTCAGACTGTTCAAGTACAGTTGGACAATGTCCATCATATCATAGACAAATTTTCACAAATGCCTAGGGTGCCTAAATGGTTTTCTTGGCTTCACTGGAGATGGATGGTAATTATAGATTTGCTTTGTTCATGTCACCGTATTCCTATTATGTTAATATGTGAGCACAAATTAGTTGGTAGTTTAAAACCTATACATGCTTAAGGTACTCTACAAGAAGATATGTCAAAGAAATAATCAATCCTCCCATGTTTTCTTCCATATGCTACCTCTATAGCTTTTCTTCTTCCTTCCTAATTACAACCCTTAAATAGAATTTGTGCCTCATATCGAAGTTACCGAGTATCATAATTCCTCCAGGTGGTAAAGATACCTCGAAACAAGTGCTGGGCATAGAAGCCACAGGGCATAAATGTGCAAAGAAGTAAAAAGCTAACCTTTTCAAACAATATGGTTTCTCTCTCACTTACCAACTTTACATTTCCCTGTATGGCCCTGGAAAATGACTGGTTAGCCAGAGACGGGGAAGATTCCTCAAGGGAGGAACAAGCTAAGACAGGCACAGTCGCAGGGAGGCCATCAGGTGAGAAATTGGGGATCAACAGACGTGAGGCTTAGAACCTCACCCCACCCCACCCTGTTTTGAGAGAAATCTTCTGCATCTGTGGATGTTTTATTGCCCTTGTCTAGCTTCATTAACACTTAGTCTACAGGCATACACCTGATAATCTACATTTGCTCTCTTACAACACTAAACTATGTTTTCTACCTTTATCTTGCATCTACCTACCACTTCAGCATTTTAATAAAATAATAATAATAAAGAGAGAAATGTGGTATCCACATATAAATCAAGTATAAAAATCAAACGACTATTCATATTTGAACTGATTGTTTATAGTTCATAATGCGTGATCAAAACCGAAAGTTTCTGTGATGAATGCCCTTGTTCTGTCCACCATGTAAGAATTTATTCACTATGTAAGAATTCGTTCACCATGGAAGAACTTGTTCGTTATGCTTCAGAAGATTGGAGACTGACGAGAATTAGGCTTGAGATGGATTAATGATTGTACATTGAGTATTGACCCCTCTATACAGAATTTTATTGTTGTTAACAACCATTTGATCAATAAATATGAGAGATGCCCTCTCAAAAAAAAAAAAAAAAAAAGAAAGGAGCCATGGATATACAATGGGGAAATGACAGCCTCTTCAACAACTGGTATTGGCAAAACTGGACAGCTACATGCAAGAAAATCAAACTGGATTATTGTCTAACCCCATACACAAAAGTAAATTTGAAGTGGATTCAAAGACCTGAATGTAAGTCATGAAACCATAAAACTTTTAGAAGAAAATATAGGCAAGAAACTCTTGAATATAAACACGAGCAACTTTTTCCTGAATGCATCTCGTCTATTTTAAAAAAAAAGAAATAAAGAAAGAAAAGGGGGATTACTCCTTGATAGGATAAAACTATTGGTAAATCAAAGATCAACGCATGCTTTAAATATCCTTAATGTTGATCACTTAAAGGGTGTCAGATGATCAGCTATGGAGGTAGTCTTTTCTGATAATATTCCTTTCTCTTAATAAAAAAAAAAAAAGCAGTTCTTGTTTGCTGACCTCCAATGAGTTCTGCACAGTGGTATAGAGGGCATGTCAAAGTGTGGGCAAAGGGTCTGTTTGTTTCTATGCAGAAGATCAAGGCCTAGCTTGGATACCCAGAAAATGAACTAAGATACGATATGAGGAGGAGCTTCCGGCATCAGCACTCTCTGGAGGACTCGTGCTGGGGGATGATCATCAAAAAGCCTCCACAGGGATCCTCCACAAAATAAAAAATGAACAATCGGGACTACATCAAACTAAAAAGCTTCTGTACAGCAAAGGACACCATCAACAGAACAAAAAGGCATCCTACAGTATGGGAGAATATATTTCTAAGTGACACATCCAAAATATATAAAGAATTCACATTCCTCAACACCCAAATAGCAAATAACCCTATTCAAAAATGGGCAGAGAATATGAACAGGCACTTGTCCAAAGAAGAAATTCAGGTGGCCAACAGGCACATGAAAAGATGCTCCATCCACATTGCTAATTATCAGGGAAATGCAAATTAAAACCACTGTGAGGTATCACTTCACACCAGTTAAGATGGCCAACATAGAAAAGACTAGAAACAACAAATACTGACGAGGATGCAGAGAAAAGGGAACCCTCCTACAGTGCTGGCGGCAATGTAAGCTAGTTCAACCATTGTGGAAAGCAATATGGAGGTTCCTCAAAAAACTAAAAATAGAAATACCATTTGACCCAGGAATTCTACTCCTAGGGATTTACCCAAAGAAAACAACTTCTCAGATTCAAAAAGACATATGCAACCCTGTGTTTATCACAGCACTATTTACAATAGCCAAGATATGGACACTACTAAGTGTCTACCAGTAGATGAATGGATAAAGAAGAAGTGGTACATATACATAATGGAATACTATTCAGCCATAAGAAAGAAAGAAACAAATCCTACCATTTGCAACAACATGGATGGAGCTAGAGGTTATTATGCTCAGTGAAATAAGTCAGGCAGAGAAAGACAAATACCATTTCCCTCATTTGTGGAGTATAACAACAAAGCAAAACTGAAGGAACAAAACAGAAGCCGACTCACAGACTCTAAGAAGGAACTAGTGGTTACCAAAGGGCAGGGGTGGGGGAAGGTAGGTGTGGAGGGAGGGAGGATTGTGGGGTATCATGATTGGTGCACATGGTATGTGTGGGGTCACAGGGAAGACAGTATAGCTCAGAGAAGACAAATAGGGACTCTGTGGCATTTTATTACACTGATGGGCAATGACTGCAATGGGGTATAGGGGGGACTTGATAAGGTGAAGGTAATAATCCCATTGTTTTTCTTATGAAACCTTCAATGTATATCAATGATACCTTAATAAAAAATTAATTAATTTGAAAAGATGTCAGTAATGTACAGTTGACTAGTATCTTTACTTTTCTTTAATCCAAATTTTTTTTTAAGTAGATACAAGTACTTGCCTATTTCATTACATCCTTCTGCATTAATCATTTAGGTATTTATATTTTTCAAATGAATATTGCATCATTATAAATTACTTTAATTTCACTTTTATATAAAAGAATGTTATGTTAATTTTTAATTATGTGTATATTGCTTATCTGTGAATTTCTCTTAGGCAGAGTAAAAACGGTATTGGCTCTGATTGAGTTGTGCACCATTGCTCTGATCTAGAATATAAGCTCCATGATCAAGTACCTCTTGTTTCTCACTGTATCCAAATTCCTAGACAGTATCTAATACATAGTAGATACTAAATAAAATTTTTAAATAAATTACATATCTTGGTTTTCATGTAAAAATGTTTTAACTTACTCAATAAAAATGGAGAGAGATTCTACAGTTTATTCTGTGGTTTTTCCATGCCTGAGCATATGACGATCGCTCTCTCTCCAAAGATACCCCAGCTGAATAACTGCAAAAAAATGTTATTTTATTTTTTTGCCTGCTAGACTCATGACTATTGTAACTGAGTATTTACCTCTGACTTATCTACTAGGAACTAAGCCAAATTTGTGGCTTATTTCTAACAACTATAAAGAAGGCAATGGTGACATTTCATTTTTCTATCTTTATTTTCTACTTATTGTATGGTATTACATAAATATTAGCTGCTTCAGTTACTCTTTGGACAGAGGTACCCACTTCTTAAGAGAAATAAATTACAATCCTCACATTTGCAAAGCAACTTTTAAGGCTTTTTCACCCTATTTCATTTGATCCTCAGAACTATTTGCATATGTAAATATGAGTAACCCCATTTTACTGTTGAGAAAGCTGAGCCTCAGAGAGATGAAGTGACTTGCTTAACTAAAGAGGTTTTGTCTCACAGACAGTAATTACCAGAACCTGGACTTAAACCTATATCTTTTGCTGCCAAAACTTGGACAGTTTGGTTTGGCTTAGTTACTTGATTGGTTGGTTTTTACTAGCTACCTTCAGGAATTAAAGAAGATAAAATTCATTTCAACACACTCATATCTGGCATATTTAAGTGTGGGGCCATCTAGATCTTGTAGAAGATTTGTTTCAGTGTCAGTAGATATTTACTTAGTGAGTATTAGTACAGTGAGAACCAGCAATCTCACCATCACTAGCTGATTTACCATTGACATTAGGAAATTCCAAACTGTGGCGCAAAAAGCAACAAAGACATCAAAAATACCATGGGGTTGCAAGTTGTGTTTCTCAATCATGCTAAGTAGGGAGTGGTTAGGAACAATGTCTTCACTCCCCAGAGGGTTCCTGACTGCCACATTCAGTTCTTCTGACACCTGAAAAGTCTCCCAGCTGGTTGGGTGGGTCATTTTGCAAGCACTCTTCTGTTGATACCCAAATCACTCACTGCTTAAGTACAATACAGCTGTTCAAATTATACTGCAAGTAAATTCAGTTGCATTTGTTGGCAGTTAAGCCATCAAGACAGTCCATTTGCTGAGGTTCTTCAAAGTTGTAAAATATGTGACTTGACTTCCAAAGCTACTGTCACAACTCTTTTAGGAGATGTTTCCTCAGAACTTGTATTAATATTATTCATACTGTTTATACTATTAATACTATTCATTAATAGAGACATTATATTCTTTGAGGTATGGATGACAAAGGATAAAAATAAATGGAAAATGAAAACCATATTTCATTGAAACGTTTTAATAATATTTTTATTCTGGCATTTTAAAAATAAGCAGCACAAGTAATAGAGGATTTTCATTCATTCATTCATTCATTCAACATGTATGAGTTCCCACTCTGTGTCAGGCACTGTCTGAGTCACTAGAACACTATAGTAGAAAACAAATTCCCTGTTCACAGACGCTGACATTCTACTATGGGAGTGGACAATAACTCAACTATAATACATAAAAATATATGTTATGTATCAGATGGTAACTGAGTACTGGGAAGAAAAGTAGAGGAAGAAAGAGGAAAAGGTAGTGGAGGTGGGGAGGGTGCTATTTTGGCTTAGGTCACCAAGGAAGGTCTCTCTGAGGAAGTGACATGTGAGTAGAAAATCTGAGTGAAATAAAGAAATAGCTCTCTGGGGAGGGTCTTCTCAGCCTTTGCAATAACCATCCATGTGATAGCCTGAGATGGACTCATGTTTGCCATGTCCAGAGAATATGGGAAGGAGGCCAGTGTTCACTGGAGTGAAGTGAGTGAAAGGGATAGTGGAGAAGATGGGGCTGAATAAAGTGGAGAGGGTTCTTTGCACTACATGATGGGACCAGGGGATTTTGATTTACTCTGAATTGGTTGAAAATGTATTAGAAGTTTTGAAAGTAGTTAGATTTTTAAGTAGACCCAGCAATTCTTTTGTCATCATTCTGGCCACTGTGTGGATACTGGAGTAGGAGGGGGTAGGTGTGGAGTAGAAGCAGGAAAACTAATTGGGAAGCTGTTGCAACACTTAGGAGAAATAAATAAATCTGGTTGGTACAATGCTTGGCACATAGCTTGGCACAAATATTTGTTGAATGAATAAGTGAATGAGCAGTAAAACTAAGCTTCAAATGATATCTGTCTCCTGAAGATTGATCCAGTCAAATTGATTCAATTTGATTCATTCTGTCTGTAAGGGTATTTCTTAAATGTACATACATATACACTACAATATAGTTGTTAATTTTTATGTTTTCAATTTAACCTGTAAAATTTATCACTGAACCCACACTCTGCTACAGCTTATTATTAAAGTAGTTAAGGGTTATTCTACTTACTTTGTCCTTTTGAGTCTGATAAGGTACAATCCATACAACATGCCTTGTGTTATAATCACTCAAAAACACACCTGCCATCTCCCAAGCACACTATCACAGTTCTCGGTTAGCATAAGAAAACCTTTGGCCACAATGTAACTAAATAGATTCTCATATCCAGGCCTAAGTTTAGTTTCTTCCACATCATAGTATGCCTCTTTGTTGCAATAACTAAGAATAAGTCTCTCTATCTAGGAAAGTCACCTAACAGAAAAAAAACTTTTTTACTAAAATTGGTCTAGCCAAGGGGGAGGAGCCAAGATGGTGGCGTGAGTAGGACAGCAGAAATCTCCTCCCCCAAACATACGTATTTTTGAAAATACAACAAATACAAGATACAGGACAACAGCCAGGCTACATCTACACCTCCGAGAACCCATCGCCTCATGAAGGGGGTAAGATACAAGCCACAGCCAAGCGGGACCCGAGCGCCCCTCACCCCAGCTCCTGGTGGGAGGAGAGGCGTCAGATTGGGGAGGAAGAGGGAGCCTAGGACTGCTAAATACACAGCCTGAGTAATCTGCACTGGGAGAGCAGACATACACTGTGTGGTGTGCTGGATACTAGGGAAATGGAACAGTTAAAACCTGCGAGCAGGTCCCCACAGCAGGCACCCCTGGGACAAAAGAAAAGTGAGTGCTTTTTAAAAGTCTTAAAGGGACAGGAGCCTCACAGCAGGACGGAAGCATCCCGGCGCACTGAACCCAGCAGCTGGGAATCCTGGGGAACTCTGGGTGCCCTAACCCCCTGGATGGCAGCGCAGCTTGGAAGCCCCTCACGGCAATAAACAGCTTCCCACCTGTTACCCCTCTGGTGTGGTTCCTGCCATAGCAGAGCAGCAGCCTGAAAGCAGACACGTCCACAGGAACCACACAAAGCTTACTCCACAGCGGCCAGGCAAGAATAAGAGGTCCCATCTGCATGGAACTACCCAGGACAAGCCACTAGTGGTCACCATTCTCCCAGGAAGGAAAAGCCAAGAGCAAGCGAAAAGGGACTTGGATCTCCCAGTTGACACACATGCCAACTGCCCACAACTACCTCTATCACCATGAAAAGGCAGAAGAATTTGATACAGACAAGACTAACCCAGACATCATCCCCTGAGAAGGGATCTGGGGAGACAGTCTTGTCCAATCTTCCTGAAAAAGAATTCAAAATAAAGGTCATAACCATGCTGATGGACTTGCAGAGAAATATGCAAGAGCTAAAGAGGGAGAATACAGAAATAAAACAATATCTGGAAGGACTTAAAAGCAGAATGGATGAGATGCAAGAGGCTATTAATGGAATAGAAACCTGAGAACAGGAACGCAAAGAAGCTGATGCAGAGAGAGGTAAAAGCATCTCCAGGTATGAAATAATATTAAGAGAACTGTGTGACCAATCGAAATGGAACAATATCCGCATTATAGGGGTACCAGAAGAAGAAGAGAAAAGGGGATAGAAAGTGTCTTTGAAGAAATAATTGCTGAAAAAATCCCTAAACTGGGGGAGGAAATAGCCTCTCAGATCACGGAAGCACACAGAACTCCCAACACAAGGGACCCAAGGAGGACAACACCAAGACACATAATAATTAAAATGGCAAAGATCAAGGACAAGGACAGTGTATTAAAGGCAGCCAGAGAGAGAAAAAAGGTCACCTACAAAGGAAAACCCATCAGGTTATCATCAGACTTCTCAACAGAAACTTACAGGCCAGAAGACAATGGCATGATATATTTAATACAATGAAACAGAAGGGCCTTGAACCAAGGATACTGTATCCAGCACGATTATCATTTAAATATGAAGTAGGGATTAAACAATTCCCAGATAAGCACAAGTTGAGGGAATTTGCCTCCCACAAACCACCTCTACAGGGTATTTTAGAGGGACTGCTGTAGATGGGAGCACTCCTAAGGCTATACAGATGTCACCAGAGAAAACAAAATCACAGGAAAAAAGTAGAACAATCAAATACTAACTAAAGGCAAAAAATAAAATCAACTACCCACAAAAGCAGTCAAAGGAAATACAAAAGAACACACATACACACACACACACACACACACACACACACACACACACACACACACACACAAACCTAACATAGAAAGAATAGAGGAGGAGGAATAATAAGGGACAGAAATAAAGAATCATCAGACTGCATTTATGATAGCTCAATAAGTGAGTTAAGTTAGACAGTAAGATAGTAAAGAAGCTAACCTTGAATCTTTGGTAACCACGAACCTAAAGCCTGCAATGGCAATAAGTACATATCTTTCAATAATCACCCTAAATGTAAAAGGACTGAATGCACCAATCAAAAGACACAGAGCAACAGAATGGATAAAAAAGCAAGACCCATCTATATTCTGCTTACAAGAGACTCACCTCAAACCCAAAGACATGCACAGACTAAAAGTCAAGGGATGGAAAAAGATATTTCATGAAAACAACAGGGAGAAAAAAGCAGGTGTTGCAGTACTAGTATCAGACAAAATAGAATTCAAAACAAAGTAACAAGAGATAAAGAAAGACATTACATAATGATAAAGGGCTCAGTCCAACAAGAGGATATAACCATTATAAATATATATGCACCCAGTACATGAGCACCAACATGTATGAAACAAGCACTAACAGAATTAAAGGAGGAAATAGAATGCAATGCATTCATTACAGGAGACTTCAACACACCACTCACTCCAAAGGACAGATCCACAAAACAGAAAATAAGTAAGGACACAGAGGCACTGAACAACACATTAGAACAGATGGACCTAATAAACATCTATAGAACTCTACACCCAAAAGCAACAGGATACACATTCTTCTCAAGTGCACACAGAACATTCTCCAAAATAGACCACATACTAGGCCACAAAAAGACCCTCAGTAAATTCAAAAAGATTGAAATCTTACCAACCAACTTCTCAGACCACAAAGGTATCAAACTAGAAAGAAATGGTACAAAGAAAGCAAATAGGCTCACAAACACATGGAGGCTTAACAACATGCTCCTAAATAATCAATGGATCAACAATCAAATTAAAATGGAGATCCAGCAATATATGGAAACAAATGACAACAACAACACAAAGCCCCAACTTCTGTGGGATGCAGCAAAAGCAGTCTTAAGAGGAAAGTATATAGAAATCTAGGCATATTTAAAGAAAGAAGGACAATCTCAAATGAATAGTCTAAAGTCAGAATTATCGAAGTTGGAAAAAGAAGAACAAATGATGCCTTAAGTCAGCAGAAGGAGGGACATAATAAAGATCAGAGAAGAAATAAATAAAATTGAGAAGAATAAAACCATAGAAAAAAATCAATGAAACCAAGAACTGGTTCTTTGAGAAAATAAATAAAATAGATAAGCCTCTAGCCAGACTTATTAAGAGAAAAAGAGAATCAACACACATCAACAGAATCAGAAACAAGAAAGGAAAAATCACGACGGACCCCACCAAAATACAAAGAATTATTAGAGAATACTATGAAAAACTATATGCTAACAAGCTGGAAAACCTAGAAGAAATGGACAACTTCCTAGAAAAATACAACCTTCCAAGACTGACCAAGGAATAAACAGAAAATCTAAACAGACCAATTACCAGCAACAAATTTGAAGTGGTAATCAAAAAACTACTCAAGAACAAAACTCCCGGGCCAGATGGATTTACCACAGAGTTTTATCAGACATACAGAGAAGACATAATACCCATTCTCCTTAAAGTTTTCCCAAAAAATAGAGGAGGAGGGAATACTTCCAGACTAATACCAAAACCAGGCAAAGACCCCACCAAAAAAGAAAATTACAGACCAATATCCCTGATGAACGTAGATGCAGAAATACTCAACAAAATATTAGCAAACCAAATTCAAAAGTACATCAAGAGGATCATACACCATGATCAAGTGGGATTCATCTCAGGGATGCAAGGATGGTACAACATTCGAAAATCCATCAACACCATCCACCACATAAACAAAAAGAAGGACAAAAATCTCATGATGATCTATATAGACGCTGAAAAAGCATTCGACAAAATTCAACATCCATTCATGATAAAGACTCTCAACAAAATGGGTATAGAGAGCAAGTACCTCAACATAATAAAGGCCATATATGAAAAACCCACAGCCAATATCATACTGAACAGTGAGAAGCTGAAAGCATTTCCCCTAAGATCGGGAACAAGACAGGGATGTGCACTCTCCACACTGTTATTCAACATAATACTGGAGGTCCTAGCCATGGCAATTAAACAAAACAAAGAAATACAAGGAATCCAGATTGGTAAAGAAGAAGTCAAACTGTCACTATTTGCAGATGACATGATATTGTACGTAAAAAACCCTAAAGACTCCACTACAAAACTACTAGAACTGCTATCGGAATACAGCAAAGTTGCAGGATACAAAATCAATACACACAAATCTGAGGCTTTCCTATACACTAACAATGAACTAATAGAAAGAGAAACCAGGAAAACAACTCCATTCACAATTGCATCAAAAAAAATAAAATACCTAGGAATAAACCTAACCAAGCAAGTGAAAGACCTATACCACAAAACCTATAAGACATTCTTTTTTTTTTTTTACAAGACATTCTTAAGAGAAATCAAAGAGGACACTAACAAATGGAAACTCATTCCATGCTCTTGGCTAGGAAGCATTAATATTGTCAAAATGTCCATCCTGTCCAAAGCAATATACAGATTCCATGCAATCCCTATCAAATTACCAACAGCATTCTTCAACGAACTGGAACAAATAGTTCAAAAATTCATATGGAAACACCAAAGACCCTGAATAGCCAAAGCAATCCTGAGAAGGAAGAATAAAGTGGGAGGGATCTTGCTCTCCAACTTCAAGCTCTACTACAAAGCCACAGTAATCAAGACAATTTGGTACTAGCACAAGAAGAGACCCACAGACCAGTGAGACAGAATAGAGTCTCCAGACATTAACCCAAACTTATATGGTCAATTAATATTTGCTAAAGGAGCCATGGACATACAATGGGGAAATGACAGCCTCTTCAACAGTTGGTGTTGGCAAAACTGGACAGCTACATGTAAGAAAATGAAACTGCACCATTGTCTAACCCCATACACAAAAGTAAACTCAAAATGGATCAAAGACCTGAATGTAAGCCATAAAGCCATAAAACTCTTAGGAAAAAACATAGCCAAAAATCTCTTGAACATAAACATGAGTGACTTCTTCATGAACATCTCTCTGGGCAAGGGAAACAAAAGCAAAAATGAATAAGTGGGACTACATCAAACTGAAAAGCTTCTGTACAGCAAAGGGCACCATCAATAGAACAAAAAGGTATCCTACAGTATGGGACAATACATACATAAATGAAAGATCCGATGAACGGCTGACATCCAAAATATATAAAGAGCTCATGCACCTCAACAAATAAAAAGCGAACAATCCAATTAAAAAATGAGCAGAGGAGCTGAACAGACACTTCTCCAAAGAAGAAATTCAGATGGCCAACAGACACATGAAAAGATGTTCCACATCACTAGTCATCAGAGAAATGCAAATTAAAATCACAATGAGATATCACCTCATACCAGTAAGGATGGCTACCATCCAAAAGACAAACAACAACAAATGTTGGTGAGGTTGTGGAGAATTGAGAACCCTCCTACACTGCTGGTGGGAATGTAAATTAGTTCAACCATTTTGGAAAGCAATAGGGAGGTTCCTCAAAAAGCTCAAAATAGAAATAGCATTTGACCCAGGAATCCCACTCCTAGGAATTTAACCTAAGAATGCAGCAGCCCAGTTTGAAAAAGAGAGATGCACCCCTATGTTTATCACAGCACTATTTACAATAGCCAAGAAATGGAAGCAACCTAAGTGTCCACCAGCAGATAAATGGATAAAGAAGATGTGGTACATATACACAAAGAAATATTATTCAGCCATAAAAAGAAAACAAATCCTACCATTTGCAACAACATGGATGGGGCTGGAGGGTATTATGCTCAGTGAAATAAGCCAAGCGGAGAAAGACAAGTGCCAAATGATTTCACTTATCTGTGGAATATAGGAACAAAGGAAAACCTGAAGGAACAAAACAGCAGCAGAATCACAGAACCCAAGAATGGACTAACAGTTACCAAAGGGAGAGGGACTGCGGAGGATGGGGAGGAAGTGAGGGAGAAGTGGGGGGGAAAAGAAAGGGGGCCTTATGATTAGCATGTATAATGTGGGAGGGCACCGGGAGGGCTGTGCAATACAGAGAAGACAAGTAGTGATTTTACAGCATCTTACTATGCTGATGGACAGTGACTGTAATGGGGTATGTCGGTGGGACTTGGTGAAGGGGGGTGTCTAGTAACCATAATATTCCTCATGTAATTGTAGATTAATGATACAAAAAAAAATTGGTCTAGCCAAGGTATACAGGATGAATTAGGAAAAAGATCCTGCAGACTTCAAAAACACTTAGAAGGTTGTTGAATGAATACAGACATGAAATTCTAAGAGCAACAGAGCATTGTGAAAATAGCTGAGTAACCTTGGGCAAGACCCTTCTCTTGTGTCTCAGTTTCCTAATCAATAAAGTGGAAATAATGGTGGTAACTACTTCACAGTGTCATTGAAAGAATTAAGGAAATGCAGGTGGGTTTCTTAGAATTCTTGTATGGTTGGCGGAATCCTAAGATGGACTCTCAGCCCGATGCACAAACAGCTTCTCCATTTATTCAAAGAAACTAGGTACTGCTGTAAAGCAATTCTGCTCATGCAATCAAAGTCACGAATCAGTTGACCTTGGAAAAGGGAAATGATCTAGGTAAGCCTGCCTTAATTACATGAGCCCTTTAGGTGAAGAGAGTTTTCTCCCCTTGTCACACATCAGAGATTTGGTGTGGACCTGGTGTCCACCACACTGCATGAGCCCTGAAAGCAGGTTTTTCCCCAGAGCCTCTACAAGGGAACTCAACCTGACTGATGTCTTTTGATTTCAACCTTCTGACATTTGATACACTGATCAGGTATCATAACCAGTACCATGCCAGACTTCTGACCTAAATGGGTGTTGTTTTTAATCACTAAACTTACAGTAATTTCTTACAGGACAATAAAAAACTGATATACTTTGTATATATATAAACTCTGAATAAGTGTTTGTTCTAACTCCTACTTGGCAGTCAAGGGGATAGAAATAATGTCAATATTTAGTGAATGGTTAGCTGTAAGGGATGAGAAAGAAGAAAAAGCCAAAGATGGCTCCAAATGTCATGTGGAAGAATGGGAGGAATATTGCACCAGCAACCACAGTGAGCAGTTGTTGTCTGGGTAGGCAAGAAGGAACCCAAAGAAGGGACTCTACTATTGAAAAGAATTGCCAAGATAGCTTGTTTCAAATTCTGTTTAATGAATTCTACTCAGAGAGGTACTTAGAGGTACCTAGATTCCATAGGTTGTTTACAGTTTGACTCTTCATCAGTGACTCCAAAGGTCCATGATATGTACAGACTTCTAATTTTGGTGAAGCAAAACCTTAACACTCCCACCTCGGAGGCTTATATGCAAGAGAACATTGTCCAGCTTGTCAGTGAGCCTATCTAACCACTAGGATCCTCCCTCAGTATGACCTTGATATTCTCTACTCTTCATGTTTATGCATGTTTTGGGAAAAATATTTACTGGTATTTGAGAATTCAACAAAGTCATTAGAACTGTTCCTTCATAAATGCCAAAGACCAAAATAAGTTGAGATTTGGACATGCAGCATTGACTAACAGTAGAACATCCAAATAGTTGGTTGAAAATATTAGATCAAGAGGGCCGGGTAGAGCTAGGGGAGTTGAAGCCTTACAGATAAATGAGGACTGTGATGGAGGAAGAACAGAGAGAGAACAGAGGACCTCGCTCTCCCATTTCAGCCTTTCTGGCTTACTACCCTGATTGACCTGCTTCTCTAGTCCTCAGTTCTGCAGCTTCACTCCAGATCTAGGCTTCTCTGCCTACTTGTGCCACTTCACTTACTGCATTTCCTCAGCCTGCCCTGGGCCAGTGACTGCTCAGTTAGAGGACTCTTGGTTCCCTCCCTGGAGGCTTAGCTCTAGACATCCATTAAAGTCTGTTTCTTCTATTTTACTGTCAAAGGCATGAGACTCAAGTTTTAGCTTCAGCAGAATTACAAATCATTCCGGAGTATGGAACTTTCAGGCAGCTAACAGTCTGAGATGAACTCCAGTGTTAGTAAATCGGTTGTATGGCACATAGCACCTACATTCAGTTTTAAGAAAAGTCCAAAAACTTGGATACAATTATCCACATTTTTAAAAGATTCATCACAAATGGTCCCTGAAATAGCAAATGTACTTAATATAACCAAAAAGCAGTCAATTTGCAAAATCAAACTGGAGAAAGGAGAGAATGTGCAGAACTTGAGGAAAACATCTTGCCAAGTACCTCACCAGCCACTGGTAAGTTGAATGGTGGCTGGGCAGCCAAGCTGTTTAAAGGAATTTCCTATTGTCAGCAGCAATGAGGATCCTGAGAGCCATGGCCTGTGGAAGGCAAACGCAGGCGCCCAGAGAGTCAGAGGAGGGCCAGCGGAGGGTGATGCTCAGCAGTACCGCAGCAGAGCAGAATAAAGATGAGATTGTGAGGCAAAAGTGGTTTGCGAACAAGGAAGGTCTGTGAGCAGGGCTTGGGGCTGGGTGTCTGTACATACTGGGCTGTGCTGAAGGGCTAACAAAGAAAACAGTGGTTATTGTGTTCGCCTACAACACTGCCACTTGGACTGCTCTCATAGCCAAGTAACTGAAACCGGCTTGGCCATACACAACAAAATCATTTTAAACATTTCTCCTTACTAATGATGATTAGTTGATGGCATACATTTATCTTTTGCTTATTGCTGACACGGATTTATTAATTTATTTTCTTTTTCTCTCTCCCTCTCTCTGTTTCTCTCAACTTTTTAATGGATTGTAACATATATAGAGAAAAGCACACAGATTATCTGTATAAAGTTTGGGGGATTTTCACAAACACATCCTTGTAACCACCACCCATTTTAAGGCACAAAACATGACCAGGACCTGACAGACCCTCTCATGCCACCTCCAGTCTCCACCCTCCAAGGATAACTGGAAGAGATCTTTTACTTTGTAAGAAAAAACAAGAAACAATGAGTGTTTGTAGTTTTTAGGGTATAAGTCTTTCACCTCCTTGGTATTTTATTCTTTTTGATGCAATTATAAATGAAGTTCTTGTCCTGATTTCTTTCTGCTAATTCATTGTTAGTATATAGGAACGTAACAGATTTCTCCTAATTTTGTATCCTGCAACTTTGCAGAATTCAATTATTCTAATAGTTTTTTTGGTGAAGTCTTTAGGGTTTTCTATGTATAATATCATGTCATTTGCAAATAGTAACAGTCTAACTTCTTCCTTACCAATTTGGATGCCTTTCATCTCTTTGTGTTGCCTGATTGCTGTGCCTAGGACCTCCAGTACTATGCTGAATAAAAGTGGTGAGAGTGGGTGTGGAGAAACTGAAGGTTCCTAGGACTAGGATTCTCACCTGGTCCTGGTCGGCTTGCTCACGACACATGTGGACAATATATTGTTATTGGCTCTATATAGAGAGTTCCACCTAGTGCTTCATGCAACACGGTGACACGGCAGCATGCTGCAAGGCTGCAAGAGAGCAGAGACTGGAACGGTGGCAGTGCTGAGGATGGAGACTGGGATGGTTGCCAGGGCAGAGAGACCCAGAGGCAGAGATGGCTTGCTGAATGCAGAATTGCTCTAAAGACAGGTTCATATGTTTGACCTGCCACAGTGGGAATAAAGTTGGGTGTAAACCCTTTCACTCCAAGAATGTTCCACTGTCATTTTTTCAGTCTCACTGAATCCATAGTGAACTTGTCTGGAGCTGAAACCCATTGGCAAGACAGTGGACATCCTTATCTTGTTCCCTGAGCTGAGAGGAAAAACTTTCAGCTTTTTGCTGTTAAATATGATGTGGATTGTGGGTTTGTCATATATGGCCTTTATTATGTTGAAGTACTCACCTTCTACATCCACATTGTTGAAAGTTTTTGTTATGAAAAGATGTTGAATTTTTTCAAATGGTTTCTCAGCATCTATGGAGATGATCATGTGATGTCATTCTTTTTGTTGATGTGGTGTAAGATGTTGATGGATTTTCAACTATTGTACCATCCTTGCATCCCTGGAATAAATCCCACTTGGTCATGATAATGATTTTTTTATTTTTGAATGTGGTTTGCTAATACTTTGTTGAGGATTTTTGCATCCATGTTCATCAGGAATATTAATCTGTAATTTTCTTTTTTTGTGGTGTCTTCATCTGGTTTTGGTATTAGAGTGATGCTGGCCTCATAGAATGAGTTTGGAAGCATTCTCTCCTCTTCTACTTTTTGGTACTTTAAAGAGGATGGGTATTAGCTCTTTAAATGATTGATAAAATCCAGCTGTGAAGACAGCTGTGCCAGGGCTTTCGTTCTTAGGTAGTTTTTTGATTACTAATTTGATTTCATTGCTGGTAATTGGTCTGTTCAGATTTTCTATTTCTTTCTGAGTCGCTCTTACAAGGTTGTATTTTCTAGAAAGTTGTCCATTTCTTCTAGGTTGTCCAATTTGTAGGCATATAATTTTTCACAGTATTCTCTAATAATTCTTTGTATTTCTGTGATGTCTGTAGTGATTTTTTTCCTTTCTCATTTCTGATTCTGTTTATGTGTGTACACTCTTTTTTTCTTGATAAGTCTGCCTAGGAGTTTATCTATTTTGCTTATTTTCTCAAAGAATCAACTTCTGGTTTCATTGCTTCTTTTTATTGTTTTATTTTTCTCAATTTTATTTATTTATGTTCTGATCTTTATTATGTCCCTCCTTCTACTATCGTTGGGCCTCATTTGTTCTTCTTTTTCTAGTTTCTTTCTAATTATTTGGGATTGTTGTTGTTTCTTCAGCCTGTATTGCTGTATACATTCCTCTTAGAACTGCCACTGCTGCATCCCACAGGTTTTGGGCTGTTGAGTTGTTGTTTTGATTTGTCTCCATATATTGCCTGATCTCTGTTTTAATTTGGTCATTAATCCAGTGATTATTTAGAAGTATGTTGTTTAGCCTCCATGTGTTTGTGGGCTTTTTTTCTCTTTGTGTAATCTATTTCTAGTTTCCCACTGTTGTGCTCTGAGAAGCTGCTTGATATAATTTCAATCTTTTTAAATTTATTGAGACACTTTTTGTGGCCTAGTGTGTGATCTATTCTGTAAAACATGCCATGTACACTTGAGAAGAATATGTATCCTGCTGCTTTTAGGTGGAGTGTTTTTTAAATGTCTGTTAGGTCCTTCTGTCTGTTCTAATGTATTGTTCAGTGCCTTTGTTTCCTTACCTATTTTCTGTCTGGTTTATCTATTGCTGTGACTGGTGTGTTAACATCTCCTAAAATAATGTGTTGCAGTCTATTTTCCCCTTTAATTCTGTTAGTATTTGTCTTACATATTTAAGTGCTCCTACATTGGGTACATAAATATTTATAATGGTTATATCCTCTTGTTGGACTGGTCCCTTTATCATTCTGTAATGTCCTTCTTTGTCTCTTGTTACTTTCTTTGTTTTGAAATGTATTTTGTCTAAGTATTCCTACTCCTGCTTTTTCTCCCTATTATTCTCATTAAATATCTTTTTCCATCCCTTCATTTTTAGTCCGTGCCACTGGGGTTGCCATGGGCAGAGCCACCTTCTGCCTGGTCTGCAGTAATGGCAGGGGCTGGAGGCAAGTGGGACTGATGCCTGCTAGGAGGAAGGAGCTGCCGGGGATGACTCCTACTGTACTTCCCCGCCTTGGCCGAAACAGGGCCGAGGAAACTGGTAGGGTCTCCCTTTGCCTTCCCAGCTGCAACATCTGCCTCTGCTGCCAGCCACTAGCACATAAAGGCGCCTTGGGGCTGCACTGCCACAAGGGGAATGGAGTGTCTAGAGTTCCTAACCTGTTGGGTTGAGCTCAGGCTGGGGAGATATTGTCCACTTGCCCTTTCTCCTGAACAGAAAGCCCCGTGTAAGACTTGCCCCTCTGGTGCCTCTCTTGCTGCTGGGAAGTCTTTCAAACTGTCCACTTTGCTTTTGTCTCAGGGGGAGGCCAGGAGAGCATACCTGTTCTCCACAAGAGGCTGGAATTTCAGCCTCCCTGAGTGGTCCACCTGTCTCTGCTGTCCAGCCCCACTAACCACCAGACCACCAGACCACCATGTAATGTGAGTTTGCGTTCCTGGAGCATATGTCCAGGGCCACGCGTTCAGCAGTCCTGGGCTCCAGCTCCCTCCCCACTCCATTACTCTTCCTCCTGTCTGCGGCCTGGGGTGGGGGCAGGGGTTGAGTCCCATCGGATCTCGGCTCTGCCACTTCACCCTTCTCTGTGAGGTCCCCTCTTCTCCCCCAGCTGTGGGTGGCCAGTTCTGAAGTCTACAGGCTGTCTTCAGGGTTGTATTTGCTGTATTTTTGTGTTCTATGTGATTTTGGGAGGAGGTCTCTGCCTTGCCTTCTTACTCCACCATCTTTTTTTTTCTGACTGCATTTCTTATCTAGATTTCTCTTAAAATTCTCTGATTAAATTGCTCCTGGAATTAATGACAGGGCAGTGCTTTGACTCCAGATCCAATGAGAGATTTGGAAGCAGAGAGTCTCCACAGAGGTCACTGTGAAGTGACTTCCAGCCCGATTATATACCAAGACCATGGAGACTCTCATTAAAAAAGCTATCAGGACTGACTCCAGGGCTCCTGAGAGTAGCAACTTTGAGGAAAGGGGACACCAGAGAAATGATCACAGAAAGGCCACTCTTATTTGATCACCTCCCACAGGCAAGCTGAGGGCTGGAGATGGGGTTCTGTAGGCCCCCCAAGGAACTGTCCTGAGGACCTGGGCAGCATCCTAGGAGGCAGTGACCGTTGCCTGTTCTTGAAGCTGAAGTTACCAGAAGTAGCATCCTAAAGAAATGTTAGATAAAGGCCATAAGGAGAGTTGAGTCAGGTCTCCAAACAAGCTAGGGAAAGTACAGACCTCAAGGAGATACAATGAGATAAGAGCTGGAATAACAGAGCTGCAAGGCACATAGCTACCAACAAGTTTTGGCTCAGAGGTTTTGAAGAGATCAGGACCACAACTCTATTGACTAAAGAGTCATGCCAAAAACAAACAACAACAAAAAAACTGAACATAAACCTGACCATAGCTCATTGTTACGATCCAACTACCAATTTTGACAAAAGGTAGAGGCTGGAAGAATATGGGGGGTAGTAACCAGCAAACTCTGGAATGTGGGAGACTCTGTAAAGGACCAGCTATTGCGGTTACAAGTAAATGGGTGGGTGGGGGACAGAGGGAGAACCCGTAAAAGATTTAAGAGACAAACCAACTAATCACAGGGTGTAGACATTATTTGGATCATAATTCAACCAACTCTAAGAATGATAACAACTAAAAAATTTTAAAAACAATCATGAGACAATGGAAGTTGGAATACTGAACAGATATTTGAAGATAATCAACAATTATAGTTTAAAATCTTAGGTGTGATAATAATTGTATTGCAGTTATCTATTAAAAGACTTCTTAATCTTTTCAGACAGTGGTTTTAGATCTTTAGGACACACAGCATCCTCTGGAGGACTTGTTAGAGCAGAGATTCCTGGGCCTACTTCCAGAGTTTCTAATTCTATAGGACTTTTCTGGGGTCTGAGAATTTCCATTTCTAACAAGCTGGATAATAGTACATGAAGATTCATTATTACTATTCTGTTTACTTTGCTATGTTTGAAATTTCTATTTTTAAAAGTGTTTTAAGCTAAGGAAAAAGAAAAAATGGAAAAAAACATTTGATATCCAATATCCATTCCTGATTTAAAAAACAAAAACAAAACCTTCAATAAACAAGGGAATAGAAAGGAGCTTCCTCAACCTAAATAAGAATATATGAAATCCTACAGCTAACACCACACTTAATGGCAAAAGACTCTCCCTAAGATCAGTAAGACAAAGACATCTGCTTTCACCATTTCTATTCAACATTGTACTGGAGGTTCAAGCTCAAGCAAGAAAAAGAAATAAAAAGTAAGTTGACCAGATTCCAGGTGTAGAGAGGAACTTGGAACATTTGAGAAGCCAAAAGAATGTTGAGGCCTTTATTCAGCTAAGAGCTAGGTAGGGTAGGGGGCCACTGGAGTGGCTGGGAGGCTGGAGAGAGGCCAGCTCCATAGGGCCGTGAGGACAAGTAAAGGGTTTTAGTCTTTATATTCCAAGTGATGGAAAGCTATTAAAGGGCTTAAGCAAGAGAGATGCATAATTAGGTCTATATTTTTAAGTAAATATTGGCTAATGCAGAAAAGATTGGCTGGGCAAGGGTGCATGTTAGCCTCCAGCTGGAAGGCTCTTTGCAGTAGGTCACAGACAGCTGCCAGTAGTGCATTGTAGGGTGGGGGCTGTGAAAGATCACTGCTTGTCACTGAAGCTGGCACATCTTGTGGCCCTCTAATGGTTTTTATAGATGGTGGGGAGTCTAGTTAATGGGCTCCTCTCTGAGCTCCCCCTCCTAGCCCCAACTCTCTCTGCTCCCCTTCTTTCTCTTATAGCAGGTAGGGAAACACAAAAGTGAGACTGGAGTTAATAATGGAGAGAGTTTAGGAACATAAAGATTCGGCAAGCCAGTAAACAAACTACAAAAGCATCAAAAGTAAGGGGTAGGTCTCTGGAGGAAGGGAAGGAGATGGGATAGGAGCTGGAAATTTGTTTGGATCTTTTTTGGGGGCAAGGAGGATGACAGTGAAGGGGAGAAAGAGTCTGAGCACAGAGCTTATTTTCAGCCTTCCCTCTACTCCACAGGATCTGCCCTTTTGCGACTGTAAGATGTAGTGCCACTAAAAGTCCGGTGTGTCCCAACCCTGGAAATAGTCTGAAATAGAGAGCAGTTGTAATGGCAAGTGTAAGAACAGGAAGGTAGGAAGGTAATGTGGGGGAGATGGAGAACTTTAAGAGTGATAGCTGCGAGGAGGGGAGGCCAGAGAATAAACCTGAATAATTCCTTAAAACTAGGCACAATTCATAAACTATGTGAAAGTGTTCTGACAGATTTTTAAGAGCTCTCCAACTCTTTTCTACAATGCTAGCATAATCCTGACAGCTAATCTGATAAACATAGTAAATGCAAAGGGTAAGGAGAAGTTACCATCTTAACCATTTTAGAGTGTACAGTTCAGTAGTGTTAAGTCCATTTATATTGTTGTGCAACCAATCTCCAGAACTCTCTTCAGCTTACAAAACTGAAACTCTATACTCATTAAACACCCTCCCACTTCCTCCTCTCCCCCAGCCCCTGGCAACACCCTCCTACTTTCTGTCTCTCTAAATTTGACTCCTCCAAGTACTTCATAGATCTGGAATCATACAATATTTGTCTTTTTGTGACTGGCTTATTTTACTTACCATAATGTCCTCAATGTTTATCCATGTTGTAGCCGGTGTTAGAATTTCCTTCCTTGGGAAGGCTGAATACAATAAAAAATCCGCCATACCATCAGCATCCAAGGGCGATAATGCTAAGATCCTTTGAAAAATCTTGTTCTGGTACTGGTTTTAAGTCCTTATCTCACTGGGGATAGAAACTAGACGTGTTAACATGTGAAAAGGTTGGTATCAGGTGCTGGGGAGGCAAGCAGGGGGCCTGTCTAGTTCTCTGTCCACCTCTAGCTGGTGAGAATATAGGGTGAAAGGGCCTTGTGCAGCTACTGCAGCAGGAGGGGCATCAATAACACTTGTGCTCTGCTCTTGAAGGAGTATAACCCAAACTGGTTTACCCATTTTATACAAGAAAATGGAAGATGGACAGCCAGAGAAATATTTCCTTTCCATAACACCAAAACCAATGATATATTTGTAATGGACCAGAAGATATGGAAGAGATTAGGGCCCTTAACAAGATCTATAACCCCAAATGAGATGGTTGTTTCAGAGAAAGAATGCTGGGCCATTTTGGGGAGGAAGAAAAGCAAGACTGTTAAGGCACTCAGCCCAGTCTACAAGACCAAACAGAAGTTATGGTGCATACACATCTGTCATCATGCTGATAGTGAAGCATCTCACCTGAGGAATTCATTCTGAAGGTGAAGAATGCTTTGAAATGCTCCCAAATGCGTTGAAACACCTCCTGTTAGTAGATGAGTCCTGAGTTTCTTCCTGTGAATCTGGTGGGCCTGTGACTGCTTTGGCCAATGGAGTCTAGCAGAAGTGACGCGTGTGGCCTCTGGAGTTAGGTCCTGAAAGGCCATGCAGCTTCTCCCCAGTTTTCCTGAACTACTCACTCTACATAAGTTCCTTCATCGGGGACTCCCCCTTGGAACCCAGCTGCCACGTTGGGAAGAGCCAGGCTGGGAAGAGGCCACATACTCGAGCATGTATGGCAGTCCCAGCTGAGCCCAGCCTTGGAGTCATCACAGCCCGGTGCCAGATGTGGGAATGAAGAAGTCTCGGAATGATTTCAGCTCTCAGCCTTTCAAGACAGTCCAGCCTTCTCAGTTTTTCCAGCTGAGGCCCCAGACATCACAGAGTAAGACAAGCAATATATGTTGTGTCCTGTCTGCAGACATGACCCACAGAACCTGAGAGTACAGCAAAATGGTGTATGTCTTTCAATGCCACCAAGTTTGGGGCTATTTGTTATACAACAGTAAATAGTAAAAACAGTTAAATTACTAGTACTACAAAGAAAATGACTTTAACTACTGGTTAAGACTTCATTCTCCTGTGTCTGGTAGGAGAATTAGTGGAGTGAGAGATGACTAAAAATAAAAAAACTTGGGATATTCAGCTAACATTCAAACTTTCTAGGAATGTTCTCCTCATTTAACTGACAGAGTTAGTCTTATGGGTGAAATCCTGATAGGATTTAGCGATAAATCATTTTTGATCTTACAGCTAAGTTTCCCATCAGTGGAACTACTCTCTGTCTGCAGGGGCTTTACAACAATGTTTGATGACAAAGAGGGTGTCCTGTAGGATATTCCATATGGGGAAAAAGATTTTCCTAGTGGCTGTGAGTTCCCTGGACCTCAGACCTGAAGAGAGTGAAGATACAGCCCCTCGTGGAGGACTTCTCTGGGTTGCAGGGATGGATGGGGGGGGGGTTGGATCAAAGGTAGAGAGCACTCCTGTTCAGTCCCCACTAAAAGGAGTTCTCGGGGTGTAACAGGAGAATGGGATGGCTGCTTATATTGCCAAGAAACTGGGATTCTAAAGTAAGTAAACAGGGTAGCAGATAGGGTCTGAAGAATCAAACCACAGAATTGCTTTGGATATGATTATTCCTAGTGGGGAAGGGGAAATGGCCAATGTGGTGATGCTGGTGGATCCATTATTAAAACACTTCACACAGATTCATCTGGATCTATTATTGGAAAACACACGGATCAAACTAATACAAGTCAGGAGCTTTAATATTATTTGATAGGCCCTTCAATCCGAAGACCAGCCAGATCATAGGCTAGACACCTAGTGTATCAAATACCACTAGTACTACTACAAATAATAGTAATAATACAGTATGCAGCTATTGAAGGATTGGTATAAAAGAATCTTCTAATAGTAAAGGCAGTATTCTGGATACAAATTTTACTACTATGAAAAATTTTAAACATAAAAGAGTGGAGAGAATAGTATAACAAACCCACACTTGCAGTTATTATCAATTTATGGCCAATGCTATTTCATCTGTAGCCCCACCCATTCTTCCCCAGCCTAAATACATCCCCATCACATCATTTCACTGGAAAATTGTAGTGTTTTTAAGCTTTTAAGTCTCTGGGGCACCAAAATAAATCACATGAAGCAGGCTCAACCCAGATCTGTTGCCTGTGGCCAAACCCAACTGAGTCCAGACAAAATCAGTCCAACCAACCCACAAACCTATGAGTAGAAAAATAAATATTTGTTGTTGCAAACTACTGAGACTTTGAGATTGATTGCTGTATAGCATTACTTGCCAGTTGTTACCTGAAACTTCTACCAAATATTAATAGTGGGTCTCTTTGGATGCAGAGAATGTGGGAGATTTTCATTTTCCATTGGTGCTTTTTGTATTTCCCACATTTTCAACTTTTCGCCTGTGCTATTTTTTTTAATTGGGGTGGGAAAATAATATAAAGGAAAAGTTAGGGGAAAAAACCCCAAACAATGGAAATAATAAAGTTTCTTCTTAACTCTATACTTCAACTAGAATCAAATTGTTTCCTTTCTGTTCATTCAAGGTTACAATCAAGCATTGGGAGTTTCACATTGTAAACACTGTAAAAAGTACAACATCCTAACAAAATCATCCTGGGTCTGTCATGTCTTCTTCAAGTCCTAACTAGGCAGATGCACAGACCCTTCTTTCCTCTACTACCTCTAACCACATAAACCACATATTTCTGCCCTATAACAACATTTTTCCTTTTCTTATTATAAAAATAAGGACAGGAGAAACTGAAAAAGATCAATATACCTTTCAACCACCAACTAGTTAGGAGGGAAGAACTGAAATGTAGCTCTCACAATACTGAAGAATCCCACCCAACTATTTATAAGCCATGGTAATGCTCTGTCCCATTTTCTGACTTCATGTATCAGAGGAAAAAGTTATTTATCCATACAGTCTATGTCTTTTCCCATATTAGTCCCTATTGTCTTTGGTAATAAAACACTGTCTTATGTATGTTTGCCAACTGGGTATGCACAGACATAAAACATATCCCCTATAAGGACACATTTGAAAAAAATGTATCAAAGAACATTCTGCAATCTGATGTTAAGTAAATGTTTTAAAACTGGCAGCTTTTATTCTTCAATTTTATAATTCCTCTGTTAGAGACATGACTTATTTTTTTATTTTGGTATCATCAATCTACAATTACATGAGGAACATTATGTTTACTAGGCTCCCACCTTCACCAAGTCCCCCACACAAACCCCATTTCAGTCACTGTCCATTAGCGAAGTAAGATGCTTTGGAATCACTACTTGTCTTCTCTGTGTTGCAAAGCCCTCCCTGTGCCTCCCCACACATTATACATGCTAATCATAATGCCCCCTTTCTTTCCCCCCTCCTTATACTTCCCTTCCCACCCATCCTCCCCAGTCCCTTTCCCTTTGGTAACTGTTAGTCCATTCTTGGGTTCTGTGATTCTGCTGCTGTTTTGTTCCTTCAGTTTCTTTTCTTTGTTCTTATACTCCACATATGAGTGAAATCATTTGGTACTTGTCTTTCTCTGCCTGGCTTATTTCACTGAGCATAATACCCTCTAGCTCCATACATGTTGTTGAAAATGATAGGACTTGTTTTCTTCTTATGGCTGAATAATATTCCATTGTGAATATGAACCACCTCTTCTTTATCCATTCATCTGCTGATGGACACTTAGGTTGCTTCCACTTTATGGCTATTGTAAATAGTGCCATGATAAACATAGGGGTGCATCTGTGCTTTTCAAACTGGGCTGTTGTATTCTTAGGGTAAATTCCCAGAAGTGGAATTCCTGGGTCAAACGGTATTTCTATTTTGAGCTTTTGGAGGAACCTCCATATTGCTTTCCACAATGGTTGAACTAATTTACATTCCCACCAACACTGTAGGAGGGTTCTCCTTTCTCCACAACCTTGTCAACATTTGTTGTTGTTTGTCTTTTGGATGGTGGCGATCCTCACTGGTGTGAGGTGATATCTTATTGTGGTTTTAATCAGCATTTCTCTGATGACTAGCAATGTGGAGCATCTTCTCATGTATCTGTTGGCCATCTGAATTTCTTCTTTGGAGAACTGTCTGTTCAGCTCCTCTGCCCATTTTTTAATTGGATTATTTGCTTTTTGTTTGTTGAGGTGTGTGAGCTCTTTATATATTTTGGATGTCAACCCTTTATTGGATCTGTCATTTATGAATATATTCTCCCACACTGTAGGTTGCCTTTTTGTTCTACTGATGGTGTCCTTTGCTGTACAGAAGCTTTTCAGCTTGATATAGTCCCACTTGTTCATTTTTGCTTTTGTTTCCCTTGCTTGGGGAGATATGTTCATGAAGAAGTGGTTCATGTTTATGTCTAAGAGATTTTTGCCTATGTTCTTTCTAAGAGTTTTACATTCAAGACTTACATTCTAAGACTTATATTCAAGTCTTTGATCCATTTCAAATTTACTTTTGTGTATGGGGTTAGACAATGATCCAGTTTTATTCTCTTACATGTAACTGTCCAGTTTTGCCAACACCAGCTGTTGAAGAGGCTGTCATTTCCCCATTGTATGTCCATGGCTCCTTTATCATATATTAATTGACGATATATGTTTGGGTTAATGTCTGGAGTCTCTATTCTGTTCCACTGGTCTGTGGGTCTCCTCTTGTGCCCGTACCAAATTATCTTGATTACTGTGGCTTTGTAGTAGAGCTTGAAGTTGGGGAGTGAGATCCCCCCCACTTTATTCTTCCTTCTCAGGATTGCTTTGGCTGTTCAGGGTCTTAGGTGGTTCCATATGAATTTTTGAACTATTTTTTCCAGTTCATTGAAGAATGCTGTTGGTAATTTGATAGGGATTGCACTGAATCTGTGGATTGTTTTGGGCAGGATGGCCATTTTGACAATATTAATTCTTCCTAGCCAAGAGCATGGGTTACCAAAGGTTCAAGGTTAGCTTCTTTACTATCTTACTGGCTAACTTAACTCGCTTAGTGAGCTATTATAAATACAGTCTGATGATTGTTTATTTCTCTCCCTTCTTATTCCTCCTCCTCTATTTTTTATATGTTAGGTGTTTTATTCTGTGTTCTTTTGTGTTTCCTTTGACTGCTTTTGTGGGTAGTTGATTTTATTTTTTGCCTTTAGTTAGTATTTGGTTGGTCTGCTTTCTTTGCTGTGATTTTATTTCCTCTAGTGACATCTGTTTAGCCTTAGGAGTGCTCCCATCTACAGCAGTCCCTCTAAAATACCCTGTAGAGGTGGTTTGTGGGAGGCAAATTCTTTCAACTTTTGCTTGTCTGTGAATTGTTTAATCCCTCCTTCATATTTAAATGATAATCGTGCTGGATATAGTATCCTTGGTTCAAGGCCCTTCTGTTTCATTGCATTAAATATATAATGCCATTGTCTTCTGGCCTGTAAGGTTTCTGTTGAGAAATCTGATGATAGCCTGATGGGTTTTCCTTTGTAGGTGACCTTTTTTCTCTCTCTGGCTGCCTTTAATACACTGTCCTTGTTCTTGATCTTTGCCATTTTAATTATTATGTGTCTTGGTGTTGTCCTCCTTGGGTCCCTTGTGTTGGGAGTTCTGTGTGCTTCCGTGATCTGAGAGGCTATTTCCTCCCCCAGTTTAGGGATTTTTTCAGCAATTATTTCTTCAAAGACACTTTCTATCCCTTTTTCTCTCTTCTTCTTCTTCTGGTATGCCTATAATGCAGATATTGTTCCTTTTGGATTGGTCACACAGTTCTCTTAATATTGTTTTATTCCTGGAGATCCTTTTATCTCTCTCTGTGTCAGCTTCTCTGCGTTCCTGTTCTCTGGTTTCTATTCCATTAATGGCCTCTTGCATCTTGTCCATTCTGCTTTTAAGTCCTTCCAGAAACTTTTATTTCTGTATTCTCCCTCCCAATTTTATCCATTAGCTCTTGCATTTTTCTCTGCAGCTCCATCAGCATGGTTATGTCCTTTATTTTGAATTCTTTTTCAGGAAGATTGGTTAAGTCTCTCTCCCCAGGCTCCTTCTCAGGGGTTGTCACTGTGATTTTTGTCTGGATCAAATTCTTCTGCCTTTTCATGACAATAGAGGAATTTGTGGGCAGTCGATGCGTGTGTCAGCTGGGAGAACAAAGTCCGTTCCTGCTTGCCGGTCACCTTCTTCTTTTGTGAAAATGGCGAGCCCTAGCGGCTTGTGCTCAGCAGCCGCGCACCGACGGGGCCTCTAAGTCTGGCCTGTGCAGCCGCGGTGGTGGCTCTGCATGGCTGCTGTGGGTGTGTCCAGCCTCAGGCCGCTGCTTCGCTATGGCGGGGCTGCGCTGGAAGGCTAACAGGCAGGAGGCTGTTTATCGCTGTGAGGGGCCTCAGAGCTGCACTGCCGCTCAGGGAGTTAGGGCACCCCGAGTTCCCCAGGATTCTCAGCTGCTAGGCTGAGTGTGCTGGGTCGCTTCTGTCCAGCTTTGAGGCTCCTGTTCCTTTAAGAGTTTCAAAAAGCACTCACTTTTCTTTGGTCCCAGGGGTGCCGGCTGTGGGGACCCACTCACAGATTTTACTGTCCCGTTCCCCTAGTATCCAGCACCCCATGCACTGTGTGTCTGCGCTCTGGTGCAGATGGCTAGGGCTGGGTGTTTAGCAGTCCTGGGCTCCCTCTCCCTCCCTGCTCTGACTCCTCTCCTCCTGCCGAGGAGCTGGGGTGAGGGGTGCTCGGATCCCGCCAGGCTGCGGCTTGTATCTTACCCCCTTCATGTGGCACTGGATTCTCGCAGGTGTAGATGTAGCCTCGTTGTTGTACTGTATCGTCTGGTCTCTCTTTTAGGAATAGTTGTATTTGTTGTATTTTCAAAAATATATATGATTTCAGGAGGAGATTTCCGCTGCTCTACTCACGCCGCCATCTTGTCCAGAAGTCCAAGACATGACTTTTTATTAAAAGTTTAGAGCAAAGTTACTAGAAGTACTTTAATGTTTCTGTAATGTTTATTTGATAATGCAATATCTTAGTTTCCTTTTCTCTTTGATTTGGAGAGAAATGGAGATTGTTTATTGTATCCTGTCAAAGGGAAAAAAACATTAGGTAGACTACTAACTTATTATGGTAAACAAAGAAAATCAGCTTCCAAAAATTATGCAAGCCAAATCCACTTTATCACCTCACATTTGTTTCAACAGCTATTATCAAAAAGGCAAAAGATAAAAGCTGGTAAGGAAGTGGAATCAAAGGAACCCTTATACACTGTTGGCAGGAGTGTAAATTAGTATTGTTGTTATGGTAAACAATATAGAGGGTCCTCAAAAAATTAAAAATAAATCTTGCAATCCCACTTCTGGGTATTTATCCAAAGGAGATGAAGTCAGCATCTGGAAGAGATATCTGCACTCCCACATTCATAGCAGCATTATTCACAATAGCCAAGGTACAGAAACAACCTAAATGTCCATTGATGGATCAATGGATAAGGAAAATGTGGTGGGTATATATACAATGGAATATTATTCAGCCTTACAAAAGAAGGAAATCCTGTTCCTAGTGATGACATGAATAACCTGGAGGACATTATGCTCAGTGAAATAAGCCAGACACGAAAGACAAATACCACATGATCTCACTTATGTGGAATCTGAAATAGTCAGACTCACAGAAGCAGAAGAAAGAATGATAGCTGTCAGGGGCTGGTGGGGAGCAGAAAATGGGAAGATGTTGGTTAAAGAGTACAAAGTTTCAGGTATGCAGGATGAATGAGTTCTGGAGATCTAATGCACAACTAGATGACTTTAGTTAACAGTACTGTATCTTTTACCTGATATTTATTAAGACAATAGATCTTAAGTGTTCTTAGCACACACACAAGAAAGGAAGTAAGAAAATGATAACTGTGTGAGGTGATGGATATGTTAATTAGCTTGACTGTGGTGAACATTTCATAAAGTATACAAAACATCAAGTTACACACCTTAAATACACATCATTCCTATTTGTCAATTGTACCTCAATAAAGCTGAAAAGAAAAATAAGAAAAAAATTACGCACGCATACAATGAATTAAGCAAAGATAAAGTTAATTGTAGGATAAGCCTCACAACTCTAATGTGTTAGAGCCTATTAATAAAGGACAGCAAAGACTCCTGTACAAAAAATGACAATGTGATTGTGAATCACAGACAGCGAAACATTCTAAAAGTAAGAGTTACATTCAATTTGGTTTATCTCCCACCCTGGGAGGGAACACCAAGGAGAGTGCATGATCGGTCCACGATATCAGTAGAAGCCCTGAAGGAAGAAACTGGCAGTTATTTAAGTGGGGAAGGAGGCCACTAGCTGTGAAAAACAATCACATGTCACACCACTACCCCCCATCACCACCACCATCACCACCACCAGCAGTGATGCACACTCCCTTCCCTCCTATAACCAGGGACAAGAAATTACATGCTATTCCTTTAAAGTAACTCTTTAAATAGGACAAAAATACATTGCAGTTTTATACAAAAGGGCTCTCCAGGGGAAGTAGTAAATACTGACAAAGGGAATGTGTTTTAAATGTGGAATCGCTAGGCTACTTTGCCTGTAGGTATAAAACTGATTTATATTCTTAACATCAGTCTTAAAGCTTCTCTCCTGGCACCTGTGATTACTCTTACAATGGGTAGGGGAATTGTGGAAAGCATTTATCTTGATTCACTTTGCAAAATGGTACAAGGAAGAAAGCTGGAGAGTTATACACTACACAGGTGGGGAAAATATATGGATAAATACCATAATGTAAACAATCAGTCCACATGGCACCACAGGGCTATCAGAAACCAGAAGAAACTGCATTGAGCTCTGAATCAGTGTCTTAGGCTTAAATGCTGATTCAAAGAACTCCAACATGTGAGACCCTGGGCTATTTATTTCAATAAAATGGAGAGAATAAGATAAACCTCTCTGTGAGGACTAGATGTAATTTTACCTTTATATGTCAGGTATGATTCTTAGTCCACAAACTCATGACTCCAAGAAATACAATTTCTATTTTTTTATAGTTCAGCTTAATTTCTAACTCCTATCTTTATTCTTACTAGTTTGGTCCTATTTACTTTAACAGAAAAAAATGAAATCTGTTTTTTCCACAGCTTTGTCTAGTTATGGGAGGGTGGGCAGGGCTGGGTAGGGGGAGCATGATTTTTCATCTGACCTTAGGGATGGCCCTTGAGATCTCTATTGACCTTTCTGCCCTCCCCCCATGGATTCAACAGCTCCTTTCTACATTAGGACCAGCCTCAAGGCCCAGAAATCCTAACTGGCTCTTTCTGGCTCAGTCTGACCAGGTGCCATGTGCAGCCATTTCCCTTGGGGGAGTTACAGAATGCCAGACATACCATCTGAAGGAAGGTGAAGGTCTCCTCTGCTCTCAGGGGCCAAAGGTATCTATCAGCCTCTTCACATTCATTCCCTACCTGTTACTAGAAAATTAAAATACTTCCATTCCCCTGAGGATTACATATGTAATCTCATATGTCTCTGAGGGGAGTTGGTTGTACATACACCATACATCATTTTACACTGCAGTAGGGTTTGAGCAGCTCTCCATAATGAAACACACTGATATTTCTGTAGTTACATATATGAACAGTCCTCCTGTGAGGGTGAATAAAGAGATAAACAGCCTCTCAGTACCCAAGCCAGGTTTGGCAAAATAAGTATGCTATGAACTTTGGGTTTCAGGGGTGGGGAAAGGTTGAACTGGTAAAGTAGAGGGGATGTGTTAGGGCAATCAAAGTATTCTGTATGATACCACGTATGTCAAAACTCAAAAGAGCTTTATAGCACAAAGAAACAACCTTAAAGGATGCAAAAATGTTTTTAATCATTTGGAAGGTGGGAGGATCTCAGAATGGAATGTAGAATGTGACAATAGAATCTAACTGTATTACATAGATATGAAACAATCTCATGGGAGAGGATGGGGGAAAGGCTCTGATGTAATTTTGGGAACAAGTAGAGTCTGTAAATGAAAGACAAAAGAAACTCTAGTTGATAAAGTGGGGTATGGGATAACAATTCTGAAACCACTGTACCATGTACACTAGAATTGAATGATGATGTAAATAGATGGCAGATGTCAAGAGCCAGGTTTCTCACTGCTGAAGTTACAGACAAGCAAGAGGCAAAGGCTAGAATGATCGATGTGGTAATGGATTAGAACTGGAGATATCAGTATGAACTCGTGTTTATCTTAATATAGATACAGAAGGCTTCATGTAGAAATATGTGTATATATACTGGTTAGTATGTACACATATACTTCCTTGCACTGTCAGCTGAGAGGGCCTCGAAACAATGACACTGCAGGCACAATGAACACCTGGTGCAGCTCTTGTTTGCTAATACCATTCCACAGTCAAAGGAGTGACTGGAGAAATGGCTGACTCCAGGACTGGGGCAAGAAATATGTAAGATGATCCTGGATCACCTTGTAGTGCCAGAAAGTAAGAAAACGGGGACACAGGAGCCACCTGGAATAGCTCCTAATGGTCAAAGCTGGAAGAATTTGAGTAATGAAATAAAGTAGTATATTATAACCCAAAGCAGAAAATAGACATTCCAAGTCCATTCTATAAGTAGAAAACATATATTCTGAGTCCATGCTAATATAAATAAATGATCGAATAAATAAATGTAAGAGAATAGGTAACTTACCTATGCAGAAGAATTCCAAATAATTTATGTAGATATTTTGCCTTCGAGAGGGTATCCTTAAGTGTGACTGTGCCTAGTGACTCCCTTCCAAAGAATAAAGTATAAAAAGAGAGAGAAGAGTGACATTACCTCAAACAGGTGATCAAGATCAATATCAACAGTGAAAAGTCATGTTGATAGTATATATCCTTGATATGATGTAGTAAGAATGATACTTAAACTCTATTATCTTCTTCCTAAAACTTATAGTTCCAGTCTCATCATGAGCTTAGGGAGCTATGACAACTAGATGTTGCAGTATCCTGGATGGGATCCCGGAACAGAAAAAAGACATTGGGTAAATCTAAGAAAATCTGAATAAAATATAGACTTCAGTTAATAATAATGTGTCAATATTGGCTCACTAATTACAACAAACATGCCATACTTATGTAAGATGTTAATAATAGGGGGAAATGGGTATATGTGTATGGGAATTGTCTCTATCAGCTTCATAATTTTTCCGTAAATCTAAAATTATTCTAAAATACAATTTATTTTTTTAAAAATCCCATTCATGCACAATCCCTGATTTTGAGGCTATGGCACTTTGCTTTTCTCATTACTGTCATTTACTGTCTTCTTGGCCATTTACCCCTATTCAGAGTACTTTGTCATCTGGCTAGTCTTCATTCCAATACTTTTCAGGTCTTGAGGCTCTTCAACATTCACATAGACCATCTAAAACCATGCCTGACATGTCCTTGATTTATTCAACTCCAGTAACCAGCAACTACTTTCATTAGCCACTCACTTCTAGAGCCAAGCTTCGAATTTCTGACCACAGCCTAAATCACCCAGCATCTCCATTCACCTCTTTCTTCCATCCCCAATTCTAGCTTGATACAGAGTCACTAGGATAAAGACTACACTTCCCAGATTTCCTTCTGCTATCCGTAACCCATACTACTAAATTCTGGCCAATGACGTACCACTTTTGTTATGTCCTTAAATGGAGAAATCAGGTCCTTCTTATCCCCTTCCTCCTTCATGTTGCCTGAAATGTGTATGTAATGGCTGGAGTTCCAACATCCATTTTGGATCATGAGGCGACCATGGGAATGGAAGCCACATGCAGAAGAGCCACGAGATAGAAAGTTCCTGGTCTCTGATACTATAGTGCAGCCAACCCACCTCTGACTGCGTATCTCCAGAACTTTACATGAGAAAAATCTTCTATCTCAAGTAACTTTTATTTTGGGTTTTCATTTTCCTAGTTGAATTTACAGATTAGTTCACTCCCTTATCCATCAACCCTTCCTGGCAGTATAGTCCAATGGTAAAGAGAAAGAACTTTGGAATTAAACAGATTTGACACCCACTCTACCACTTAATAACTGCATGATCTTGGACAATTTACCTTAGTGATAAGTATCAATTTCCTTATCTCTACCTCCCTCATTATATCTATCTTACAGAGATATTGTTTTAAGATTTTATTGCATGAGACATATAGGGAGCTTAGTAAGCCCCATTGTCCTTTCAGAGTCTCACTCTCAGCTCCCATAATGCATCATTTCATCCATTCTTGCTGACATTCTCAACTTCCTTCCTTGTCCTGCTTTGTCTTTCTTGCAAATCCCCACCTTAGTCAATGAAGTCCTCCATACCCATATGATTATAGGCTAGCACAATTATGCAAATTGGGACCATCACAAATGTACAGTACCCAGCTTCAGCAAGGCCCTGCGGGAGGCTGGGAAATATTTGAAATGTGTCTCTCCCTAAGAACATCCATTCTCCCACCATGTTTGTACAACTTTTTCACTCTTCTCCTCAAGCCATCCCCAAAGTAAATAAACATGCTTTTCTTTAAAAGAAAACAATTTTCCCTCAATCCCTTTATCTCGCCCTCTCTACAGTTAACACATACCTGAAGTGAACTGTGATCTTTGCCCTCACCTTCTCCTCCCCACTCACAGCTGCTCAGCCTGTATGTATGCATGCTTCGTGTTCTCTTTCTCCTTCCTACGCATACAACAATAATGGTATGACATACAGCAGTAATAAGTTGATTTGGTTCCTGGACCTGATTCCAGTGTGTGCATGTGGGAGGGGCTTCCCCTACACATAACACCAAGCAAATCTCAAATGCCAGCAGGGTGCCTGAGAACTCAATTCAATTCTGATGCTATCTGCCCAGAGACAGTTGTCAGATTCCCCAGGTTAAGGGCTCCGTCCTACAAGACTGCCCTCTCCCCCAAGCCCCAGGCAGGTAACCTGTGCTTTAGACCTACTGGCTACAGACTGAAGGTGCCCACGACCTCCCCATTTGGTTCCATTAATTTGCTAGAGCTGCTCAGAGGACTCAGGAAAACACTTACGTTTACCAGTTTAATAAAGGATACCGTAAAGGATACAAGTTAACAGTCAGATGAAGAGGGACACGGGGCAAGGCCCCAAATAAAGGAGCTTCTGTCCAGTTCCTTCAGAGAGCCTTCCCACCGAGCCTGGGGCCTGGCTCGGTGGCGCGTGGAGCTGTCCTGGCTCCCCAAGCATGGATGCTGTCTCTGACCAAGAAGCAGGGTCCAAGCCAGCAGGGCAGGAAGAGCAGATCAGGGAGTGAGATGAGCTCTTCTCAGGGGTTTTGTGAGGGCTTCATTTCATGACTGACTATTTTATTGGCCATTGGCTGATTCAGCCCCAGCCCCTTCCTGTGGGTGGGGGTCCAAAAGTCTCTCACTAACATGACAAGACACCCATCTCACTTGTAAGACTGTACAGTGTTTTCAGGAACTGTGGGTGAAGACCAAATATACCTGGGAAATACCAAATTTGATCATATGAATGACCAAATATATTTTTTCTTATGATTCATTATATTACAATGTATATTTCATATTTTTACCAATTACTTCAAAGGCCTTTTAAATACATTATCTCATTTCAGCCACACAACAAGGAGCAAGGAGAACCCACACCCTTATTCTTGTTTTATAAACATTAGCCAAGAGAGGTGAACTGGCTTGTCCGAGGTCATTTTGCATGTAACATTCCTGCCTCACAGCCTCAGATTCAGCCTACTTTCCTTCACTGCTTCTATGGACTCTGCTCCCCATGCCATCCTCAGTCAGGCAGTCTCCAGATGCGACCTCATAAGCTTCTTACACCGGCCTTTCTTTCTGGCCACACATTCTGGCTCTCTTCACCTCACCCCCGACCAACTGACATGTACCCTGCCGTCAGTGTCTCATGCCTCCCCGACTCCACTCCACCAGATGACTCTTCTTAAAGTACCACTTGGATCACACCTTTCTTCTCTCAAAAATCATTCAATGTTTCCATTTTCCTGATCAAACCCAGATGCTATAGCAGCATGTGCCCAAGGTCAGAACCAGCCTTCCTTTCGGGCCTTAACTCTCTGTATCCCCTTATCTATCAGTCTTTAAAAATTTAACTCTAATTTGGTCTATTGGCCATTCCCTAAACTTTTCCAATACTCTCTTTCCCCTGGGCCTTGACTGGTACTTCTTTTCACTCATAAAACCTTGCCCACTAACCTACCACCCACTTTGAGATTCTGTACCTCTTAGACACAACCAGTTCCTTCAGAGAGCCTTCCCTGCTTGCCAAGTGACAGGACTTGCAGTCATGGAGCCTATCCTGTGTTGCCCTGTAACATAATTTCCTCTGCCAGCCTGTAAGCTCCAGCAGGTCTCAGCTCTGTCATTGGCATCTCTGAATCACTTTAGAATCTAGCACAGACCTCTGAACATAGCAAGTATACAATGATTTGTACAAACAAAATGATTTGGTTTGGTGAGTATTCAAGCTAAAAACTACCAACCCATGCAAACATACTCAGATTCCAAAGCGAAAGACACACACAAACACATACACATACATGCACACATAACACCAAAAATTTATAATACCCACGAAGAAAACAAACCCAAACTTTGACAAATTCATAGTTTTCCAGTCTTTACAAATTTAACTAAAATAAAGAAAATTGAGGAAATATAACCTTGTAATTTTATAACTTAGGTAACAATGTAATCTACTCAAAATTTTACTTAAGACTGTAAAATGGTGATGTCCCATAGACATTTAAATTTTTGTATTTGTATTTATTTATAATATAGAGATAAGTTCTTGAGGATTCATAGAGCTTCATGTCATAAACCAGATTTTTTAACTGGAATCTGTATTTGTTACATAACCAAACCCAAAGGCAATAAAGTCCTGAAAAGTAGGATGAAATGCCAATAGAAACTCAATGTGACCCACAGAGCCCTTTAATAAAACATTGCCCATGTAAATCCTATATTCAGTGGTATTCATTTGATCTACTGATGTTTTTTTTTTTTTTGAGAGGGCATCTCTCATATTTATTGATCAAATGGTTGTTAACAACAATAAAATTCAGTATAGGGGGATCAATGCTCAATGTACAATCATTAATCCATCTCAAGCCTAATTCTCGTCAGTCTCCAATCTTCTGAAGCATAACGAACAAGTTCTTACATGGTGAACGAATTCTTACATAGTGAATAAATTCTTACATGGTGAACAGTACAAGGGCATTCATCACAGAAACTTTCGGTTTTGATCACGCATTATGAACTATAAACAATCAGGTCAAATATGAATATTCGTTTGATTTTTATACTTGATTTATATGTGGATCCCACATTTCTCCCTTTATTATTATTATTATTTTTATTTTTGATAAAATGCTGAAGTGGTAGGTAGATGCAAGATAAAGGTAGAAAACATAGTTTAGTGCTGTAAGAGGGCAAATGTAGATGATCAGGTGTGTGCCTATGGACTAAGTATTAATCCAAGCTAGACAAGGGCAGCAAAACATCCACGGATGCAGAAGATTTCTCTCAAAGCAGGGGGGATGAGGTTCTGAGCCTCACCTCTGTTGATCCCCAATTTCTCACCTGATGGCCCCCCTGCGACTGTGCCTGTCTTAGGTTGTTCCTCCCTTGAGGAATCTTACCCGTCTCTGGCTAACCATGATCTACTGATGTTTATATGGAGGATAATTCTGCCAACTGTGATACCTTTTCATGGAACACTCTAGCTCTCCATTTCTGTTCACATAATTCGGAATGTGTTTTCTATCACATGTTGCTGTTAGTTCATAGGCAAGTCAAACATCCTAAAGGTTACAAGGAGGTTAGGAGAGGTTGTATACAATACAGGTTGGAAAGTATGTAAGAAACATCAAACTCTCCTGTTTTTATCTTCTTTTATTTTGCTTCCTTTCAGTCTTTACCCTACTTGGGTCTTGGGGAATTATGTGTATATGTAACAGCACCTACCACATCTTCTCATTTTAGCACAGGTTGGAGATGAAGAGCCAAAACAGGAAAACACTTTAGGAACACTGGGACCCTCAGAGAAGTAAATTAGAGCTGATGTTTCTTTTAGCTTTGCTCTTCTGTTCATACTTCTTTATTTAAAAATACGTGAACCCCCCCCAATTTATCAACTCTCATCTTCTCATACTGTAAGCACGTGAAACCACTAAGAATCACTTTAAGGCAAATAACCTTATGAATCTGGTAAGTGTGCAGAGAAAAGAGCATCATATAGGTTAAGGGATAAGGGGTAAGACACAGAACTATAGGAGTTTACCTAGTGTAAAAACTCAATTTCTGTTACACAATAATATTATTGTGTGTTACGTAATAACTGGGGCCCGTAAGTACTAATTGTTTAGAGTCTTACCAGCATATGCTGTCCTTCAAAACCGAGAATAAATATAACAAGAAAAAAAAAGTAATTAAGGAAAAATTCAGAAAGGTTCAAATATTGCCGTTTCTTGGATAAAACTTACTAAGTAACTTTAGTTCTCCAATAAGAAACTGTGAGAATGAGAGGATTTCAGAGAATTTTGGAATTGCAATTTTAAAGAAATAAAACCCATGCGAAATATGTTTCAGTCCTTCATTACATAGTTTATCAGCTTGAAAAAAAGAAATCCAGGCTGTTAATTAACTCATAATTCTGGAAAAATTTTTTCCATGCAGTGTATCTTTAACATCTACTCTGTAGGCTTGCCCATGCTCTGGTTCATGTGCTCATTCTCTCTGCCGCTCTCTCTCTCTCTCTCATCATTCAAGAGACTCATGTAATCAAACATTCCCTGCGAGATCTCCGTGCTGCCATTTCCTCCAGTTGCCACAAACACTCTAACTCATCTCTGGAAACTATTTAATGGGTGGTCTGAAATCACTTATGATTTAAGGGTAACTGCGATGTGCTAATGATATGAATAGGTACACATCTAACCAATATATATGTGACCAAGATAATCATTTAAAGCATGACAATATGAGAAAGTGACATTGTGATACAACAGATAACAGATTTTTTCCCACCGAGCTACAGAGTACTTTTTCCATTGACAAATCCACCTCTTTCCCGAAATACAAAGTTAATTGCAAAACAGTAGCAGCAAAGTGTTCATTAAGCCATCAGGACAAATCACTTTGTGTTTAAAATATTAATTTAACCTTAGTGTCAAGTGCATAAATGTATTAACCTTAAGGATGTTACTTTAAACAGTTTATGCAACAAATGTTGTGAGGAAGTCTTATCAGCAGAACTGGTGGTGGCTACTCAATAGACCCATTAGAAATTATTGTTAGTGATTTTAAATGACAACTGATCAAAAATTCACTTAACGTTCATCTGTGTTAGCTATTTAAAATGGGAATTTAACTCTGGAGTAATACAGTGTCTTCTGAATATAGTCAACAGGCAACAAAGTCAGAGCCCACAGTTAGAAGTCACAGCTGGCAGAAGGATCTATTGTACGGCATGGATCTCTGCCTGTGCTCCAAATATCTAACGATATTTTTCATTTGTCCCGGACTTTGAAAAGTACTGTACTGTTTCACATCCTTCTTCCATAGCAACAAAAGAATTAAACAAAACCTTTAGATTTGGTTTAAAAGCAGCTGAAAAATTGGCTGCTTTAGGCTCTAATTTTCAGAAAACTCTGTTATCTGGGAGCTTTGGGCTCTCAAATATCAGAAACTGCAATAACTTATCATAAAAATACAAGCTCTTGGTTTTGAAAAATATACAAAATGCACTGCACATGGAAATATCTCTTGATTGTCAAGGAAGACAAGATATCAGTCTCATAACATAGATTCATGTTGTGCCTGAATTTCAGTGATCTTTGCTTTTGCAGATTCCATTTTTCACAGTTTTGGGCAGTCTCTGACCTTTGATGTAAGCACGGTACCAAAAATGGAGGAAGAGCAGCAGAAAGATGCACCCATAACTCATAATGATGTACTGAAAGACTGGAAACTGGTACTTGCAATCCTCCATGAAAAAGAACTGGCCTATGTGGATGGTGACAATAATGAACTGGACCTAACAGAGAAAGAATGAAAAATATTGTTCAGATATGAAGAGTCACAATGGAGCAATTATTTAATGAATTATTCACCTGCTTATGTTTTAATACCCTCTAACCACATTCAGGCTACTGTTGGCGTGGGGAATTTTACCTGTCAATCTAGACTCCATGGGAGTGATAGTGGGTGTAACAGTGTCAAAATCCAGGTGGGAATCTGGGGCTACTGTTCAGTCCCACCAAACTGTACAACTCCAGGGGGTCCTACGTACATGTCCCTCCAGCTGTGCAGTGCAGCAGCCCTTTCATACTAAAGAGAGAACCATCAGAGCAGGTTTCCTTTGTGTCTCTGACTTGAGTCTTTGACTGATGAAATGCACATGGGACCACTATCTTATCACCTCGTTTTCTAGGACAGTTTCAATTGCGAATATTCTGTCTGTTGTCGGACCAGGTGTTTCAGTTTTTGAGAAATAAAAACATTCTAGTCACAGTCCTAGTCTTTTGTAGGAGCCAAAGCACCTCTGAGAATGTACATGACAGCAGAAGCCACCTGCCCTCTATCGTCACAGATAAAAGTGTATACTACTGACCAATGGCAGCAGAGAATCTCCAAGTGACCCTCCCAGTGATGCTAAAGGGCTGTATTCCAGAACCTTCATACAGACCTAAGAGGAACACTTTCTGTGCTAATGCCTAGATTTTTTAGATACCTTTTCTTTCCTGAATAAAAGTCAACATATGTTCTGTGGAGATTTTAGAGAAGTAAAATTCTATAAATAAAAAAAACAACAATCACCCACAAAACGTCAAGTTAAGATTTTGACATAGTTTCCTTTATGATCATCATCAACTTCTCCTCAATTATCTTGAGGAGCTTTTATGACACTCCTGTACAGTAGGTACAATTATTCTTCTTATTTTTCAGAAGAGGAAACTAAACCTTAGGAAGCCTAAGCAACATCCTCACCACTCTATCCAGGTGTGTTTATGTATAACTGACACATTTGAAATAATAGCAAACAAACATCTAGTCTTCTCCCTATGTAAGTATTTTTCCACATGACTAAAAAGTCATCAGAAAAAAATATTGAAAAATAAAGCAATTGTGAATAATTTTCATGACTTTATAATATTCCAAAGTGGGAATTAAAATAATTTATTTTACCATTTCCTTATTGTTGGTTATTTAGGGTGTTGTCAATTTTGTCTATGTATGTATGTATGTATATTATGCTATAACTCTACACCTTTAATCCTCATAGTACTTTTAACATTTGGATGAAAAATAGATGATAAATGTTAGGACTTGATAGGCAGCCCCACAGGAAGGCTCATAAATCCTTCAAAGTTACATTCTCTCAAGGACACTTAGATCTAGAATATGGCATTTCTAACTTCTAATTTAGTATTATGCCTACTGAGGTTCATATAAAGTTGAGATTATTTTGATCATATATTTATTTTGTACAAATACATAAGATAACATAAAGATAATATGAAGACACACACTGATTTAATTGTCTGGGCCTCTTTGGTACCAAATGTGCTTTGTTGTCAACAAAGTTCCTGACAAAAACTTAAACAACATAGAAAGGATTATATGATCAGATGCCATGGAGGGCCCAGATACTTTATATCCCTAGTGCTTTGTAAATTTTGTTGTTTAGGTAGTATCCTAATTCGTAGGGAAGAAAAAAGTGACTCCAGTTTAGCTTCATATCTGGTTTAAAGAAAATTTTTTACTCACAAGCTGTAATGATGTCAAATATTTTTTCCACCACAAATACTTCTGGTAGGCTGGTCCCAATGCACACAGTCCATAGTAGGAATACATCACTACATGTACAGCTGTATTTAGTAAGGCATGGAATGTTCCCAGGCCACCTGAAAAATATAATTGTTGTAAAATGAGGGCACTGTTTCTTAAACTGAGACATAGTTTTGTCTGAACTGGGCTTTTAGTATTATTATTTCTCCAATAAGTAGGAAGAAAAACATACAGGAAACATCCTGTTAAATAGCTATCAAACCAGAGGGAGCCAGATAATGCATTCATTTAGGAAAACAGGAGATACAAGCCTTAGAAAATAATTAGCATGTCTTTATTTATTCTGTTATATCTTAACCTTAAGATGGTCTTATGGTTTGAGTTTACTTAAATTGAGTTACTTTCTATGTGATAGTAATAAAGTCCACTTTCTAGCAAGGGTTAATATGTATAAATTACACAAAGTACATTAATCTTCAGTGTACAACTTGATTTTTTACACATGGTTACACCCACATATCCATCACCAAATTCAAGATACAGAACATTTCCAACAAGGCATATGATTTGTGTCCCCTTTCCAAGAATGTACCCTTCCCAACATAACCTTTATTATGACTTCTATTATCAATAATTAGTTTTGCCTGTTATTAAGCTTCATATATATCGAATTATACAGGATATACTCTTTTGTGCCTACTTTCTTTCATCAACACAATGTTTTTAAGATCCATCCATGCTGTTATTAGTAGTTTGCTCTTTTTTTTGCTACATAGCATTATACTATATGAATGCATCATAATTTATTTATCCATTTTCCTATTAATAGATCGTGGGTTGCTTCCAGCTTGGGTTATTATGAATGAAGCTACTAAAAATATTTTTGTAAATGTCACTGTCTGGAATCAATCACTTTTCCCACTCCCAATAATTTTCAATACATGTTTTCAGTTCTGCAAAACTTTGACAGTAAAACCACTGGCTCTTACTAATAAACTATGGTAAATTTCCTTTAATCAATTATTGTTTTCCCAAAACAAACATGTATTACTGTGTTAGTCATATTTGTTTACTGATTCCACTTTATTATTATGAATTGTGCCTTCCTATCTTGGTTTTCTTCCTCTAATTTCACCACAACTCCAGATCACATTCAATTTAGAATAGACACAATGAACCCTGGGGGTATGTAAGTGAAGATCATTTCAATTGTCTTTTCATTTGAATTGAAATGATCAACTGTATTTAGCTGGACCAATGGCACATTGGAAGAGGTAAGCATCTCTTTCCTAAGAGGCACAGTCTAGAAGCTGCATTCTTTATGTATAACCTGATTCAGGTTGGTTGTTGACTTGGAGTTAAAATTTTTCTCCAAAATATTCTACTGTCTTTATTCCAGCACTCTTTAATTACAGAAATAAAGTGAAGCCTCAGAAATTTGGACTAATTATGTTAGAGGGACCAAATTCAAAACTCCTGTGAATTACAGAAAGTTCAAAGCAGAATAAAAATTGTTCCACAGAACATTTCTTAATAATCATTCATAATTGCCATCAATTCTAGATCCGTCTAGATACCGCCACTGCTAAAGAACTCCATTAAAATAATGTTTCAACTAATTATTTTTAAGTAGTTTAAATAGTCTCCCTATGTTACACTTAACGCTGTTGTACTTCATAAACTTTCCCTTCCTGAATAGAGTAAATCAAATTTCAGCTAATCCTTCAATTATCACGAATTTCAAGCCAGAAGAAACTGAATTAATGGAACGTATTAACAACCTCCCAGATTTTATTATTTACGTTTGGATTAGTCTTCTTTCCCAAAGGAAACTTGGATAAATAAATTGTGAAAACACCTTTTCTGGGGTGATTTAAAAATGGAATAGTTACCTATTTCTGACAGGTTAGGTTTCAAGTTGCTTAACAGGGTGATAAGCAAAATACCTCTTAACTCCATTTGTGTCTCACAATTATATACACAAAGGAAATGTATTTCACCCCTGATAAGGCACATCAGAGCCTTTCTGACTAAGACACCGCTGCTGTGCCATTTTTTTTGTAGAAGAGTGCCTATTTTCCATTCAGATACTTTCACCCTTTAAATGTCCTAAAATGCAATCCTATGGACAGGAACTTAACAATGTAGTAATAGAGCTAAGAGTGTTTAGTAAGAGTTACTGATCAAAATAAGATATCAAATAAAACTAACTTGCTTATTTTCCCTAATTATGATTATTTTCTGATAAATTATCTTAGAAACAGGGCGGAGCCAAGATGGTGGCATGAGTAGAGCAGCGGAAATCTCCTCCCAAAACCACATATATTTATGAAAATATAACAAAGACAACTCTTCCTAGAATAGAGACGAGAGGACGCGACAACATCCAGACCACATCCACACCTGCGAGAACCCAGCGCCTTGCGAAGGGGGTAAGATACAAGCCCTGGCCCAGCATGACCCGAGCGCCCCTCCCCCCAGCTCCCGGCGGGAGGAGAGGAGTCAGCAGGGAGGGAGAGGGAGCCCAGAACTGATGAACACCCAGCACCAGAAATCCGCACCAGAGCGCAGACACAGTGCATGCGTAAGGTCCTGGTTACTAGGGAAACAGGGCAGCAAGACCAGAGAGTGGGTACCGGAGGCCAGCGCGGGAGAACAAAGAAAAGTGAGTGGCCATTTTTTTTTTTTTTTTTGGCGAGTGCTTTTTGAAAGTCTTAAAGGGACAGGGACGCCAATACTAGGGAAAGAGAGCACCAAGACTGGTGAGCAGGTGCCTGAGGCTGGTGATGGAGAACAAAGAAAAGCAAGCGCTCTTTGTTTTTTTTCTAAGTATTTACTTAATTTTTTTTGTTTTCTTATGTTTTTGTTGTTGTTGTTTTGTTTTGGTGAGTGCTTTTCGGAAGTCTTCAAGGGGCAGGGTGGGACACTTAGTCCAGAGGAAGGGAATCTGGGGATCTCTGGGCACTCTAACCCCCTGGGCAGCAGGAACCATGAAGGCCCCTTACTGAGATAAACAGCTTCCCAGCTGCTCCCCCTCCAACGCGGCTCCACCATTTTGGAGCAGCAGCCCAAGCCAGCACACACCCACAGCAAAAGCGAAGATAAACTCCATAGCAGCCAGGCAGGAAGCAGAAGACCTGTCTGCTCGCAGCTGCCCAGAAAAAGCCACTAGAGGTCGCTGTTCTCCCAGGAGAAGAAGGCCACAAACCAACAAGAAGGGAAGTTCTTCCAGCCGTCACTCGTTCCAGCAATGCAAACTATTTCTATCACCATGAAAAGGCAAAATTACAGGCAAACCAAGATCACAGAGGTAACATCACAGAAGGAGAAACACCTAACCAGGCTTCCTGAAAAAGAATTCAAAATAAAAATCATAAACATGCTGACGGAGATGCAGAGAAATATGCAAGAGCAATGGGATGAAGTCCAGAGGGAGATCACAGATGCCAGGAAGGAGATTACAGAAGTGAAACAAACTCTGGAAGGATTTATAAGCAGAATGGATAAGATGCAAGAGGCCATTGATGGAATAGAAAACAGAGAACAGGAACGCATAGAAGCTGACATACGGAGAGATAAAAGGATCTCCAGGAATAAAACAATATTAAAGAGAACTGTGTGACCAATCCAAAAGGAACAATATCCGTATTATAGGGGTATCAGAAGAAGCGAGAGGAAAAGGGATAGAAAGTGTCTTTGAATAAATAATTGCTGAAAACTTCCCCAAACTGGGGGAGGAAATAAACGAAGAGTCCACGGATATACACAGAACCCACAACAGAAAGGATCCAAGGAGGACAACACCAAGACACAAAATAATTAAAATAGCAAAGATCAAGGACAAGGAAAGAGTTTTAAAGGCAGCTAGAGAGAAAAAGGTCACCTATAAAGGAAAACCCATCAGGCTAACATCAGACTTCTTGACAGAAACCCTACAGGCCAGAAGACAATGGCATGACATATTTAATGCAATGGAACAGAAGGGCCTTGAACCAGGATACTGTATCCAGCATGACTATCATTTAAATATGATGGCAGGATTAAACAATTACCAGACAAGCAAAAGCTGAGGGAATTTGCTTCCCACAAACCACCTCTACAGGGCATCTTACAGGGACTGCTCTAGATGGGAGCACTCATAGAAAGAGCACAGAACAAAACACCCAACATATGAAGAAAGGAGGAGGAGGAATAAGAAGGGAGAGAAGAAAAGAATCTCCAGACAGTGTATATAAAAGCTCAATATGCGAGCTAATTTAGGCAGTAAGATACTAAAGAGGCTAACCTTGAACCTTTGGTAACCACGAATCTAAAGCCTGCAATGGCAATCAGTACATATCTCTCAATAGTCACCCTAAACGTAAATGGACTGAATGCACCAATCAAAAGATGCAGAGTAATAGAATGGATAAAAAAGCAAGACCCATCTATATGCTGCTTACAAGAAACTCACCTCAAACCCAAAGATATGTACAGAATAAAAGTCAAGGAATGGAAAAACATATTTCAGGCAAATAAAAGAAAGCAGGGGTTGCAGTACTAATATCAGACAAAATAGACTTCAAAACAAAGAAAGTAACAAGAGATAAAGAAGGACACTACATAATGATAAAGGGCTCAGTCCAACAAGAGGATATAACCATTCTAAATATATATGCACCAAACACAGGAGCACCAGCATGTGTGAAACAAATACTAACAGAACTAAAGGGGGAAATAGACTGCAATGCATTCATTTTTGGAGACTTCAACACACCACTCATCCCAAAGGATAGATCCACCGGGCAGAAAATAAGAAAGGACACGGAGGCACTGAACAACACACTAGAACAGATGGACCTAATAGACATCCATAGAACTCTACATCCAAAAGCAACAGGATATATAAATTCTTCTCAAGTGCACATGGAACATTCTCCAGAATAGACCATGTACTAACCCACAAAAAGAGCCTCAGTAAATTCCAAAATATTGAAATTCTACCAACCAATTTTTCAGACCACAAAGGTATAAAACTAGAAATAAATTCTACAAAGAAAACAAAAAGGCTCACAAACACATGGAGGCTAAACAACATGACCCTAAATAATCAATGGATCAACGAATAAATTAAAATAGAGATCAAGCAATATATAGAAACCAATGACAACAACACCACAAAGCCCCAACTTGTGTGGGACGCAGCAAAAGCAGTCTGAAGAGGAAAGTATACAGTGATCCAGGCACACTTGAAGAAGGAAGAACAATCCCAAATGAATAGCCTAACATCACAATTATCAAAACTGGAAAAAGAAGAACAAATGAGGCCTAAAGTCAGCAGAAGGAGGGACATAATAAAGATCAGAGAAGAAATAAACAAAATGGAGAAGAATAAAACAATAGCAAAAATCAATGAAACCAAGAGCTGGTTCTTTGAGAAAATAAAATAGATAAGCCTCTAGCCAAACTTAATAAGAGAAAAAGAGAATCAACACAAATCAACAGAATCAGAAATGAGAATGGAAAAATCATGACAGACTCCACAGAAATACAAAGAATTATTAAAGACTACTATGAAAACTTATATGCCAATAAGCTGGAAAACCTAGAAGAAATGGACAACTTCCTAGAAAAATACAACCTCCCAAGACTGACCAAGGAAGAAACACAAAAGTTAAACAAACCAATTACGAGCAAAGAAATTGAAATGGTAATCAAAAAACTACCCAAGAAAAAAACCCCTGGGCCAGATGGATTTACCTTGGAATTTTATCAGACATACAGAGAAGACATAATACCCATTCTCTTTAAAGTTTTCAAAAAAATAGAAGAGGAGGGAATACTCCCAAACTCATTCTATGAAGCCAACATCACCCTAATACCAAAACCAGACAAGGACCCCACCAAAAAAGAAAAATACAGACCAATATCCCTGATGAATGTAGATGCAAAAATATGCAAAAAAATATTAGCAACCTAAATTCAAAAGTATATCAAAAGGATCATACACCATGACCAAGTGGGATTCATCCCAGGGATGCAAGGATGGTACAACATCCGAAAATCCATCAACATCATCCACCACATCAACAAAAAGAAAGATAAAAACCACATGATCATCTCCATAGATGCTGAAAAAGCATTTGACAAAATTCAACATCCATTCATGATAAAAACTCTCAGCAAAATGGGTATAGAGGGCAAGTACCTCAACATAATAAAGGCCATATAAGATAAACCCACAGACCACATTATACTGAACAGTGAGAAGCTGAAAGCATTTCCTCTGAGATTGGGAACGAGACAGGGATACCCACTCTCCACACTGTTATTTAACATAGTACTGGAGGTCCTAGCCACAGCAATCAGACAACACAAAGAAATACAAGGAATCCAGATTGGTAAAGAAGTTAAACTGTCACTATTTGCAGATGACATGATATTGTACATAAAAAACCCTAAACACTTCACTCCAAAAATACTAGAACTGATATCGGAATACAGCAAAGTTGCAGGGTACAAAATTAACACACAGAAATATGTAGCTTTCCTATACACTAACAATGAACCAATAGAAAGAGAAATCAGGAAAATAATTCCATTCACAATTGCATCAAAAAGAATAAAATACCTAGGAATAAACCTAATCAAAGAAGTGAAAGACTTATACTCTGAAAACTACAAGTCACTCTTAAGAGAAATTAAAGGGAACACTAACAGATGGAAACTCATCCCATGCTCGTGGCTAGGAAGAATTAATAAAATCAAAATGGCCATCCTGCCCAAAGCAATATACAGATTTGATGCAATCCCTATGAAACTACCAGCAACATTCTTCAATGAATTGGAACAAATAATTCAAAAATTCATATGGAAACACCAAACACCCCAAATAGCCAAAGCCATCCTGAGAAAGAAGAATAAAGTAGGGGGGAATCTCACTCCCCAACTTCAAGCTCTACTACAAAGCCATAGTAATCAAGACAATTTGGTACTGGCACAAGAACAGAGTCACAGACCAGTGGAACAGATTAGAGACTCCAGACATTAACCCAAACATATATGGTCAATTAATATTTGATAAAGGAACCATGGACATACAATGGCAAAATGACAGTCTCTTCAACAGATGGTGCCGGCAAAACTGGACAGCTACATGTAGGAGAATGAAACTGGACCATTGTCTAACCCCATACACAAAAGTAAATTCAAAATGAATCAGAGACCTGAATGTAAGTCATGAAACCATAAAACTCTTAGAAAAAAACATAGGCAAAAACCTTTTAGACATAAACATGAGTGACCTCTTCTTGAACATCTCTCCCGGGGCAAGGAAAACAGCAAAAATAAATAAGTGGGACTATATTAAGGTGAAAAGCTTCTGTACAGCAAAAGACACCATCAATAGAACAAAAAGGAACCCTACCGTATGGGAGAATATATTTGAAAATGACAGATCCAATAAAGGCTTGACGTCCAAAATATATAAAGAGTTCACCCACCTCAACAAACAAAAAACAAACAATCCAATTAAAAAATGGGCAGAGGAACTGAACAGACAGTTCTCCAAAAAAGAAATACAGATGGCCAACAGACACATGAAAAGATGCTCCACATCACTAATTATCAGAGAAATGCAAATTAAAACTACAATAAGGTATCACCTCACACCAGTAAGGATGGCTACCATCCAAAAGACAAACAACAAATGTTGGTGAGGTTGTGGAGAAAGGGGAACCCTCCTACACTGCTGGTGGGAATGTAAATTAGTTCAACCATTGTGGAAAGCAGTATGGAGGTTCCTCAAAATGCTCAAAATAAACTTACCATTTGACCCAGGAATTCCACTCCTAGGAATTTATCCTAAGAACGCAGTACTCAAGTTTGAAAAAGACAGATGCACCCCTATGTTTATTGCAGCACTATTTACAATAGCCAAGAATTGGAAGCAACCTAAGTGTCCATCAGTAGATGATTGGATAAAGAAGATGTGGTACATATACACAATGGAATATTACTCAGCCATTAGAAGAAAACAAATCCTACCATTTGCAACAACATGGATGGAGCTAGAGGGTATTATGTTCAGTGAAATAAGCCAAGCGGAGAAAGAGAAATACCAAATGATTTCACTCATTTGTGGAGTATAAGAACAAAGGAAAAACTGAAGGAACAAAACAGCAGGAGAATCACAGAACCCAAGAATGGACTAACAGGTACCAAAGGGAAAGGGACTGGGGAGGATGGGTGGGTCGGGAGGGATAAGGGGGGGTATGAAGGGGGGTATAAAGATTAGCATGCATAATGGGGGGTGTGAGAGAAAGGGGAGCTCTGTACAACACAGCGAAGACAGGTAGTGATTCTACAGCATTTTGCTATGCTAATGGACAGCAACTGTAAAGGGGTTGATAGGGGGGACTTGGTATAGGGGAGAGCCTAGTAAACATAATATTCTTCATGTAATTGTAGATTAATGATAACAAGAAAAAAAAAAAAAGGAAAGGGGGATGACTCCCTGATAGGATAAAACTAACTGTAAATCAACGATTAATGCATGCTTTAAATATCCTTAATTTTGATCATTTAAAGGGTGTCAGATGATCAGCTATGGAAGTACATTTTTCTTATAATATTCCTTTCTCTTAAAAAAAAAAAGCAGTTCCTGTGTGGTGACCTCCAATAAGTTCTTCACAATGGTATAAAGGGCATATCAAAGTGTGGGCAAAGGGTCTGTTTGTGTTTTTACAGAGGATCAAAGCCTAATTTGGCTACCCAGAAAACGAACTAAGATACGATATGAAATACGATATGAAGAAGTTCCAACATCAACAAACTCTGGAACAGTCATTCCAGAAGATGATCATCAAAAAACTTCAACAAAGATCCTGGCACTGTTGCAGTTGTAGCTGCATTCATTCCACTGGTTCCTGGAATTGCCATTGGAATGAAGAAGGAGATATCTAAGCTGGCCGGTGCATAAAGTAAAACAACAAATTTGACTGGATGCATACTGTTGGAACTCAACCAAGAATTAGGAGAAGTGCAAGTTGCAGTGCTCCAAAATCTTGAGACTACAGACTATCTATGGTTAAAAGAACATATGGGATGTGAACAGTTCCCAGGAATGTGTTGTTTTTTAATTTGTCTGATTTTTCTCAAACTATTCAAATTCAGTTAGACAATATCCATCATATCATAGATAAGTTTTCACAAATGCTTAGGGTGCCTAACTGGTTTTCTTGGTTTCACTGGAGATGGCTGGTAATTGTAGGTCTGCTTTGGTTATGTAACTGTATTCCTATTATGTTAATGTGTGTGCGCAATTTAATTAGCAGTTTAAAACCTATACATGCTTAAGTTACTCTACAAGAAGATATGTCAAAGAAATAATCAATCTTCCCATGTTTTCTTCCGTCTGCTACTTCTATAGCTTTTCTTCTTCCTTCCTAATTACAACCCTTAAATAGAATTCGTGCCTCATATCGAATTTACCGAGTATCATAATTCTTCCAAGTGGTAAAGATACCTCAAGACAAATGCTGGGCATAGAAGCCACAGGGCATAAATATGCAAAGAAGTAAAAAGCTAACCTTTTCAAACAATATGGCTTCACTCTCACTTATCAATTTTACATCTCCCTGTATGGCCCTGGAAGATGACTGGTTAGCCAGAGACGGGTAAGATTCCTCAAGGGAGGAACAACCTAAGACAGGCACAGTCACAGGGGGGCCATCAAGTGAGAAATTGGGGATCAACAGTGGTGAGGCTCAGAACCTCACCCCCCCTGTTTTGAGAGAAATTTTCTGCATCTATGGATGTTTTAATGCCCTTGTCTAGCTTGGATTAACACATAGTCTACAGGCACACACCTGATCATCTACATTTGCTCTCTTACAACACTAAACTATGTTTTCTACCTTTATCTTACATCTACCTACCACTTCAGCATTTTATTTAAAAAATAATAACAATAATAATAATAATAATAAGGGAGAAATGTGGGATTCACATATAAATCAAGTATAAAAATCAAACGAATATTCATATTTGACCTGATTGTTTATAGTTCATAATGCGTGATCAAACCGAAAGTTTCTGTGATGACTGCCCTTGTACTGTTCACCATGTAAGAACTTATTCACTATGTAAGAATTTGTTCACCATGTAAGAACTTGTTCGTTATGCTTCAGAAGATCGGAGACTGACAAGAATTAGGCTTGGGGTGGATTAATGATTGTGCATTGAGTCCCCTATACAGAATTTTATTGTTGTTAACAACCATTTGATCAATAAATATGAGAGATGCCCTCTCAAAAAAAAAATTATCTTAGTAAGTTTGTTCATAGAACAATCACATTTTAATCAGTAATGTCTTTCATATCTTCTTTGGAAAGCTTTTCTAGTAAACTATTTCCTAAGCTTCCTTTCTTCTTTACACTAACAGTTCTGAAAAACCAACATCTCAGAATGAATTACAATTTTACTTTCATCCCATTTTACTCCTTTGGTTTGGAAAAAATAAAGAAATCACCTGGGCAGTTATCATAATTCTCCATATCTCTGGAAGGGAGTATGTGCATAATAATATAAAAACCTGTCACAGAAATATCTTCATCACATTCCAAAGAAAAGCTGAACTGCCACTACCCCAGCAAGTTGTACAACTGGCAAATAGGAAATTAGATACTAGGTAGAGATAAGCTGTACTCAAAGTTTTGCAAGAACAGTTAAACTAGACAGTTTCATTCTAGGAATGAAAGCCAACGCCAAGCCCCATTTCTGGAAATACTTCAGCTCCTATTACTGTGCTTGTCACTGAACAGATCAGGTGTACAAGTATTCCCAGATTCCACATGTAGGCCTGAACAGAAATGCCAACTCATGGAACATATGAGAAATCAGAAAATATTATTTTCTAGTATTTATAGTTCATAAAGCAGAAAGGGGATTAAGGTAGACAGTGAAGTCACTACAGGTGCTTGATGTCCATAAACATGGTGACACTGAAAAATTGAGGTATATCCTGTGTTTAAATTTTCATTATTGAAAGCACTGCTTGTTTTGAAATGAAAGCCAGACTATCAATGGACTCAAAGTCAGACATTAGAACAGTGCTCAACTCTATTCTTCAAAAAAAGTTATTTTCCACATTTTAGAGGAAACAGATATGCAATGTAGAAAAACAGAATACAGAGAAAAATAGAGAGAGAGAAGCCACGTTGGTATCAATATCTCTAAATCACTCTATTTTGGGGTATTGGTATCCAATCTTATTTCCAGTTCTATTTATTTTTAAGTGTTGTGATATAATATTCTGGTCTCATGGAACAAATGTGAATAAATAAATTTAAAGGGTGTGAAAGAACCTCTTCTAGCATACTTTAAAAATAGAATAGTAACCTATTTCTGACAATTTAGGAGTCAAGCTGCTTAAAAGAGAAGATGAGCTAAATGCCTCACAATACCATTTGCACTTCACAGTTACATACACACAAGAAATCATAACCAACTATTACTGGAAGTTTAGGTATGTTTCAATTTTTCACCAACACAAATAAGATGCACTGTAAAAAGAACTGAGAGGCACAATATGCATGGGAGGAAAAACAAAAACAAAGGAAGTAAAGGTAAGTAAAATAATGGAGATTAAATAAATGCCCTTGACTTGTGAAATGGATACAGATGAGACTATCTTGTTATAATGGGAGCTAAATTTTTACATTAACATACATTATAGCAAAACATTGTAAGCTATGTTTACTTTTAAAAAATCCTAATAGAAAAACACCAACTTGGATCAAGGAGATACTTTATATCCTGGAAAATCCAATGCCCATAGGTCATGGTAGGGACAGCCCTCTGACTCCACTAAGTTCTCAATTTCTTCTGTGCCACTGGTACATCCATGTCCTCTCATGCTCTAAGGCATGCAGATTTTTTCCCCATGCCTGAAAAGTCTAAAACTCAAACAAGAGTTCCTCAATTGTCGTTTCTGTTTTCTTTTGGTCTTGCAGACTCAGAATGCCTATTAGGTGAGAAATGTTAAAAGCATTGTCTAATATGGGCTTCAGGCCCACTTGAAGACTTCTTAAATCTAAGAAACTAGCATACATAAATTCCCCAACCAAATTTTGTTAATAAGGTAAGAATATGTCTTTGGGGATCACTTATTTAAAACTTTATCATAGGGTAGAATCACTTAACCTCCTGGTTTTTCCAATTCTAGATGTTCAGAAGCAAACCAATCAAACAAAAAAAGGCTGTTGACCAAGCTTTTGATTTAAACTCTCTTGACTTAAAAAACAGTATCAAAACATCCTTTAGTACGATAGGATGCTTAAGAAGTTGAGAAAACTGCACTTACACACACCTATAGAAGTTGTTACGGGTTGGAGTTTGTATCCGTTATTGGATATTTGAAGGCAAAGAGGGCATGGAACTTGAAATAAATATTCTATCTTCCTGAGAACATATGAGGAATAGATATCTAACCCTATTCCTGTAAGACCAAGGCTTATACCATTTCCTTTATTTAAAGACATTTAATAGAATGATATGGGAAAAGGATAAAATCCAAACAAAATAAGTGAAGGATATGTGTAAAAGACTGTACCCCAAAGTCATCCATATCTAAAGAGTGGAGGGTGGGGGAATGGTCCAGGAAAGAGTCTTACATTCATGTTTCAGGTAATAATGGAAGTCAGAAGTTTGATCAGAGGGACTCTTTGATATTTTGAGTTTCGTTTAAATCACACTTAAGGATAGAATCTGTGTTTGTAGCATACAGAAATGTTATTGTTTATAACACATGATCCCAACTCTCCCTTGGCTACCTGCAGCAAATTTGACTCCAAACCACCAGGTCCATGGCATGATGGTGTGATGGAAGACATGCAGGAAAGTCACTTGGCTATTTTTCTTACGCAGAACAAAAAAGATCTGAAATAATTTAAAGAAAATCAAGTTCATATAAAACCATGCAATAATTTATCTAGTGTTATAAAAATATTGGCAAAATGCAAACTATTTCACATCATAATTTGCTCTGAAGGATTTGCCTTTAAAATGCTCATAGAAACAGCTGATTCTCCAAGGGGCAGCTCAGGTTCAGTATGAAGGAACTTGGGTACAATGCCTAGTCATGGGAGAATCAATAAAAAGGTGAAAAGAAATTATACGTAGATTTAAAAATCAAAGATATAAAGTGGCGAATATAGCCAAAAAGTATTGAAAGAAATGTTATTGGTAAATGTATATAAATACATACATATATTTACACACATACATACACACATACATATATACACATACATACACATACACATTTTGAAGTATATGGGAAAGCAGAGAATCTTAATTCTTAGGACTGAAATCATTCTACATTGCTCCCTAACACACCCTACCAATTTAGATAAGGAATTAAGCAAGTTGAAACAAATAAAAATTTGCAACAGTCAAAAGTAAGCAAATTATTATTTAAGGAAGATGAAGAGGGAAAATTCCGAGAGTTGATTTGGGAAATGGGACCGAACAAAAATCAAAGCTGCCCAAGAAAAACGAGGAAGGCAACAAAGGCGTCCCCCAGACTGGATGCAGCCAGTGGTTTGTGGAGACTACAAACTAAGTCGTAGAACAGAAAGGCTTTAAGCAGAAATTTTTTTCAAAAACTACTCAAAAGAATAATTAAATGTTCAAAAAATATTCAAAATTCACGATACCAGTGATGACTTAGACTTCTAAATATGAGACAAAACAGAAGAGCACAAGCAAAAGTATTTGTAGGAGTATCTGAGAAATGTGGTTTAGGGAAAAACATAGAAACAGTAACAGTTCCCTTATGGAACCTGGAAATGAGAACATGCAAAGCAGAAACAGTGAAGCCAAAATACATTTGCTTATGCACATGGAAGAAGGCAGCATGGTGCAACAGAAAAAGCCATAAACAAGCAATCTGGGGTCCTAGTCCCTGTCAGTAGCAGTAATCATCTCGGTAAATCACTTAATTCCTTGGCTTCAGTTTATTTTCAGATTGAGGGCTCTGAACTAGATCAATGGTTCTCAACCCTGGCTGCATATTACAATGCTTAAGCTTTTTTTTAAATAGCCATACCTGGTCTCTAACTCCAGACCATCTGACACCAAATATCTGGGGGTGGGGGCCCAGATATTTATTTTCTCCTAATTCAATTAATTTCACTTCACTATGAGCACAGAGAACCACAGCAGGGCTCTCAAAGTGTGGACCCTAAACCACAACAATAACACCACCTGAGAACTGGAGAGAAAGGCAAATTCTTGAGCCCCACATTAAGACCTACTGAGTCAGAATATCTGGGGGTAGGGTTCATACATCTGTGTTTTTAACAAGCCTTCCAGGTTATTCTAATATATGCCAAATATTTGAGAACCACTTGATTCTATGCTCACTAAAGTCCTTTTCAATTCTAATATTATGTGACTATTCAGCTGAGAAGGTAAAGCACGTTGAGATTTGCTATAAGAAATGTAGTGGTATGCATTCTGAAGAGAGAACACACTTGTTAGTTTTAGACCCAGAACTGGTTCCAGATAACTAAAGTCCACATACCAAAAAGATACAATAAATATCAGCTTTCCTAAGCTACTCTGTAAACAAATGCACACAGCTTTCTCCTCTCATCATGGACCCTGATTCCTAGCTTCCCCGAGGGCCCAGTCACCCAAATCCAGAGCTAATCCACACCAGGATCTTAAGCAGGAAGGGAGAGGACCTAGTAAGCATGGACTTCAGAAAGGCAGGTGAGATAGTTTTGATATTACCAAAATTACTGGTATCGCAGGGGTAACATCCCAGTGTAAGTTTAAGAATTCTGAAGCACTGATCCTCTTAAAGGAATATGGTTGACACAGTGCTGTGGTATAAAGAACCAGGGTAAAATGTTTTCTGCTCTTTGCTTCCTGAATTTGCTTTGAAAAACAATTGTCATCTATCTACATAAAGATGCACAGTTGTGTGGTGTACGTGACAGCTACATGCTTATCCAGTGGTAGATATATATAAAAAAACCTTTTGGAGTTTGCAAAAGATGGAAAAATAAGCTTATCCTATCTAGTCTCTGATATTACTGATAATAAAAAGTAGGTTTGGCTAAGGTGGAGAGACAATCAAAGTTATCAGACAACCAAACTCTAGCAGTTTATTGCTTTAATTGAAACATCAAACCTTTACCAAATATGGTGACCTCATACTCACAGTATCTAACAGTTCAATAAATTTGGAGAAGTAGTAAAGCCAGCAGGTCCGTGCCATCTGCAGAAACAACCATAGATATGAATTTTTTTACATGGAGTAAAATTTTACTCTTTTTAATTTTGGCAAAATACATAAAATAACTTAAAATTTACCATCCTAAACACTGGGAAGTGCACAGCATGTTGGCATTAAGTACATTCACATTGTTGTGCAACTATCACCATGATTCATGGATAGTACTCTTTTCATCTTGCACAACTGAGACTTTGTACACATTAAAAAATAACTCCTTATCCCCTCTTCCTTCCAGCTCCTGATAACTATTACATTCTGCCTGTGAACTTGACCATGTTAGGTATCTCATATAATAGAATCACACAGTATTTGTTCTGTTGTGCCTGGATTATCATTTGGCAGAATATCCTCCAGACTCATCCATTTTATATCATTTGTGAGAATTTTCTTCCTTGCTAAGGCTGAATAATATTCCACTGTATGTACATACCACGTTTTATTTCTCCATTCCTTTGCCCATAGACATTTGGATTGTGAATAATGCTGCTATGGATATGGGTGTACAAATATTTCTTGGGTCCCTGCTTTCAATTCTTTTAGGTATGTATCCAGAAGTGGAATTGCTGGATCATATGGTAATTCTATTTTTAATTTTTTGAGGAACCAGATAGGAATTTATTTTTAAATCTAAGAAATTTAAAAGAAAAGCACCAATTTTCCTTTTATAGAAAACTACACACCTGACTTTGATTCCTTCTGGTACTTATTAGCTTTTATCTCTCAACACATATAACCTGATAGCTGAGTCAATTATCCATTCTGAGTTCACATTCAGTATTACAAATAGAGTTTAAAAGTTTTAACATTGAACTTGAGTGACAGGTTTTCCAAGGAGAAACTTACTCTCAATGCTGTAGGTGACTGTGAATAGTCAACAATATCACATCGAAATGAGTAACCTGTGCCCCAGCCAGACATCACAAACTGCAAAGAGAGAACATGTATATTAAAGAAGGAAGCATTTGCTCAACAGCTACAACAAAGGTAGTTTTGATTCTGTTCATTACATTCTCTGCTGAGTCAGCAGTCAATGCCGAGGGAAAGGCAGGCTAAAACAATTACAAACTAGGAACTTGCTTGATATCAAAGCAAAAAGATTTTCAACATTGTAATCTTGTATATTATTAACATTAACCATATATGGATTTGAATGTCCATTTCCTAGGATTATTATTCTAACAGAGTGGAGAACAAAATACTGGGAGTGTTTTGCTTAAACAGCAAGTACTGGTAAGTATGTACATCTATGTGTACTAGGTTTATGTATTCAAAAGGGAAAAATTGGGTCTGAAATCAGTCTTTTCTGATGATTTCCAGTCTTCCCAATTAGCCAATAAATAAATGGGCAATGCAACATTCCTCCAAGTGCTCACAAATGGCTGCACAACTGAGTTCTTCCTGTCTTTGGATAGCATCTGCAATGTCAAGTGGCAGTCCGTGGCTCTTAAAGCTGACCAAACACAAGACTCAGCTATTAGTTTTGCTTTGGATTCATGTGACAAGGAAGAGAGGAAATGCGAACAGTAAGAGTGCAGTCTGGTAGGCCTTAATTCCAACACACCCACGAAGTGCTGAAAAGAAAAAGCCTATTGTTGATAAGTCTGAACCTTAATTCAAAGATTACATTGATATTCTTTCAGCCTGGTGATGGGGAGGTCATCTTTTAAAACAGTATCTGAAAATGAAAGCTGAGAGCCATAATTTTAAATTAATGCTTATATTAAGTGATTGGTTTAGTTTAGGGATCTGGGTTCTTCTCTGATAACCTATTCTCACAAGTGCCAACATCTTCCCTAGAAAGTCCTCTTTCTCAGTATAATGGCACATAATTCTGCCATGAAAGTATATTTTAAGTCTATTTTTAATTACAATTAATGCTAAATTGGCAACTTTAAAATAAACTTCTAAAAGCAAAGGTTTATGAGGCATTATCAGAATGATATTTTAATGGTTAAAAAAAGAATCAAAGGAGAAAGAACAACTATTTAGACCATGGTATTTATAGCTAGCTCCTAACTCCTAGCTTGATTCATAAAATAATTTAATCCCACTATTAACTTAGCAAGTTATGTAATCTTAAAAATTCAAACTCAGAAAAGTATGACACATATATCATAAGTGAGAAAATATCTCAGAAAAAAAGACAACAGGTTTTCTTAAAGAAACAAGGAAATATGGTTCAGAAATGGCTAATTCTATTTTACAAAGTTCTGGTCTGTCAGTGAGCATCATAATTCTCTCGCACTCAGATTTCAGGTAGCTAGTTGGTAGAATAACTGCAACTAACTAGTCCCTTAACACCTGGCTTCCAGGGCTGTTCTTAATATTGTCCTATGGTAGAGGCTACATCCTATCTCTAATAACTTGCTAAGAGCATGTACTTTTCCTATTCCTCATCTCTATGATTCCTTCCCTTTCAGTTATTCATGACGCAGAGTCTGTAAAGTGGCCTGTGATTTAACTTTAGAAACAAAGTGGAAGAGATGGAAGGCAACAAAATAAGTCCAAACTTGAGGGAGGCCTGTGAGAATGAGGCCAGAGCAGATTTACAGTGACCGGGTCAAGTGGATCTGTGGCAGGCAGAGGCCCGGGTGTCAAGAGAGGCCAGAGGGGTCATGCTGGACCCTCGAGAGCCCCAGTTATGAGGAAGCACAGGCTGTGCTGCAGAGGAAGTGAAAAAGGGGCCGAGGATGAAGAAGCCAGCCAGTACTGGGAAAAGAGCAAGGAATCCCAGAAAATTAAGTAAGTGAGGATGGCTGAGGCTTGTTAACAGCAGAGCGGGAGGAAGAGAATCCATGAGTCTGCTTTTGGGTTCTGGGAGAGCCCATCTTTCTTACTAACAATTAGGAGACAGGCTCCCTCACCTACTGCTTTGTATGAGTTTTTGGTATCCCCACAAAGCCCAGCTAAATGAATCTCCCAGCCCACCATTTTACAGAGCAGCAGACATACGCACAGTCCAGAGGTTCCCAGCACAATGACAGCACATCGCAGCAGGAAGAGCTCTGACGTCAGACAGAACTGGACTCAAGTACCCACCCTCCGCTTCGCAGCTACTTTAGGTAAGTTAATTAACTTCTCCAAGTATGAGTTCCCTTAAAACTAACATTTATGGATTCATTCAGTCATCTATTAAAGCTAAGTATGTGCAAGTTCCTGACTTAAAGTTAATTTTTCTTATTACCTGTCAGGTGAGATCCTCTAAAAAGTTCAATATCTGGTCTATACATAACAATTTTTTGGTAAATACCTGCTCAAGTGAGCTAAGTTTCTAAAATGCCTTAAATCTCAAAGTTACCTATACAGTGATACAAAAACATATGACAGATAAACAGGAAGACTTGGGCAAAATTCTCCCATTAGGAATACTGAAGACACTTGCCTCATAACACATATACACAGAAAAGAGTCCTATGAAAAAATTGTACGTTATCATCACTTTCTTGAGCTCAAAGGGCTTTCGATTCTCCATGAGCTTTGGTCCCAGAGAAGTTACGAAATAGACATAGAGTCCCAGGATGATGGTTTGCGGCAGAGGTGAGGACATGAGGAACCAGTTTTCAACTCTTGGATCTGAGAGAAAAACAAGACGTGATGTAAGTGCACATCCATGTAGCCAAGAGCTGACAGTCACAAGAATTTCTTTAAGCAAGCATTTAGGTCCTAACATTGACAATGGATTTGATTATTTGGGCAATGATCACTACTGCCTTCAGAAAGGGTAAAGAGAAATCACCAGGGATAGTGATGGAGCTAGAAACAGTGAGGCTGTTACTACCCTAGTCCTCAAAGGGCTGAGGGAAGTAGTGGGTGCCAAAGCCCAGGAAAGAGTCATAGGGAGAAGCCCTCCTGGAGAGGACCTGTGACCTTGTAGCTGAGGGATTCAGTCAGAACAAGGCAGTTCTGCAAGTAAGGGGCTACAGGAATTGATACTCCAACACCACCTTCCTCCCTCTCTCTACGCAGCTGGAGCTCTCCATTGCCTGAACCCAGGCAGAAGCAAGAAGGCAGGGGAGCAAGCCCGTGGATACAGTACGTGCTGGTTATCCTTCACAGCTCAGCACAGGGTGCGGAGCAGGTCTGGAGGCCAGACATTCTGCAAAGTTCCACCATCCATCTGCAACCACCAGTGACATTTTAGAGTTTCTCCATCCAGACATTTTTTTGTTTGGGTTTTCTGTGTCTTAACTTCTTTCCCCAAGAAAACTGGGATGTTTCCATATATGTTGTATCACAGAATCACAGAATTAAAAGAGACTTTAACATCATCTAAGTATCTGAAGTGTGGCTTTCAGGTGTCCAAATGTGGGCTAACCAACATGACATTTCAAAAAAAAAAATTTATTAGCCTCACAACCATGTAAGAAGAAATTCACCTGATCATCGCTAATTCCAGGCCAGGAGAATTAGATCAACTAAAAATTGCAACTCAAGATAAAATGTGATTGATTCTACAATCTTAAGTAGTTCAGGTGTAAAATTATACCTCATGAAGTCAGAGTATTATAAAGGAAAATAGGTATGGACAAATTTCCAGGTGCACCTGACTCAAAATTGAGTCTTGACTAAGCTTAGGTTGCTAAATATCATCACTTTTATCAACTGGAAAAAAAGAGGTGGGAGAAATATATCCTCGCTCATTTAAATGGCTAATGTAATCAGTTACCAAAAGATCTGCATGCCCCTTCAAGTCCACAAAATTTCTTCAATAGACTCCATGATTAATGACTCATTTGGCCTTGTTTCTATTGCTGGAGAGCTCACATTTGACACACAGATGGACCAGGGTATGGCTTTAGCTATTAATTCTGAATTTGAATGGGCTACTCTCAAAAATATCAAAAGACGCCCTATTTCAGAAAAATATATAAGTGAAAAGTCAGCTCTAAATTGAAAACTGACTACTTGGGAGAAAAATGAGTTTGTTCCTCACCTCATATCCACACAAGCATGTCCCAAACTATGCAATGGAAGCAAGATATTTAAAGTCTTTCCACAAAAAGTGGAGAGAGGCTACTGGTAATGCTAAGCTAAACAAACAAGTTGCTTTTCTGCAGGATTTCTTAGTGCTTCACAATCACTGGGAATTGCCAACATGCAAATGGTGATATGCAGCATTCCTCAAACTTATTTGGCCATGGAACACTGATTTTTTTTTTTTTTTTTTTTTGTAGAATACCATTTAACACCCTGTAGAACTAACACTCTGTGGAACACGACTTGGGAAAGAGGAGCCCTTTGCTAAAATAAATTCATAAATGAAACCATTAAATATTAGGTAATGATAAGGGAAGAGAAATAGGATCAGATCATTTTGAGATGTAAAAGGGAGGTAGAAAAAATATAACTTTGTAAATGGTTCGGCACAGGAAAGGAGAGACAGGTGGAAGTTTAAGTCATCACCTAAATGATGAACAATGAAGGGCGGCGCAACTGGCTTAGGCTAAGTGAGGAGAGTGAGGACAGTAAGTGGCTGAAGGCAGAACCCTGAGGACTCGACATCCGAAGGAGGAATGTCTGAAGAAAGAACAGCAGAGGAGGAGTGGTCAGAGTGGTAGGAGGAAAGCCACAGAAGTGAGATGATCCTGAAGCCAAGAGAAGAGAAAATTTTGGAAGAAGTCAAAGTATCAAATGTGGCAGAGAGGGAAAGTAAAAATATGGACTGAAAAAGGCCAATGGATTTAAAAAAAGGAAGTCATCAATGCTCTCAGCAGGAATGATGTGTTGAAGTGCTATGCACAGAGACATTCAACAACAGTTTGCTAAGAGACATTCAAAAAACACAAATTCTCAAAATTAAAAATGTTTTTCTCACATTAAGATTGCCACCATTTTAAATATGGAAAAGCCTCGGAATCAGCTATCTAGATACATGTCACTGAAGTCATTTATGCTCAGGTCAGTCACCCCCCTTCCCTTGAACAACTTTCCTGGGACATCTGGGCCTCATGCATGACTTAAATGGCCACGAGGAGCCCTAGCCACAGGCCTGAAACTCACCAGGGAAGTCTCAGTAATAAAAGTTGTCACACAACTGGGGACTAAGGGCTAGAATTAGAACTGATCAACCTTTGATAGATTTCTTCTATCAGTGAGTAACCCAAATCAAACCAAATCCAAATGCATGAATATTATAATTACTATGTCTAGTTTTTAGCCCCAAAGAAATAAGGACTCAAACCAGCACCAAATGATGACCTCCGGAAGGATATTAACAGGATATAACCTTTGGATTGGTGACAGGATAGATGACCTTTACTTTTTAATTTTTCTTTATAACCAATTTTAAACATTCCTGTTATTAACAGACATCACACATATGATTAAAAGTTTTTTAAACTTAGGGTTTTTTAATGTGTCAGTAAAGAAACTTCTGAATCAAAGATAAGTTTTATTTTATTATTTTGTCAGCTCAGCAGGAAGAAAAATATCAAATGACATCATCCTTCAGTTCTTTGGTAGCAGTAGAATGAAAACAAGTTAGGAAAAGCAGGCTGGCCTGACTCAGGAAGCAGAATAACATAATTTTAAAATAATTTTTTTCCTATAATTTAGCCTTTTAAGCACACACCTTTTCAGAAGTTCCACGTGTGACTTTCAAGTTCTGTAGATTTTTTAAAAAACATTGTATCTTTTAGGAAATACTGGTTAATTTAATTTTATATTATTTCCATAAAAATATACAAATTTTTTTTAAAAATCCTATTTCAGGAATGCTTAGGAGTCGGCAGCCTGTGTTCTGATCCTGGCTCTCCACTGACTTGTTATGTGACATGGGGCCATTGACTTACTTTCTCTGTGCTTAGTTTCTTCATCTGTGAATTGGACAAAAAACAGCACATATCTCACAGAGGATTTAGTGAACTATTACACGTGAAGAGCCCAGCACACCTAAGTGCTCAGTAAACACTGCTGCTATTACTACAGCTGATATCAATTCTGCCAGCAGAGCAGAATCACCTGCAAACTACTTAAAAACCAAATAACCAGAAGGTGGCCATGATCCAACTGAATCAGGGTCCTAGGTATGGGCCTCAGGCATCCGCAAGCAGCTGAGGTGACCCTGGTGCACAGTCAGTGGTAAGAGCCAGAGGTCTGGCGCTTCCTTCAGTTACGTGCAGGGCCTCTGTATTGCTCACCACATGCTCTGCCATCGTCTTTTATGTGGTTTCCCTGCCCCTGGTCCAGTGTGCTACATCTTGTCTTTCAGACAACTGCCAAATACACTTTCTAAAAGTACAGCTCTGCTCATTTTATTCCTCTGCTTAAATTAGCTATCCCTACTGAGCAAGTACTATTCAGTGTTCAATATGATGACCATGACTGATGACTGTTCATTTTTCATGCCTTCTCTCTCAGCAACAGTTAAACCTTCCTGAATAGAGAGCCTAATTCTATGTGAGATAGTGGGCTCCCCCGACAAGGTGTCTACAAGTCAGGTGTGGAAGGTGACTTGACGGGGGGGCCGGGAGGGGACATCTGGGTGACATTTAAAGGGAATACTGAGTCAGTCTGTGATCCCATGAAGTACAAAAGATTGAGGAGTGAGGTGAGCTCTATTTTCCTCACCGACAGAAGGCTGATGAGGGTGGAGTGTGTCATCATGTACCTTCCACTTGACATCAGGGCTTAAGTATCAAGAGCCAAAATCTGCGAAGCAGATCTCTGAAAGAAGAGGATGGGGAGGCAGACTGACTGAGGTCCATACCCTAGAGATGACCAAAGTTCTGCCTTATCACTAGCCTAATGTCTTTTCAAAGTGTTCCAGAAAGAGAGAGTACAGGGAAACTACAAGTGCCACATACACAGGTTATCAGTGAGCCTTTCCATCAACTACTTGTAAAAGAGTGTTCTCTTCTCAAGTAGCATGTACTGGCTTAAGTACACCCTTTAAAATTCCAAGCACCAACAAGATGTAGAAGCTGGAAGAAAAAGCACTTCAAGTACTTGGGAGGCGCTAAACATTCAGAATGGCACTGATCTGACTCATACTTTACCCTCTTGCAAAAAGATCACAACTAAGTCTGCAGTCATTATTACTATCTAAATACAAGTTAAGTTGCTTTTTAAACATTAAAAATGTTTCCATTTCTCTACATTCCAAAATGTTACTACAGCATTGTTTTGATATTTGACATTTCTCTAAAAATTAAAATAAATCCTCTTATAGCTTAAGTATTAATTAGACCATTTTAAAATTCTGTCACTGTGGAATTTTCCACAAGAAATAATGATGACCACCACACTTTTCCAGCACTCAGAAAACCAGTGAATATCAGTAAAGCTACTCAGGATTAGGGCCAAAGCCAAGAATACACTTGAAATTCTTAGCCCTTGATCGTGGGTTCAGTCCTGCCCAGGGTAAGCAAAGTAAAACTGGACTAAGGCGGCCAGAGTAATTTCCAATGGCTCTCAGAGATCAATAGTACATTCAGCAGAAACCAAAAAACTCTATTATACCTGATAGTGTTCTCATAATGTTGTAAATCTCAACATAAAACTAGACCCTGATAGGAAAAAAAATGTGAAGAAATTTTTCAAAAAAGCATATGCTGTATTAAAAATGTTTTAAGATGAAAGTGTTCTATCATCTGTAACAACAACATCATTTGTGTTGGGATACTGCCTAAATAATAGAGCACCTTCATGTATATTATCTGGGAATCGGTAGGTACGATTCTCATCTCTGTTTTGCTAACAAAGAAACTGAGACTCACAGATGATAAATTTGCTCAAGATCATCTAGTTAGTCCACATTAGTGTCAGAACTTAAATCTAGGTCTTCTCATCGTACCCTCTCCTCTCTCAAGACTGCAAATCAGTGTAAACTTCAAATATGGAGATTGCCTGCCTCTTCTCATCTTCCCTGCACTGTCTGCCATGCCGTTTCCAGGGCTCTCTTTGTCTCTCCCTAACCATCTCCAGCTCTCTGTCATTCTTTTTATAACTCAGCTTTTCAATGCAAATATTCCTAATAAAAAGTAAATAGTTGATCCATAGATAAAAGTGGAAACAGAATTCAGAAGTTCATTTATAAACATTTTATGCCTCCAGCACTTTATAGTCATTATCGTCTAAACTAACTTGGCTCTGGAGTTAGGATATTGATCAGCTGGATCTCCTGGGTTCCTGCACTTGGGATGATCAATAGCAAGAGCTGGATGGTTGGATAACAAGAGACTTGTTCTTTTCAACAGGCCTATTTCAAAAAATGTACCCAAATCTACTTGGTTTTTAAGTTCAAATCATGAGAGTTCAGGTAATAAGGCACACCTTTACTTTGCAAAGCTACTATAATATTAGTATTTTTAAAAATTAATAAATAAAAATAAAGTCCACTAGAACAAAATTAAAAAACTAGTATTTAAATACTGAATGTATGATAACAAACTACTATTAACTACTATAAACCTTCAGAGAAGAATAAACCATAAGAGATCTATGTTCTCTCCATCATTATGTAAGTTGAAAAACTACGAAAAAAATAGGAAGACATATGGAAACAGTCATTCTCTATCCCCTACCAGAGCGAAACTTCTTTATTTATGGGATACTAAAAGAAACCCTTGGCACTCTTCAGAAGCAAGTTGTTGGGACCTTTTTAAGTGATACAAGTGGTCTTTAGTGATCTACTGAGAAATTATAACCATGAAAAAGTGCATCTTTGCTGAAATCAGCATAAATTGGACTACTGTGCCAGGTACTGTGGTAGGAGCCAAGAGGTGACACATTTTCCTTCTAACTTTGGTGATGTGTAGTTTCTTGTTGATACATAAGAACTAATCTGAAGTGGTGATGGTGATGAATATGTGCAAAATAATTCAGATGTAAAATATCAGAATACTAATCATAATCAGAAAACATAGGCTCTACTCTTTTCTGCCAAAAAGCCATGATCTAGGGAAGGTGACATCTCTGGGCCTCACTTTCTTCAATTCTAAAATGAAGAGCTAAAATGTAACTCAGCTTTGATGTTATCTAGATCCATCTTATCTCTACAATCCTCTAATTCCTTGTCTATCTTTTTGAAAATTTACTTATATAAACATTTAAAAATGTAAACATTTATAATGTTTGTAATGGTTATAAAATGAACACACACAGGTTAAAAAAAACATAGACATATATAGATTAGTAAATATAAAAAACCCATAATCCTACCATACAGAGATAACTACTAACCCTGGCAAAAGAAATGTATGTGGTGTTTTATAACCTGCTTCCATTTAATATACTTTAAACTTCTTGCTATGGCAATGTTCTTTTGAACATTGATTTTTTTTTTTAATGGGCAAGGGGAAAGGCAGGCATTGCAGAATTACTCAGGTGTTATTCTAGGAAGTGCTCCCTGCCCTTTCTGGTACAACCCTGGGGGGTGTGGTCCCTCCCATTAAGGAATCATTATGGTCAGAGCCATTATTGACAGTAACTGTTATTTCCCTTAGGGGTATCAGGGCAGAATCAAGCCTAAGAACACTGTGCCTCCAAAAATCACTTCTAATAGCTGCTGAGTTGGAATGTACTATCATTTACAAACTAATTTCCTTCAGTGGATATTAAAGCTATTTTCACTATTATATACATCGTAATGAACATCTGTTTAGCTCTATCTTTGTACATATCCATAATTCAACCTTTGACACTTCTCTTCATTAACTAGAATAAATATCAGTATTTAGAGTGTCTAAGAGGGAGTGTTAAGTTGTAAAGTGTCTCAGTCTGCTTCAAAGAAATTTGGGAATCTGACATAAAAAGGAAGGATGTACCTCAAGTAGGAAATGTGATTACTTACCAGCATCTTTCATCCAATTATCATAAAGATGCACGGTCCTCGATGTAAGATCAATGAAGGCCATTTCCACAGGATTTATTGGCACTTACAATAGATTCTTCAGTAAAACAAAAAAGAAATGAGTTTATAAATGCAAATAAAGCCAATTTCTAGTAAAATAATGTTTAAAATGCTAAAAATTTAATAGGAAATTAATAGGAAAACTTTTATGAGCGTAAATGCATTACCCTCAGTGAACCATATTAAACCCTGGTACAGTTGCAAACATTTAAGATTTTTCATCATCATAAGGAAGGTGCTTACTTTGATGAAAAAGAATGACATTCTATGTATAAGATAAAAAAAGAGTAAATGATTCTAAGAACTTTCATAGGAGTAGCTTCTTTTTATGGCAACAATCTAGATCAGGAATGGACTTCCATTGCAATGCTGAAATAAAAACCAGAATAAGAGGTCAAGAAGATACACAAACTTTCAGAGAAGCTACTCTGATCCAAGACTTATAGCTGATGACTTCAAGTATAACAAGGTCTTTTATGTGCAAGTTTTTACAATTTGAGTAAAATAGAGGTAGAAAGAGGGAGGGAAAGAAGGTCTACAACAGCCAAGCAGAAGCTGTCTCATTTATCTGTAAGGATAGACATGAATAATTACAAAAAGAAGTTTTCTGAAAAAGAAGACCAGTTAGGGGAAACTAGCTCTATTATATATTAAAAGGTATTCCAAACCTCCAATAATTAAAACAGCATGATATTGGCACAATGGAGAAGCAAACCAATGGAACAGAACAGAATACCCAGAAATATAACAAATACATTTGGGAATTTATAACTGTATTTCATAAGTTCTCAGATGTACACTTTCCCACATTTTAACATCTCAAAATCAGCAAACACCTTACAAATGGATGGCACTTCATAAAATGAACAGTGTATTTGATTCAAACTCATACAGGAAGATGAAATAGTTCTGGATGGTGGAGACAGTTGTACAACAATGTAAATATAATGTCACTGAACTGAACCCTTAAAAATGGTTAAAATGATCATTTTACATTATTTATATTTTATCACAATAAAAAAGAAATCCTCTAGGTCTGCAATGGAATATTCAGACTTCTTTCTAACATTCTAAAATAAAGCAATTTTAGAATATAGATAACATATTTTTTATATATATATGCCTATTTTTTTAAGACACAGGGTATGATAAAGGTGGCATCCCAAACCAATGGGCATCAAGTTACTAGCCATTCTTCAATTAATGGTGTCATACAACTAGATAGCCATCTGGAAAAAAATATACTATAAACCAAGATAAAGTTCAAATGGATTAAAGATTTAAATAAGAAAAATAGAACTATTAAAGTCCTAGTTGACAACAGAGAGAACATTTTTATAACCTTAGAGTAGAAAAGGACTTTGCAGCTCTGACTTAAAAATCTGTAAGACATAAGAGAAGACTAACAAATTTAACCATATGATAATCAAGAAGAAAAAAGTAAAAAGTCAAATGATAAACAGAAGAAAATATATTCAATTCATAGCACAGACAGATGCTACTCTCTCTAATATATGAAGAGCTCTTAGAAATTGATAACAAAAAGACCTATAAGCCATGCAGATTTTGCAGCAAAGAAAATACAAATGCTCTTAAGCATATGAAAAGTTGTTTAACTTTAATTAATCATAGTAAGAAATCTACAATATTTTTTTTTGCACTGGATGAGCCAAAGTCCAAATGTTTTTATCCATCAGATGGGCCAAAATTTTAAAATGTGTTAACTCTATTGGCAGGACTGTGGGAAACTCACATTGCTGGTGGGAGTGTAACTGGCATAACCCTTACCAAGGGCAATTTGGCACTATAAGTAAAAATG